>NC_073258.2:72072500-72697500 GCF_029289425.2 Pan paniscus | reverse complement strand
TCGCAACCGGAACCACACACTTGGCATCAGCGGTTGAGCCAAATGGGGACTCGTGGTGCAAGCAACGCTCCCTACGTGTTAGTGTGCGTGAGATTCAGTTGGCGGAATTTTACTAGGTGAGTGTTGGTAGAGCGGGGCTGAGGTTTTCTTGCTCCTGTGGATGTATACAAAGTCAAAGTCCTGCCCAGCCCAGCGGTCCCCTCAGTCAAGTCTGTTTCGGAAACATAACGATTTGGATTGCTAACAAGTCAAGAAATTTTCAAGCCCTTGGATGTAGGGAAAAGAAAGAGAGATCAGACTGTCACTGTGTCTATGTAGAAAGGGAAGACAAAAGAGACTCCATTTTGAAAAAGACCTGTACTTTAAACAATTGCTTTGCTGAGATGTTGTTCATTTGTAGCTTTGCCCCAGCCACTTTGCCCCAGCCGCTTTGACCCAACTTGGAGCTCACAAAAACCTGTGTTGTATAAAATCAAGGTTTAAGGGATCTAGGGCTGTGCAGGACGTGCCTTGCTAACCAAATGTTTACAAGCAGTATACTTGGTAAAAGTCATTGCCATTCTCTAGTCTCAATAAACCAGGGGCACAATGCACCGTGGAAAGCCGCAGGGAACTCTGCCCTTGAAAGCAGGGTATTGTCCAAGGTTTCTCCCCATGCGATAGTCTGAAATATGGCCTCGTGGGATGAAAAAGACCTGACTGTCCCCTAGTCTGACACCCATAAAGCGTCTGTGCTGAGGTGGATTAGTAAAAGAGGAAAGCCTCTTGCAGTTGAGATGGAGGAAGGCCAGTGTCTCCTGCTCGCCCCTGGGAACTGAATGTCTCGGTGTAAAACCCGATCGTACATTTGTTCCACTCTGAGCTAGGAGAAAAGCTGCTCTGTGGTGGGAGGTAAGACATGTTGGCAGTAATGCTGCCTTGTTATTCTTTACTCCGCTGAGATGTTTGGGTGGAGAGAAACAGAAATCTGGCCTACGTGCACGTCCAGACATAGTACCTTCCCTTGAACTTAATTATGATATAGATTCTTTTGCTCACGTTTTTTTTGTTGACCTTCTCCTTATTATCACCCTGCTCTCCTACTACATTCCTTATTGCTGAAATAATGAAAATCATAATCAATTAAAACTGAGGGAACTCAGAGGCCGGTGCCGGTGTAGGTCCTTGGTGTGCTGAGTGCCGGTCCCCTGGACCCACTGTTGTTTCCCTATACTTTGTCTCTGTGTCTTATTTCTTTTCTCCATCTCTCATCCCACCCGACTAGAAACACCCACAGGTGTGGAGGGGCAGGCCACCCCTTCACTTGGAAAATCAGTTAAACACACACACGGAATGTGAGTCAAAAGACAATACGTCATCTTTTTGAGAATTTTATTCACTTCAAAACAAATTCAACACACCTATTTACAAAGGCATTCCAGAGCCCAGTTTTCGAGGCTGAGGACAGATCCCGAGAGCGCTTTGCACAGCACGCTTCCCAGCGTCCGAAACACTGCTCTCAGGGCGGGGCACAGCGGAAGGTCTGCACCTCTCAGGGTTCCCTAAGTTTTCCCTTATTCAGTCATCTAGAGAGAAAATACACAGTAATTCCCCCGTTTCCTATTGACATCCCAGTGGAAGTCTGACTCCTGCGCGTCACGCAGTTTCTGAGGCAACGAATCTCTGGCACGGAAACTTTTCCTGGCGCGTTTCCGGAGAACCATGCGAACTACAATGTCCCTCACCAGAATTCAATGAGGCAGAGTCCCTGCATCTGTTCCCTGCCTGGCTTGGGCTCCCACATCCACAGAAGCGCCACAGCCGGGGAGCTTCGTAGTCACCGCACAGAGTCTGCTCTCTGCTCTGCGCTCCTCAGTCCCACAGTCCCCTCCAAGTCACGGGAGCTGGAGGCCAAGGAGCCCCTGTCACCTGCCGTCTCACTCCACGTCAGAATCGCTGTCCTCTGAGGAGGAGGAAACCTGAAGGTCCTCATAGAGGACGCTCGGTGGGACACGAACACAGGGACCCTCAGACTTTTCTGACACATGAGGGCTCTGAGCGAGGAAGGCTCCCGGTTTCTCAGGAGAGTGAAATGAGGGGGCCGCCAGGAGGCTGGAGCTCCAGCGTCCGTTTTCCAGTCTCCAGAAGAGCACTCTGAGAGGCTGGGCCCCATCATGACTGGCCGCTGGGTGACGGGACATGGTGCAGGCCTGGGCGGTAGGCAGGCAAGGTCTGCTGTGTGGAGGCTGCCAATCGACGCTGGGCACCTGGGCGGGTGTCCTCCTGCCCATCTGGGGCGACGTACTTGGTCCAAGTTCGGTTGCGGCTGGCGGAGGTTGGAGATTCTCCGGGGCCCACAGCTCACCTCCCTGGATGGCACTTTCGGGGATCTGGAAGGGACCCAGTCTCGGTTTCTTGGGGAAGTTCAGGAAAGCCTGAATCGGAGCCTGGGCAGGTCTCTTGGCTCCTGGCTCGAAGCTGAGATTGGAGCCTAGGCCCAAGCTGTGTGTGGCGGCTGGTGGGCAGGGCTGTGAGGTCACCGCAGGACGTTTGTCTTGTGCCTGGGGGCTGACGGCCTGGAGCAGGCCGTGGGTTTTGGAGGCAGCCTGGGGAACTTCTTGGCAGCCACCCTCAGGGCTGCTGTGTGTCAGCTTCACCACGAGGAGAGGCTCGCGGCCCTGGTGCCTGACTGCAGGCTGAGGGATGTCGGCCGCAGCCCCTCTCTGTCTTTCCTTTGGTCCAAGACTTGAGGAGGAGCTCTGACTGGCTTTTCTGAGGGGAGACAGTGAAGCCAAGACGGAGCCCCTGTCAGACATTTCGGTAGCTGAGCGATCAGAGGGGACAGGGTCCACGCGCAGCCTCTTACTGGTTGTGTGGACCGGCATTGGCCCGCTTGCAACCTGAAAGAGAGGAAACAACACAGGTTAGAAGTTCCTCAGAATGGAGCCAACATGAAAATCAACCACATCCAAAGACAAGGTGCACACGCCATGAAATTCTTAGTACAGTATCGACAGGCGGTGCTTGGAAGTAGGGACAGACCCTCCACCTGAGTGCTGATCAGGACAAGACACATGAAAGATGCACTCTCGAGCTATGTGTAGCTGATCTAAGCACACCATTGTTCAAAAGATTGCGTCTTGGGCATTAACTGGATCAAAGCGCCTCCACTCAGCCTTCCATGAAGTGGAACGGATTAATGCCCTTCCGAAGGCAGGTTGGTGGCTCAAGGGTACTCAGGACGTCTTCTCTGAACACATGCGTGTTCCTGGGTTTAGCCTTCTCCATGTTTGGGGCCTCTGAGGGACTAATTTCCTCATGCCGCTAGAAACGTGTTGTTGGCAGGCTTGCCATAATTGGACAGAAAGAAAGCCACAGGAAATACGGCATCTTCAGATGCCTTCACCTGGAATCAAATTGACCTGGAAGGATCGTGGAGTCCCTGACCCCAAGAAGGCAAGAAAGAGGGGTTCCCCGATTCCCTCCCGCAGACGGGAAGCTGAAAGGAAATCAACCAGAGTGACCTAGAGGAGAAAAAGACCAGGGGCCCAGGGTGACACTCACCCTCAGATAATCAGAAGATTCCGTGGATCCTTTTCGATTTGGCAGCGGCTTCTCTGGAGGTTTCCCGGAAAATATGTGGAGGAGAGCCTTCCTCTGTGGGTCTTGTTGCCTGCAGAACAGAAAAAGGTCAGGCCGTGCCCCCTGGTTTTCCCCAGGAGACAGGGAGAACCCTGTCTGGGGCCCAGTCCCATTCCGTGTTTTGTGATACAGAAATGGACATCTGGTGCCCTTTCCGCCTCTGCACCTTCCCTCACGTGCCAACCTTCCCATCCTCCAGGTGGCCCTCTAGGCTTCCCAACTAAGGACTGTGATTTGGATTCCATCGCTTTTACCCCTGTCATGGGGAACCTGCATGAAGCGCCCCCGCCTCTCCCCGTCCCTGAATCTCCCAGAGCCAAAGGAGCTCCTGGGTGTGGAACGCCGGAGGACACGGAGCTCCGGTCTATTTCTCTGCAGCGTTCCTTCCCTGGCCGGAGACGGAAAGGCACACGGTGTGCAGGTGCAGAGACACCATGTCCTTAGGAGGCAGTACCCTAAGAGTGGTGAAAACCCCTCCCACTGCTCACCTTGGTCTCTCTTCCTTCACTCCCTTATCCTTGTTCAAGGGCCCCGGGTTCCCTTCAACCTGGGGCTTCCATGGTTTCAGGTTTTCCTTCCCTTCCTTTTTCCCCAAGGTCTGTGGAACCAGGGCTGCCTTCCAGCACTTCATGGGGCACCTGGTACTTCTGGCCGTGTGGCCAAAGGCCCCGCAGTTTTTGCACTTGAGCTGTGGGTGGAAAGGAAGTGATGTCAGTGAGTGAGCTGAAGCCACAGGCAGCGATCCCACGTCAACATTGAGACGGATTGTGAATTCAGAGCTGAATAAGGATTCCAAAGAGGGGACACCGGCATGGGGGCCGTTAAGTGCTGGGAGAGTTCGGATACGATGTTCCCTCCCAAAGCCCATGTGACGGAGGAACTCTAAAAGGAAGGACTCAAGGTTCTAAGGGGCACGATGGTGAACCCGATGTCAACAACACAGCCAAACATGGCTACGCAGGACTCTAAGTAGAAAGGGAGGTTGCCCCCAAGAGTCTCTCAAGGGGTCTATCCGGCCGGGGAGGAGGTCCCAAGCCACGCCCACCTTGGATGGGAAAAGCAACCTGGGTGGTGGTGACAGAACTCACTCACTGGGTTGGAATCCAACCCAGTCTCTGAGGACCGTGTGACACCGCCTCCCCCTGGCCCCACCCCCACCCCGATACCCAAGAAATCCAGGGCTAGACTTACCCTGGGATCTTCCTCATCGTGCGGGGGAGCCCTTGGCCCAACTGGGGCCCTCTGCTGCTTCTGGAGGGTCTGGGCTCTCACCAGTCTCTTTGCCCCAGGTTTGGGGTCACGACGTGCCATCATCTTTGTCTCCTGGGGGTTTTATGACCGCCTTTTTCAGGGGTTGATTGTTGGGTCACCTGAAACACACACAAACACACACGTCGATGGTTAAGCACATTGGATATTCACACACCCAAAGGAAGCCCCCCGCTAACTCCTTGCCGGTGTGGTCATGAGGAGAGCTCACCACCAGTCGGTCAAATCTGTGGAACACAATGTGCTGTGTGCATCCTCAGATATTGTGTGTTCCTGTGCCATGATTACCTAGTCTGAGAGTAAACCTCGCCTGCCACAGGGCCCGTGGCCTAGGTATGGGGAGTTGAGTTTTCAACCCCAAACAAACAACTGATTCTGGAGACCGGACTTAGGTCTATCACGATTCACTCCGGTAGAAGACACGATGATTCTGTCTCCCTTGACGGACAGAATGATCGAAGCCACAGGGCATGGCGTGTGTCACCCTTTGGCAGGTCTGTTTGAAATCAGGGATATGGGATGCTTCCTGTGACAACTTGAATTGCTACTCTTGCCATTTCATTAGGCAACTTCCAAACACAAATTCATAGAGAGAAGTTATCTTCCTCTCTACCACACTAGCAGGTGATGGTCTTTCCTGTTCTATCTTTTTGGCTTTAGCTCCAGCCCCTTTTTGTTTATTTTTCTGGTATTTTACACATGCCACATGAATTCATCTAAACAAACGGTGAACAAGTGCCATATCATATCGATGTCTTAAACAGCTGAAGGGCAAACTACCCTTTTTTCCAAAGTCCTTTTTCCATGTACCCACCAATTCAGCATGCTGCAGTACATTTCTTTTCGCATTCCCATCTTGGTCTTATCCCACACATGGAGACGGAAATGCTTTCTCATTTTCTGTTCCAGGAATTTCTAGTAACGAGAACACATCCTACCCCATCAGCAAGCCCCAGTATGATCGGTTTCTTTCGGCCTCCTTTGTCTCTTTCCCCCCACAACCCTCAGGGATTGTGTGAAACAAACAACTGTTCAGTGAAACTAACCTGAAATTATACGTCTACTTTCTTTCCCCGGCTGGCGCTGAGATGGGCAAGTGCTGGAGCAGCCCCGCTGGAAGCAATGCAGCATCCAGGAAGACGGAGGAAGGGGTGGAGAGGGACCTCTGCTTTCCAGGCTGCCTTTTATACTGCCTCTGGTCACCTGACGTGGAACGTACCCTAACCTAATCAGTTACATGTACGTTAATTACAATTAACTTAATCCAATTACATGACCTGGAAAGGTCTATCTGCACAGCCCACTCTAAGATCATGTCCACTGCTGACAGACATTCTAAAACCTACATGTACAGCTGTAAGCTTTGAAGAATAGATGTTCCCCGTCAGACATGTAACACTGGTGCCTGTACCCCTGTCTTCTTTTCCATCTTTTTTGTTTTTGTGTTTTGTTTTGTTTTTAAAAATGTGGTAAAATAGACACCTTTTAATTGGACCATATTTACTCTATCTCGACGTGGGCCTCAGCGTCATCAAGGAGATTCTCCTTGACATGCAGTCACGGCCATGATCCATCTTCAGAGCTTCTCTTTCTTCCCCACAGTAAGTCTGTCAGCAGAGATCCCTGACCACACCCTCATGTGTTTTCTCCTCCAGGAGGCGCTTGGAAACCACCGTGAATTGGACCGCACTGGAAACACAGATGAAGAAAGTCAACACCGCTTTGTCCTTCAGTGCCTGGCTCCTTTTTCAGCTTGTCTTGCGACTCCAGGCATTGGAGTCCAGGGAGGGGCACGCCGCCTTTACCCTGTGCTTCCCACGATCTTGTCTCCTTAATCCTCACTGCAGCTCTCTGCCATAGGGTCTTATACTGCTTTACATGTGGGTAACTGAGGCTCAGAGGGTTTCACAGCAGGGCAGGGAGCCCAGATGTGAATCTGTAGATACCAAGCTTTCTAATTTTTCAGTAGTTTCCAAGCATCTTTTTTTTTTCTTGTTTCGTCATTGGTGTCTTTTTTTTTTTTTTTGAGACAAAGTCTCTGTCGCCCAGGCTGCGGTGCAGTGGTGCGATCTCAGCTCACTGCAACCTCTGTGTCTCACATTCAAGCAATTCTCATGCCTCAGCCTCCCGAGTAGCTGGGACTACAGGTGCCCACCACACCCAGCTTATTTTTGTATTTTTAGTAGAAACAGGGTTTCACCATGTTGGCCAGGCTGGTCTTGAACTCCTGACCTCAAGTGATCCTCTCGCCTTGGCCTCCCTAAGTGCTGGGACTCCAGGCCTGACCCATCATGCCTGGCCCCAGCTAGTCTTTAGAAATGTTAAGCTATTTGGCTTTATTTTCACACTGACAGCTGGTTTGTGGTGGGTGTGATGTGGTTTATTATTATTATTATTATTATTATTTTGAGACAGAGTTTCGCTCTTGTAGCCCAGGCTGGAGTGCAATGGTGCGATCTTGGCTCACTGCATCCTCTGCCTTCCCGGGTTCAAGCGATTTTCCTGCCTCAGCCTCCTGAGTAGCTGGGATTACAGGCACCTGCCACGACGCTTCGCTAATTTTGTATTTTTTTTTAGTAGAGATGCGGTTTCACCATGTTGGCCAGGCTGGTCTTGAACTCCTGACCTCAGGTGATCCACCCGCCTTGGCCTCCCAAAATGCTGGGATTATAGGCAGGAGGTAAACCTCGGAGGTGGAGGTTGCAGGGAGCTGAGATTGTGCCACTGCACTCCAGCCTGGGTGACAGAGTGAGACTCTGTCTCAAAACAAAACAAAACAAAACAACAACAAAAAACAAATTGTGGTTATGTAGAAAAAGTGTCAACTTACATTTTCAGATGTCCCAGCCAGGCCGTGTGGCTGCTTGGCCAGCTTAAGCCACTTGTGCTTGGGGATGTCGGGGGCCTTATCCAATTTTCACTCCCCTTGGAGGATGTTGTCTCACTCTGCTGGGAGGATTTTTGTTCCCAGGGCAGAGACCAGCGCTCTAACCCACCCCTCTTGCCTAGCAGGGTCAGTGGACCTGGGTGTCTGTCTGGACACATCCTCCAGTGGCCTGGACCTGCCCATGAAGGTGGTGGACATGTTCAGGAGCTGTTTGCCTGCGTGTGCTGTGAACTTCAAGTGGTAGGAGCAGAACCCGAATCTTTCTGGGGATAGCTTCACAGATCCACCGCTGAGGGGGAAGCAGTGTAGAGTGAGCTGCCCACAGTGAGGCCTTGCCCCTCGGTCAGTCCAGCACACACTGGAGGCCATGAGGAGGAGCCCTGCGGTTACTGTGGCTGGGCTGAGCCTCACTGAAGTAGCTGCTTCCATTTAGAGCTCATGTTATATTTAGGTTGGTACAAAAGTAATCACGGTTTTTGCCATTAAAAATGGCAATAACTTTTGCACCAACCTAATGTGAAAAAAGAAAGCACCTTAAATACTAGAACTCCACTCAAGGCTTTTGCTCCTAGAGTAGAATTGGAGGGAATTGCCTGCAGGCTTACATGGTTTTCTTTGTTTTTCTCTCCCACCATGTCCCTTTTGGCCAAGCTCACATGGTGGGTTTGAATCAGTTAAATGAATGTCATGCTGTGGCCTCACTCCACCCAGCATAGACAGGTGTTTGGAAGGGTGGCGTTAGAGGAGATTCTAGAAGCAGTAGCCCCAGCACAAGTTGAGCCCTTGGCCCCTGCTCAGGAGCCGGCTCCTCGATGGGATTCAGGGGTGCGAGCCCCTCGTGTGAGCTGAGCTCAGGGAATGTCGGGATCAAATCTGGTGTCCTAGAAAAGTCATCTTTTATGTGCTGAGCCAGTCCCCAGGGGGTTGTGTTTACTTGTTCCATGGCCATGGAATTAAGAAAAACATGCAAAAATAATTCTTCAGTACTTGAAGAGCATCCAGCACAGAAGGTACAAACCTTCCTTAAGGCTCCCTCCTCAAATCGATTTGGCCATTTTGATGTGCACCCCCAGGCCTTTATACCCTTCAGATGCCAAATCTAAGAACCAGCTCCCAGAAACCACACATCCTGTTCCAACCCCCAGCCTGGCTTGAGCGTGGGTGGGTGGGAGCCAAGCTGGACACCCCAGGGGTCTGGTGTCTTCTCCAGGCAGCTCTCAGGCTCCCTTGGTTCTCTCTGCAGTTTACATGAGCTGGTGAAACATGAAGAAAATGGCCCGGTCTTTGAGGACTCAGAGGAACTGGCAGCTCAGCTGCAGGTAGCCATGTCTGCCACCACGCCAGGGTGGGCAGGGTTCTGGAGACTGGCACCGAGCCACAATCCCTGATCCCTGCTTCCCACAGCCAGGGTGGTACCATGGGGGGTCTGGTGGAAAAGCTAGTGAGGGAGCGGAAGTCACAGAGGCTGGCCTACTCTGCTGTCCCGTTTCAGTACAGTAGGCTCGGGAAAGTTAGGACACAACCCCACCTGCCCTCTGGATTTATGGAGCTGACACTCCACAAATGATGCTGGAGCCGGGTGGGCCAGGCTGCAGTTTAGGAAGTGATCAGGATCAGGTAGGTGTGTGGGCAAAGGGAACTTCTGGGACCAGCCTTGAAAGATGGGTGGAATTCTGCAAAGGTTACTTGTTTCTTATTGCAAAAAGTAATACATCATTCTTGTCAACAGAATGATTGGGAGGATTTTCAGTAAAGGTCCAGGTCAGAAGTCATTTAGACTGGGTCCCCCAGTCTCTGTCAGAACCATGGTACTCTGTTGTGGTGTGAAAGTAGCCACAGATCATCTGTAGATTAAGGGGTGTGGCTTTGTTCCAATAAAGATTTATTTAAAAACACAGGCTGTGGGCTGGATTTGGCCTGCAGGCTGTAGTTTGTGATCCTTGATTCAGACAGTTTAGCAAGGCTGAAAAGAACACCCATACCCCCTTGTTACCCACAGATGGGTGGGACTGTGTTGGCCAGAGGCCGAGAGGAGGGTGCTCACAGGGGAACGTACAGCATGTAGAGGCCGGAAGGTGCTCCAGCGCACCAAGTGTGGGAAAGTGGGACACACGGGGAAGTTTCCAGAAAGCATGATGTCAAGTTGGAGGCGGAGCGCTGCTGGGTTGTGAAGGGTCTCAAGTCCAAGTGAGGGAGTTAGGGACTTGGGAGGGGTTGTTGTTGGGTCGGGGACCTGGGGTCAGTCAGGTGGTGACCTGGGATGGGGTGGGGACAGGCAATGAAGAAAGCTCTGCTCTTTAGTATTTTGCAGATGCTTTTCTCAAACTTTCCTGATCCTGCAGGCAAGCTAAACCAGTTCTGGAAGAACCTGCGGGAGTCGCAGCAGCTCTGATGGGATGAGAGCTGGGTGCAGACTGTGCTCCCTTTGGTTATGGACACATAACTCCTGGGCCAGAGGCTAAAACCCCAGGGCCCCTGCTGTCCTTCCCGCAGCTTCTTCTTGGTGTCTCAGGGCAAACCCTTTCGAGCAGCGCCTCCCAGTGGCCGGAAGCTGAAATGAAGGCAGTGGTGCCACCTGGTGAATGACCCGGGAAGCTGTGGTTGGCCCCAATTTCTTCTTTGGAGTCTCTGAAACGCTTCCTGTCTTCTTCTGTTCTTCACGCCCCATGCCCCTGCTAGCGTATTACTGTTCTGTGACTTCCCTGTGACCTCTGCAGTACTCCTCATCCTGCACTTGGTCTCCAGGTGTCACCTTTCTGCCATGTTCCTAACACTTTGATTCCTGTCTTGAAAAAAGCACCTGCTGCATCATAAACCCAGGGATGTGGCAGCTGCAGCGGGCTTGGCTTTGTGAGGAACCAAGTGTGTCCAGGGATGTGGCAGCTGCAGCGGGCTTGGCTTTGTGAGGAAACGAGTGTGTCCAGGGATGTGGCAGCTGCAGCGGGCTTGGCTTTGTGAGGAAACGAGTGTGTCCAGGGATGTGGCAGCTGCAGCGGGCTTGGCTTTGTGAGGAACCAAGTGTGTCCACGTTGGGGGAATGTCATGCTTGATACACACGTTTTTATTTGCACAAAGAAAATGCTATTTTTGGAGCCAGAATTTTCATGTCTGATTTATGGTGATTTTCTTAAGAACCAGAACTGCTGGCAGAAAGGGGGAACCCACATGCTTAGATAGCCGATGTCTTATTAGAGGGCAGTTTGTGGTTCCTGATTTGGAATTTAACATTCTCCAAACATTCCAGTCCAATGAAAGTTTTATCCGCTTTCCCATATAAAAATTCTTCCCACGAGAGTGACTTAATTCTCACAATCCCGTTGGAGTCATGTGTGAGTCCTACAGTGTGAGGTTCAGCTTTGCCATCTCCAAGTGCTCTCTGTAGGGAAACAGTTTCTGGTCATGATGAGCTTCCACTTTCCATCTGATCCCAGTCCAGCCTGGAAACAGAGCACGTGTTTGAGGATGGCGGTGTTTGGGGACAGGACATGAGCGTATTGTGTGGGGCTGCTAGGACAGGCCTGGCGGGGTGGGGGGTGTCTAAGTCAGTATACTTTGTTCACAGGTTCCCAGGCCCACCCAGGTACCTAGAATTGGCCTCCAGGATGGGACCAGAAATCTGGTTTTGCATAGAAATGGCTAGCAGCAGGCACCATGCTGCTGTCCACTCTCTGCCTGTGTCTGCCCCAGCACTTGGCACAGCAGGACAGAAGCAGAGATCTGAACCCACATCTACCTGGCTGCTTAGTCAATCCACTCTTCACAAAGCTTAGAAAGTGGCCGGGCACAGTGGCTCATGCCTGTAATCCCAACACTTTGGGAGGCCAACGCCGGCGGATCACTTGAGGTCAGGTGTTCAAGACCAGCCTGGCCAACGTGGTGGAACTCCATCTCTACAAAAATACAAAAATTAGCCAGGCATGATGGCAGGTGCCTGTAATCCCAGCTACTTGGGAGGCTGAGGCAGGAGAATTGCTTGAACCCAGGAGGCGGAGGTTGCAGTGAGCTGAGATTCTGCCACTGCACTCCAGCCTGAGTGACAGAGTGAGACTCTATCTCAAAACACACACACACACACACACACACACACACACACACACACACACACACACACACACAGCTTAGAAGGGGCTGGTGTTCTCATAAGCACAGATGTCTGAAGAGCCATTATCCAGAATGATTCTTTTTTTTTTTTTTTTTTTGAGATACGATCTTGTTCTTTCACCCAGGCTGGAGTGCAGTGGCACAGTCATTGCTCACCACAGCCTCGACTCCTGGGCTCTAGCAATCCTCCCACTTCCTGAGTAGCTGGGATGACAGATGCATGCCACCATGCCAGTAATTTTTTTATTTTGTAGAGATGGGGTCCTGAACGCATGGCCTCAAGTGATGCTCCTGCCTTAGCCTCTTTTATTATTATTATTTAGATGGAGTTTTACTCTGTTCCCCAGCTGGAGTGCAGTGGCGCAATCTCAGCTCACTGCAACGCCTCCCAGGTTCAAGTGATTCTCCTGCCTCAGCCTCGCGAGTAGCTGGGATTATAGGCGTGCACCACCACGCCTGGCTAATTTTTGGGTTTTTAGTAGAGATGGGGTTTCACCGTGTTAGCCAGGCTGGTCTTGAACTCTTGACCTCAGGTGATCTGCTCACCTCAGCTTCCCAAAGCCTCAGCCTCTTACAGTGTTGGGATTACAGGCATGAGACACTGTGACCCGGGATGATTTTCAATCACGGTTTTTTGTTACGAGTGGAAAATGCGTATTTATAAAAATGAAGTAGTATACACATGAACGTGTAGCAATCTCTATAATCCTGCCATCCAAGGATGGCACCTGTTAACGTGTATATCAACGATGTCCAATCTTTTGGCCTACATGCGCCACATTGGAAGAAGAAGAATCGCCTTGGGCCACACATAAAATACACTAATGCTAGCAATAGCTGATGAGCTAAAAGAAAAAAAATCACAAAAAAATCTCATATTGTTTTAAGAAAGTTTACAGATTTGTGTAGGGCCACAGGTTGGACAAGCCTGCTATATATATGTTCTAGGTTTTCCCCTATAGGTATACTTATGTGAAAATGATTATTGTGATAATTTTTTTTGAGATGAAGTCTTGCTATGTTGCTCAAGGTGGCCACAAACTCCTGGGCTTAAGCCATCCTCCCACCTCAGCCTCCTGAGTAGTTGGAATATAGGTACTCATAACCACGTGTGGGTGATTATTATTAGTTTTTAAACAAAAATGGGGCTGGGCGCAGTAGCTCACGCCCGTATTCCTAACACTTTGGGAGGATGAGGCAGCAGATCACTTGAGGTCAGGAGTTCAAGGTCAGCCTGGCCAACATGGAGAAACCTCAACTCTAGAAACAATACAAAAATTAGCCAGGCGTGGTAGCACGCACCTGTAGTCCCAGCTACTCAGGAGGCTGAGATGAGAGAATAGCTTGAACCTGGGAGGTGGGAGGTTGCAGTGGGCCGAGATGGCACCACTGCACTCCAGCCTGGGCAATACAAGGCCAGACTCTGTCTCAAAAAAAAAAAAAAAAAGGTTGGTGGGGGCTTATACTATGTGTGCTGCTTGGCACTGTTTTTTTCACTTAAAAGATATTGCAGGTTTTTTTTCAAGTAAGTATCTGAAGAAAGACTTCCTTTTTTTTTTTTTTTTTTTTTTTTGGCTTTTTTGCTTTTTTGAGACAGGGTCTTGCTCTGTTGCCCACGCTGGAGTGCAGTGGTGAGATCAGGGCTCACTGCAGCCTCCACCTCGTGGGCTCAAGCCATCCTCCCACCTCAGCTTGCCGAGTAGCTGGGACTACAGGCGTGTGCAACCACATCTGGCTAGTTTCTGTAAGTTTTGTGAAGATGGGGTCCCACTATGTGGCCCAGGTTGGTCTTGAACACCTGGGGTCAAGTAGTCCTCCTACCTTAGCCACCTAAAGTGCTGGGATGACAGGCCTGAGCCCCGCGCCCAGCCAGCCTCCTGTGTGAGGTTGTGCGGGACTCTGTTGTGGAACCCAGTATGTCTTCGTGTCCTGGCTTGTTTGTTGGCTCTGTAGTTAACGGGCTGCCCCACGTGGACAGGCACTGGGTTGTCCGTGTCTCTGTGTGCAGGCAGAGGCTGCTGTGGGTGCATCTGTGCACATGGCTGCCAGGAGGGGCTGTGCTCAGGGGGAGCTGGGGCAAAGGCTGGTGGCAATGGGGGGCTTGGGAGTAGAGTGGAGGCACGAGAGCCAGGTGGCCGGGCTGCAGTCTATGGGAGCTCGGGGGTTACTTGTCCTCTGTGTGTCCTAGTGTCTTTGTCGGTGAGATGGGACAATGATATCACACTCTCACAGGTGCGGGGGCTGACAAATGTCAGGTCTGAGGACAGTGGCTGGCCCACTATGGGGCCAGTTCCCCTTCTCTATAGTCACCCTGCTCATCTTCCATCGACTGGGTGCTCAGGACAGTGGCGTGGTGGATCCGCCTGTACAGCCTGTGCTCCAGCGTCCTGCAGGCCACAGCTGTGTCCAGCCCTGACCCCGACTGCCCCTCCCGCCACCTCCATTTTATAGATGAGGAAACCGAGGCCCAAGGGCTTAGGGAACCCTGCTCTGAAGCACACAGTAGGGCTGCTGGGCTCAGATCCTCCCTCCCTGTGCTGAGCTGCCCTCCTCCTGCCACAAGCCCCCCACGCCCCGAGCCCACCCTGCTCACTGGCCTCTGCCCTAGTTCCCCGCATGGTGTGGGAGTGTGGGGCATCCTAGCTTTTCCCCGGCCCCCAGTTCTTTCACTTCCACTGGAGTCCCGCAGGGACAGCTTGGGGACCATGCAGGCCCGGGTGGGCGTGGGGGCTCACATAGCTCGGTGGTGAACAGCTGGCACGTCTCTGGGTTGCGGATGGTAAGGGCCATGTAGAATTGAGGAGCCCGCTGGTGCTCCCGGCAGGCAGCCAGCCTCTGCAGGACCCCGACCAGCGACAAGATGGCTTCTGGGCAATACAGCACGTCTACGGTGAAAGCTTCAGGTTACTGAAAGGGACCAGCGGACAGTTCCAGGTCATGCTGACCTCAGCAGAAGGGCGAGGCCAGAGAGGCAGCAGTCATATGAGACTAGTAGATGCCATTTGATCATTTGGGCCATTAGATGGAAAGGCAATTACTTGGGTGAAAAAGGAGAACCCTTAGTAGAGAAAGCTGCAAAAGACTGAAGCAAAAGAAAAAAATCTCCAGACTCACTGGTGTTCCTTAAAAAACGAGCTCTGGTTCTCGGCCTATCTAGAGGGCTGTGAATGACACAAAGCCTGACCCTGCGATGAACTTCGTGTTTCAGGTGTCTGCGGATTTGTCTGCTGGCTTGCAGGGGTGGGCCTGTGTCCCTGGCTACTGCTGGACCTGTGGTTTTGAGGGCAGGGACCCAGGACCACAGGGAGAGCTCTGTTCGACCAGAGAGGAGACTGAGTGTGCTGGCAGGGGTGAGGGGTTTTCCGTGGCCCAGCCAAACACCACCTTCTCTCAACGGCCCTGTCCTCATCCCAGAAGTGGTTGTTTTCCTCCTGTGGTCTCTGAAACACACAGGCATGGCTCTGGGACAGAGCCATGTGGTGATGACTGTAACGGGAGTATGCCTGTCTCCAACAAGAGGGCTGTGGCTTGAAGGTCAGCTTAAGAGGCACCCCTGTCCTTTGATGTCACCCTGGAGGCCCAGAGTAACTCTTCTGGAAGCCCCATCATGTCCATGCCCGACAGCGTCCATTGTTCCCTTTTCCCAGAGCCAAGAGCTGGTTAGAGCTGCAAGGACACCGCCTGCACAGGATGCCCGGGGCTGGGCATTACCTGCTGCAATGACAACATCTGGCTGGATGGCAGAGAGCTGACAGACCGTCGCGACCTCCCAGTCCAGCTGGGCCACTGTCACCCTGGGGCTGTCTAAGTTGGCAGTGATATCTGCCCCTAATGAGAGGCCATTGAGAAGGACATTCCCTCAGAGCTGCTGGAGGACCCGGCTGTGACAGTCGCTGAAGATGTATGCCCGGGGGCGGCACATCTTGCAGATGGCCAGGCCTGTGAGGCCGGCACCACTGCCAAGCTCTAGGACAGTCCTGGCGGGAGGAAAGGGGATCATGTCTGCGACTGCACCAGGGTAAGCCTGCCTCGGTGCCCTGCCCTGTGTCCTGAGGTCACCTATCAGTGAAGGCTGCTGGGTTCTTGATGGCCCATTCTGCAAGGTAGAGGGTGGCATCCCATGTGACCAGGACTGTGATGCCGTGGGAGATGATGGCTGTGCTCTTGGAGAGTGTGACTGAGCCTCCCGAGGGCAGCACCAAGAGAAGGCGAGAGAGTCAGTCCAGTGATCAGAAGGCAAGTGGCTTAGAAGACAAGCAGCCATCCACCACATGGCTGAATAAACCATGACAGGACCAATCGCCACTCAGCAATGAGAAGCAGCTAACTGTTGACATGCCAACAGCTTGCACAGGCCTCAAGGGTGTCACGTGGCATGAAAGACACTCATCTCAGGCCACACAGGATTCCATTCATTGAACATTCCTGAGACAATGGAATTCTGGCGATGGAGCACAGGTCATTTGTGGCCAGGGGCCGGGTGTGGCTATGAAGGGGTGGCTGCCTTGTGATGATTCAATATGCTATGTTTTTCCTTTGTGGTTTTCTGTATCTATGTTTTATCTTATTTTTTTTGAGCTCTGTTCCCCAGGCTGGAGTCAGTGGCACAATCTTGGCTCACTGCAACCTCTGCCTCCTGGGTTCAAGCAATTCTCCTGCCTTAGCTGCCCAAGTAGGTGTGACTACAGGCATGTGTCACCATGTCTGGCTAATTTTTCTACTTTTTTTTGAGACAGAGTTTCACTCTTGTTGCCCAGGTGGGAGTGCAATAGCGCGATCTTGGCTCACTACAACCTCCACCTCCCGGGTTCAAGAGATTCTCCTGCCTCATCCTCCCGAGTAGCTGGGATTATAGGCGCCCACTACCACACCAAGCTAATTTTTGTATTTTTAGTAAAGGCAGAGTTCCACCACGTTGGCCAGGCTGGTCTCAAACTCCTGATCTCAGGTGATCCACCTGCCTCAGCCTCCCAAAGTGCTGGGATTACAGGCATGAGCCACCACGCCCGGCCTAATTTTTGTATTTTTAGTAGAGACAGGGTTTCACCATATTGGCCAGGCTGGTCTTGAACTCCTGACCTCGGATCCACCCGCCTCAGCCTCCCAAAGTGCTGGGATTACAGGTGTGAGCCACCACACCCGGACCTGTCAACTATTCTTTGAGGACTGGGCACCAGGTCCTTGTGAAGCAGGTAGAGTGTGTCACCTATTGGACAAATGCCTCACAACCCTATAAGACATGCTGTTGTTGTTGAAGTGCTTGATTTACAGACAGGGAAACTGAGGCTAAAGAAGGTTGACGAACCTCATGTCTAAGACTGCAGAATGGGTGAGTCAGGATTTGAACCCACACCCACGTTTTCACTTTGTCTGTGCAGGAAGGGTATCTGGGCTGTGAGGGGGAGGAGGGTGCCCTTCTCATACCAGCAAATAGCTCCGGTGGCCCTGGGTGGACTCCTTGGCCATCAGGGTCTCCACCAGCGCCTCGTACAGCTCGTCCAAAGGCTCTGTGTGGACAGCCTCGTGCTGGGGGCAGAAAGAGTGAGAGCTTGTTTGCTTTCGTTCTAATCTGTAAAAATGGCCAGATGATTTTCACCAAGTTTGGAGGGGAGATATGGGATAGAATGGTGTAATACCGGCCAGCTGCCATATAAAATATTCACTTCGTTGGGTGTGGTGGTGTGTGCCGAATAGTCCCAGCTACTCTAGAGGATGACATGGGAGGACTGCTTGAGCCCAGAAGTTCGAGGACAGCCTGGGCAAGAGACCTTGTCTCTAAAAAAAAAATTCACTTGGTAGGGAAACCTGGATGGGAGGGCCTTCAAAGAGAGGTGTTGAAAGTGTAGGGTTGGGTGTAGTCTAGGGCAGGAGAAAAGGATTCCGTGAGAGCTGCCACATGACCATGACAAAGAGGAGGAAAACAAAAGGTGCTTTTAAGTGAGCCCAGGCAGAACTGTGAGGGCGGCCCATGCTGCAGGCTGTGGCTGTCAGCAGGCTGCTTCTCCATGGCTGGCCCCATCCTAAGATTCACAGGGCAGCAGCAGGGTACACTGGGTGACTGCTGCCCTCTCCTGGTGGCACAGGGCAGACCTACTGGTGACCACAGATGCACCCTTTTGGGGAGGACTAGGGAGAAAGAAGGTATTGGAGAAGCAGGGGATTGTTTATTTGCTAAAAGTGTGGCCCTTTCACTCAGCAGGTCTGCTTCTGCCTACTGAGGAACGGCCTCTCGACATCCTTATGTCAAACCCTGCATGTTCGGGCCCATCTTTAAAATCCATCCTAGGCCAGGTGCGGTGGCTCATGCCTGTAATCCCAGCCTATTGGGAGGCCGAGGCAGGCGGATCACCTGAGGTCAGGAGTTCGAGACCAGCCTGGCCAACATGGTGAAACTCTGTCTCTACTAAAAATACAAAAATTAGCCAGGCATGGTGGCGTGTGCCTGTAGTTCCAGCTTCTTAGGAGGCTAGGCACGAGACTTGCTGGGACCCATGAGGCAGGTTTCAGGGAGCCGAGACTGTGCCACGGTAATCCAGCCTGGGCAACACAGTGAGACTCTGTCTCAAAAAAATAAATAAGTAAAAAATAAAATCCATCCTGTATCAGTCAGGAAAGAGCTCATTCCAGCAGGATCAATGCAGAGAATTCACCAGCGGAACTAGTTCCAAAGGTATGGCAAGAGCTAAACCTTCCAACAGGGGCCCGTGGGGCAACCCAGAGATGGACAAGAGCAGGAAACTCCAAACCCTTCGGCGGGCAGGACAGAGGGTATGGGTGAGGGTTCCAGTGCTGTGGGCTGGGCCAGCCTGGTAGGAATGAGAATCCATATGCTAGGAGCTGGGGCCCCAGAGAAGCAGCTGCTGTGGAAACCCCAGGAGGCAGAGTGAGGGAGAGACGCTGGCCTTCCCTTCTTCCCGCCCTGCACTGTCTCCCATGGGTCACACGCGGCTGCAGCCAGTTGCCTGGGGAGGCCCCTGCCATGCTGGGGTTTGCAAAGCAGGCCCAGGGCCTGGGAAGGATGAGATCTGCAGCACGCAGGTGGCTATGCTGTCCGGCTACTGGGCGGACACTGCCCATAACTGACCTTTTTGATGAGTACTGAGAGAAAGCACCGTGCATACTTGACTGACGGCGTGTGCTTCACACACACAGGATGCTTCAGTCTACTGCAACGTTGGTTGCTCGAGAGCCCATCTTAAGTCACCTATGAGCTTCAAGCCAACACGGCGGAGGGCAAACTCCAGGCTACCGGATCCCTCAGCAAAGATGCAGATGGACACAGCGTTCTGGCCCCATGCATCTGAAGTTTGTCTTAAGCTATAAGCCGTTTCCTAAAAATGCTTCCACTGCAGTGGCACAGGCTATGGCAGCATTTCTAATGCCCATTCTGAGCAGGAACACAGGGCACGTGGGCCCAAACCACCTCCCTCCCAGGGGAGCCAGTGTGAACCAGGGTTTGCAGTAAAGACAATCGCCAACTGTCTGGCTCTATGGAAGAGGAGGGAAGGCCCACTCGGCAACTGCTCTCTTGGAGCGTGTGTACCTGGGGACAGGATGGAGGGGAGGGGACGCTCAGGGTGACACTCCAGCTAAAGCCGAGAGAAGTCAAGTGCAGGATGAGCAAGTTCCAGGCAGTGGCAACAGCTGGTGCAAGCTCTGAGGTGGCCACAGCCTGGCACTTGGAAAGGAGGGCAGAGGGACTGGTGCAGCAGGACAGGGGACGGTGGGAAAACAGGAGCCTGGAGGGAGAGGGAGGAGACAGTCTGCAGTGCCTGCTGGCTGGGAGGGATGCAGATTCTGCCCAAAGGCAGCAAAGTACCCCACGCAATACACAGGCTCTTCAGGCTGGTGCTGGTTTTTCATTTTTTCTGACAGAGTCTTGCTCTGTTGCCCAGGCTGGAGTGCAGTGGCCTGATCTTGGCTCACCGCAGCCTCTGCCTCCTGGGTTCAAGTGATTCTTCTGCCTCAGCCTCCTGAGTAGCTGGGACTATAGGCGTGCACCACCACGCCCAGCTAATTTTTGTTTTTTTAGTAGAGATGGGTTTTTGCCATGTTGGCCAGGCCGGTCTTGAACTCCTGACCTTAGGTGATCCATCCACCTCAGCTTCCCAAAGTCCTGGGATTACAGGTGTGAGCCAGTGCACCCAGCCTTGTGCTGGGTTTTAAAGCAGCTATCCCTACATTTCGTGCTTCACCACCTATGAGAGTGAGGCTCAGGGTGAAACTCAGAGCAGGGTGCGAGATAACTTCAGGTATCTCCATGCTCGAAGCCCTGACCTACTGTATTGCCCCAAAAGTCTTCCCTGCTGTGGCTGCATCTTTTCCACGTGGATAATCTTGGTTCACCTCTAGCACAGGAATTCTTCACTGGGGCTCCTAGGATGGGCTGGGTGGGTGGGGGTGGACGATGTCTGCCTCCAGAGTTTGTATGGAAAATGTATTCTTCTGGTGCACTTCTTTCTGGGAGGGAGTCTATTGCTTTGTCTTTTCAGAAGGGCTCATGGCCCTTCGAAGGTGAAGAACTAGGATGCAGGGTGATCTGCACTTGGCCCTTAAGGCCAAGGTCAGGCTGTGGCTGGGCCGGGTGGCGATCCTGCCTCTCACCTGCATGCAGACGCTCTTGAGTCCAAACCCCACCGTGGGCAAAGTAAGGGCCCATTTAGGTCTAGAAGAGACAGGAGTGGGCAGGACAGGCCTCAGGAATGCAAAAAAGAAAGTCTCTGAGCATCTACCAAATGCTAGAAGCTGTTTTGCACCTGTCATCTCTGTTTTTGCTGTGGGGGGTTTAAAAAACTTTCCCTAGATTCCCCCCTCTCATGCAGATTTTTGTATATTCTGATATCTTTGTCTAAGTCTTAGATAGAAAATGAAAGAGCTGGAGCTGTCGGAGGTGCTGACACCCACCTGCAGTGCTGACTCAATGGTTTTGTTCCTTGAACAGGGGTGTTTTTAAAGGGTACAAGCACACCTGTGGTTCTTCTCTCAGGTCTTCCGGAGAGATTCAGGAGGCAGGGTCATGAGTCCCAGGGACTCTGGGATTCTTACCTTCTGCAAAATATCCCACAGAAGCTCAGAATCTGATGAGTCTCTTAACTTTGCTTCTAAGCTCTGTGTGGACGGGAGAGAGAGAAATCTCAAGGGTGCATTCACAGGAACATTAAACACGCAATAGAATGTGTTGGCAAAGGGCTGTGTGATCTCTCCCTGGGGATGTGGAGCCAGTTGGAAGTGGAAGCCACAGCAGCTGAAAGCCTGACCTTCAGATGTCGCAGGGTGCACCTGGATGAGTCACAGGAAGAAGGCTAGAAGACTGACTCTTGGCCGCATTAGTCCTGGGTACTTAGCGGCCACCCGGGTCATGGGCCAGCTCCCTGGTTGCGCTGGTCAGCCAGGAATTACCAGGGCAGCCATGGCACCAAAGTTTGATGGGCTTGCCATCTGAGTTTAAGTGGAAATGCAGAATGTGCCCGTACCAGCCTGGGTTACATTGTCCTCTTACAGGGGCCTCAAGCCCAGCAGCGAACTTTGGCTCCAGAGTTAGCCAGACTGTCTCGGCTGGTATGTGACACAGGGCAAGGCACTTCATTGCTTCAGAGCTCCTTCCATGCCATAAAAGGCCCTACAAGACCTGGTCCTAATCCCTCTCTCTGGCCTGTTCTCCCTCGCCCCTGGCCCACCCTGCTCACTCCACTCCAGCCACACTGGCTGCCTTGCTGTTGTTCCTCAACCACAGCTGGCTTGTTTCCACCACAAGGCCTTTGCATATCCTGTTCCCCAGCCCTTCCCATGGCTGGCTGCTTCACCACTCAGGCCCCAGTTCAAATGCCACCTCTTTGGGGAAGGCTTCCCTGATTCCCCGACTTTGGTGACTCTTCTCCCCAGTTGCTCCATTCACCATTTCCCTGTTTTATTGGCTTTAAAGCCACTCTCATCTGGTCTTTTCTTGTTTATTCATTTATTTGTTAATTCTCTGGCTTTCCCATGCAAGCAGAGCCTCATCTGTCATGGGTACTGCTGATCCATGGTGGCTGGCTCACGGAAGGCATTTATTAAACATTTTGAGACTGAATAAAAACACTAGCTAACACCGACATGCATTTACCATGAGCCAGGCACTGATCCACAGGCTTTTGTACTCAACGCTGACAACAACCCTAAGAGGTAGGTATCATTATATCCCCCATTTTATTAATAAGAAAACAACAGCACAGAGAGATGCAGTCACTTGCCCAAGGTCACACAGGGCCAGGGCTTGGGCCAGGATTCGAAGCAGGCAGGCTGTCTCCTGGGTCTGAACTCTCAACTACTGCACCCTAATCAAACAATCCCTCTGGTTAAATGTGAGTGATAATAATAGTACCCACCTCGTGGGTGTTGAGGGTGAGCCCAAGTTAGCATGCAGCGTGGGCATGTGAACAATTATAGTCAATATTGAATGGAGACCTATGATGCTTTTATGAAGGTTTCTATTTTGGGTTAAAAACGCACAAATTTCTCCTGACCAGAAATGATCTCTGAGTGCTAAACATTTTATGTCAATGGAATAACGCAAATGATTAAGCAACACCCATAAAATGGGGCAGACCCAGGGAGAAATATATATCCAAACTGACTCATCCCAGTGAGCTCACTGCACATGAATTACAAATGCGGCCAGGTGCATTAAGCCCCTCTACTGGCAGAAGGGAGGCTGCTGCCTGCCATGCGCCTGTGCTGAGAATGGCAGGTCCCCAGGGAGAGGAGAGGCCACCCCCTTCTCTGTCTCTTCCAGCACAGGTGTGAAAGCCTCAGCGCATGAGCTAATTCTGTGCAGTGCTCGACATACAGATGAGAACACTGAGGCACGAGGGACAGCCTGTGACCTGGTCACCGCGCTCAGTAGGACGTGGTTACCCGCGGTCCTGAGGGCGCTGACTTTTTAGAATGAGCGAGGGCAGCTGTGTCCCAGTGACCAGAAGGATTACTGCCTTTAAAAAGTCGTGAAAATGATCGTGAACTGTACCCCACAACGAGTGCGCGTCTGCCTCCCAAGACGGTGGAGAGGCCCCCAGCTTACGCCGCCAGCCCGCGGGGCAAGAAGGGTGCGAGCGACTCTGGCCAGGCCCCAGGGACGGGGACCGGGTCGCGCGGACCTGACCGGCGACAGCCCAGGCACTCACGTGGCGGGAGCGCCGGGGGCTTCAGCACGGAGACCCATCCCGTCTGCCCCTGGACTCCCGCGAGCCCCGCGGACCTCTCCACTAGCCCCGCCGCCCACCTGCCAGGGGAAGGAGCGCAGGGCGCGCGCCGCCAGGAAGCGGCGCTTGAAACTCTGCAGCAAGAGTTCGCTCCCCGCGTTCTCCTCGGGCGCCATGACGGGGGCGGGGCCGCAGCGTTGCCGGGAGACTGGGCGGAAGCCGGGCCTGGACTGAAGAGGGGGCGGGCCCACGGCAGTGCGCCGGGGCAGAGAGGGGGCGGGGCCTGGGGGTAGGGTCAGGAGGAGAGTCGTGGGGGTGGCTCTAGGGCGGGGCCAGGATGAGAGTTATGAGGCCGGGGCCTGGGGTGGGGCCAGGATGAGCATCATGAGTACGAGGCCTGGGGTAGGGCCAGGATAAGCGTCGTTGGGGCAGGTCCTCGGGAGAGTTCAGGTTGGTGGGTCCTGGGGTGGGGCCAGGATAGGGCGATCCTGGAAGTGGGGCTTCGGAAGCGTCCAGGTTGGAGGCGCCCTGGAGGCGGGGCCTTGCGTGGGGGCAGGATAAGAGTCCCGGAGGCGGGCGTTAGGGTGGGGGTAAACGATGATTGGGTTCAGGAGGCGAGACTCGGAGCAGAGTCCAGGAGACAGGTCTTGGGGCGGGGCTAAGACCAGACCCGGAGAAGTGCTCAGGAGGCGGGGCCAGGGCCGGGCGTTGACTATGTCGTAGCACGTGGCCAGGCGCTGCTCGGACTCTGGGAGGCGGAGCTTAGGACGGGCTGACGTTGGGAGGGGCCCAGGGTCCGGGAGGCGGGGCCGAGTCCGGGCTGCGGGCTGCGCTCAGGAGGCGGGCCCTGGGAGGCGGAGCTTAGGGAGGGGCCGGTGTCGGGAGGGACCAAGAGACTGGGAGGCGGGTCAGGGCTGGGCTCAGGGGCCGAGAGGGAGCTGGGCTTGGGGCTGGGCCGAGACGGAGCGAGGGGTCCAAGGTGTGAGAAACGGGGAGGGGTTTGAGGAGGGGATTGGAGTGTGGCTCAAGTTCGGGAGGCGTTACCTGCGGAGGGTTTGAGGCAGGCCCAAGAGCGAGCCCACGGTCTGCCGACTCGGGGCCATGGTCGGGCCCCACGATCCGGAGCTTCGGGCGGGGCCGAATCCGGGTTTGGGGCCCAGGAGGCGGGGCCGTTAGGGCTAGGGTCCCGGGGATCGTCGGGTCAGGCCTTGGGCCAACGTAGGCACTCTCACAGTTCCTCCGCCTTCAGGAAGGTCTTTTTGGCAGGGGCCTTACGGGTGCGCGCTTCGGTCCTGGAGGCGTTATCCTCGCCTCCTCTCCATCAGCGCCACCCGTCTGGGGCCCGATAGGAGGGAGCTTTCCCTCTGTCCCCCAGCCTTTGGACTGTCACCAAACAAGCCATTCGTTCACCAAATACTTATTAAGCGCCTACCATGTGTCTGGCAAGGGATATGTAACAGTGAGAAAAACTAGGTGTGGTCCAGGCCCTCCAGGGGCTCAGGGGCTCGTGGAAGAAGTAGACATTGAAGTACTTATCACACAAATGAGTATAAAAGTACAATAGTGATATCTGCCACGAAGGCGAGCAGACAGAGCTAGCGGGGCTTCCAGGAGGAGTTTTGATCTTGCAGGGACAGGAAGGAGGAGTTAGCTCCTGGGGGGCGGGATTGGGGGTGGTGGTGATATAGACGTGGGGTCAGAGTGGAAAACAACAAAAATATAATTATTTTAGTTCAAAGTTATTGTGTCTTCAGTTGAAAGGCAGGGCAGTTAGCAACACAGTTCAGATTTCAGTACTGCCCCTGAAATCTGAACTGTGTTCAAAGTCTAAAAGGTTTACCTTAGCAAATCCCTCATAAAACTCCATTTGGAAGAGTCCGAGAGCTAATTTGTTAAGTATACTTGAAGAAGGTAGATGAGGAGACAGATTAAATCTTATTACCTCTTTCAGATGAGAGGCACTTGAGCCCTGCTCAGCTGTGAGAATAAGAGACGGGAATTAATTCTAATTGAATACACGTGTTCTCTAACAGCTGTTGTTCCCCACCAGAACCAAATGAGTGCAAGAGCTGACAAAGAAAAAAAAAAAGGTTCATCTTTTATTCCCCCAAACACTTTCATTTAAATCAAGAGGGTGGGATGTGGTTATTGCTGTGTTTTTAGACAGAATCAACAGTTTCTGGGTCTGAGATATTGCATACATCCTCTTGGTCCCTGTATCCTGAGATGGAGTCACCTGAGAATCCACAGCAAGTCCTAACCAGAGATGGGTCTGGGTGGTTGAGGAAGGTTGGCTTCAGAACTGGGCCAGAGGCACTGCTTTGCTTTTGCTGTTTTGATCAGCTCTCTGCCTGCAGGAGACAAGGAAAACCAACGGGAACAGGTTAGTTATGCTCATAAATCCTGGGCTTATTTTATTAACTCACATAATAGCTATTAATTGCCTTTCCTCCAAGGAGCAAAAGGACATATACGGTCAATGCTATAAAAAGTAACACTGTATTATGTTATACTAAAATATTAATAAATCTAGGTTGGTTGAGTGTTTCCTGATTCCATAGATTGGAAGCGGATTGAGGAAGGACCCTAGCGGACCACAGAGCTGAGCCATGCACACAGAAGAAATCTTTTCTTCTTTTGTATTTTTTTGAGACGGAGTTTCGTTCTCTTTTTGCCCAGGCTGGAGTGCAATGGCGCGATCTCGGCTCACTGCAACCTCCACCTCCTGGGTTCAAGCGATTCTCCTGCCTCAGCCTCCCGAGTAGCTGGGATTACAGGCGTGAGCCACCATGCAGGGACATTTTTGTATTTTTAGTGGAGACAGGGTTTGAACACGTTGGCCAGGCTGGTCTCAAATTCCTGACCTCAGGTGATCCGCCCGCCTCTGCCTCCCAAAGTGCTGGGATTACAGGCGTGAACCACCGCGCCCGGCCAGAAGAAATCTTTATCTTGGTGTGCGGGCTCCGATGAGGGACAAATGTCATCTATCTTGGATCTGAATCTGGAAGGATCAAGGCACTGAAGGGATTTTTTTGTTTCAGACAGTCTCCCTCTGTTGCCAGGCTGGAGTGCAGTGGCATGATCTCGGCTCCTGCAACTTGTGCCTCCCGGGCTCAAGCGATTCTCCTGCCTCAACCTCCCGAGTACATGTCACCACGCCCAGCTAATTTTTGTATTTTTAGTAGAGACAGGGTTTCACCATGTTGGCCAGGATGGTCTCGATCTCTTGACCTCATGATCCATCTGCCTTGGCCTCCCAAAGGTCTGGGATTACAGGCGTGAGCCACCATGCCCGGCCTCACTGAAGGGATTTTTTTAATGTTACGTGGCTCTCACAGGTGCGGTGTGTTCGAGTGCAAGTGAAGATTAGGACTGATGCTTAAAACCAAACGTAAAATTCCAGGTGATGTTGCTATGGGGAACAGCATTAGGACAATCTGAGTGGTTTCAGTTGCAAGAGTGTGCGTGTACGTGCAAGAACTACAGTCAAGGTTCAACTTCTGGCTTTGAGGGTCTCTTTAATAACAGTAATAACAACCTAAGGCAGTTTAACAGTATGGAATGGTTACCTTTTAGAAATTAAGCTATGGGCATGGAAGTTCAATCAGTACATTGAAGTTTTTCCTTTATCTCTCCTATGGTTAATGGTTTCTGCAGAAAGGACCAATTGATTTCTTTCTAAAACGTTGCTTCAGGGTGTAGAGACATTTATGGGTCATGTTCCAACTTACAGAAAATTTTATAGTTCAAATATAAATTACGTTCAATGTGGACTTTGTAATAGAATTTAAGGTTAAGTAAAATTTCCACTTTCCTTAGGCTGTTTGCAGTGCCCAGCAGGCCCCATGATATCGAGATGGAAGTTATGTTAAAGGAGGAGATTGGTCACGGATGGGCAGAATAAGGAATATGGGCAGCTCAGGCTAATGACACAATGATTGAGGTGTAGAAAGAGGGCCAGGCATGGGATAACGCCTGTAATCTCCGTGCTTTGGGAGGCCAAGGCAAGAGGATCACTTGAGGTCAGGAGAGCAGCCTGGTCAACAGAGTGAGACCTAATCTGTACCAAAAAAAAAAAAAAAAAAAAAAAAAAAAAATTAGTTGGGCATGGTGGTGTGCGCCTGTAGTCTCAGCCACTTGGAAGGCTGAGGTCAGGGGATCCCTTGAGCCCAGGAGTTTGAGGCTGCAGTGAGTTACAATCACATAACTGTACTCCAGCCTGGGTGATAGGGTGAGGCCCTGACTCAAAAAAAATCGAGTCAGGGAAAAAATTGGAAATCTTAATCCTCCATACCCAGGAATGTGACCTTATTTGGAAATAGGGTATTTGTAGATGTAATCAAGTAATGATGAGTCATACTGGATTGGGGGCTGCTGGTGAGGAGGCAGATGCAATGACTGGTGTCCTTATAAAAGGAGAGAATGAGGGCCAGGCATGGTGGCTCATGCCTGTAATCTCAGCACACTTTGGGAGGGTGAGGTGGGCGGATCACTTGAGGTCAGGAGTTCGAGACCAGCCTGGCCAACATGGTGAAACTCCATCTCTACTAACAACACAAAATTAGCACTGCGTGGTGGCGGGCACCTGTAATCCCAGCTACCCAGGAGTCTGAGGTGGAAGAATCACAGGAACCTAGGAGGCGGAGGTTGCAGTGAGCCAAGATTGTGCCACTGCACTTCAGCCTGGGTGACAGAGGGAAACTCCATCTCAAAAAAATAATAGAGGAGAATGTCAGGTGAAGACAGAGACACAGGGAGAAGGCAGCCATGTGATGAGGGAGGAGAGATTGGAGCGGTGCATCTACAAGGAACACCAAGCATTACCAGCGGCCACCGGAAGCCAGAAGAGGCAAGGAAGTTTCTCTCTTACATGTTTCAGAGGAAGCGAAGCCCGGCCGACACCTTGATTTTGGGCTTCTAGCATCCAGGCCTGCGAGACAATACATTTCTGTTGTTTTCAGCCACATGTGGGGCCCTCGTTGTTGTTGTGTTTTTTTTTTTTTTTTTTTTTGGAGATGGAGTTTCACTCCTGTGCCCCAGGCCAGAGTACAATGGCGCGACCTTGGCTCTCTGCAACCTCGTCCTCCCAGGTTCAAGCTATTCTCCTGCCTCAGCCTCCTGAGTAGCTGGGATTACAGGCATGCACCACCTTGTCCAGCTAATTTTTATATTTTTAGTAGAGATGGGGTTTCACCATGTTGGCTGGGCTGGTCTCAAAATCCTGACCTCAAGTGATCCGCCTGCCTAAACCCCACAAAGTGCTGGGATTACAGGCATGAGCCACCGTGCCCGGTCTTGTGGTTATTTTTTTAGACAAGATCCTGCTGTGTCATCCTGGCTGTAGTGCAGTGGTACAATCTCAGCTCCTGCAGCCTCGACCTCCCTGGGGTCAGGTAATTTTCCCATCTCAGCCTCCAAGTAGCTGGGACTACACGCTTGGCTAATTTTTGTATTTTCTGTAGAGATGGGGTCTCGCTATGTGACCCAGGCTGGTCTCAAACTCCTTGGGCTCAAGCCATCTGCCTGCCTTGGCCTCCCAAAGTGCTAGGATTACAGGCATGAGCCACTATCCCTGGCCACCCTTGTTAAAAAATAAAGAATTTCAAGATGGTGATGGCAGATCAGTAAACCACAGTGGGGACTCTTCTGTGTCCCTGTGGGACTGTTCAGGTTGCAAGCCCATGAAGCCGGCCCTGGCTGCTGGGTTCTTGGAGTGCTGGACCTCCCATGGCATGTGGCAAGGAGTTGTCATGGTTTATCACGACTTATGATGATCAACTACGGGAGACCCAAAGACCACTCAGTCCTTTTTCCAACGAATGGCTGTGTATGTCACACTAGCAACAAACAGAACCGCAAGAGCTCCAGTGACAATGCTGAGCCCGATCACTGTGCCTTGCAGAGCAGATGCCCTGTGTACCTCCGCTCCTGTTAAGAAACCAGAGGGTTTGTAATTGCCTGATTATTAAGAGGTTGTTCTGGCTGCTCCTGGTTCCCTAGGAAGTTTCCCATCTAGCCGCTAGTGAGTATTCATTATGGAAATTAAGTGTACATTTAACCCAAGAAAATGCTCACTCTAGAGAAATCTCATAGGGCAAGTCGTTGAAAGCCAATTTACTAAATGACCTCTTCGCCAAATGACCCATTTGCCTAATGACCACTTTGCCAAATGATCAATTTGCTGAAAGCCAATTCGCTGAAAATCTGTTTGTGGGATGTCCTGCTTATCAGTAACTGACAGTTAGACGCAGCTTATCCCAGGCTCCCAGTGGGATGTGGGACAGGGGAGGGGCTACAAAATAGTTGTAGCAAAACTCCAAAACATAAAAAGAAGAAAAATTCTCCATAATTTGGTGAATTGGTCATTCATTTAATTAGTTTTCTACAAAAGGGACTGCTTTCTGTATGTTCACAAGGAGATCATGGGCAGTGGCTTACAAGAAGAGAAAGGATGTATATCACCCCTGCCCTCCCCTCTTTTCCTTTTTTTTTTTTTTTAAAGGCAGGAATCAGAGTGCCGTAGTACAATCACAGCTCACTGCAGCCTCAAACTCCTGGGTTCCAGCAATCCTCCCGCCTCAGCCTCCCCAGTAGCTGGGACTACAGGCATGTGATGCTACATCCAGCTAATTTATTGTAGAGACAGTCTCACTATGTTGCCCAGGCTGGTCTCAAGCTCCTGGCCCCAAGTGATCCTCCTGCCTTGTCCTCCCAAAGTCTGAAGTATGAGCCACTGTGCCCAGCCCATTACTCCTTTTTGCATGTAATTGTTTTAAGTGCTCGTTAGATCACTGGACAGTATCCAAGTCTCTCCTGGCAAAAGGAAAGATAGCCAGTGTTTGTAAACAACCCACAAAAGAAGGCAACAGCAAATTCTGAGATGATTTTATTCTTCCTTTGTATGACCCAGATTGAAGGGGTTTGAAGTCTTGAGAATCTGCAGTCTCGTTTCAGACTCTCCCCTCTCCTTTTTTCAGCATCGAGGGAACAGCAGGGTTTTGCTCCTCCCCTATGAAGAGCTTTTTGTTCCTAGGGCTCCAAAGCTGCTGGGAAACAGGATTGTTCTGCTTGAATTCCCTCCTCCCCACCATGAGACCACTTTTTGATTCTTTTCTATCTCAGGACAGAGCAGACTCTGCTGACAGATTTCTGGCAGCTGCTTTTGTGTCTCACCTGGCTGCTAGTCATAAGAGTTCACGAGCATTTCCTGGGTGACTGCCAGGGAGCCGTTGTGGGTTTGGGGGTGACTCCCAGGAGCTTACAGAGGAATGGGTAGATGTGGATGCTGTTAAAAGGCGCGGCCAGGCGATTCCTCTTGAAATCTGGCCCGAAATCTCTGAATATGGTCTTCATATCCATGAGGACATTATCAAAGCCATGGCTGCCTTTGTTGAAACACATTATAATTCTCTGAAAAATAATAACAATAAAAAAGCCATTTTAGATTCCAATCCACTGAAAGAAAACTGTCCCTTAGTTAATGTCATGCTTATTGGATCCATGAAGTCTTTGAAAATTTAAACTACAAGGACACTGCTCTCTGTGGTGGTGGAGAGAATACCAAGGATTTAAAGGTCTTTAAGAAAGAGAATGTAGAAAGTGTACCCATTGGAAACAGCAAGATGATTATAATCGTACTGACAGTAATAATAAGCTCAAATATATAGAGCTTAATATGTATCATGAATTGTTCTGAATGCTTTATAAATATATGTTACCTCCTTTACCCTCATGGCAGCCCAGTAAAGGCGCCATTCCCCATTTTGAAACTGAGTTACAGAGCTTTTCTGCACTGAGTCATCAGGAGCAAATGCTAGATCAGGTAATTGAACCCAAGCAATCTGGTTCCAGAGCCAAATAGATGTATTTTTTATGACATAAAAACATATACATATATTTTTAGGGGAAGGGTGGGGGTAGGATGGGATGAGGATTCTGGATAATTGCTTGGTAAATGCCAAATACCTTTCTTGTCTGTCCCTCTTTTCAAATGATAAAGTAATGTCAATTGCAACACTTTTTTTTTTTTTTTGAGACAAGGTCTAGCTGGAGTACAGTGATGCAGTCATAACCCACTGAAGCCTCAAATTCCTGGGCTCAAGCGATCCACCCACATCAGCTTCCCAAGTAGTTGGGATTACAGGCCCACACTACTGTGCCCAGCTAATTATTTTAATTTTTGCAGAGGTGGTAGGTGGCGGTGGCGGAGTGTCTTGCTATGTTGCCCAGGCTGGTCTCGAACTTTTGACCTCAAGTGAACCTCCTGCCTCAGCCCCACAAAGCTCTGCAATTATAGGTTGAGCCACTGTGGCTGGCTACAATACTATTTATTTATATTTTAGACCAACAGATATTCTAGCATATAAGAAATGTGATGCTTTCTCTACATTGAAGAGTTGGTCTAATATTTGTCCTGGTGGATACAGAAATTGCCTGTCTGCTCCGCTCTGGTTGAAGAAACCAGTCCGACTGTCTCTGAGGCTATGGAGCAGTCCATCAAGAATGAAAGCCCTCGGCCAGGCACATTGGCTCACATCTGTAATACCAGGAATTTGGGAGGCCGAGGCAGGTGGATCACTTGAAGTCAGGAGTTCGACACCAGCATGGCCAACATGGTGAAACCCTGTTTCTACAAAAAATAGAAAAATTAGCTGGGCCTGGTGTAACGTGCCTGTAATCCCAGCTACTCAGGAGGCTGAGGCAGGAGAATCACTTGAACTTGGGAGGCAGAGGTTGCAGTGGGGAGCTGAGATCACACCACTGCATTCCAGCCTGGGCGACAGAGCGAGACTCTCTCAAGAAAAAAAAAAGAGAATGAATGTCCTCATGATGGCCTCAAGCACATTGGTCCCTGAAGAGAGTCAAGGAAGGCCCACTTTACTCTGCACTGCAAAGCAGGCAGGTGGACAGGATGAGAAGTGGATTCAGTGAGGGGCATTGACCCAAAGGATTTTCTGCCTAATGGTCGGTTCAGCAGAAGATTAAACTGAGCACAGCATCCTGTTCCCTCAAACTATCTGGTTGGTCAGTGGGGAATGTTCTTGTCTCGTTAAACGTCCTCATTCTACTGTCAAGATGTCCTGTTACAAAACGTCATAAACCAGGTTTACAAATAGGCGAGGTGACTGTGGAATTTCTCCTTGGCAAGGCCTTAGCTACGGGCGTGCGATTGGTGTGCAATAATCACAGTGTTCCGGGCCACTTGAGGGATAAAATATACCTTAGGTGATACACTGTTGTATTTTAATGTGAATATTTCCACCAACATTAAACAGTAACCCCATGAGTTTTCTCATACCTGTTACACTCTGGAGTTGCAACAAGCTGACATGAAGCAAGTTGCAAACAGAATTATTGCATTTGGCTCCTATTCACAGCAAGGGTTCTTCAAGCTCTACCTGGGGCAGTCTTCCCTCACATGAGGTTTATAGCATCATTTATTTAATTATTTATTTATTTTTTGAGACGGAGTTTCGCTCTGTCGTCCAGGCTGGAGTGCAATGGTGCGATCTTGGCTCACTGCAACCTCTGACCCCCCGGGGTTCAAGCGATTCTCCTGCCTCAGCCTCCCGAGTAGCTGGGATTATAGGCATCGGCCACCACGCCCGGCTAATTTTTGTATTTTTAGTAGAGACGGAGTTTCACCATGTTGACCGGGCTGGTCTCAAACTCCTGACTTCAGGTGATCCACCCGCCTCAGCCTCCCAAAGTGTTGGGATTACTGGTGTGAGCCACAGTGCCCAGCTATAGCATCATTTAAACTGTGTTTCTGCCATAAATTGTTAGTTGGTAGTTAACAAAAAATAGACCACCTCATTTATGTCTTACAGTTAGCATTGGTTTTCGTGTTTTCTTTAGGCTGTTTTTTAATTGTTTTTAAAATTGTGCAACAGGGTCTTGTTCTGTTGCTGAGGCCAGAGTGCAGTGACACAATTTTGGCTCACTGCAGCCTCAACCTCCTGGGCTCAAGCAATCCTCCCACTTTAGCCTCCTGAGTAGCTGGGACTGCAAACATGAGCCACCACGGCTGGCTAATTTTTAATTCTTAATTTTTTTTTTTTTGAAATGGAGTTTCGCTCTGTCGCCCAGCAGGTTGGAGTACAGTGGGGTAATCTCGGCTTACTGCAACCTCCACCTCTCGGGTTCAAACCATTCTGCCTCAGCCTCGGCACCCACCACCATGCCTGGCTAATTTTTAAAAAATACTTTTAGTAGCGACAGGGTTTCACCATGTTGGCCAGTCTGGTCTTGAACTCCTGACCTCAAGTGATCCACCTACCTCAGCCTCGCAAAGTGCTGGGATTACAGGCGTGAACCACCACGCCAAGCCTAATTTTTAAATTTTTTTAGAGACCAGGTTTTCCCATGTTGTCTAGGCTGGTCTTGAACTCCTGGGCTCAAGTGATCCTCCTGCCTTGGCCTCTCAAAATTCTGGGATTACAGACATGGCCCTTATGTCTGGCCCTTAAAGCTGCTTTTTAATAACAGCTTTATTGAAAGATAATTCACATACCATACAATTTGCCCATTTAAAGTGTATCATTTGGCAGGGCATGGTGGCTCGCACTTGTAATCCCAGCACTTTGGGAGGCTGAGTTGGGAGGATCGCTTGAACCCAAGAGTTTGAGACGAGCCCGAGCAACATGGCAAAACCCTGCCTCGACCAAAAATACAAAAAAATTAGCTGGGCATGGTGGTGTGTGTCTGTAGTCCCAGCTACTCAGGAGGCTGAAGTGGGAGGATGGTTTGAGCCTGGGAGGTGGAGAGTGCAGTGAGTTGAGATTGCACCACTGCACTCCAGCCTGGGCAACAGAGCCAGACCCTGTCTCTAAATAAAGTGCATAATTCAATGGTTTTTAATATATTCACAGAGTTGTGCAGCCATCATCACCATCAATTTTAGAAATTTTACCCCAGAAGAAACCCTGTATCCATTAGTAGTCACCCCTTATTTCCCCCTGACTGTCCCCACCCCTGGTTCCTGGCAACCATTAATCTACTTTCTGTTTCTTTGGCTTTTCATATTCTGGGCATATATATATATATTCAGAATCATCTAATATTTGTCTGGCTTCTTTCACTTAGCCTAATGGTTTCAAGGTGCATACCGGTTGTAACATGAATCAGCCCTTCATTCCATATTTTGGCTGATTAATGTTCCATCACATGGGTGGACTGTACTTGTTTGTCCATTCATCTGTTGTTGATAGGCATTTGCATTGTTGACACCTTTTGACAATTATGAATAATTTTGCTACGAACATCTGTGTGTGTCTTTGTATGAACAGGCTTGCATATTTTTTGATATGGGCAAATGAGAACCAGCGGCGGGGGGCCTCTGTGGTGGCGTTTTTGGTGATCTTCGTGTACTCTGTATAATGATCAGCCACTCAGGCTTGAGGGCAGCACTTAACCTTACATTTCTTTCTTTTTTTTAAGATAGGGTTTCTCTCTCTGCCACCCAGGCCAGAGTGCAGTTGATGCAGAGCAGGGGAGCCCCAAAGTGGAGCATAGTGTGTCCGGAACTGGTGGGTTCTTGGTCTCACTGACTTCAAGAATGAAGCCGCGGACCCTCGCGGTGAGCGTCACAGTTCTTAAAGGCGGCGTGTCCAGAGTTTTTTCCTTCTGATGCTCGGATGTGTTCAGAGTTTCTTCCTTCTGGTGGGTTTGTGGTCTCGCTGGCTTCAGGAGTGAAGCTGCAGACCTTCAAGGTGAGTGTTACAGCTCTTAAGGTGTCGCGTCTGGAGTTGTTTGTTCCTCCCAGTGGGTTCATAGTCTCGCTGGCTTCAGGAGTGAAGCTGCAGACCTTCGAGTTGAGTGTTACAGCTCATAAAGGTAGTGTGGGCCCAAAGAGTGAGCAGCAGCAAGATTTATTGCAAAGAGCAAAAGAACAAAGCTTCCACAGTGTGGAAACGGACCCCAGTGGGTTGCCACCGCTGGCTGGGGCAGGCTGCTTTTACTCCCCTATCTGGCCCCACCCAAATCCTGCTGATTTGTCCATTTTACAGAGAGCCAATTGGTCTGTTTTACAGAGAGCTGATTGGTCTGTTTTGACAGAGTGCTGATTGGTGCGTTTACAATCCCTGAGCTAGACACAAAAGTTCTCCAAGTCCCTACTAGATTAGCTAGACAGAGTGTCGATTGGTGCATTCACAAACCCAGAGCTAGACACAGGGTGCTGATTGGTGTGTTTACAAACCTTGAGCTAGATATAGAGTGCCAATTGGTGTATTTACAATCCCTTAGCTAGACATAAAGGTTCTCAAAGTCCCCACCAGACTCAGGAGCCCAGCTGGCTTCGCCAAGTGGATCCCACACGGGGGCCGCAGGTGGAGCTGCCTGCCAGTCCTGTGCCCTGTGCTGGCACTCCTCAGCCCTTGGGTGGTCGATGGGTCTGGGTGCCCTGGAGCAGGGGGCGGTGCTCATCGGGGAGGCTCAGGTCGCTCAGGAGCCCACGGCGGGTTGGAGGGAGGCTCAGGCATGGCAGGCTGCATGTCCCGAGCCCTGCCCTGCAGGGAAGCAGCTAAGGCCCAGTGAGAAATTGAGCAAAGCAGCTGCTGGCCCAGGTGCTAAGCCCCTCACTGCCCGGGTCCAGCGGGGCTGGCGGGCCACTCCGAGTGCGGGGCCCAGTGAGCCCATGCCCACCTGGAACTCGCACTGGCCCGCAAGCGCCATGCGCAGCCCCTGTTCCTGCCTGTTCCTCTCCCTCCACACCTCCCCGCAAGCTGAGGGAGCCGGCTCCAACCTTGGCCAGCCCAGGAAGGGGCTCCCACAGTGCAGCGGTGGGCTGAAGGGCTCCTCAAGTGCCACCAAAGTGGGAGCCCAGGCAGAGGAGGCGCCGAGAGTGAACTCGAGGGCTGCTAGCATGCTGTCACCTCTCAATAGCACGTGAGGGTTCTTGTCTTTACCCAGGAAAGAATTCAAGGGCAAGCTGGAGGTTTAGAAGAAAACAGCTTTATTGAAGAGGCAGCGTTACAGCCCTGTGACTGCTCCTGTAGGGCAGGGTTACCCTGGAGGCAGAGAGTAGCGGCAGAGAGTCTGCAATCACATTTATACTCACTTTTAATTGCATGCAGATTAAAGGGCAGTTTATGCAGGAATTTCTAGAAAATGGGTAGTAACTTTTGAGTCATTGGGTCATTGCCATGGAAAGGGGCAGTAACACCCTGGTGTTGCCTTGGCAATAGTAAACTCACATGGCACACTGGTGGGCATGTCTGATGGAAAGCTGCTTCTGCACCAGCCCTGTTTTAGCTAGTCCTCAATTAGGTCTGGTGTCCAAGCCCTGCCTGTGGAGTCAAGTCCTGCCTCCTATCTCACAGTGGCGTGATCATGGCTCACTGCAGACTCAACACCCCCGGGCTCAAGCAGTTCTCCCACCTCAGCCTCCTGAGTTGCTAGGACCACAGGCACATGCCACTATGCCCAGCTACATTTTTTGCATTTTTTGTAGAGATGGTGTTTCACCATGTTGCCTAGGCTTGTCTCAAACTCCTGGGCTCAAGCAATATACCTACGTTAGCCTTCTAAAGTGCTGGGATTACAGGTGTGAGTCACTGCACCCAGCCCAACCTTACATTTTTAATCTCAAGTCACTTCTCTCTAGGTTTTGATTTCTTCTTTAAAATGGCGGAACTAAGAGCATCTATTTTATAGGGTTGTTGGGAAGACAAAAATGAAAGAACTGCTATTCAATGTTTAGTGAAGCGCTGTGCACAATTTTGAATAATGAAGTTGGTGTTTTTTTTTTTATTATTTGTTCATTTATTTTTTAGAGACGGGGTCTTGCTCTGTTGCTCAAGCTGGAGTGCAGTAGTGCAATCACAGCTTAGTGCAGCCTTGACCTCCTGGGCTCAAGAAATCCTGCCACCTCAGCCTCTTGAGTAGCTGGGACTACAGGCATGCCTCGCCATGTCTGGCTATTTATTTACTTGTTTGTTTTTTGTAGAGATGGCGTCTCCCTATGTTGCCCGGGCTGGTCTTGAACTCCTGGCCTTAAGCAATGCTCCTGTCTTGGCCTCCCAAAACACTGAGATTACAGGTGTGAACCACCATGGCCAGCCTTATTTTTATTTTTAAATCAGCCTTGTCAAGTTGAATTGGTCATTAATCTTGTATAATGGTAATTTGGGGCAGCATTGGTTGGGCGGGGGTTGGGGAACATTTAGGACCCTGTGGGCTACAACTCGTAGTGTGTGCACTTATTTTATTTTATTTTGTTTTGTTATATTATATTATATTATATTATATCATATTATATATTTTTTTGAGACAGGGGTCTCACTCTGTTGCCCAGACTGGAGTGCAGTAGCATGATCTTGGCTCACTGCAACCTCTGCCTCCCAGCTTCAAGCGATTCTCCTGCCTCAGCCTCCAGAGTAGCTGGAACTACAGATGTGCGCCACCACGCGCGGCTAATTTTTGTATTTTTAGTAGAGCTCGGGTTTCACCATGTTGGCCAGGCTGGTCTCAAACTCCTGACCTCAGGTGATACACCTGCCTCAGCCTCCCAAAGTGCTGGGATTTTAGGCGTGAGCCACCGTGCCTGGCTGTGCACTTATGTTTGATTTTTGCAGAACCACCCTTCCCTAATGGTTGTCTCCTAGATCCAAGGTGACTTTATTCATTTTAGAATGAACTTACCCCATTGATACTGTAACCAGAGTTGGCATACATCACGATTGGCAGAACCCGGTCATGTTTAGCGAGATGGAAGTGTTCTGGAAACTCCTCCTTCTTGTAGACGTGGAGGTGAGGGTACGCATTTTTCAGTGCCTGGTAAAGGGTTTCCTCTTGCCCCAATTTGGGCAGGGGCATCCCAAAGCCACCGTAGCCCACAATATCAAACTTGACCAAGTTCCTGAACTTGATGTAGTTGGACAAGGGATCTTGTTGACATTGGGTCTCTTCTTCATGGTGGTCACCCCATGGTCTCATGTGATGATGACGCTGAGGTGCTCTGCAGGCTGTGCTTCTCAATGGCTCCCACCAGATACCCGATGGCCCTGTCGAGTTGCTGAATCATCAACTTCCTGTTCTCTGCCTCTGGCCCGAATCGATGTCCCACGTTATCTGGCTCTCTGTAGCACAGAGTCACAAAGTCAAAGTCTTCCTTGGTGTACCAGTTCATGACGGTATCGATGTTCTCCCTCCGCTCTGTCTCGCTGCTGTTTGGGTGAGTGTAGGACTCCACCAGGGACCGCTTGACAGCCTCACCCTCGTATTTAGCACCTCCCCTGGAATAGTGGAATGATGCCGCTTTGTTCCCCTGCAAGTACAAGAAGAAAATTCCATCAGGGCCATTTCTCATACCTTTCTCACAATCAGCAAAGCTCGAGTTGTCTACATCTGTGCCCCAGTCCAAAGGCATAGAAAATATGTGGTCTTTGAAGTCAGACAGGGTGGAGTTAGATTCTGGGATTCCCCAGGATCTCATAGCATCTACAACACTGTTAATTACAAGATGTGCTATTATTTTTTGGGCTACTAAGCAGAAAAATGCTGCCAGTGAGACCGTGACATTCCAGTGATTGTAAGGTGTATTCCAACTTCAGAGATGGCAAAATGAAAAATAATTCCTTAGAATAGAGGGAGACGGTAATTTCTGAGTTGGTGGTGGTGAATTTGTGCATGTGTGTTTTTTATATATATACACACACATATATATACACACACATATATACACATATACATGTATATATATGTGTATATATATACAGATATATATATATATATGTATATATAGTGGTGCAGTGGTACAATCATAGCTCATTGCACCCTTGAACTCCTGGGCTTAAGTGATCCTGCCATCTCAGCCTCTTGAGTAGCTGGGGCCACAGGCATGTGCCACCATACCTTTTTTTTTTTTTTTTGAGACACGGTCTCACTCTGTCACCTAGGTTGGAGTGCCATGGCACAATCTCAGCTCACTGCAACCTCTGACTCCTGGGTTCAAGCAATTCTCGTGCCTCAGCCTCCCAAGTAGCTGGGATTATAGACATGTGCCACTATACCCAGCTAAGTTGTATTTTTAGTTGAGATAGAGTCTTGTCGTGTTGGCCAGGCTGGTTTCGAATCCCTGGGCTGAAGTGATCCACTTGCCTTGGCCTCCCAAAGTGCTGGGATTACATGTGTGAGCCACCGTGCCTAGCCCTAATTTTTTAAAAAAAATATTTGTAGGCATGAGGTCTCACTAATTTGCCCAGTCTGGTCCTGAACTCCTGGGTTCAAGTAATTCTCCTGCCTCAGCCTCTCAAAGTGCTGGGATTACAGGCATGAGACACCGTGCCCGGCTGGTGGTGAGTTTTAAAATCTCCCAGTGTCTCAGTGTTTCTACCTGTAGAATGCAAAGAGTAGATGGCATCTTTGTGAGGATTAAGCAGGCTAGCTTTTTATTTTTTTTATTTTTATTTTTATTTTTGAGACAGAATTTCTCTCTTGTCACCCAGGCTGGAGTGCAATGTCATGATCTTGGCTCACTGCAACCTCCGCCTCCTGGATTCAAGTGGCTCTCCTGCCTCAGCCCCCCAAGTAGCTGGGATTACAAAGCCAGTTAGCTTTAAGATACAGTGTTGGGCATCACATTTTGGCACGGAGCAGGCACTCTTTTCTTTGCCTCCAGGTGGGACTAAGCCACCACAAGCCTTCCCTGGTGTGTGCAGTGGGTGATGAATGCTTGCCTGCTCAGCACCCACTTCCTGGTGGGCTTGGTCACATTACTCTGACTCCCCCTTGAGCTTCAGTCCGCACCTGGTTCAAGATGTATTGACTCAACTCGAGGATCCAGAGGTGGGATGTAGCTCTGGCCTGGCCAGAGGACCGAGGATGCTGCAGGCCATGATTACAGCAACTGGTTCAGCTTTGGGCTCATGTCCTAGTCAGAGCCAATGAGATGTAATCTTGGGATATCTGCTGGGCTGTTGGGAAGGGGACAGGCTGCCCTGCTCATCCCTATGCCTGATGCTGAGGGATCTGAGAAAATCACTTGTAAAATTTGGGGGTGTTTGGAAGAAGGGGAGACTGATGTCTCTTTCTCTCTACAGACATCTGATCAGCTACAGAGCTTGAGTAACCTACCCAGAGGCAGAATGATATGGTGGTTAAAAGTGTGCTCTGGGCCGAGATTTTGCCACTGTACTCCAGCCTGGGTGACAGAGTGAGACTCCATCTGAAAAAAAAAAAAAAAAAGTGTGCTTTGGGCTGAGTGCAGAGGCTTATGACTGTAATCCCAGCACTTTGGGAGGCTGAGGCAGGAGGATCGCTTGAAGTCAGGAGTTTGGGATCAGACCCCATATCTAGAAAAATGTTTTTTAAAAATTAGCTGTGTTGGTGTGAATGCCTCTAGTCCCAGCTACTCTGGAGGCTGAGGCGGGAAGATTGCTGGAGCTTGGGAGTTCAAGGCTGCAGTGAGCTATGATCAGGCCACTGCACTCCAGTTTGAGGGACAGAGAGAGACCCCATCTCTCTGAACAACAAAAATGTGTGCTCTGGTGCCGCACTGCCTGGTTAGATCCTTTGTCCACCACTTAGATGCATGTTATATAAATGCTCTTCTCAGTTTCCTCATCTGTAACTTGGGGATGGTAATGCTGCCCCAAGAAGTGGTTATGGGGACTAAATGCATGTGGCATATTGGTAAGTATTCAACAAGCTTGATTTTTCCTGGAGAGGGAGAAAGAGCTTGCAGTGAGGTGGCATGGTCAGGGGCATTGGGACAAGGATTATTTCCTCTGGCTTCTGCCTCCTGGGAGGTACTAAGGAGGGATCTGAAATGTGTCTGCAGGCCCCAGAGTTGGGGACTGCAGAGGGAAATTGAGATCAGGGACCCTAGTCTGGCAGAAATGAGTGCAGTATGGGGCATTGGGTTCTTTCATCAGAGGCATGGGGTGTGTTGCAGACAGTCATGAAATGTGGCTGAATCTTGCAAGGGACCCTCAGTCCTAGGGTTGCTGCTTGAGACAAAGACCCCTGTCAGTGGAACCTGGTGACCTTCACCCTTCTGTGTCAGGCTGCAGACAGCAAGAGATGGCAGCAGATTACACCCAACAGGAAAAGGGCCATTGCCATCCCACAGGTTGCCATAGGAGGAGATGACATCTCTCCCTCTCCTCCTCCAGCAGTGTCAGCTGGGGAAGAGGTGGGTGGGTTTGCACAAAAGAGTAGACCACAGACCATGCTCCTTCTCCTCCAGTCTGCTGGGGCCCCAAGAGAGTCTGCAGCCCTTGGCCAGGGACCAGCTGACACAGGAGAACAAAAGACCTTAGGCTGGGATAATATGGTAGTGCAGTTCATCCTCTGGAGCTCCCTGTGAGATCAGACTGGAGCTGGTGTCCAGCTGAGACCATATCTCACTCAGCTCCTTCCCTGCCATATCCTGTTTTCCTTGCTCCTATCTCCTGAGAGTTCTTCCTGAATGAATTACATGCACTCAATCCCTGCCTCAGGCTCTGCTTTTAGGGAACTTGACCTAAGACAGAAATCTTAGTACTAAATACTTTGCAAGGCCTCAGAAGCTCTGCTATCCACAAGCAAGTGAGATGTTACCTTCCCTACCACCTGGCAGTCATAGTCTATGATGCGAATCAGCTTTATGGAAGTGCTTCTCTAAAGAACTTCCCCAAATTTAAGATGATCTTAATTTGCTTACTTGTTTATTGTCCATTTAGCTGCTCTAAAATGTGAGCTCCAAATCGGGGGCCATGTCTGGTTGGTTACCCATTTCCTGGGACCTAGAACGGGCCTAGCTCAGAGCAGGTGCTCACTATTGATGGAATGCATGTTCAAAGAATGCATGAATCTCCTTTTGTGGGTGAAAAACTCATCCTATTCTCATCCTGACTAACTTTCTTTCTTTCTTTCTTTTTTTTCAAATTGGAGTCGTGATCTGTTACCCAGGCTGGGGTGCAATGGTGTGATCTCAGCTAGCTGCAACCTCTGCCTTCTGGATTAAAGCAATTCTCCTGCCTCAGCCTCTTATGTAGCTGGTATTACAGGTGTATACCACCACGCCCGGCTAATTTTTTGTATTTTTAATAGAGACAGGGTTTCACCATGTTGGCCAGGCTGGTCTCGAACTCCTGACCTCGTGATCCACCCGCTTTGGCCTCCCAGAGTCCTGGGATTACAGGCATGAGCCACTGTACCCAGCCACTCTTGATTAACTTAATGGAAATATTTACAGAGATTCTTTCTCTTCTGGGTTCTAGTGTCTTATCTGTAACCTCTGCAGGTAATACATTTTCCTTCCTGATGATAGCATTTCTATGGTTGCTTTCACTTGCAAATCCTCTAATACTTATTTATTCCATTTCTGATTGGCATTAGACATAATTCTCAATTTTTAGTGACAGCACTTCGTTTAACTTACATGTAAATCGACTTTGCCTTGAAATGTGACATTGACTAGAAGGATGAAACTTCTAACATGCTGTAGAACATAGTTTGACTGGCTAATTTATTATTTAGAAGAAACTAATATTGCCATTATGAGAGACTTAGGTGGCTCTGAAGAACCAGTTGTATTTCTAATGTTTGCAATGTTAAATCACAGATATTGCCAACGTGAAATAGTTTCCATATGCTGTGTTCTCAATACACAACTTTTCCAAAGATATCCCAAGCTGTAGTCTTAGGAAATTGTGATTTTTCTTATTTGGTCTCATAGGAATTTGGGGAGCTATGCGGGATCTCCATAAAATGAGCTCCAGAAAGACACATGTGTGCACACACACACACACACTCACACATGTACCACACCACACTTGACTCTGTTTATTTGGGACCCATGATTATCAGAAGTGCTATTTTCAACAAATACTTCTGAGAAATAATCTGAAGACTTAATTGGATGCAAAAGAGTGGCTATTTACTCTTCTACCCTTTAGTTAGCATAATCAGTGTTTCCAGCAGCAAAAGCAATTGGAAAATTGCTAGTTTTATTAGGTTCATTATTATCCCTTAGCGTAGTGTGACATCAGCATGGCTATTATTCTTAAAGTGCCTCTTTAAAACAAGAGCTGGTACTTCTTACAGGCAATTCCTAACTCTTGGGTTTTGTAGAGGGTCCAAAACTCTTTAGAACCTATAATTCAAGGAAAGGCTTCACTTTGGTTTTACATTTTGTCTGGTCTCTTTGGCTGACAGAATTTATCTCACAAGGTGCACATGTTTGGGGGAGGCTCATGGACAGCCCATCGTGCTTGGGAAGTACGTGCCATTAAGGGGAAGGAGTTAGTTACTGATTCTAGGGAACAACTGGGTAGAAAGAGATGGACTCCCTGTGTTTGAAATTCAGAACTCAAGCTTGGCTCTAAGTGTTTCCTTGCTTTGCTGTGCTCCAGGGGAGACACTGAGCAGAAGGAAGCGAGTTGCCTGAGATTCCTCAAAGCCCGCAGCCCTTTTGGAGGTTACATTGTTATTCTCAGAGCCTTTATGATGCATAATAAAGACCCAGCTTGGACCAATATTAGGATGAGTTATCTTGCTATTAACATTCTTTTAGGTAGAAGTTGCTGGTCCCATCTTGCTCACAATCCTCCAAAGTTTGAAAGTGATTTTCCAGAAGACTTGGCTTGCACTGAGAGCTGCCCTCCCACCCTCTCTCCAAATTTCCTCTTGGGGGTAGCCTAACAAGGTGCTGTCACAGACCCTTGCCGGCCACGATGACCCCACCCAGACCATCCCTCTGTTGTTTCACTCTTTGATACTCTCTGGAGCTCTCTGGGGAGGGGCGAGACCTGCCGTCTGGTTTATATGCTTTGCCCAGGTCTTACAGTCATGGCTGGCTGCCTCTCTCTGAGAACTGGGACTCCTGAACTTGGTGAAATACCTCAGCCATCGATCATGTTGAATTATCGGGGACACTCATTTAAAATCCGAGCCTGTTCCAGATAGACTCTCTCTCTTTCTGTCCTGACCGTGAGAGAAGCCCTGCTGGACGGTGGAGACACTCGTGGGCTGTAAGCAAGGGATGCAAAGGCTGCCAGGAATCCCATCTTTCCAGCATCATCTGCCAAGGCACATCAGTTCCTGGGTGTCTTGATGGATTCTGGCAGCATTACTGTCATTGAAGGAAAACATTTTAGCCATATTAAAGGTGAATGCAGCAATCTCCACACAGGCTGCCTGGAAGGGATGCAGGACAAGGGTAGGTTTTCCTTGTGATGGACAGGAGGCAGGCGGCCCTCCCACAGCCCTGCCTGGCAATGCAGATGTGTCCCCATAAGGCACTGGGGGCCAGCTGGAGTGCTGTACCGAGGCGGGCTGACCCGGGCCGTGGGTTCGCTCTGATTGCAGCGGTTTCCCGCCAGCTCCTTGGAGAGCTGGCAGATGACCCAGCCCCACAGCAGGAGCCGCGAATGGCAGAACGAGATACAACAATTTGATATCCACTTGCCAGACGAGCCTGGCTCTGTGCCCAACCTCTTTTTGCATAAACACTTATGAATTCAGCCAAGAGGAAAAGCACTCTGATTAAGAATTGAGCAGAAGGAAACAAAGTTCTGCAGATAAACACCAATGAGACAAAAAACCACGAATAAGAAAAATGGCAGAAAAGGAGAACCTTCCCAGAAGCCTCCTGCCAGTGAACGGCCACCAGATTGAGAGCATGGAGAGGCCCTGGGTTTTGAACTGTGAGATAAGGAAGATGATGAAAACCTCCCTAGCAGCCAGGCAAGCACAAGATTCCTGTGAAATCCAGGTCTAAGTGTTTTGACCACAGAAGTAATATTATGTCATAGGTGAGAGCTGTGAGTTGCTGAACCCAAAGTGAGTTCAAATCCGAGTTCTGCCTCCTGAAACCTGTGTGACTTTGAGAAGTTCCAGCACCACTTTGTGCCTCAGTTTTCTCATCTGTTAAACGGGCATAACCACAGCTCCTGCCTCAGAGTTGTTGTAAATTAATACATGTAAAGCACTGAAATCAGCCTGGTATACAGTAAGTGTTATGAACGTTATTTTCTTGGAAGGACAGAACTTATTTTCATGGTCTAAGCCTGAAAATCTAAAAAATGTGAGAGAAGAGGAAAGAATCTAGAGTGTCACCATGAGGGGGAAAAGTCAACTTGAAGCAGGACAGGGTCATTGACTATTTCCTGTGATTCTACAGCTGCCTTGTACACTATGGTAGCTCCTAGCCACTTGTTGTTTAGATTTCGTGATTTAGAAATGAATTAAGGCCAGGCGTGGTGGCTCATGCCTGTAATCCCAGCACTTTGGGAGGCCAAGGTGGGCAGATCACCTGAGGTCAGGAGTTCAAGATCAGCCTGGCCAACATGGTGAAATCCTGTCTCTACAAAAATACAAAAATTAGCCGGGCATGAAGGCACGTTCCTGTAATCCCAGGTACTCAGGAGGCTGAGGAAGGAGAATTGCTTGAACCTGGGAGATGGAGGTTGCAGTGAGACGAGATTGTGCCACTGCACTCCAGCCTGGGGAATAGAGTGAGACTCTGTCTCAAAAAAAAAAAAAAAAAGTTAAAATAAGAGAAAATTGAAAATTCAGCTCTTCATTCTCACCAGCCACATTTCAAGGGCTCAACGGCCCATGTGGGTGGCTAGCAGCTCCCATGTTGGACAGTGCAGAGTAGAGCAAGTCCACCATTGCAGAATGTTTGATTGGACCGTGACTGAATAGTCTATTGCAGTGGTCCCCAATTTTTTTTTAGCACCAGTGAGCAGTTTCCATGGATTTTTGGGGGGGAAGTTTTGGGATGATTCAAGTGCATTACATTTATTGTGTACTTTATTTCTATTGTTATGAACATTATAATATATAATGAAATCATTATACAACTCACCATAATGTAGAATCAGTGGGAGCCCTGAGCTTGTCTTCCTGCAACTAGATAATCCCATCTCAGGGTGGTGGGAGACAGTGACAGATCATCAGGCATTAGGTTCTCATAAGGAGCACACAACCTAGATCCCTTCCCCATGCAGTTCACAATAGGGTTGGTGCTCCTATGAGAATCTAATGCCACTGCTGATCTGACAGGAGACAGTGCTCAGCCAGGGGGATCAGCTGTAAATACAGATGAAGCTTCACTCGCTAGCCTGCTGCTCACCTCCTTCTGTGCAACCCAGTTCCTAACAGGCCACAGACCACTACTGGTCCATGGTCTGGGGGCTGGGGACCTCTGGTCTATTGGATAACACTGGCTTGGAGCATACTGATCAGCCAAAGAAGCACTGAGATGATTTGGCCTCCATTAGTAAGAATGATGGACTTTTTGGCTTTTTTTGAGACAGAGTTTCACTCTTGTTGCCCAGGCTGGAGTGCAGTGGCACCATCTCGGCTCACTGCAACCTCTGCCTCCCAGGTTCAAGTGATTCTCATGCCTCAGCCTCCCAAGTAGCTGGAATTACAGGTGCCTGCTACCATGCCTGGCTAATTTTTGTATTTTTAGTAGAATCGGGGTTTTGCCATGTTAACCAGGCTGGTCTTGAATTCCTGACCTCAAGTGATCCGCCTGCCTTGGTCTCCCGAAGTGCTGGGATTACAGGCGTGAGACACTGCACCTGGCCAGATGGACTTTTTTTGAGCATTTAGTTCCAAGCACCTTCCCTGCACTTTCTCAGTTAATCCTCCCAGTGACTCTTTGAAGCAGGGACTATGACAATCTTCATTTCCCAGATGGAGCAACTCAGGCACAGAGGGCAAGTCATTGGCCACGGTCGCCCAGCTGAGGAAGGATGGAGCCGGCTGAGATCGTGTTCTGGGGATCTAACTCTGCAGCCTGCATTCTGGGCTGTTGTGTTCTCCCATGTTGCTATCTGACGAGCACAGCATGGGCTCAGAGTACAGAGAGGAGGAACCAGGTAATAAGGATAGGTCTGGGAGAAGGCTGGTGCCTTGGGGAGGAAGAGAGAGGCCCCATTCTAAAGGGATGCCATTGGAAGCTCATAGTGATAAAGCAAAGCCAACAGGTTTTGGGGCTGGGAGTTAAACACACAGCTCTGGTTTCTGCCTTTTCACAGTGGTGATGAATGGGCACTGAGACCCTCTCAAGCTAAAGTTGTCATCACTGCTCTTCATAGTCTGAAGGTGCATGAAATGGTCAACTTTCTTCCAAAGGGCTTTTATGCCTAAGTCTGTGGTTAGTGTATAAACAGATATTTACTGAAGTCCTGCTGGGTGCAGACACTGTGGCCAGCCCTGAGGCTACAGTCGAGATGAAGCCAGTCTCTGTCCTCATGGAGACCTGTCTATTGATAAGAAAAGAGAAAGCTCACTGAGCATTGACCCTGTGCCCACTGCTTTTGATGCATCTCTCATTTAATCCTTCTATCAAATCTGTGAAATAAACACATCACCATCATCCCTATTTCACATTTAGGGAAACATATGCTTAGAGAGCGTAAGTAACTTGGTCAAGGTCGCACAGCTTCGAACTCTCATCCCACAGGCGCAGGAATGAGAGGCAGCAGCCGGGGAAGCCAGGGTCTCTGGAAGTCCTTGTCTCTGGGCGGTGATCCAGAGAGAGAGAGAACACGATTGTCTCAGCAATGGGTCTTCTTCTGCATCTTGAAGGAGCACTTCCAGAGCCTCTCGGTGTTAAACATCATGTTGTGAATGACTCCATGAGCTCTGACCCAGTGACCTTGGGGATAAAGGAGGGGAGTACGGATAAGCTCTTTGAATGGATGTTGCCGGGTTGTCAGTGTTCTTTGAGGGCACAGACTATGTGTCACCAAAGAAAGAGCCCAGTGCCTTTTCTCATTGCTCAAGAGATTGAAGGGGTAGGAAGAAAAGATGTTAAGTTATAAACGCGTTTCCGTTTTGGTACCAGTTGAAGCAATTTACGTTTTGAAGAGGAAAGAGTCTTGCCTACAAAGTCAGCCCCTGGGTTTTCATTCTGCTTATGGAATCCAGGCAATGGGCAAAGAGAAAAAGAAAACTAAGCAATCAGCCAGGTGCAGTGGCTCATGCTTGTAATCTTGGCACTTTGGGAAGCTGAGGCCGGTGGACTTCTTGAGTCCAGGAGTTCAAACCAGCCTGGCCAACATAGTGAGACCCCGTTTCTACAAAAAACACAAAAAGTTGCTGAGCATGGTGGCATGCACCTGTAGTCCCAGTTACTTGGGAGGCTGAGGTGGGAGAACTACTTCATCCAAGGAGGTTGAGGCTGCAGTGAGCCATGATCGTGCCACTATATTCCAGCTGGGTGGCAGAGTGAGGCCCTGTCTCAAAAGAAAACAAAAAGGATAAGAAAAAGAAAACTAGGGAATCTAGACAATAAGTTTATATATATAATAAAGAACTGAGATAGAACTGGGTCGACTGAGTAATTATTTGAATTGCTTTTGACTGAATTTTTCTTATTGGAGTCTACCATTGTTTTTGTGTGTGTGTGTGGTTTTTTTTTTTTTTTTTTGGTTTAGTTTTGTCTTTGTGTTTTTTTGAGACTGGGCCTTGTTCTGTTGCCTAGGCTGCTGGAGTGCGGTGGCGCGATCTCAGCTCTCTGCAACCTCTGCCTCCTGGGTTCCAGCAATTCTTCTGCGTCAGCCTCCCCAGTAGCTGGGACTACTGGGCACGTACCACCAAGCCCAGCTAATTTTTGTGTTTTTAGTAGAGATGGGGTTTCACCATGTTGGCCAGGCCTGGTCTTGAACTGCTGGGCTCAAGTGATCCACCTGCTTTGGCCTCCCAAAGTGCTGGGATTACAGATGTGAGTCCCTGCACCCAGCTAGAGTCTACCTTTCTTTGAATTCACTGCAGTGCAAAGACTGGGACATGTGGAACTCCAGGTGTGTATGGGTTACATAGAGATGCTAGGGGCTGATTAAGGAAGGAAAGATATGAGAAGCCTGCAGAGCATGCGTTCCCAGACTGTATGGGCCCTGGGAAAGGAGAAGTGGACAGAAAGGGAACACTGGATGCCCTGGAAGAGAAGATTCATCCAAGTCATCAGGGAAGTTACTAATGCAAGGGAAGAAATGCAGAGACAGGGCCAAACACGCTTCTTCCAAGTCCTTTCTGTCCGCTCAGTCACCTCTATGCTTATTTTTCTTCTTTCCTGTAAGTAGTGTCATGCGTTTTCTTCCCATTCCTAGTCACTCCTAGTCAACTAACTCCCCTCTACCATCTTTTCATCAGAACTTGAAATCTCTTCTCCTTCATGTATTAGTGATCATGTTTCTCCATAATACTGCTAGAACCAAGAATTGAAACCTGGAAAACCTGCATTTGAGTACCAGATCTGCCTCTACTAGCTATTTGAGAAGCTATTTTGTTCCATTCTTTTTGTTGTTGTTGAAACAGGGTGTCATTCTGTCGCCCAGGCTGGAGTGCAGTGGTTCAATCTTGGCTCACTGCAGCCTCAACCTCCTGGGCTCAAGCAGTCCTTCCACATCAGCCTCCTGAGTAGCTGGGACTACAGGTGTGTGCCACCACATCTGGCTAATTTTTAATGTTTATTTTTTTTTTTGGTTTACTTATTTGTTTTTGTAGAGATGCGGTCTTGCTATGTTGAGCAGGCTGGTCTCAAACTTGTGGGCTCAAGTGAACCTCCTGCCTTGGCCTCTCAGATAAAATGGGAAAAGTTCCCTTGTCCCCCTCGAAGGGCATGCGATGGGGGTGTGGTTCATTTCATCAGTGCCCCACTGCTCAAACCTCTAGGGGAGCATACAGACAGGCAGGGAGCCCCGTGGCAGTGTCTAGGGGTGAATGTTTATAGTTGAAGCCCCAGTGGGCGTGTGTTACAGGGTGCTCTTTTAGTTTAGCCGTCCGTAAGTAGCTTGTGTTAGTCAGCTCAATTAGACCCCCGCCCTATTGCAAAGACAGAGGGCTCTCTTTGTCCCGGGGTTCTTGCCTTGGTGTACCGGAAGTGGTGTGATCTCAGCTCACAGCAAGCTCCGCCTCCAGGGTTCACGCCATTCTCCTGCTTAGCCTCCTGAGTGGCTGGGACTACAGGTGCCCGCCACCACACCCAGCTAATTTGTTTGTATTTTTAGTAGAGATGGGGTTTCACCGTGTTAGCCAGGATGGTCTCAATCTCCTGACCTCGTGATCTGCCCGCCTTGGCCTCCCAAAGTGCTGGGATTACAGGCGTGAGAGTGCAAGGATTTATTGAGTGGAAGTAGCTCTCAGCAGATGGGGAGCCAGAAGGAAGATGGTTTTCCCCTGGAGTCAGGCGAGTGGCCCGACTCTTCTCTGACTGTCCCAGCCAAACTCTGCTTGTTGTGCCAGTAAGTGGCCTGCGGTGTGCCTGTGTCCATTGGTGCGTTCCTCTTGACCTGCAGCACCCATGTGTTCCTCCACTGATGTGCTCCTCTCGTAGTCCAGCTGCCTGTGTGTCTGCCTGCTAGGGTCTCAGGGTTTTTATAGGCACAGAATGGGGGTGTGGCAGCCAGGGTTGTCTTGGGAAATGCAACATTTGGGCAGGAAAACAAAAACCCCTGTCCTCACCTAGGTCCGTGATCACAGGCCCTGGGGTGGAGCACTAGACAGCGACCACACCCTCCTGTACCCTGTACTTCCCTTCCTTACTTCCATATCATTTAAAGGGACCACATTCTTCCCTTCCGAGCACTTCCCTTCTGTATCACAAAGTGCTGGGATTATAGGCATGAGCCACTGGTCCCAGCCAATTCCGTTCTTTTAATGCAAACTAGAAAATAGGTGTTCAGAAAGGCCTGCCCTATCCACCTCAGGGAGTTGCTATGAAGATCAAATTAGATCATGTGCAACAGAAGTTTAGAAAAGATTCCAAAAGCACTGCACAATAGGAATGTATTTTTAAACGCCACTGAGTGGACTTAAAACTATGTTTTTTTACTTTCTTTTTTTTGGTTGAGACAGAGTTTCACTCTTGTTGCCTAGGCTGGAGTGCAATGATGCCATCTTGGCTCACTGCAACCTCCGCCTCCCAGGTTCAAGTAATTCTCTGCCTCAGCCTCCCGAGTAGCTGGGATTACAGGCGCCCACCACCATGCCTGGTTAATTGCTTTCTTTCTTTTCTTTTTTGTCTTTTTAGTAGAGATGGGGCTTCACAGTGTTGGCCAGGCTGGTCTCGAACTCCTGACTTTAGGTGATCCACCCACCTTGGCCTCCCAGAGTGCTGGGATTAAGGCTTGAGCCACCGCACCCAACCTGTGTTTCTTTTTTAAGCAAGAAAACAAATGCCTCTCCCCAGCACTCACTAAACCAATCCCTCTTTTTTTTTTTCCATAGGATTCTTATCCTTCTTGCCCCAGTGCAGTCTATTTTCTTTTGGCCCTTCTGTCCATCTGTGAAAGGGTCAGTCTTTCTAGCTAACCCTTAATCAAATATTTTTGATGACCACAGTCAAGACAGTACTTATTATTTTTTTTGAGATGGAGTTTCACTCTTGTTGCCCAGGCTGGAGTGCAATGGCGCAATCTCAGCTCACTGCAACCTCTGCCTCCAGGGTTCAAGTGATTCTCTTGCCTCAGCCTTCCAAGTAGCTGGGATTACAGGTGTGCAACACCACGCCCAGCTAATTTTTCTATTTTTAGTAGAGATGGGGTCTCTCCATGTTGGTCAGGCTGATCTCGAGCTCCTGACCTCAGGTGATCTACCTACCTCAGCCTCCCAAAGTGCTGGGATTACAGGGGTGAGCCACCCTGCCTGGCCAAGACAGTGCTTATTAATGCCTGAAATGCATTCAGGAGTACATGAGCTGGCTGTGGCTGTTCTAAGTTCCCCAAATGGGTGGCTCAGGACAACAGAAAGTCATTCTCTCCAGTTCTGGAAGCTTGATGTCTGAAACGGGCAGGGCCGTGCTCCCTCTAAAGGCTCTAGGGATGAATCCTTCCTTGCCTCTTCTGGCTTCTGGTGGTTGCTGGCAATCCTTGGCTTGTGGCCACATCATTCCATTCTCTTCCTTCATTCTCATGTAGCCTTCTCTCCTGTGTGTCTCTGTCTCTTCTTCTCTTCCCATGAGGATGCCGTTATTACTCCATTTAAGGTCCATGCTATTCCAATATGACTTCTTTGTAATTAGATCTGCAGTGACCCTAATTTCTTTTCTTTTTTTGAGATGGAGTCTTGCTCTGTTGCCCAGGCTGGAGTTCAGTTGCACAATCTCAGCTTGCTGCAACTCTGCCTCCTGGTTCAAGTGATTCTTCAGCCTCAGCCTCCGAAGTAGCTAGGATTACAGGTGCATGCCACCATGCCTAGCTAATTTTTGTGTTTTTAGTAGAGACAGGGTTTTGCCATGCTAGCCAGGCTGGTCTCGAACTCCTGACCTCAAGTGATCCTTCTGCCTCAGCCTCCCAAAGTGCTAAGATTACAGGCATGAGCCACCATGCCCCGCCCCTATTTTCTAATAAGGTCACATTTTGGGATTCCTGGTGAATGTGAGTTTTTGGAGGACAGTATTCAGTCTAGCAAAAGGCAGGGCATCCTCATTTTCTTCCCTACTTCAGAAATATGGAAGTTAACTTCAACCCCTCGGAGAGAGAGAGGCTTCCTGAGCTTCCAACAATCAATTATCCAAATATTAGTCACAGAAGAGCACTAAGGGTTGTGCACAGCACGTGGCCAGCCCGTTCTCAGAGTCTGTTAAGTTTAAGGTGAACGCTAATCCTGAATGAGTTTTAAAATGTATTTGGAATTTCCTCATCATTGTAAAATGTTCTCACATCGTGATGGCTGGGGCTTCCCTCTCAGGTGTAATCTGCGAAGTCAGATGTGACACAGCCTGGGTGAGGTGGGCCAAGCTGGGAACTGGGTTAGGAGGGAAGCTGGGGAATGAGCGCCAAGGTCTCAGATCCCAAACTGGCTTTAGCCTGATTCACCCAGAGGGACCTGGTAAAAAATACACATTCCAGGGCCCACCCCAGACCTAATGAATCAGAATTACCTGGGAAGGAGCCTGGGGAGCTCTGTTTTCAGAAGCAGCCCAGCAGAATCCTACCGTCAGACGGGGCTAGGAGACGGAGCTCAGTCTAGGGCAGTAGTTCCCAAACTCGTCTGTGCTTCAAAAGATACAGATGCTGATGGCCAGGCAAGGTGGCTCACGCCTGTGATCCCAGCAATTTGGGAGGCTGAGGCGGGAGGATCACTAAAGCCCAGGAATTTGAGACCAGCCTGGAGAACATAGGGAGATACTGTCTCTATAAAAAATTAAAAAATTAGCCAGGCATAGTGGTGCCCGCCTGTGATCCCAGCTACCCTGGAGGTTGAAGTGGGAGGGTTGCTTGAGCCCAGGAGTTGGAGGCTGTAGTGAGCTATGATTGTGCCACTGCACTCCAGCCTGGGTAAGAGAGTGAGGCTCTGTCTCAAAAACCAAAGAAAACAAAAAACAAAAAACAGATGCTATGTCCCATTCCAGAGGTTGAGGTTTAATTATTCTGGGGTGGGGTGTGGCCTGGGTTTTGGAACACTTAAAAAATCCCAGGTGATCCTAAAGTGTAGATGAGTTTGGAAACCACACACTTAAGGCACACTTGAATGGGGGAGCAGTGAGGTGGTGTGGGCTAGCCGGCCAGAACCCAGGGGTGGGGCGGTAGGAACCAGCATTGCAGAGGCCATGAAGGCTGGGAAGCATAGTGTCTGGGGCCCATAACAATGCTTGGACATGAATGCTTTAGACCTAAGACAATTGGCTCCTAAATGTGAAAACTGCAAGGCTGAAATGAATGCATGTTTAATGCTTTGCAACATTGTCAAGTGGTCAGCTGCAGCTCCGTTCTGAGGGCATGATGCCTGAGAGATGCCTGTCATGGGGGTTGATTTTAATGAATTTAATATGGTGTGGAGTGGGGCCTTCAAAAGTAAAAACGTCAGTTCTAAGTTGGTTGCGGGGGTCTGGGCAAAGGCCTTAAAACCCCGTGTTAAACACCCCGATTTTAAAACAGGGCCTTTTTCCCAAGAGACTTTTTGAAAATAGCTCCTATTTTGAGGGGAGGAACCCTGGCGGGAGAGAGCCAGAGTTAAGCCCAGCTGAGAGGGGGTTAGCAGGTAGGGGTCTGCCTGGTCCTCACTGAAACTTGCTACTCAGGGTGAGCTTCCTAAACCAATGCAGATTTGCTGGCCCACTGAGCCTCCCAGCTGAGAACCTGCATTTCGACAAGGTCCTCAGTGCAGCAAAGTTTGAGATATACTGGGCTAGAACACCCAGGGGACCTAAAGGTTCCTTGAAAACTAAGGAAAATAGGCAGGGTGTGGTGGCTCATGCCTGTAATCCTTGTATTTTGGGAGGCCAAGGTGGGTGGATCACTTGAGGTCAGGAGTTCGAGACCAGTCTGTACAAACATGGTGAAACACCATCTCTACAAAAGATATAAAAATTAGCCAGGTGCAGTGGCAGGTACCTGTAGTCCCAGCTACATGGGGAGCTGAGACAGGAGAATCGATTGAACCTGGGAGGCGGAAGTTGAAGTGGCCCGAGATCGCACCACTGCACTCCAGTCTGGTGACAGAGTGAGACTCCATCTAAAAAAATAAAAAATGAAAAAATAAATATAAATACTGGGCTAGAAGACCCAGGAGACCCGAAGATTCTCTCAAAACTAAGGAAAATAATCTAGGTCACAAATATATTCTCTTTCTCCTTCTCCCCATTGCCCCCCTCCATCAGTAATCTTTATAGACTCAAATAGAGTTGATGTTCTATAATCAATTCTAGTCACTTTTATTTGTATTTATTTATTTTAGAAATGGGGTCTCACTATGTTGCTCAGGCTGGTCTCAAATTCCTGGGCTCAAGTGATCCACCTACCTCGGTCTCCCAAAGCGCTGGGATTAAAGGCATCAGCTACTGCACCTGGCTGTCACTTTTATTTTTGATGTTCAAATTATAAGCTAATGTCTGTGAGACCATAGATTCTTTTTATGCACTCAATACATTTTTGTGCTTACCTTACATTTTTATTATGGAAAAGATTCTGTTTCTTCCGCTTGTTTCTATTTGATAATGAAGCCCCCTGTGCCTATCACCAGCCTCAGCCGCCATCATCTCATTACCAAGCTGGGTTATTTGGAAGCAAATATCTTCAATATTTAGCCGGTGTTCAAATTTCCCCAACCATCCTAAATGAGTGTTTAGAATAGTTGTTTCATTGGAAACAAGGTCAAAACAAGTACATTTTACATTTTTAGGCCAGTCTTGAAAGTAAGTGTAAAACCATGTGTGAGGTAGGAGGTGGGACTAGCCTCTGAAGGCGGGGCCTGGATACCAGACCCAATTGAGGACTAGCTAAGACAGATTCCACAATGAATAACACCAGGAGGTGGGAATATTAAGGTCCATTGCAAAGGCTGGCTACCACAATTATTTGATCAACTAGTTATCAACCGTGACTGCAGCTGAGAGAGATTTGTTTTCTTTTTTTTTTTTTTAGAGACAGGGTCTTGCTATGTTGCCCAGGCTGGACTCAAACTCCTGAGCTCAAGTGATTCTTCTGCCTCAGTCTCCCGAGTAGCTGAGACTACAGGTGTGTGCCACTTTGCCCGGCAAGTTATTAAAAAATAAGTATGCCCGGACACCACTCTAAACCAACTAAATCAGAATCAGATATAGCGAAGTCATTAATCATTTTGCTCCTGGGTTTTTATGACAGTTTTGCTCCTGGGAAACTGCTGGGAATGTGGTAGAGAGAGAGAAAGAGATGGGAAAATAAGATTTTAAGAAGTGTTGCTATGCATTTTGAAAATAATTTTTCTTTGGTGTTTGTCTTGAGGGACGGCGGTAAACATTTCAATTGCCTTTAAGTATGCTTGCATGCTGGAATGATGGTTCTTTGAATGCAGCATTGAACTGGGATTGGGCCACATGGCAGCCAGCATGAGCCTTTATGCCACATTTACAAAACATGAATGTCATGAGCCCACTCTTAGGGACCTTACAATTTGGAGGGTTAGGTCGGATCCACAAATCTCCTCTATCTCATGGTAAAGGAAACCTGGCGTGTAGCAGGAGATGGTGTGATAACAATATCATATTGCATGATCAATATTTATATTCTTCTTAGCAATATTAAACTTTTGGACCCCCTCCATTGTGTCATCAATCTGTTTAATACAGTTTCTGCTTCAGCGTCTGTTTTTAAGCCTGGCATAAGCTATTTGAAACCCAGGCACGTACCCTGCCCATCATCTTTGGCCTAGTTAACACCTCCCCTCCCTGCGTGGTGGTTTGGAGAACCTGCTTGTTCCTCATCCCACTGATCCCAAAACCAGGACACCCTACAGCTGCTGACCATGATTAAACCTAACAGAGATTTAATGCCTTTCTTCTGATTCTCAGGGACTGACATTCATTCACTTAAATACTTGCAGAGTCAGCCAGGCGTGGTGGCTCATACCTGTAATCCCAGCACTTTGGGAGGCTGAGGTGGGTGGATCACGAGGTCAAGAGTTCGAGACCAGCCTGGCCAACATGGTGAAACCCCCATCTCTACTAAAAATACAAAAATTAACTGGTGTAGCAGTGCGTGCCTGTAATCCCAGCTACTCAGGAGGGTGAGGCAGGGGATTTGCTTGAACCTAGGAGGTGGAGGTTGCAGTGAGCCAAGATTATGCCATTGCACTCCAGCCTGGGCAGCAGAGCAAGACTCTCTCTCAAAAAACAAAAAACCCAAAAACTTGCAGAGTGAATTTAGGAAACCATGAAGTCCAGAGTTTGATCCAATCCCTTCCTTTTTCTCTTTCTCAAATATTTTGAGCCAGGTACTATTCTAGATTGTCTTGTGATATTTACAATCTAGGAGAAGGCAGGAGAGAGAACTAAGAACAGAGAGCATGTTCTGAGATGTCTGCTGTGTTTGCAGGTACCTTCCCTCAATTTCCCTACTCACTGGCCATGCTGGAAAGCAGGTCTTGGCGCTATATTTGTACCATGGTACTTCCCCTCCCTATACTCAATTGGTTGGCCAGAAGCCCAATTGTCATTCTCTCTCTCTCTCCCTCTCCCTCTCTCCCTCCCTGTCCAAGATATCCAGTAACTGACTGATCAGCTGGTGGTGGGCTCTGCTGGCTGCCATGATGGACCACGAGCAAAAAGGGAAAATTGGTTGTCAGTGAGAGAAGCAGAGATAAGAAAGTCCACAGGGCTGATAAGAAAGACCATGGGCTGCCGGGCGCGGTGGCTGACACCTGTAATCCCAGCACTTTGGGAGGCCAAGATGGGCGGATCACGAGGTCAGGAGATCGAGACTATCCTGGCTCACACGGTGAAACCCCATCTCTACTAAAAATACAAAAAATTAGCCAGGTGTGGTGGTGGGTGCCTGTAGTCCCTGCTAATTGGGAGGCTGAGGTGGGAGAATGGCGTGAACACCGGGAGGTGGAGCTTGCAGTGAGCTGAGATCGCACAACTGCACTCCAGCCTGGGCGACAGAGCAAGACTGCATCTCAAAAAAAAAAAAAAAAAAAAAAAGAGACCACGGGCTTCTGAGAGCCAGGAAGATGCATTTTGGTTTCTGTAACTGCAGTTTCCATTCTCTCATGGCCTCTCATTTTTTTCTCGTGCCCATGAGTTTGCCTGTTAGAGATAAGGTGTGCTCCTTTCCCTCCAGCTCATACAAATGGGTTTCTGTTTCTTACAATCATTGTTTCCAGATACGGATGGTGACTGATGCTCTATTAAATGCTGAAAAAATGCAGAGTGGAAGCACAGAAAAGCGGGTTTCTCTGAGGAGGTGACGTTGGAGCCCAGTTGGAAGGCAGGAGTAAATGTGCACCATGATTTTTTAGAATTAAAACCAAGTATCTCACTGCTTGGGCACACGTAGATAGAAGTGATTTAACCGTAAACTGTCCCAGTTGTACCCATTGTCAGTTACCTCACCACAGGGATTATGTAGCCCTGAGTTTGCTTTGTGCTTATTTATTTTAGGTTGTTGTTTATCCAAACCTCTTAAATGATATGCGTTTGGAACAAGTGACAGCATCGTTCATTGATGTTGTGGACAAACAACTATTTTATTACTCAAGACTGGGTAATTTATAAAGAAAAAGAGGTTTAATGGACTCACAGTTCCATGTGGCTGAAGAAGCCTCAAAATCATGGTGGAAGGCAAAAGGCACATCTTACATGGTGGCAGACAAGAGTGATGGGAGCTATTTTGGTCATTGTTCACTGGCCATAGAATATACTTCTATATTTTGAACTAAGACAAGAGCCAGGTACACAAGACGGTTACAGGTCTGTCTTTTGTTTTTGATGATGATGATGATGATGATGATGATGAAGATGATGAAATGGCTGACATGGTTCATGACTTGCTTTTTCTCATCATCTCAGACCTAGATTTTTGGCTGGACTATTGGCTTGGGATAGATGAAAATCATTCCTTGTATCCCCTGATCTTAAAGTCAAGACTGAACCAGTCTCCAGACGCAAGCTTTCATGGGGCTTCAGATACCATGAGGAATGGGCATCCCTGCAATATTGTCATGGCTGTCAAAAGTGTTATTGGAGCTGGGCAAGTGGGCACTCTCCTGCCATTCCATCCTGCTTAGATTTCCCATTCAACATCAATCTTATTTCCTTTTTTTTTTTTTTTGACAGAGTCTCACTCTGTCTCCTAGGCTGGAGTGCAGTGGAGGGATTTCAGCTCACTACATTTCGGCTCACACTCCCAGGTTTAAGTGATTCTTGTGCCTCAGCCTCCCAAGTAGCTGGGATTGTGGGTGCACAACATCAAGCCTGGCTCATTTTTTTTTTTTTTTGTATTTTTAGTAGAGACAGGGTTTCGCCATGTTGGCCAGGCTGGCCTTGAACTCCTGACCTCAAGTGATCCACCTACCTTGGCCTCCCAAAGTGCTAGGATTACAGGTGTGAGTCACTGTACCTGGCCCCATTTCCTCTTATACCATAAGTCATTGCCTGCAAATGTGTTTTCTCCATTAGTTTGCAAAAGCTTCCTGAGAGTAGGTCTGTGCCTCATTTATTCTGGAATCTTCCTGGCACAAAGCACAGGGCTTTATCCTCAGTAGGCATTCAACAAATGTTTAATTTCATTCAACAGCTCCTCTTACCACTGCCCCCACCTTATTTGCAGGTGGCTAAGTACAATCAGAACAAGTAGGTATCATAAGATTTAGTCCAGAGTCAATTTGGGAAGAAATTACTTCAGTGATATGAGAAGAAACCAAGCTATTTAGTCAGAATACTTCTGAGAGTATCCCTTGTCCAAGCATTTGCTGAATTTCGATCTACTAATTTTCAGGTGGAAGAGTATGGTTGCAGAGAGTCCATTTGGACATAGATACACTTTCATGCATTCATGTCTTTAACAATAATTTGTGGCCCTACTGTGTTTGTTCACTAACTCCTTCGAACCTACCATATAAGCTATATCTTTATTTTCCTTGTAATTTGGGAGGTCCAATGCTTCATTAAGCTCACATGCCTGAAACTAATGAATAAAATAGCTCGCTAACCAGCTAGTATAAAAGTAGCCACCAAAACAAGTCAATCACCTGCCTTAAATCAGCCCAGCACTCCCATCTTGAGCAGAGAAGCCCATTCTGAATCACAGTCAAGACACTGATGGAAAAACAGCTCTCTCTGGGTATCAAAACCACGCTCACCACAAATCCTCCTCCCCAGAGTTCTACTCATTGCTCACCCACTGAACCCAGAACAAACCAGAAGTGCTTGAAATGAGGACGGGTAGCTCCGTGTACCAATCGGAATTTAAAACTGTATCAATTCCTGTTATAGAAATGAGGCTTCTCCCCAGGACCAGCATTCCATGAAGGCAGCCCTTTTCTAGATGGAGAAAACAGAACCTGAAGGCACCCGTTTCCCTAAACTGCTCTTGCTCACGTGTAAGTACAAATGAAAAATGCTGATGTGCTTCTGTTGGCATTGCTTTATAATTACGGCCGTCAATAAATCATTTTATCCTTGAACAAGACTTGAGAATGGCCCGAAGGCAGAGGCACGATTCCTTAGGAATTAGGCCAACAGAGAATGGGCTATCTCTCTTCCCACCCCTTCTCTTACTCTGCTGTCAGAAACAGAAACGTTCTCTGTGAGTAGCTGGGAGCAGACGGCCGCACTTGAGTTCCATCTGGGGGTTCTGTTGACACAGTTTTACCCCAGCCTGCCTTGATGGCCACTGCCACACAAGCTGCATCTGTTCTTTCTTCTGCGCCTTTTGTTACTTCGTTGTTTTTCTTATTTCTAGTGTAGTGAGCTGAATGGTGGCTTTGCACAAGATATATCCAGATCCTTGTGCCTGGAATCTGTGGAGGTGGCATTATTTGGAAAAAGGGTCTTTGCAGATGTAACTAAGTTAAGGATCTTGAGATTCTCCTGGAGTATTTTAGGTAGGCTGTACATCTAAAGACAAGTGTCCTTATTAGAGGACACTTTTGTCCGGGCGCAGTGGCTCATGCCTGTAGTCCCAGCACTTTGTTAGGCCGAGGCGGGTGGATCACCTGAGGTCAGGACTTCGAGACCAGCCTGACCAACATGGAGAAACCCCATCTCTACTAAAAATACAAAATTAGCCGGGCATGGTGGCACGTGCCTGCAATCCCAGCTACTGGGGAGGCTGAGGCAGGAGAGTTGCTTGAACCCAGGAGGAAGAGGTGGCAGTGAGCTGAGGTCATGCCATTGCACTCCAGCCTGGGCAAAAAGAGTGAAACTCCATTTCAAAAAAAAAAAAAAAAAGAAGGACGCTCTTTTTCACGCGCATCCGTGTGAAGAGACCACCAAACAGGCTTTGTGTGAGCAATAAAGCTGTGTATTTCACCTGGGTGCAGGCACGCTGAGTCCAAAAAGAGAGTCAGTGAAAGGAGAGAGGGGTGGGGCTGTTTTATAGGATTTGGGTAGGTAAAGGAAAAAGGGGTTGTTCTCTGGCAGGCAGGAGTGGGGATCACAAGGTACTCTGTAGGGGAGCTTTTGAGCCAGGATGAGCCAGGAGAAGGAATTTCACAAGATAATGTCATCAGTTAAGGCAGAAACAGGCCATTTTCATTTATTTTGTGGTGGAATGTCATCAGTTAAGGCAGGAACCGGCCATCTGGATGTGTACTTGCAGGTCACAGGGGATATGATGGCTTAGCTTGGGCTCAGAGGCCTGACGTTCCTGTCTTCTTATATTAATAAGAAAAATAAAATGAAACAGTGGTAAAGTGTTGGGACGGCGAAAATTTTGGGGGATGGTATGGAGAGATAATGGGTGATGTTTCTCACGGCTGCTTCGAGCGGGATTAGGGGCAGCGTGGGAACCTAGAGTGGGAGAGATTAAGCTGAAGGAAGATTTTGTGGTAAGGGGTGATATTGTGGGGTTGTTAGAAGAAACATTTGTCATTTAGAATTATTGGTGATGACTTGGATACAGTTTTGTATGAATTGAAAAACTAAACAGAATAAGAGAAGGAGAAAAACAGGTATTAAAGGACTAAGAATTGGGAGGACCTAGGACATCTAATTAGAGAGTGCCTAAGGAGGTTCAGCATAGCCTTGCCAGCAAAGATTATTTATTTAAGAGTTAAGAGTGGCGGTTTGGGGATAGCACCAGGAGATATCAGCTGTGATGGCTTGGAGAAACAGTGTAAACCGGCAGTGTAAACAAGAGCAGGGCATTTATGAGTAGTTGAGAACGGTGAATAGGAGTATGACTAGAGAGAAGATAGTAGGGATGACAAGTTTTTTGGGGCACAGTCCAAGTTGGTCTGGTTCCTGGAATGAGACTGGGGCCTAATAAAAATGAGCATCTATACAGGAACTCAAATGGGCTGTACCTTGTAGCATTCCAAGGACAGGCCTGAATTCTGAGAAGGGAAAGTGGTAAAAGTATTGTCCAGTCCTTTTTAAGTTGGTGGCTGAGCTTGGTGAGGTGTGTTTTTAAAAGACCATTAGTCTGTTCTACCTTTCCTGAAGACTGAGGACTGTAAGGGATATAAAGGTTTCACTGAATACTAAGAGCCTGAAAAAATGCTTGGCTGATTTGACTAATAAAGGCCTGTCTACTATTGGGCTATATAGAGGTGGGAAGGCCAAACTGAGAAATTATGCTGACAGAAGGGAAGAAATGACCGTGTTGGCTTTCTTAGACCCTGTGGGAAAGGCCTCTACCTATCCAGTGAAAGTGTCTACCTAGACCAAGAGGTATTTTAGTTTCCTGACTCGGGGCACGTTGAGTAAAGCTAATTTGTCAGTCCTGGGTGGGGGCAAATCCCTGAGCTTGATGTGTAGGGAAGGGAGGGGGCCTGAATAATCCCTGAGGAGCAGTAGAATAGCAGATGGAACACTAAGAAGTCATTTCTATGAGGATAGATTTCCACGCTGGAAAGGAAATGAGAGGTTCTAAGGGGTGGGCTAGTGGCTTGTACTATAGGATAGCCTGCCTTTTCTGTTGTGTGGCGATTAGGCCTGGTGGAACTGCGATCAATAAACTAAGTGTGATCAGGGTGAGAAACAGGAAAGAAGGAAATGTGGGGAAATGGGGTGAACGTCAGGTGGATCAGAGAGATACAGTCATGAGGGTCAGGTGTGGTATCAGGAATAATGTGGGGGCCGGATTGAAGTCCGGGCCAGGAACAATGGTAATTGTGGGAGACTCAACAAAGAGTGAGTACAGCTGAAGGAGCCGGGGAACAGAAAGTATATGCATCAGGTGTGAGGAAGAAAATAGATTTTGGAAATTATGAGAGCTGTAGAGAGTGAGTTGAGCACAGTTTGTGATTTTAAGGGCCTCTAAAAGTATTAGGGCAGCAGCAGCCACTGCACAGAGATATAATGGCGAGCCTAAAACAGTGAGGTCAAGTTGTTTGGACAAAGAGGCTACAGGACACAATCCTGGTCCTTGGGTAAGAATTTCGACTGCAGAGCGCTGCACTTTGGCTGTGTGTAATGAAAAGGGCTGGGATGAGTCAGGGAGAGCCTGGGTGGTGGCAGTCTTTAAAGCTGTCTTCGAGGAACAGAAAGAGGAGTGGGAAAAGGATTTAGGATCTATGGGGTCAGCTAGGTTAACTTTTTTGAGTTTATATAATGGTTTTGTTAGGATGGCAAAACCAGGTATCTAAAGGCAAAAGTATCCAACCATGCCCAGGAAGGAAAGGAGTTGTTGTTTTGTAGCTGGGGTTGGGGTTTGAGAGATTAGTCAGACATGATCGACAGGGAGAGCACGTGTGTTTTTATGAGAATTATGCTGAGATAGGTAACAGACAAGAAATTTGGGCTTGACTGAAGTAATGGGGGCTGTCTGTGAAGCTTTGCAGCAGTACAGCCCAGGTAATTTTCTGAGCCTGATGGGTGTCAGGCTCAGTCCAAGTGAAAGTGAAGAGAGGCTGGGATGAAGGGTGCAAAGGAATAGTAAAGAAAGCATGTTTGAGATCCAGAACAGAATAATGGGTTATGGAGGGAGGAATTGAGGATAGGAGAGTATATGCGTTTGGCACCATGGGGTGGATAGGCAAAACAATTTCGTTGATAAGGCATAGATCCTGAACTAACTTGTAAGGCTTGTCTGGTTTTAGGACAGGTAAAATGGGGGAATTGTAAGGAGAGTTTATGGGCTTTAAAAGGCCATGCTGTAGCAGGCAAGTCATAACAGGCTTTAATCCTTTCAAAGCATGTGTTGGGATGGGATATTGGCATTGAGCGGGATAAGGGTGATTAGGTTTTACTGAGATGGTAAGGGGTGCATGATTGGTCACCAAGGAGGGAGTAGAGGTATCTCCTACTTGTGGGTTAAGGTGGGTGGCAATGAGATGTAGCTATAGTCCAGGAATAGTCAGGGAAGGAGACAATTTAGTTAAAATGTCTCGGCCTAATGAGGGAACTGGGCAGGTGGGGACAACTAAAAAGGAGTGCTTAAAAGAGTGTTGTCTAAGTTGACACCAGAGTTGGGGAGTTTTAAGAAGTTTAGAAGCCTAGCCGTCAATACCCACAACAGTTATGGAGGCAAGGGAAACAGGCTCTTGAAAAAAGGTAATGTGGAGTGGGTAGCCTCCGTATTGATTAAGAAGGGGACAGACTTACCCTCCACTGTGAGATTTACCTAGAGCATCTGTGACGGTCCTGTAGGCTTCCGAAGTGATTGATCAGGCAGTGTCAGTCTTCAGCTGCTAAGCCAAGAGGATCTGCGAAGGGGTCAGTCAGAGAGGCTTGGGCCAGAGTTCCAGGGGCTCTGGGAGTGGCTGCCAGGTGAGTTGAACAGTCCAATTTCTAGTGGGGTCCTGCACAGATGGGACATGGCTTAGGAGGAATCCCGAGCTGTGGGCATTCCTTGGCCTGGTGGACAGATTTATGGCACTCGTAGCAAGCTCCTGGGGGAGGTGGTTCTGGAGGAACACCTGGCCACTGCGCTTTAGGCGTTTCGAAGTTCTTGTGTGCTGGAGATGTGGCTGGGGTTTGTCTCACAGTGGAAGCAAGGAATTACAACTCAGAAATATGTTGCTACTTGGCTGCCTCTACTCTATTATTGTATACCTTGAAGGCGAGGTTAATTAAGTCCTGTTGTGGGGTTTGAGGGCCAGAATTTAATTTTCAGAGTTTTATTTAATGTCAGGAACAGATTGGGTAATTCAATGTATATTGAGAATAAGATGGCCTTTTGACCTTTTAGGGTTTAGGGCTGTAAAGCATCTCAGGGTTGCTGCCAAATGAGCCATGAACTGGGCTGGATTTTTATATTTGATGAAAAAGAGCCTAAACCCTATCTGATTTGGGATAAAGAAAAAGGAGCATTAACCTTGACTATGCCTTTAGCTCCAGCCACCTTTTTCAGAGGAAATTGCTGGGTAGGTCGGGGAGGGCTAGTCATGGAACGAAACTGTAAGCCGGACCCGGTGTGAGGAGGGGAGGTGATAAAAGGATTATAGGATGGAGGAGCAGAGGCTGAGGAAGAATTGGGGCCTAGCTCGGCCTGGCAAGGAGGGGAGAGGTCAGATGGGTCTGTAGAAAAGGAAGATTAGAAAGACTCAGTGATGCTTGCGGTTGGGACTGAGGGGACAGGTGGGAGGGAAAGAAGGAAGATTTGGGATGAGTTGCACTGGGAACAGACTAGGGAGGGACTGATGTGTAAAAGAGTGCCTGGATGTCAGTTGCCTCAGACCGTTTGCCTATTTTACGACAAGAATTATCTAGATCTTGTAGGATGGAAAAATTGAAAGTGCCATTTTCTGGCTATTTGGAACTACTGTCGAGTTTATATTCAGGTCAAGCAGCATTGTGGAAGAAAATAAGGCATTTAGGTTTTAGGTCAGGTGTGAGTTAAAGAGGTTTTAGGTTTTTAAGAACACAGGCTAAGGGAGAAGAAGGGGGAATGGAGGGCAGAATCTTGCCCATAGTGAAGGAGGCAAGCCTAGAGAAAAGAGAGAGTAGAGACACAGAGAGAAGGTATGGGGGGTTCTTGCCTTCCAGAAAAGCAGGAAAGGGGTAAGGGTGCAGAAATAAATGGTTGTGATGCAGAGATAAGAGGTCAGGGCACAGAAATAAGGGGTTGGGGTGCAGAGATAAGAGGTCAGGTCACAGAAATAAGGGATCAGGTGACAGAGATAAGAAGTTGGGGCATGGAAATAAGGGATCAGGGCACAGAGATAAGAGGTGGGGGCACGGAAATAAGGGATCGGGGCACAGAGATAAGAGGGGGTTCCTGCCCCCCCCAGAAAAGGGGGACTTGCTGCTAAGGGTGAAGGAGAAGGGGTTGAGGGGTTCTTGCCCCTTCCCCAGAAAAGCAGGACTTGACACTAAGGGTGAAGGACCAAGGCAGGCATTCCTGCGTGATCTGACACCTCTGAAACCTGTGTGAATAATCATAGAGGCATCCCTGCAATGATTAAACACCAAGGAAAGGCTGCCTTCCCTAGTCCGTGACAGGCACCAGAGTTTTGGGTCCATGGATAAAACACGTCTCCTTTGTCTCTACCAGAAAATGAAAGGAATTGAAATTAAGAGAAGGGAGAGATTGAAGTGTGGCACCAAGATTGAAAGGAGAAAGAGGTTGAGGGATAGTGAGGGAAGTTGGAGAAGAGAGTAAAAAGAGCCACTTACCGGATTTGAAATTGGTGAGATGTTTCTTGGGCTGGTCAGTCTGAGGACCTGAGGTCGTAAGTGGATCTTTCTCAGAGAGCAAAGAGCAGTAGGACAGGGGATTGATCTCCCAAGGGAGGTACCCCGATCCGAGTTATGGCACCACATTTCACATGGGTGTGTGGGAAGAGACCACCAAACAGGCTTTGTGTGAACAATAAAGCTGTTTATTTCACCGGGGTGCAGGTAGGCTGAGTCCAAAAAGAGTGAGTGAAGGGAGATAGGGGTGGGGGCATTTTATAGGATTTGGGTAGGTAAAGGAAAAAGGGGGTTTGCTCTCTGGCAAGCAGGAGTGGGGGTCACAAGGTGCTCAGTAGGGGAGCTTTTGAGCCAAGATGAGCAAGGAGAAGGAATTTCACAAGATAATGTCATCAGTTAAGGCAGGAACTGGCCATCTGGATGTGTACGTGCAGGTCACAGGGGACACGATGGCTTAGCTTGGGCTCAGAGGCCTGACACTCTTCCTCCAGAGGAGGAGACCCAGACAGAAGAGGAGAAGAGAAAGAGGCAAGGTGATCACAGGCAGAGATTGGATCATGCAGCCACAAGTTGAGGAATTCTAGTAGCCTCTACAAGCTGGAAGAGGCAAGGAATGGATTCTCCCCTAGAACCTCTGAAGGAGCATGGTCCTGCTGACATTTGATTGATTTTGGACTTCTGGCTTCCAGACTTTTTTTTTTTTTTTTTTTTTTTTTTAGACAGAGCCTTGCTCTATTGCCCAGTCTGGAGTGCAGTTGCACGATCTCGGTTCACTGCAACCTCCACCTCCTAGGCTCAAGCCATTCTCTTGCCTCGGCCTCCCAAGTAGCTGGGCTACAGGTGCCTCCCACCATGCATGGCTAATTTTTGTATTTTTAGTAGAGATGAGGTTTTGCCATATTGGCCAGGCTGGTCTCGAATTCCTGGCCTCAAGTGATCCACCCACCTCAGCCTCCCAAAGTGCTGAGATTATTTAGGTGTGAGCCACGGCACCAGGCTCAGACATTGTTTGAAGCCACCCATTTCATGGTTCTTTGCTGCAGTGGTTGTGGAATATGAATGCACTCGTGCTGTTGGTTGGACTTTGCTGACCTTGAGTCTGTTATTCCCTGGCAGTTCTACAGGGCCTGGAGCTGATACGACAAACCTCCCTTCTTTCCCAAATGGTCCCCAGCTTCCCCGTTCACTGAAGGCCCTGCAGTCGGGAACAGTCAGGACTTTGCACCCAGTTGTTGTGGGTGTTTGGCCGACCCTTCCTCTTGTGTGATTCATGGACCCGCAGCATTGCATCACCTGTGAGCTTTTGGAATTGAAGACTCTCAGGGCTCACCCGGGAGGACCTGCTGGGCCAGAATCTGCATTTTAACAAGATGCCTGGGTGATTTGCGCACACGTTCAGATCTGAGAAGCGCTGGTAGGAGAGGCCTTAAAAATCCTTACATCAAGAATGCACCCTGGTGTGTTATGGATGTGGGTGAAATGAAATATCTGGAACTTGCTTTAAAATATTGTAAAATAGCAAGAAGGAAAAGAAAAGCGGGAACTGGAATGAGATTGGCGAACTGTTGGCAAGTTTTTGCAGTGGGACGATGGGTGCATGGGGGTTCATGGTGCAATTCTCTCCCCGCTTTTTGTGCATATGGGAAATTTCCATAATGAAAAGTTAGAGGTTGGGCACGGTGGCTCATGCCTGTAATCTGAGCATTTTGGGAGGCTGAGGTGGGTAGATTGCTTGAACCTAGGAGTTCAAGACCATCCTGGACAACATGACGAAACCCTATCTCTACCAAAAATGCAAAAATTAGCCAGGCATGGTGGCAACATGCCTGTAGTCATGTTGAGGCATGAGGTTGAGGCATGAGAATCACTTGAACCCAGGAGGCGGAGGTTGCAGTGAGCCGAGATCGCACCATTACACTCCAGCCTGGGTGACACAGTGAGACCTGCTTTCAAAAATTTTTTTAATTTTCTTTTTTTTTTGAGATGGAGTCTTGCTCTTTTGCCCAGGCTGGAGTGCAGTGGCATGATCTTGGCTCACTGCAAGCCCCACCTCCCGAGTTCACTCCATTCTTCTGCCTCAGCCTCCAGAGTAGCTGGGTCTATAGGCACCCACCACCATGTCCGGATAATTGTTTGTATTTTTAGTAGAGATGGGGTTTCACTGTGTTAGTCAGGATGGTCTCGATCTCCTGACCTCGTGATCTGCCCACGTTGGCCTCCCAAAGTGCTGGCATTACAGGCATAAGCCATCGTGCCTGGCCTTAATTTTGTTCAATTTTTTTCTTTTTTGAGACAGGATCTCACTCTGTAGCCCAAGCTGGAGTGCAGTGGTGTGATCCCGGCTCACTGCAGCCTCTAACTCCTGGGTTCAAGCGATCCTCCCACCTCAGCTTCCAGAGTAGCTGAGACCACAGGCATGTATCACCACACCTGGCTAATTTTTTCCCTTTTTTTAGAGTCTATGTTGCCCAGGCTGGTCTTGAACTCCTGACCTCAGCAATCTTCCCGTCTCAGCCTGGGAGTAATCCCAAAGTGCTGGGATCACAGGTGTGAGTCACTCTATCCAGCCTCAACTGTTTTTCATGCCTCCACTTTTTCTCCTCTCTTGGAAATGAGTAGTCTTTGAGGGATGTCTTTTTTGTCTCAATCTCTGGTTTCTTTGCTCAGTGCACCTGTGTTTGGTACTTTGTTGATCTCCAGGCCTTTTTCAGCAGCGTTGTCCCTGGAGAGCAGGGTGGGAGCTGATGGCTTCTCAGCATCTTTTAACTCAGTTTAAAGATGACTATCAACAACATCTAGTCAGCATCTGTTGCTCTCGGCAGCTGGGACTTCATTTCCTTTCTCTTTCTCCACCTCTCCAACCTCTTTAAGACTCTGTCTTTGTCATGGGTACAGCATCACCTGTGTGGCCCTTAGGCTCTCTTACTTACATGTGATCTGCATATTATGTCTTTATTTCAGGGCTTCTCAACCAGGGGGCGATTTTGCCCCCCAGAGAACATGTGGCCATGTCTAAAGACAATTTTGGTTGTTGCAGCTGGAGGAGGGGGTGCTACTGGCATCTAATGGGTAGAGGCCAGGGATGCTGCTAAACATCCTCCAATGCCCCGGGCAAATCCCACTAAGACAAAATAATGATCCAGCCCCAAATGTCAATAGTGCTGAAAGTGAGAGACCCTGATTCCATCTTAGAGATCATCCAAGCACACTTGGCCAAATTGTTTTTGCTACTGTCCCATGAAGAAAAGGCAGACTCATGACTGATGGCAACATCGATGGGAATTTTGTTTACCTCTTCTTGGTGGACTTTGGGATACGATGACTTACCATTTCTGCAAGTTGTGCATTGCACACCTCCAGGGGGTGACACCCACATATTTATGAAAATGCCACCCCAGGAATTGCACAGTACATAGTCTACATGGCTATAAGCAGTTGCTCTGGCTTTGGTGTTGCCCTGAGGTGCTCTGGAACTGGGAGGAAGTTTATTTCTGGCCATTAGAGGCCCTCAGCATGACATTGAGTATCCTTTCAAGAAAGGAGAAATGTTGAACAGAGAGGACCTCATTTTTTAAAAATTGTATTGTTATTATACTTTAAGTTTTAGGGTACATGTGCACAACATGCAGGTTTGTTACATATGAATACATGTGCCATGTTGGTGTGCTGCACCCATTAACTGGTCATTTAGTATTAGGTATATCTCCTAATGCTATCCCTTCCCCCGGCCCCCACCCCACAACAGTCCCCGGTGTGTGCTGTTACCCTTCCTGTGAGAGGACCTCATTTTTATAACTCTTGACCATCGTCTAGTTACGGAGCCTCCACTTTTCACCCCGGGCCATATCCATTTGACAGATGTAAAATCATCAAATTATAATATCATGACTTACACTTTTGATAGCTTCTGCCCAGAACATGGTGGTAAGAGCTTCTCGTTTTCAATTGATTCATTGGGGGAGGAAATATACACGGCTGCCGTAAGACTTTCTATTACACACCATTTGCTTGATGGGATTCCTTTAGTTTCTGTAGCATAACTTATTCTAACTGGTCCTCAATCACTTTGCAATAAAAACTGAGATTGTGAAAATGTTCATTGTCATTACCAGTGACGGAGCAGTAAGTACAGAGTTCTGCAGAGGGAAGGAACTGAGAGATTTAAACTAGCAGAATGAGCCGCTTACCCTCAGAATTGCTTTTAATCTTGGTGAGAACTGAGGGGAATTTCGACAGAGTTCGGGGGACTGCGGGGAGTGGGGCTGGGAGGTGGCTGTTTGCACGTGTGGTCAGCAAATCCAGTGGGGGGCGGGGTCCATGTACTGTGGGCAGCCCCACAGATGGAGTTGGCATTGCCCTGGACTGAGTACTGGCTCATCAGACTGCAAACCACCATTCTCAAGATATCGAGGCCCAGGCTGGTGCAGGAGATACATTGCAGTGTGTCAGCCTTTCTTCCATCGCTCCTCTCCAGTGACAGCCCCCGATTTTCCACCGGGGAGTCACTAGTCCCCCATAGCATGTGTGCGACTGGCCACTCCCCACCCTGATCTGGGGCTGGGGCATGTGGTTCCAGCCTGGATGTCAGTATCCTTCCACCACCCTGGCCACAGTGATTGGGTCTGAGAAGCAGATTAGCCAAAGGAGAGACAATCTTGGAAATTTCATGTTCATGCGTAAGAAACTAAAATGGAAAGTAGGGGGAGGGGGAGGGGTCATTCTAATGATATAGTTTGAGGACCTGGATGTAGCCACACCTGTAACTGTCAACTCTGTGCCACAGTACTGCTTTTTTTTTTTTCCTTCAAATTTAAATACTTTCTAGAGGCAAGGTCTTTCTATGTTGCTTGGGCTGGTTTTGAAAAGTCTCTTTTTGGGGGATGCTTTCACTGCTTCACTTCCTTTCTATGACAGCTCAGGGAATCAGAAGACAAGGGAGATGACTTTTTTTTTTCTTTTTGAGACAGGGCTTGCTCTATTGCCCATGCTGGAGTGCAGTGGTGCAATCACAGCTAGCCACAGCCTTGATCTTCTGGAATCAAGCTACCCTCCTGCCTCAGCCTCCTGAGTAGCTGGGTCTATAGGCGTGTGCCACCATGCCCAGCTAATTAATTTTTTTTTTTTTTTTTTTAGAAATGAGATCTCCCTATGTCACCCAGGCTGGCCTCAAAGTCCTGGGCTCAAGTGATCGTCCTGCCTTAGCTTGCCAAACTTACAGGTGTGAGCCCCCAACACCAGTCAACACTGTGGTCTTATGCACCTGGTGTCCCCCTAGGCCCTGAGCAATGATCCTCCTGCTTCAACCTCCCAAAGTGCTGGGATAACAGATGTGAAGCACCATGTGTGGCCCACATAGTATTCTTATGGGTTAAATTGAGTCCTCCTCAAAAGATGTTGAAATAAGGCTCTGAATGTGACCTTATTTAGAAATAGAGTTTATGCGGGCTGGGCGTGGTGGCTCACGCCTCTAATCCCAGCACTTTGGGAAGCCGAGGTGGGTGGATCACCTGAGGTCAGGAGTTTGAGACCAGCCTGACCAACATGGAGAAACCCCATCTCTACTAAAAATACAAAAGTAGCTTGGTGTGGTGGTGCATACCTGTAATCCCAGCTACTCGGGTGGCTGAGGCAGGAGAATTGCTTGAACCCAGGAGGCAGAGGTTGCATTGAGCTGAGATCGTGCCATTGCACTCCAGCCTGGGCAACAAGAGTGAAACTCCATCTCAAAAAAAAAAAAAAAAAAAAAGAAAGAAAGAAATCGGGTTATTGCAGATGCTATTGATTAGGATGAAATTATCCTGCAGTAGGGAGGGCCCAAAGTCAATGACTGGTGTCCTTATAAAAGAGGAGAGGACACGCTGAGTCACAGAGACACAGGGAAGAAGGCCATGGATCGGACGGAAGATTGGACTGATGTGTCAGCAAACCAAGGAACACCGAAGACTGCCAGGAGACCACAGGAAGCTAGGACGAGGCAAGGCAGGACTCCCCGACAAGTGCAGGAGGGAGTGTGGGCCTGCTGGCACCTCCATTTCAGACTGCTGGCCACCAGAACCACAAGACAATTTCTCTTGTTTCAAGTCACCCAGCTTGTGGTACTTGGTTGTGGGAGCCCTAGGGAATGAATATAAGTACTTTCTTTTTTTGAGACGGAGTCTCACTCTGTCGCCCAGGCTGGAGTGCAGTGGCGCGATCTCGGCTCACTGCAAGCTCCGCCTCCCAGGTTCATGCCATTCTCCTGCCTCAGCCTCCCGACTAGCTGGCACTACAGGCGCCTGCGACCACGTCCAGCTAATTTTTTGTATTTTTAATAGACACGGAGTTTCACCGTGTTAGCCAGGATGGTCTCCATCTCCTGACCTCTTGATGCAACTGCCTCAGCCTCCCAAAGTGCTGGGATTATAGGCATGAGCCACTGGGCCCGGCCGAATATAAGTACTTTTAAATTAACTCTCCTCTTCTCTCCGTCTTCTTCTAAATCATCATTTTTGCCTAAGCAACAGCTAGGGTCCAATATGGATGTGATGACTCACTTCAAAGTGGGGGAAGCCAGCCCCTATGTGCGTCCAAAGCTCCTGCTGCCTTGACCCTGGGCTCAGAGACTGGACCATCATTCTGGGGGCTTGCTGGAGATCTGAGCCAGGGCACCATTCTCTGTTGCCTTTAAACAAAGGCTGGTGCTTTCCCAGGCATGTGAGTTCCACCGAGGATCTATTTGGAAGGCAGAATTCTGAGATGACCCCTTAGGTTCTTGCCCTGGATAAATGCCAGGTATAATCTCCTCTCCCCTGGAGTGTAGGCAGGACCCATGGCTTGCTTCTAATCTATACCTATGGAAAAGTTGAAGGGATTTTGCAGATGTAACTAAGCCCCTAATCCGTTCGCTTTGAGTTAATCAAAAGGGAGATTATTCAGAGTGGGTCTGACATCTTCAGGTGAGATCTTCAATGAGGGTCTGGAGGAGAGAGACTCCTTCCTCCTGGTTTTTGGTTTTTGGTTTTTGTTTGTTTGTTTTTGAGATGGAGTTTCACTCTGTTGCTCAGGCTGGAGTGCAGTGGCACGATCTCGGCTTACAGCAACCTCTGCCTCCCGGGTTCAAGTGATTCTCCTGCCTCAGCCTCCCAAGTCGCTGGGATTAGAGGCATGCTCCATCATGCCCGGCCAAGTTTTGTATTTTTAGTAGAGACGGGGTTTCACCATATTGGCCAGGCTGGTCTCGAACTCCTGACCTCAGGTGATCCACCAGCCTCGACCTCCGAAAGTGCTGGGATTACAGGTGTGAACCACCACGCCCAGCTGGTTTTGAAGAAGCCAGCCACATGAGTTCCATAGTTGCATGGAAATAAATTCTGCCAACAACCATGTGAGATTGGGAGAAGACCCCAAGCCTCATATGAGACACTAATTCCAGCCAACTCCTTGATCACAACCTTGTAAGGACCTGAGCAGAGGACCCAGCTAAAGCTGCACCCCCAGACTCATGACCCACAGGAAAGGAGAGGTAATAGATGGGTGTTTTAAGCTGCTAAATTTGTGTTGATTTGTTATGCAGCTTAGAAAATGAATACATCATTCCATTTTTAAAAAATCATAAGCTAATCACACCATTCGATTTTTTTTTTTTTTGAGACAGAGTCTCACTCTATCACCCAGGCTGGAGGGCAATGATGCAATCTCGGCTCACTGTAACCTCTGCCTTTGGGGTTCAAGTGATTCCCTTGCCTCAGCGCCCCAAGTAGCTGGGACTACAGGCATGCATCACCACACCCAGCTAATTTTTGTATTTTTAGTAGAGATGGAGTTTCACCATGTTGGCCAGTTTGGTCTCGATCTCCTGACCTCAAGTGACCTGCCTGCCTCAGCCTTCCAAAGTGCTGGGGTTACCGGCATGAGCCACCGCACCCGGCCCGACACACCATTCAATTTTAAGGAACTTCCAGGTGCTGTGGTCAAGCCCCTCTTTTGTGGCATGGAGGTGGGGAGAGATGGGTTGGAAGATGACTGGATGGGGGCATGGAGCCAGGTGGGAAGAGGAAAAGTGTCTTGAAGGAAGTAAGTCCCTTCAGATAAGGGAGGGAGAAGCTTGATTAATATGCAGACTTGCACAGTCCTTCAGTCCTGGGGATACTAGATGAGAGACAGGTCTTGCCTTGTATTTGAGAGTTGCCATCCCAGGCAGAGGCCCTACTTCCACCTTCTTGCAGGTGGGGCTGGGGGGCAAATACTTGGAGGAGAAACGAACACCCTTTGTAAGCATGTGAAAAGTTTCCGGAGTGGAGGGATGATGAAGCAGGATATATGGAGTCAGCAGCCAATGTTTTTATTTTATTTTATATTTTTTATTACACTTTAAGTTTTAGGGTACATGTGCACAACGTGCAGGTTTGTTACATATGTATACATGTGCCATGTTGGTGTGCTGCACCCATTAACTCATCATTTAACATTCGGTATATCTCCTAATGCTATCCCTCCCCCCTCCCCCCACCCCACAAAAGGCCCCTGTGTGTGATGTTCCCCTTCCTGTGTCCATGGGTTCTCATTGTTTAATTCCCAGCTATTGAGTGAGAACATGTGGTGTTTGGTTTTTGTGATACATTGCTGAGAATGATGGTTTCCAGCTTCATCCATGTCCCTACAAAGGACATGAACTCATCATCTCTTGTGGCTGCATAGTATTCCATGGTGTGTATGTGCCAAATTTTGTTGATCCAGTCTATCATTGTTGGACATTAGGGTTGGTTCCAAGTCTTTGCTATTGTGAATAGTGCTGCAATAAACATACGTGTGCACGTGTCTTTATAGCAGCATGATTTGTAATCTTTGGGTATATACCCAGTAATGGGATGGCTAGGTCAAATGGTATTTCTAGTTCTAGATCCCTGAGGAATCACCACCCTGACTTCCACAATGGTTGAACTAGTTTACAGTCCCACCAACGGTGTAAAATTTTCCCTATTTCTCCACATCCTCTCCAGCATCTGTTGTTTCCTGACTTTTTAATGATCGCCATTCTAACTGGTGTGAGATGGTATCTCATTGTGGTTTTGATTTGCATTTCTCTGATGACCACTGATGATGAGCATTTTTTCATGTGTGTTTTGGCTGCATAAATGTCTTCTTTTGAGAGGTGTTCGTTCATATCCTTCACCCACATGTTGATGGGGTTGTTTTTTTCTTGTAAATTTGTTTGAGTTCATTGTAGATTCTGGATATCAGCCCTTTGTCAGATGAATAGATTGCAGAAATTTTCTCCCATTCTGTAGGTTGCCTGTTCACTCTGATGGTAGTTTCTTTTGCTGTGCAGAAGCTCTTGAGTTGAATTAGATCCCATTTGCCAATTTTGGCTTTTGTTGCCATTGCTTTTGGTGTTTTAGACATGAAGTCCTTGCCCATGCCTATGTCCTGAATGGTATTGCCTAGGTTTCTTCTAGGGTTTTTATGGTTTTAGGTCTAACATTGAAGTCTTTAATCCATCTTAAATTAATTTTAGCATAAAGTGCAAGGAAGGGATCCAGTTTCAGCTTTCTCCATATGGCTAGCCAGTTTTCCCAGCACCATTTATTAAATAGGGAATCCTTTCCCCATTGCTTGTTTTTGTCAGGTTTGTCAAAGATCAGATAGTTGTAGATGTGTGGCATTATTTCTGAGGGCTCTGTTCTGTTCCATTGGTCTATATCTCTGTTTTGGTACCAGTACCATGCTGTTTTGGTTACTGTAGCCTTGTAGTAGAGTTTGAAGTCAGGTAGTGTGATGCTTCCAGCTTTGTTCTTTTGGCTTAGGATTGACTTGGCAATGTGGGCTCTTTTTTGGTTCCATATGAACTTTAAAGTAGTTTTTTCCAATTCTGTGAAGAAAGGCATTGGTAGCTTGATGGGGACGGCATTGAATCTATAAATTACCTTGGACAGTATGGCCATTTTCACGATATTGATTCTTCCTACCCATGAGCATGGAATGCTCTTCCATTTCTTTGTATCCTCTTTTATTTTGTTGAGCAGTTGTTTGTAGTTCTCCTTGAATAGGTCCTTCACATCCCTTGTAAGTTGGATTCCTAGGTATTTTATTCTCTTTGAAGCAATTGTGAATGGGAGTTCACTCATGATTTGGCTCTCTGTTTATCTGTTATTGATGTATAAGAATGCTTCTGATTTTTGCACATTGATTTTGTATCCTGAGACTTCGCTGATGTTGCCTATCAGCTTAAGAAGATTTTGGGCTGAGACAATGGGGTTTTCTAGATATACAATCATGTCATCTGCAAACAGGGACAATTTGACTTCCTCTTTTCCTAATTGAATACCCTTTATTTCCTTCTCCTGCCTGATTGCCCTGGCCAGAACTTCCAACACTATGTTGAATAGGAGTGGTGAGAGAGGGCATCCCTGTCTTGTGCCAGTTTTCAAAGGGAATGCTTCCAGTTTTTGCCCATTCAGTATGATATTGGCTGTGGGTTTGTCATAGATAGCTCTTATTATTTTGAGATGCGTCCCATCAAGACCTACTTTATTGAGAGTTTTTAGCAGGAAGGTTGTTGAATTTTGTCACAGGCCTTTTCTGCATCTAATGAGATCATCATATGGTTTTTGTCATTGGTTCTGTTTATATGCTGGATTTTGTCTATTGATTTGTGTATGTTGAAGCAGCCTTGCATCCTAGGGATGAAGCCCACTTGATTATGGTTGATAAGCTTTTTGATGTGGTGCTGTATTCCGTTTGCCAGTATTTTATTGAGGATTTTTGCATCGATGTTCATCAGGGATATTGGTCTAAAATTCTCTTTTTTTTTTTGTTTTGTCTCTGCCAGGCTTTGGTATCAGCATGATGCTGGCCTCATAAAATGAGTTAGGGAGGATTCCCTCTTTTTTTATTGTTTGGAATAGTTTCAGAAGGAATGGTACCAGCTCCTCCTTGTACCTCTGGTAGAATTCAGCTGTGAATCCATCTGGTCCTGGACTTTTTTTGGTTGGTAAGCTATTAATTATTGCCTCAATTTCAGAGCCTGTTATTGGTCTATTCAGAGATTCAATTTCTTCCTGGTTTAGTCTTGAGAGGGTGTATGTATCAAGGAATTTATCCATTTCTTTAGATTTTCTAGTTTATTTGCATAGGGGTGTTTATAGTATTCTCTGATGGTAGTTTGTATTTCTGTGGGATCAGTGGTGATATCCCTTATATCATTTTTTATTGTGTCTATATGATTCTTCTCTCTTTTCTTCTTTATTAGTCTTGCTAGTGGTCTGTCAATTTTGTTGATCTTTCAAAAAAACAGCTCTTGGATTCATTGATTTTTTTTTGAAGGGTTTTTTGTTTCTCTATTTCCTTCAGTTCTGCTCTGATCTTAGTTATTTCTTGCCTTCTGCTAGCTTTTGAATGTGTTTGCTCTTGCGTCTCTAGTTCTTTTAACTGTGATGTTAGGGTGTCAATTTTAGATCTTTCCTGCTTTCTCTTGTGGGCATTTAGTGCTATAAATTTCCCTCTACACACTGCTTTGAATGTGTCCCAGAGATTCTGGTAAGTTGTGTCTTTGTTCTTGTTGGTTTCAAAGAACATCTTTATTTCTGCCTTTGTTTCGTTATGTACCCAGTAGTCATTCAGGAGCAGGTTGTTCAGTTTCCATGTAGTTGAGTGGTTTTGAGTGAGTTTCTTAATCCTGAGTTCTAGTTTGATTGCACTGTGGTCTGAGAGACAGTTTGTTATAATTTCTGTTGTTTCACATTTGCTCTGAGGAGTGCTTCACTTCCAAATATGTGGTCAATTTTGGAATAAGTGTGTTGTGGTGCTGAGAAGAATGTATATTCTGTTGATTTGGGGTGGAGAGTTCTGTAGATGTCTATTAGGTCCGCTTGGTGCAGAGCTGAGTTCAATTCCTGGATATCCTTGGTAACTTTCTGTCTTGTTTATCTGTCTAATGTTGAGAGTGGGGTGTTAAGATCTCCCATTATTATCGTGTGGGAGTCTGAGTCTCTTTGTAGGTCTCTAAGGACTTGCTTTATGAATCTGGGTGCTCCTGTATTGGGTGCATATATATTTAGGATAGTTAGCTCTTCTTGTTGAATTGATCCCTTTACCATTATGTAATGGCCTTCTTTGTCTCTTTTGATCTTTGTTGGTTTAAAGTCTGTTTTATCAGAGACTAGGATTGCAACACCTGCCTTTTTTTTTGTTTTCCATTTGCTTGGTAGATCTTCCTCCATCCCTTTATTTTGAGCCTATGTGTGTCTCTGCACATGAGATGGGTTTCCTGAATACAGCACACTGATGGTTCTTGACTCTTTATCCAATTTGCCAGTCTGTACCTTTTAATCAGAGAATTTAGTCCATTGACATTTAAGGTTAGTATTGTTATGTGTGAATTTGATCCTGTCATTATGATGTTAGCTGGTTATTTCCCTCGTTCGTTGATGCAGTTTCTTCCTAGCCTCAAGGGTCTTTACAATTTGGCATGTTTTTGCAGTGGCTGGTACCAGTTGTTCCTTTCCATGTTTAGTGCTTCCTTCAGGAGCTCTTTTAGGGCAGGCCTGGTGGTGACAAAATCTCTCAGCATTTGCTTGTCTGTAAGGATTTTATTTCTCCTTCACTTATGAAGCTTATTTTGGCTGGATATGAGATTCTGGGTTGAAAATTCTTTAAGAATGTTGAATATTGGCCCCCACTCTCTTCTGGCTTGTAGAGTTTCTGCTGAGAGACCAGCTGTTAGTCTGATGGGCTTCCCTTTGTGGGTAACCCGACCTTTCTCTCTGGCTGCCCTTAGCATTTTTTCCTTCATTTTAACTTTGGTGAATCTGACAATTATGTGTCTTGGAGTTGCTCTTCTCAAGGAGTATCTTTGTGGCATTCTCTGTATTTCCTGACTTTGAATGTTGTCCTGCCTTGCTAGATTGGGGAAGTTCTCCTGCATAATATCCTGCAGAGTGTTTTCCAACTTGGTTCCATTCTCCCTGTCACTTTCAGGTACACCAATCAGATGTAGATTTGGTCTTTTCACATAGTCCCATATTTCTTGGAGGGTTTGTGCATTTCTTTTTATTCTTTTTTCTCTAAATTTCTCTTCTCACTTCATTTCATTCATTTCATCTTCCATCACTGATACCCTTCCTTCCAGTTGATCGAATCAGCTACTGAGGCTTGTGCATTTGTCAGGTAGTTCTCTTGCCTTGGTTTTCAGCTCCATCAGGTCCTTTAAGGACTTCTCTGCATTGGTTATTCTAGTTAGCCATTCATCCATTCTAGTTAGCCATTCATCTAATCTTTTTTCAAGGTTTTTAACTTCTTTGCCATGGGTTTGAACTTCCTCCTTTAGCTCGGAGTAGTTTGATCATCTGAAGTCTTCTTCTCTCAACTTGTCAAAGTCATTCTCTGTCCAGCTTTGTTCCATTGCTGGTGAGGAGCTGCATTCCTATGGAGGAGGAGAGGCACTCTGATTTTTAGAGTTTCCAGTTTTTCTGCTCTGTTTTTTCCCCATCTTTGTGGTTTTATCTACCTTTGGTCTTTGATGATGGTGATGTACAGATGGGGTTTTGGTGTGGATGTCCTTTCCGTTTGTTAGTTTTCCTTCTAACAGTCAGGACCCTCAGCTGCAGGTCTGTTGGAGTTTGCTGGAGGCCCATTCCAGACCCTGTTTGCCTGGGTATCAGCAGCAGAGGCTGCAGAACAGTGGATTTTGGTGAGCAGCAAATGTTGCTGCCTGATCGTTCCTCTGGAAGTTTTGTCTCAGAGGAGTACCCAGCCATGTGAGGTGTCAGTCTGCCCCTACTGGGGGGTGCCTCCCAGTTAGGCTACTCGGGGGTCAGGGACCCACCTGAGGAGGCAGTCTGTCCATTCTCAGATCTCCAGCTGCATGCAGGGAGAACCACTCCTCTCTTCAAAGCTGTCAGACAGGGACATTTAAGTCTGCAGAGGATTCTGCTGCCTTTTGTTTGGCTATGCCCTGCCCCCAGAGGTGGAGTCTACAGAGGCAGGCAGGCCTCCTTAAGCTGCAGTGGGCTCCACCCAGTTCGAGCTTCCCAGCAGGTTTGCTTACATACTGAAGCCTAGGCAATGGCGGGCGCCCCTCCCCAGCCTTGCTGCTGCCTTGCAGTTTGATCTCGGACTGCTGTGCTAGCAATGAGCAAGGCTCTGTGGACGTAGGACCCTCCAAACCAAGTGCGGGATATAATCTCCTGGTGTGCCATTTGCTAAGACTGTTGGAAAAGCACAGTATTAGGGTGGGAGTGACCCGATTTTCCAGGTGCCATCTGTAACCCCTTTCTTTGACTAGGAAAGGGAATTCTCTGACCCCTTGTGCTTCCAGGGTGAGGCAATGCCTCACCCTGCTTGGGCTCATGCTCAGTGCACTGCACCCACTGTCCTGTACCCACTTTCTGACACTCCCCACTGAGATGAACCCAGTACCTCATTTGGAAATGCAGAAATCACCTGTCTTCTGCATCACTCGTGCTGGGAGTTGTAGACTGGAGCTCTTCCTATTTGGCCATCTTGGCTCCACCCCCACTATTATGATTCCTACACAGAGTCCTTTCCTTTCCAGCAGCCTCCTCTCCCTCCTTTTTAGGTCAGAATCCCTCTATTTTAGTGGCCACTGAGATTCTGAAATGACCAGGTCTTTGTCCCAGAGACCTCACACATGCTGTTCCCTCTGCCTGGAACACTTTTCCTTGCTCTGGTCCCCTGAGATCTCTTTCAGCTCAACTGCCCCATGCTCTGAGAGCCCTTTTCTCCCTTTCTAGTTTGAAGGCAGTTTACCCCTGTAGTCTGTGCCTGGAAAACTCGTTTTCCTCCTTGGTGCCCCCTGAGTTGTCATGGGATGTATGTGCCTGTTAGGGTGTCTGGTGTCTGTCTCCCCGACTGGACTGCATGCTCCTGGTGAGCTGGAGGGACTGGACTAACACAGGCCAAGGCTCTGGGGCTGGAGGGAGCAGGGCAGAAGGCACAGGCAAAAGGCCTTTGTGATCTGGGGGGAGGTGAAGGAGAGGGAGAAAGATGAGAGAGGCTGGCAGAAGATGGGCCAGGGGCCAGGCTGCATGGGATCTTTTGGGCCACAGAAAGACATTTGAATTCTCATGTAAGAGAACCAGGACTCCATTGGAGGGTATGAGTCACCTCAACTAACTGAGCTCTGTAAATGTCAATGTTGTATTATTTTTATACAATTCTTTAAAGTGATTTTAATTATTTACCTTTTTTTATTACTTTTATTTGTTTTTCTGAGACAAAATCTTGCACTGTTGCCCAAACTGGAGTGCAATGGCATGATCTCAGCTCACTTCAACTTCCACCTCCTGGGTTCAAGTGATTCTCCTGTATCAGACTCCCGAGTAGCTGGGGTTACAGGCATCTGCCACCACACCCAGCTTATTTTTGTATTTTTAGGAGATATGATGTTTCACCATGTTGGCCAGGCTGGTCTTGAACTCCTGACCTCAGGTGATCCACCAGCCTCAGCCCCCCAAAATGCTGGGATTACAGGGGTGAGCCACCATGCCCGGCCTTATTTACTTTTTAAAAAAAGATCAGGCCTGGCATGGTAGCTCATGTCTCTAATCTCAGCAATTTGGGAGGCTGAGGCGGGATGATCACTTAAGGCCAGGAGTTCAAAACCAGCCTTGGCAACATAGTGAGACATGCCCTGCCCCAATCTCTAAAAAAATGAGAAAATTTGGCATGGTGGTTGGTCTGTATCCCCAGCTACTGGGGAGCCTGAGGTAGGAAGGACTGCTTGAGACCAGGAGTTTGAGGCTCCACTGAGCTGTGACTATGCCATTGAGCTACAGCCTGGGCAACAGAGTGAGACCCCAGAGCCACCTCTGTCTCCCTAGAGCTGACCGAGCTCTGCTTCTTATTCCGGGAATGACGGGAACTGGGGCTTTGATGGGCATTGGGTGAAATGGGCAGAGTGGGGCTTACCCAGGATGGTGGTGAAGTGGGATGGGGAGGTCATCGTGACAAAGGGCAGCATGAAGTACTTGGCCATGACACCCTCCCTGGCCAGACGGTCCAGGTTGGAGGTGTCCACATCCTGATCCTAGTCCCAGCGGAAGCCCTGGAAGGAGATCAGCAGCAGCTGTGAATGCTCTTCCTCCCTGGGACGGGGTGGCTACACAGCAGGACAGGTGGCAGCAGCAGCAGCAGCAACAGCTGGAGGGCCCCGAGCCCTGTCATCCCACGAGCACCTGTCATGCACTCCACGCAGAGTTCATGGGCTTCTCCCTCTTTAGTCCGTTGTTGAACAAAGTCCACATTAATAATTCAGCCCAGCTCTGTTGTGGGACAAACAACCCGGAGTGTAGAAAGGTGCCGCATATTTGCAGGACAGGATGAAAGCGTTCTGGAGATGGATGGGGGACATGGCTGTACAATGTGGTGGATGCACTTAACGCCACTGAATTTTTCCTTTGAAAATGACTAAAATAATAGACTTTGTATGTATTTTACCACAATAAAAAATTAAACTGGCTGGGCATGGTGGCTTACACCTGTAATCCTAGCACTTTGGGAGGCCGAGGCGGGTAGATCATTTGAGGTCAGGAGTTCGAGACCAGCCTGGCCAACATGGAGAAACCCCATTTCTACTAAAAATGCAAAAATTAGCAGGGCGTGGTGGTACATGTCTGTAATCCCAGCTACTTGGGAGGCTGAGGCAGGAGAATTGCTAGAACCTGGGAGGCGGAGGTTGCAGTGAGCCAAGATTGTGCCACTGCACTCCAACCTGGACGATGGAATGAGACTCCGTCTCCAAAAAAAAAAAAAAAAAACAAACCATGTGAAATATTTTGGACTCTTATACTAATTCCAACATTTTGAAGATCTGGGGAGAACAAACTAGATTGGTGCTTTCCTTGGCTTAGTATGTCCTGTTTTTATAGGGAGAGCAAATTATTATTCACCAGCACTATTAAAATAGCTACAACAGGATGGGCATGGTGGCTCACACCTGCAATCCCAGCACTTTGGGAAGCTGAGGTGGGAGGATCGCTTGAGCCCAGGAGTTCAAGATGTCAGCCTGGGCAACATGGTGAGACCCTGTCACTACCAAAAATACAACAACAACAACAAAAATAGCTGGGTACTGTTGCGTGCACCTGTAGTCCCACTTACTTGAGAGGCTGAGGTAGGAGGATCACTTTTGCCCAGGAGGTTGAGGCTGCCGTAAGCTGTGATTATGCCACTGTACTCAGCCTGGGTGACAGAGTGAGACCCTGTCTCAAAAAAAAAAAAAAAAAAAAAAAAAAAGCTGCAGTGGACTCAGTGATCATGAGCCAGGCACTGTACATATATACATCATCTCATTTAATTTTTTCTGTTTAAAATTATTTTTTCCTCTAATCCCCATGTTGATCAACATTTTCTTAATCCTAGGAATTTATTATTTGAAAATTTCGCATAAGAATTAAAAAGTGCCTGGCGTGATGGCTTACACCTATTATCCCAGCACTTTGGGAGGCTGAGATGAGAGAATCGCTTCAAGCCAGGAGTTTGGGCCAGTCTGGGCAATATACTGAGAATGCAACTCTATAAAAAAATTAAAAATCCTGGGTGTGGTAGCGTTCACCTGCAGTCTCAGCTACTTGGAAGACTAGGTGGGAGGATTGCTTGAGCCCAGGCGGTAAAGGCAGCAGAGTGAGCTATGATTGTGCCATTGCACTGCAGCCTGGGTGACGGAGTGAGACTCTATCTCTACAATAAATGAATAAAATTGTGGTATAATATATGCAATATTTACCATTTTGTGCATCTGAAAGTGTACAATTCAGTGACATTTTGTACATTTATCATGTTGTGCAATTATCACCACTACCTAGTTTCAGAGCTTTTTGAACACTTCAATTGGAAGCCTCATATCCATTAAGCAGTCACTCTGCATACCCCCCCTGCAGCCCCTGGAAAACTCTCATCTACTTTCTATCTCTGTCAATTGGCTTAGTCTGAACATTGCATATAAATGGAATTGTACAATATATGACCTTTCATGTCTGCTTCTTTCACTGAGCATGTTTTTAATGTTCACCCATATCACAGCATGGATAAGTTTTATTTTCTTTTTAGACCCTATCTAAAAGGAAAAAAAAATTGTAAAACAAAAACAAAAAAATATATAGGATGGAGATCAGATGTATCCTGCAAAGCTGATAATATTTACTATCTAGCACTTTACATAGAAGCTTGCCTACCTCTGTATGACATGCAGGTACAGGGATGACATTTATCTTGGCCCTTATAGAAAGACCTGGAAGTTGTATAAAGGCGTCATCATTGGATTTCCAGTAACAAGCAGTGGCAAGACATGACGGTGTGTCCAGGTGTTCAGGTGAAGTTTAGGGAAGGTCTTGTCTTGACGAGGTCGGATGTGAGACCCAGATGAGATAACCCCATTTCCCCTGCTGAAATTGCCTGAGAATTTCGTTCCAGTTATTTGCGTGGGTTGATTCTTTCGGTGGGGGGTGGCGTGGGTGAGGAGGTGAAGTGTCAGTGGAGTTCTATTGTGTGTTTGCACAACTTGGCTTTCTTTTCACTTGGTATGGTGTTTTGCTGTCTGAGGAACTTCATAGAATTTTGTGATGAGTATGCAGCGTAGTGGTTTGAATCCTGCCAGGCCGAGGGTCATATCTCAGCTCTGCAACTCATTATCTGTGATGCCTTGGGGCAGGTCCCATAACTCTCCAAGCCTCTGTTATATACTCCATGGGGTTGTGAGGTTCAGATAAAATAATGCATGCTGGCAGGAATGGTTACTGCTCATGGGATTTCCATGTGCTCCCCGTATTCCCCAGACCCCCAGTAGTTAGATGGATCCATGCCAAGGTCCAATGCTCTATAAGTGGAAGTCACTGACATCACCTCTAGTCTACAGCTTTTGAGGGCTTGGGAATAACTATCTCATCCTCTCATCTCCTGGTGCAGTAACTATGCAAGAATTCCTGCATTAAGATGGTAGAATTTCCATTATTCTAGGTCTTTGAGTGGCCACATGGAGCACACCATACCCAGCCAACCCATTGTGGACATGGAATGTAAGAAATCAACCTTGGTTGCTAAGCTGCTGAGACTCTGGGGTTAATTTGTTACTGCAGCATAACCTAGTCCATCCTGACACATGCAGCATGCAAACCACTTACGTTGACCCTTAGCCATGGTAAGTGCTCCACAGATGTTACTTTTGGTAGGAAGATAGATTGCCTCTGAAAGTTTTGTTAGCTGATCTCATGATGCCAATGTTGCTATTTTGTAATTGGATAAATTGGACTTGGCTCTCTTTCCAGCATGTGGGAGAGACAGATGACTGAGAGACAATAAAGCACTATTATCTTCAGTTTATGTCCTTGGATACCCTTAGTGGCAATGAACAATGTATGCTCCTCTGAGAAAACTGGACCTAAAGGAGAATGGGAGGTGATACCAGAATTGGGAATGTCCAAGGCCCCAGGCATTCCCTGGTCTGGAGACCACTTTGAGTCCTTGGTTGGGAATATTCTCCAAGGGAATATAAATTATTTTACTATCTAGTTTGTCTATTAGAGAATTAAAACTTTTTTTTTTTTCATTTCAGTAGCTTTTGGGGTAGAGTTTGGCTCTTTGAGAATTGCATACTAATTAATTTTAGGGGTCATCCGTACACATCTCTATATTCCTGAAACACAGTAGAAACAGCCAGCAGTCAGGCAACCATCTAGCATGACCACTAAAACATCCCCAAAGTGAAACACCAGACGTGATCTGCTAGGTTTAGTGGAGGTGGCTGGCTCGAGAGTTGATTATATTCATTATCGTCACTGTGGTGATTATGGCCACAACATTGTGATGTGTCTTGGTGAGTCTACTTCTTCTGGTGAGTTGTAGTTTGGAAGGAATAAATCCATTATTCTTTTTTCTTTCTTTTCTTTTCTTTTCTTTTTTTTTTTTTGAGTCTTGCTCTGTCGCCCAGGCTGGAGTGCAGTGGTACCATGTCAGCTTACTGTAAACTCTGCTCCCAGGTTCAAGTGCTTCTCCTGCCTCAGCCTCCCAAGCAGCTGGGATTACAGGCGCCCACAACCACACCTGGCTAATTTTTATATTTTTAGTAGAGACGGGGTTTCGCCATGTTGGCCAGGCTGGTCTTGAACTCCTGACCTCAGGTGATCCACCTGCCTCAGTCTCCCAAAGTGCTGGGATTACAGGTGTGAGCCAGCACTCCCGGCCCCATTATTCATTTAACCAATATCTATTGAGCACGTTGGGTATGGTGGAGGATGAACTGCAGGGGAGGGAGGAAGCCTCCTCCTGCCGCCACTATGTTTTCAAGTTGTGCTAATACTCCACCATGGGACACCCAGGCCTGTGGGTCCCAGAGCTCCAGAAGCATCTCCCAACCACACCATCCTGGCCCAGGTTCTACTGAAAAATACATGAGTCTAGCAGAGCCATCTCTGACACTCCCTTCTTTTGAACGGCTGATCTGTCAGTCATGGGGATCCCTTATGAAAGTGTAGTGTGCTTTGGGAAACTTGAGGTTGATCAAAGAATACCATTAAACTTTATTAAGAAATCTGCATATTGATGACATACGCAGTGGGGTGGAGGTGGGGAAATTCCCAAATACATTTTAGAAATTATCTCAGAAGGAGATAATAGTCAGACTCTTGGTTGCCAGTGACAGAAACTCATCTTACTAGTGTGGAGTGGAAAAGGGATCATGTTTTGGTCTGCACTCCCCAACCCCAACCCCAAGCAGATCCTGAAAGAGGGACAGGATTGCAAGTGGATTATTTAGGAGATGATTCCAGGGAACACCAATAGGGGAATGAGGAACTGATTCATGAAAAGGCAGGAGGCCACACAGGGGGCTTCAGTAAGCAGCTTACCACTCCAGGCAACTAGGATTTGACCCCACTGGGAACCTCTGGGAGGTGATGTGGAATACATTTCAAAGTTGTTCCATCCAGGGGGCGAAGATATTGAAGCATTTACAGCCTGGCTCCCATCCGTCACTGGCTGAGGACTGGTCCCAGGGCATCAACTCTCTGGCTTTTCTTTTTTCTTTTCTTTCTTTTTTTTTTTTTTTGAGATATAGTCTTGCTCTGTCACCCAGGCTGGACTGCAATGGCATGATCTCGGCTCACTGCAACATCTGCCTCCCAGGTTCAAACGATTCTCTTGCCTCAGCTTCCTGAGTAGCTGGGATTACAGGCTCCTTCCACCATGTCCTGCTAAATTTTTTATTTTTTGTAGAGACGGCGTTTTGCCATGTTGGTCAGGCTGGTCTCGAACTCCTGACCTCGTGATCCACCTGTCTTGGCCTCCGAGTGTTGGGATTACGGGTGTGAGTCACTGCACCCGGCTTCTGTGGCTTTTCTGACATATTCCATGCCTGACTTTGAAAAAACTCTCAGGTGAAAGTCTTGGTTGTATGCAGTAGCAAGCATGGACTAGATTGATAAATACCAAGGGGCTTACCACAAGATCTCTCTCTCCATCTCTGGATGGAGATACCATCAGATCTCTCTCTCCATCTCTGTCTCTAGCTTTGTCTGCATACTGGCTTAATTTCTTCTTGCTCAAGCCTTTTCTCCATAAGGCGAGATACGTGGCCACAAAAGCTCCTGTATTTCTCACTACACACAGTTCCTGTCATCACAGAGAATGATTAACTTGGTCTGGTTCCAGTTTGGAAAAATATTCAAGGGAAGAATTCTGATTGGCCAATTTAGGCCAGATGTTCATCCCTGGACAAATCAACTGAGGCCAGAGGGGTGGAGTCACGTAAGAACATGGCAGCCCCCATGAGAGCCACGTGACTGGAGTAGGAAATGTGAGTCTCCATAGAGGGGAGGGCTGCTAGGCTGAAAAGGCAATAGATGTCTGCAGTGAAAGGAATAGATTAGGAGATATATTCTGTTAAACCTGTTAATTATTAAAAAAAGAAACTTTCAATATACAGTTACAGTATACGTGAGCCGGTGGCTCACGCCTATAATCTCAGCACTTTGGGAGGCCGAGGTGGGCAGATCAGAGGTCAGGAGTAAGAGACCAACCTGACCAACATGGTGAAACCCCATCTTGCGCACCTATAATCCCAGGTACTCAGGAGGCTGAGGCAGGAGAATCGCTTGAACCCGGGAGGTGGAGGTTGCAGTGAGCTGAGATCACGCCACTGCACTCCAGCCTGGGCAACAGAGTGAGACTCCCTCTCAAAAAAAAAAAAAAAGTTACATTGTGGTTCCTTCAGCATGATTTATCAGAAAGGAAAAACTTACCATATGTATATTTCCTATGCACTGGCTACTGCTGTGAATTCAAATTCTTAAATTCCAAAGATTAATTACAATGTTTCTCAAGACACATAAACTGTTAGAATCTGCTTATAATGAGGCTGAAGTTGAGTAAGAAGAGAACTGGCATTTAGTACACTACTTTTCTTCTGTCGCGTACTGTCAAGTTTAGGTTCTGCCTGGAAGTAGATGCACCTCAAGGGAGGGTTACATGTAAAGGTGTGTGTGTGTGTGTGTGTGTGTGGTAGTTTCCAAAGATGGGTACAACTTTCTGCAAATGCTCGTGCAGTGTAGTTGAACCAATCTTTCCTTTAAGAGGTAGAGTTTATATTCCTCTACATGAATCTGGGCTGCCTATGACTTGCTTTGGCCAGTGGAATGCTGCCAAAGTGATGGTGACCAACTTCTAGCCTTGAAAGGAAAATAAACCTTGGGGTCCCAAGATCACTAAGCTAGGCCGGGCTCAGTGGCTCACGCCTGTAATCCCAGCACTTTGGGAAGCTGAGGCAGGCGGATCACCTGAGGTCAGGAGTTCCCAGCACTTTGGGAAGCTGAGGCGGGCAGATCACCTGAGGTCAGGAGTTCAAGACCAGCCTGGCCAACATGATGAAACCCCGTCTCTATTAAAAAATATGAAAATTATCCAGGTGTGGTTGCAGGCGCCTGTAATCCCAGCTACTCGGGAGGCTGAGGCAGGGAAAATTGCTTGAACCCTGGAGTTGGAGGTTGCAGTGAACCGAGATCGCACCACTGCACTCCAGCCTGGGCAACAGAGTGAGACTCTGTCCCAAAAAAAAAAAAAAAAAAAAAAAGTTACTAAGCTAAAGAGAAAAGTCAAGCTGGGAACTGCTTAGGGCAAACCTGCCTCCCATTCTATTCAAAGTCACCCCTTTGTTCAATGAGATAAATGTATATCTGATTGTCTCATTTGGAGAGGCTTATCAGGAACTCAAAAGAATGCAACCATTTGTCTCTTAACTACCTATGACCTGGAAGCCCCCTCCCCGCTTGGAGTTGTCTCACCTTCACCTTCACCTGGAGTTGTCCCGCCTTTCCAGACTGGACCAATGTACATCTTGCACATATTGATTGATGTCTCATGTCTCTCTAAAATGTATGAAACCAAGCTGTGTCCCTACCACCTTAGGCACATGTTGTCAGGACCTCCTGAGGCTCTATCACAGGCTTGCATCCTTCGACCTTGGCAAAATAACCTTTCTGAATTAACTGAGACCTCAGATTTTTGGGGTGCATATAGTCTTAGGCCTTGAGAGCCTTCTAGTCGTTTCCATATTTTTGCCCTCTTGGATGCTGGCACCAAGCAAGCCTTGGCTATCCTGCTTAAAGGGCCATTTGGAGAGGGGCTCTGGAGGGCGAGGGGCCACATGGAGGAAAACAAGGTTCCCCGGCTGACAGTCAGCACCAACTGCCAGGCACATGCGTGAGGCTGTCCTGGATGTTCTGCCCAGCTGGCCCTCCAGCTGCAGGCAGCCACACAAATGAGCCCAGGTTAAACCAGACAGGAAGTCCCCATGCAACTCACAGGGTCATGAGCAATAATGACTTGTGGTGGTTTAAAGTTTCTAATTTTAGGGTGCAATAGGTAACTGAAATAGCCCACAAGGAGGTGAGCCTGTGGAGGGTGCATTTCCCACTTGTTGAAGCTTCTCAATTCCCAGGATCCAATCCGAATAAGACTCTTGTTCTCAGTGTCCTTGATGGAAATGGCAATGAACTTTTTGCAGATTGGACCATCTCAAGGGAATCCCAAAGATCGGAAACTATTTTCTTTCTTAGAAACTTCCACACAGCACTGAGCCTTAGGAATTTCTAAGAAGGACCTGAAATGAAAAAAAACTTTTGAAAAGGTATTTGTATAGCTTCACTTCAGCAAGATTCATGGTGGGTATTAGACTAAGTGCTGGTGTTAAGCCAAACCATATTTTTCAAAGACTCATCTGGCCTCAAGGTTAGCAGGATCAGAGTGGCCTCCCAGGATCTATCACATCCTCAGAAGAGTTGGTTCAACTGGCATGTACCCAGATCTCTTTGAGCTAGTATGATACTCCCTTGAGTCAAAGGCTGTCACATCCCATCTCCTTTAAGTCCCCCTAAGTAGGACCCCAGAAGCATTGACAAAGTGTGCTATTACTGAAGATTTCAAGAGGACATAAATGAAGAGATTAAACTGCAAGGCACCAAAACTTCCATCTTTGCTAAAGACCCTCATCCAGCCTGGGTGCAGTGGTTCCTGCCTGTAATCCCAGCACTTTGGGAGGCCAAGGCGGGCGAATCACCTGAGGTCGGGAGTTCAAGACCAGCCTGATCAACATGGAGAAACCCCGTCTCTACTAAAAATACAAAATTAGCCAGGTGTGGTGGCACATGCCTGTAATTCCAGCTACTAGGGAGGCTGAGGCAGGAGAATCGCTTGAATCTGGGAGGTGTAGGTTGCGGTGAGCTGAGATTGTGCCATTGCACTCCAGCCTGGGCAACAAGAGCAAAACTCCATCTCAAAAACAAACAAACAAACAGAAAGCCCTTATCCAATCGTCATGGCACTCTATCTGGCCATGTAATTTCTCCTCCTGGCTTTCTGTAGCAACAGCCTTCTGAAGACCCTCACTCTGCCTTTCAAAACCCCTTCAACTTGTACCCTTCATCAGCAAAGTATTTAGCTCAACATGTATGCCTCTGGGGGAACTCATCCACAGGCCATTTAAGGATATTTCCAGCAATATCATCTTCACTACCCCAGGACAGCATTTTAGAGTGGATGACGTGCCTGCCGGATGTGGTGTTCTTGAGCGAGTTAGAGAAAACGCTACACTTTGAGATGAATTAAGAGTCTGTTTATTTAGCCGGTGGCTAAGAAATGGCTAGCGTTTAAAGTTCTCTTGGCTTCGAAGAAGGGGCTAAGATTTTCTTTTATACTTTGGTTTAGAAAGAGGAGGGGGGTCTAGTTAAAACAATTTTACATAAGTGAAGTAGGCAAAAGAAGTTAAAAGGATAAATTGTTACAGGAAAGTAAACAGTTCTAGGTCTAGGGCCTTTAAAACTATTATAAGGTGATAGAAGCGGGGCTTTGGGCATTATCAAGCGGATGAATTCCTGGGAACTGCGGATATTGCTCGCCACAGTATCGTATCAGTTAATTGCATTCTTCGATGTGCTGGGAGTCAGCTTGCACAAGTTAAGTCCTTGAGGAAGGGGCTGCCAGTGAAAGAGCCAAGATGGAGTCTGTCTGGCTCTCTTAGCTAAGGGAGAGACAATTCAGGTGGAAACAAGGCTAGGTCATTAAAAGAAAGGGAGAGTCTAAAAACAGGGTTAGTAAAAACAAGGTTGGGCATTACATTCCTCACTTGTGTTTTTGGGGAATCAAATCGTTGATTCTTCAGTTATAACAAGGGGTTATATTGAGTCTTCAGATACATAAGTTTGACAGAAGCTATGCGTTGTTTTACAAAATTAAGAAACGAATTTAATATACAAGGCCCAAATTAGACTTATTAACAGGATGGGGAGGGGTCCGGCTAACTTAGTAATTAGAGTGGTTAGCTATGGGTTCTAGTTGAACATGTTTTGATACTAGGGGATGTTATTTTCTTGTTCTTGTTGGCGCTTGTCTAGATTTTCTTGCACTTTTTGGGGTGTATCTTTTATGACTAAGAAAGGTGGAGGAACAGTTAAATCAACTTTGTCAGGGTGTTTCTGGAACATAGGGTTACTTAGATCAGTTAAAGGCCTGATTGGCTTGGGTGGGCTTTATGAGACTAGGGTTTTTTTGGATGGTGAACATAGACTTAACATTAAATCCTGGGATACAAAATCTTAATCTTCATGACATGCCATGATGCTATTGAGTTGAATTAAGGTCATGGACAGTTATAGTAAGAGGATTACAATTTTTTCTAGTACATAATTTAGGATGAGAAGCACGACTTATGGAAAGAGTTGAAGAGCTGGTTGATCTTTTAGAGTAGGTGGCTAAAGTTATACATGTCTAACCAGGGAAGAAAAACTGATAAGCATCTTGACAGCTAGCGTCAGGGTGATTTCTAGGACAGAGGTAAAAGTCAATATTTTGGAGTCTTTTTTCTGCACTTTTGGAGCTTCTACATTTAGTTTGGCTCTTGGAGTATCTGAATCTTGCTGCAATGTCGACACTTCCTGCTCCCGGGACTGGCAGATTGTGTTGCTTTTCGTGGGTATGGGCTGGCTTTGGGAACAGTACAAATAAATCAACTGCAAAGGAGACTTCCTTGGAGGTACTGGCCTTCTAAGTGGTGTTTGCAAATACACGTCCTGTTGTGAAAGAGGTGAGGAGAAAGGAGTAGGAAGGCACAGAGGACGTAACTGGCAAAAACAAATAAGTGAAGTAGATAAAAAGAATGAATCTAATGGCTTCACCTGACTTAGGTGCAGTTTTAAGGGGCCTGACTTAGGCCTGGGGACTTATGTTTTTAGCTGGGCTCTGTTGGCCTTTTTGATGCGGGAGTGATGAATGTAAGCAGGAATGCCGTCTACTTTCAGAGCAGTTGGTGTCGTGAGGATGACGGTGTGAGGTCTTTTCTAAGCAGGAGTGAGTCTTTCTTTTTGGAACTTTTTAACAAACACTAGGTCTCTTGGCTGGAATGAATGGCAGGACTTTGTCTGGTCAGGAATTGGATTGGGATGGTCTCCTCGAACAAGTGACAGGATGATCTCTTGTACCAGTTGGAGAGACTATAGGTACTGTAATAAATTAGATTGTGATATTTCTGCTAATTTGGCATCTCTTAGCTTAAGCAAGATAGGCAGCGCCTTCTTATACATGATTTCAAAGGGTGAGAACTTAGCCTGTTAAGGGGTGCACCTTAGTTTAAGTAGGGCTAAAGGAAGGAGACTTACTTAGTTTACACTGGTTTTTAAGATTAATTTTGTAGGAGTGTTTTTTAGGGTGTGGTTCATGTGTTCTACTTGCCTGGAGCTCTGGGGTTGATAGGCACAATGGAGCTTCTATCGAATGTTTAACGCCTTACTGACTGACTGAGCTATAGGCGAGGTGAAGGCTGTTCTATTATCAGACTTTATGGCAGCAGGCAGCCTATATCGAGGGATGATTTCATTGCGTAAAAACTTAACTACTGTGTTGGTGGTTTCGTTTTCGGTAGCAAATGCCTTAGTCTATCTGGAGAAGGTGTCTTCTAGTACTAGAAGGTATTTGTACTTAGCCTGGTGTGGTTTTACTTCTGTAAAGTCAATTTCTTACTTTTTTCTCTGCGAGTTTTTTCAGAGACGGTGGCCTGGGCTGGGTTTAGGACTTTGTTTGGCATATATGTGGGCACAGATTGTGCACTGGAGAGCTGCTCAATCTGTTAGGCTTTGAAGACGGGGTATCTTAAAATGGCTCCGGTGGAGCTGAGGTAGCTTTGCTCTTTTTAAGTGGGTGGTAGACTGCAGGTGACTGATTAAAGTTTAAGAGTTCAGGATATGAAGATTCTAGAGTCAGGAAGAATCTACTAACTTTCCTGATTTTTATTGGTTCTGAGATCTGAAGCCAGTTTTTTGTTGTTGTTGAGTATACAGGATTGTCAGGCAGATCTGGCTGTGGAAAGGAGACTGTGGGCAGCAAGTTTAGAGGCGTGACTGAAAGTTGTGCTGCGACCTGAGCTGCTGAATCAGCTTTCTGGTTACTATGGGCAACGGCCGTGTTTTCTTTTCGATGTCCTTTGCAGTGGATCACAGCTACCTGCTGAGGCGAGTAGCCTGCCTTCCTGGTAGATGGCTTTATGTACATGCACTGTAGCAAAGGCGTACTTGCTGTCAGTGTAAATGTTAATACGTTTATTCTTACTTTATCGGAGAGCCTGAGTGAGGGCGATCAATTCAGCCTTTTGTGCTGAGGTGTTCTCTGGTAAAGCTTGAGCTTACAACACATCTGTCTCCGTGGTAACAGCTGCACTGGCTTTTCATACTTCCTGCTTGAGGAAGCTGCTCCTGTCTGTGAACACGGCGGCATCTGCCTTTTCCAGGGGCACATCTTGAAGATCAGATGGGCCAGTTTCGATAGTTTCTAACAGTTCTTGACAGTCATGAGAAGGAATAGTGCAGTCTGTGTCAGGATGTAGTGTAGCTGGATTGAAACAATTTGTGGGAGAGAAAGTCCAATGAGGCTGATCCAACAGTAAACTTCGATACTGCAAGATGCGAGCATTTGACATCTATTTGCCAGAAGCACTTCGTAGTAAGGTCTTTACAGCATGAGGAGCTGTAAGGGTTAAATTTTGGCTTAGAGTTAACTTATCATCTTCTTGGACTAGGCTTGCTGTAGCCTCTACGGTTCGCAGACAACTTGGCCATCTAGAGGCCACAGGATCTAGCCTCTTAGATAAATAGGCCACTGGGCATCTTTAGGGTCTTAGAGCCTGAGTCAGCACCTCTTTAGCAACTCCTTGGCTTTTATGGAGATATTAGGGAGGGCTAAAGCAGGGGCTTCAGTTAATGCTAAATTAATGGGCTATTTCATTCTGCACTTCTTGGATAGCCGCCACTAAGATTTTTGTTTGTCTTTTGAATGCTTTTCAGCTGCCTGTGTTGCTTGTTTTTGTTTTTTAACCTTTTGATGGTCAAAAGCTTTTTGGGCTATTTCTAAAAGCTGACTGATATTTATTCTAGCAAATCTTTCTAGTTTTTGGAGTTTCTTTTTAATATCCGGGGCTGCCTGAGCCACAAATGCTAAACTAAGAGCACGGCTATTTTCGGGAACTGCCGGGTCAAAAAGGGTGTGAATCCGATAAGCCTCCTGGAGGCGCTCTAAAAACGTTCTTGGTGACTTATCGGGCCTTTGGACAACTTCAGTGGTCTTAGACAAGTTTATGGGTTTCTGAGCGGCTCTTTTAATACCTGCGAGGAGATACCGGTGAAAATCGTCTAAAGCTCCCTTTCTACTTGAGGAATTTGGGTCCCAGTTAGGCCGGGTAGAGGGAAAGACCACCTCAAGGAGGTCTCTAGCTTCTTCTTCCGGTCTATTGGCTGATGTGAGGAAGTACTTTTTGGCTTCTTTTCGAATACGTTCTTTCTTTTCAGAGGTGAAAAGGGTTAAAAGGAGCTGTTGGCAATCATCTTACGTGGGCGGGTGAGTCCGGAGTATGGACTCTATCAGAGAGGTCAAAGCCTGGGGCTTTTCAGAGAAGGGAGGATTATGGGTTTTCTAATTATATAAGTCAGAAGTAGAAAAAGGGACATAAACTAAGAAGGGTGCTGAGCGCTCGTCACCTGGAGGGACTTGTGCCTCTCTCAGTGGTATTAGAGGGGCTACTTCTTCCTGCCACAGTCGCGATTGAGAGGCAATGGGTGGCGAGCCTACAGGGGACGTCGTTGAGGAGACATGGGATAACTTTAAGGGAGCAGGCTGGTTGTAAGGCGGTGGGACTGAGTGAGGGAGACTCTCCTCTTCTTCAGAGGGAGGCAGTACAGGGGAAGCCAAACCGGCTGAGGGTCGAGGTGAAAACGTGGTCTGGCTTAGGAGGACCTTGGAGGTAGAATTATGGATGGCGCATGAGTGGAGCCATGGAGGGGGCTTCTGACTAAACTTAGCTATTGATCAATGTAGGGAAACTGATCAGGCTGGCTAGGAGTTTCAGTAAGAACCTGCCACACAGCTTGAACAATTGTGAGGTTCAATGACCCTTCAGGGGGCCACTTGACTTTAAACTTTGGCCATTTTTATTTTACAGAGTGTCTGGAGCTTGCCTCTTTTAAGGCGGACTTTATAATCCTCTGAGAAACTGAGAGGAAAATTCTGCAGCACACATTGGAGAGGGCTTTAACTTTTACAAGGCTGGGAGGAAGGGCTTCTTATTTTTTTTGAAGGCAATTTAATAAGATTTGAGCATAAATATTAAACTTAGCTTGGACAGGGAAACTTATTTCTTGGGGGACTGGAGTGTTGAAAGAACAGAATCAACATGACTAGAAAGAGCAGAAAAACTACAACAGCTAATACTACTTGCTACATTACTGTAGCTTTAAGATTGAGGGAGGAGGACTAGAGCCAGCCTGAGATCTTCTGGGTCAGTTTGATCTAGGCGTTCTTCTTCTAGATCTGTACTTTAAATACTTTTCGTGTCTTTATGACTTAAAGGCAAACAGCTTAAACTTAGCTTTTTCTTTTAAGGGTTTAAGGAGTGAGAGCAGAGCCAAGTCCTGGAGAGGCTGAACTTGCTGTCGCACCGGAAAATGAGATGTGCAGGGTAGGCGGCAGGGACGACGCGAAAAGGACTACTCAGATCATTTTTAAGATGGGAGAGTAGCCACAGAGGAACAGAGTAACAATCTAAACGAAGTAAAGTAGTACGGGCGTACTTTCTATTTCAGGGCACAGGAAAAGTTACAGAATGACAAAAGAGGTGAGCAAGGAAATCTGCAGGGTGGCTGTTTTGAACTTACTACTGGTTTAGTTTAAAGGGGGTCTAATCACTTGGACGTGGGGTATGACAATCTAAATACTTACAACTTTCATGGTGCTAGAAATCTTAATCAGGCAAATGTTTTTCACACTTGTTCTTGTAACAACACTTGACTTGCTTCTGGCAGAAAAGACAGGACTGTGGTGGCCAGCCTAAACGATTGTGAGAAATTTAACCTCCTGTGACAAAAAATCAGCACGAAGGACTTTGAAGAAGTTTTTACTTAGACGTCTTGGGCAATATCAACGTCTTTACATGAAAACTTTCACAACTACTAACAAGACAATAGACACTGAACAGAACAATCAACATAAACAATTGACTTTAAGGCATGTAAACAGTTATGACAGTTTCTTCTTCTTTTTTTTTTTTTTTAGACAGACAAGGGGAGGGGTTCCTGTGATGGGATCAGTCAGATGCCTTCCTGGCCGCTCCCCCTGAGGGGACTTGGGCTCCTCTTAGCATTGGCAGGCCGGTATAAACTTCCGGGTCAGATCGAGCTATGCCTGATGCTGCCTTAAGCCTTATGAGGTCGCCACGGAACCGCAGGTGAGGGCCCACTTGAACTCTGTAGCTTTTGCCGTGGAGCTACAAACTGGAGGACAAGTGCAAGCCCTTGTCCTCCCTCATTCATTCATTATTCACACAGAGTTTATAACAGTGTTTTTTTTTTTCTTTCTTGGAGATTCTTCAAGAAACTTGAACAAGAGAAAGATGAGAGATAGAAAAAGAGAGAGAGAGAGTGACCGGTCTGCCAGAAACCAGGACTCTGTCCTCCAGCATCCTGGGATGTGGACTGAGTCAAGGGAGGGCCCCTGTCAGGGCCACTTCCCTCCTAGACAGAGACACAGAGGTGCCCAACAGTAAACCAGGGCTCTACCTTCTAGCGTCCTAGAGAAATGGGCAGAGTCAAAAGAGGGACGCCCTCATAAGGGCCACTTCCCTCTTACTAGAACTGAAGTCAAATCTGACCTACCTGAACTCGGGGTCAGAAGTGGAGGACTCAGAGGTGGAATTTTTGTGGTAACCCACATGGTAGTCGATCCGCTCTCCTCTGGAAGATGGTCACCTTTTGGGGACGTGAAAATTTTTTTTCAGGTGGTGCCCCCACTACAAGCCAGCCATCCTTCCGGGGGGGGGGGGGGTGCCTGGAGCAAGCCCTGCTCTCGCCTGGTGACGTTTCTCACTGGGGCCTCCAAATGTTGTACATGAGCGAGTTAGAGAAAATGCCACACTTTGAGACGAATTATAAGTCTATTTATTTAGCCGGTGGCCAAGATACGGCTAATGCTTAAAGTTCTCTCGGCCCTGAAGAAGGGGCTAGATTTTCTTTCATACTTTAGTTTAGAAAGGGGAAAGGGGTCTAGTTAAAACAATTTTACAGAAGTAGGCCAAGAAGTTAAAAGGATAAATTGCTACAGGAAAGTAAACAGTTCTAGGTCTAAGGGCTTTAAGACTATTTACAAAGTGATAGACGCGGGGCTTTGGGCGTTATCAATCAGACGAATTCCTGGGAACTGCGGATATTGCTCGCCCCACAGTATCTTATCAGTTAATTGCATTCTTAGCTGTGCTAAGAGTCAGCTTGCACAAGTTAAGTCCTTGATGAAGGGGCTGCCAGTGAAAAAGCCAAGACATAGTCTGTCTAGCTTTCTTAGCTAAAAGAAAGTCAATTCCGGTAGAAACAAGGCTAAGTGATTAAAAGAAAGGAAAGTCTATGAACACAGTTAATAAAATCAAGGTTAGGCATTACAGATGGGGTCATCCTTATATTCAGCACAGTGTTTGTTCTGAAACTTCAACGGGGTGCTCCTAGTTTGATAACTTGGGCCATGCCAAATAAATTGAATTTCTCTTTCTTAACAACAGATGTTTGAATACAGCCCCGTGTCCCTCTCTGCTCCTTCCTGCCTTCCTCTTCTCCTCTTCCTTCCCTTCTTTTTCAAGAGCAGGCTTTGCAAACTTTCTTGAAAGCATCAGATAGTAAATATTTTAGAATTCGTGGGCCATACAGTCTCTTGTAGTAGTTACTCAACTCTGCCACCCATAGCATGAAAGCAGCTGATATAGGGTGAATATGTGTCCCTGCCCAAATCTCATGGTGCAATGTAATACCCAGTGTTAGAGGTGTGGCCTGGTGGGAAGAGATTTATTCATGGGGGTAGATTTCTCATGAATGATTTAGCATCATTCCTTTGGTCCTGTCCTTGCAATAGTGAGTTCTTGCAAGATCTGGTTGTTTACGAGTGTGTAGCACCTCCCTCCTCACTCTCTTGCTCCCACTTCACCTTCTGCCATGATTGTAAGTTTCCTGAGGCCTCCACAGAAGCTCAGCAGATGTCAGTGTCATGCTCCCTCTACAGCCTACAAAACTGTGAGCCAATTAAACCTCTTTTCTCTATACATTACCCAGTCTCAGGTATTTCTTTATAGCATGAGAGAACAGCCTAATCCAGCAGCCATAGACAATATGTAGCAAATGGGCATGGCTGTGTTTCAATAAAACTTTATTGAGAAAAACATGTGTAGGCAAGTCAGATTTGGCCCATGGGCCATAGTATCCCAACCCCTGCTCTGGAATATTCTCTTCAGCCTGGATGGACATTTCTAGGTTTTTTTGTTTTTTGTTTTTTTTTTTTTTGAGACAAAGTCTCACTGTTGCCCAGGCTGGAGTGCCGTGGTACAATCTTTGCTCACTGCAACCTCTGCCTCTTGGGTTCAAGCAATTCTCCTGCCTCAGCCTCCCAAGTAGCTGGGATTACGGGCACCTGCCACCATACCTGGCTAATTTTTGTATTTTTTAATAGAAATAGGGTTTTACCATGTTGGCCAGGCTGGTCTCAAACTACTGACATCAGGTGATCCACCCACCTCAGCCTCACAAAATGCTGAGGTTACAAGGGCCCACCAACACACCTGGCTAATTTTTGTATTTTTAGTAGAGATGTGATTTCACTATGTTGCCCAGGCTGGTCTCGAACTCCTGATCTCAAGTGATTCACCTGCCTTGGCCTTCCAAAGTGCTGGGATTACAGGTGTGAGCCACTGCAGCTGCTCTCTAGATTTTTTTATTTGACCATTGCTTATTTGGTTTGACTTTCATTTTCTTCCCCATTGTGGTAGCCATTTTCTGAATGCCTGTTAGTTTGTCTGTCTCTCTCCTCTGTAGTCCCTAGAGTCAGATGAACTCCTCTGCAGGTGCAATGGTGTAACACTCTCTAGTGCTGAAATTTGAGCAGGAGAAAGAGAGCAAGAGTGACCAGCACTCTTGGAAACTCTGGCCTCCTGAGAATTTGGTGTCGTCTCTGCAAAGGCTGCAAACCTGTTAACCCACAGGCCAGAGAGAGAGAGAAGCCAGAAGCGTGATCTGTTAAGCTTGAGTTTAATATTTGATGCACAGAGATCACTGTGTTTTCTGATGAGAATTAGAGGGGGAGACACGGCCACAGAGAACAATTTCTATCCCCAGGTGAGGATTCAGGAGATAATTGTGTGAACAGAACTTCCTGAGAACTGAGATGGGGGGAAATCGCTGGTGTTAGAAGGGTGAAAAGGTCACTAATTAAGGCTACGACTATGCTCTGAGAGGCGAAAGAAGAAAATGAGACTGCCAGGCATGAATAATGAGAAATCTTTGATGGAATTAGCCATGCAGAACAGATACTAAATGCATCCTCATTCCTCTCATAGTCAAAAGTTTTTGCTTAAGCTGGATGGGAAAAAGACAATCCCATATCACTAAGTATAAAAGAGGGGATTTTAGAGACGGTCTCAGAAGAAAGAGATGTGGGGGTTTGGTGAAACTCACCAGAGGCTGAACCCTTTCCAGCATAACACAGGGATTGGGAGGAGTGGGGTGGCATTAGGCCAGATGCATGGCCCCATGCTGCTCTCTCTGGACTTTCTGCTCTCTCTGGACTTGTTTGCTAGCTGAGCTCATCCATTTGCATAATTTTCAGTGCCATTCCTCAGCTGATGAGTTCTGAACTTTTGTCTTGAGGCTAGACTTCTCCTTCAAACAGCAGTCTTAAACACTCAACTTCTTCTTGTTTTTTCCACTTGTCAACTCATGAACACCTCAATCTTGTTACATCCAAAGCCAAACTGATGGCATGGAGTGGTAGGTGATGGCTGTAATCCCAGTGCTATGGGAGGCCGAGGTGGGAGGATTACTTGAGGCCAGGAGTTTGAAGCCAGCCTCGAAAACACAGTGAGACTCCCTATCTACCAAAAAAAAAAAAAAAAAAAAGAAAAATAGGCATGGAGAAGTGCATCTGTAGGATCTGTAATCCTGCTACTTGGGAGGCTGAGGCAGGAGGATCACTTGAGCCCAGGAGTTTGAGGCTGCAAAGAGCTATGATCACACCAATGCACTCCAGCCTGGGTGACAGAGCCAGAGACCCTGTCTTAAAAAAAACCCAAAGCCAAACTCTCTTTTTCCTCCTCCTTCTCCGTGGGCTCTGTCCATGCTATCTCTGTTCTGTAAATGGCACCACCCCCTGCTGAGCTGCTCAAGGTGGTCATAACTCATGTGTTGTGCTAACTCTGCTTTTGCCCTCTTCTCCAGTCAGAAGTCCTGTGATTCTAAACTTTATCCAACTTGTCCACTCTCTCTATCTTCACTGTCGTTATCTTTGCCTAGGGCACTGCTATCCCAGCTGGGCTACAGCAGCAGCCTCCTAACTGGTCTTAACTGGTCCTCTGCAACTGCTCTCGATGCTCAGCAATCCATTTCCCACCTGGCAGCTTCAGTGATCTTAAGGTGTCCATTGAGTCTCATCCCTGCCTTTCCTGCCCATGGCACATAGCATAGAATCAAGACCCCGAGTCTTCTGCCTGTTCCTGCCACCTCTCCAGCCCTCTCCTATCTCCTCCCCTTGGCCTACTCTATTTCAGCCACTCTGGCCTCCTTTTGTTTTGTTGGACTTTCAAACCTTTTTCCACAACAGGGCCTTTGCACTTGCTGCTTCAGCCTGGAATGATTTTCCTCTGCACCTCCCCAAATTAGACCATCCTTTAGGTCTCAGCTAAAATGGTGCTTTCACAGAGAGCTCTTTCCTGACCCCTTTATAAAGTGGAGTTCCCTGCTCTTCTCCACCTTAACCTCTTATTATTTCTTGTTGTGGGAAGTCAGGGACCCCAAATGGAGGGACTGGCTGTAGCTGTGGCAGAGGAACATAAATTGTGAAGATTTCATGGACATTTATCAGTTCCCAAATAATACTTTTATAATTTCTTATGCCTGTCTTTAATCTCTTAATCCTGTTATATTCGTAAGCTAAGGATGTACATCACCTCAGGACAACTGTGATAATTGTGTTAACTGTACAAATTGATTTTAAAACATGTGTGTTTCAACAATATGAAACCAGTGCACCTTGAAAAAGAAGAGAATAACAGCGATTTTTAGGGAACAAGGGAGGACAATCATAAGGTCTGACTGCCTGCAGGGTCAGGCAAAAAGAGGCATATGTTTCTTCTTGCAGAGAGTCTATAAGTGGATGTGCAAGTAGGAGGGATATCACTAAATTCTTTTCCTAGTAAAGAATATTAATACCCTGGGAAAGCAATGCACTCCTGGGGGGAGGTCTATAAATGGCCGATTTGGGAATGTCTGTCTTATGTGGTTGAGATAAGGACTGAGATAGGCCCTGGTCTCCTGCAGTACCCAAAGGCTTACTAGGGTGGAGAAAAACTCCGCCCTGGTAAATCTGTGGTCAGACTGGTTCTCTTGTTTTCTGTTTTCTGTTGTTTAAGATGTTTATCAAGACAATACATGTGCCAATGAACACAGACCCTTATCAGTGGTTCTGCTTTTGTCCTTTGTTTGTGATCTTTGCTGGACCCTTATCAGTAGTTCTGCTTTTGCCCTTTGCCCTGTTCCCTCAGAAGCATGCGATCTTTGTTAGACCCTTAGTAGTACTTCTGCTTTTTGCCCTTTGAAGCCTGTGATCTTTGTACCTACTCCCTGTTCTTACACCCCCTCCCCTTTTGAAACCCTTAATTAAGAACTTGCTGGTCTGAGGCTCAGGGGGCATCACAGTCCTACTGATATGTAATGTCACCCCCAGAGGCCCAGCTGTAAAATTCCTCTTTTTGTAGTGTCTCTCTTTATTTCTCAGTCAGCTGACACTTATGGAAAACAGAACCTATGTTGAAATATTGGGGGCAGCTTCCACCAATACTTCTTTCATGGATTTTCTTATTTTTTGTTTGTCTCCCTCTGTATCCTAGAAACTCCTGGAGGGCAGAGCTGTGCCTGCCATTTTCATCATTGCATTACCACCACCCAGCACAGTGCCTGGCACAAAAGAGTTGCTCAATAAATAAATCAGGATGAATGGATAAATACACGGATAGGCACTTTGAACTACAGATGAGCTTAAATACTTTGTGTTTTTCTTAGTCAAACATGTGCAATTAAGCATGTGATAAATTATATGATGACCACACCTGTGTCTTGCCTGATATTCTTTGCAGTCACTAAACAAAGTCAATTTTGCCTGTTTTGACAGTTCTGTTTTCAACCTAATGATCTGTTTCTTTTAACTTCTGGCTGTCGGCTTTGTTTAGGTTTGTTAGCCTGACAAAGTGGCAGATATTGGTATTTGCTCTTTTGTTTAAATGTCACAAACTTTAAAACTGCCTTTGCTTTTGGTAAGAAACCCTAGTTAGGAGAGTCTAGTGGTCAGGATGATTTGGGTTCTGGTGCAGTAAAAACAATCCCTAAATCTCAGTGGCTCCATGCAGTGAGGTATTTGTTTGTTTTTGAGACAGGGTCTCACTCTGTCACCCAGACTAGAGTGCAGTGGTGCAATCTCAGTTCACTGCAACCTCTGCCTCCCAGACTCAAGCAATTCTCTGCCTCTTGAGTAGCTGGGATTGCAGGCCCATGCCACGACTGTCTGGCTAATTTTTGTACTTAGTAGAGACAGGATTTCACCATGTTAGCCAGGCTGGTCTTGAACTCCTGACCTCAAATGATCTGCCTGCCTTGGCCTCCCAAAGTGCTGGGATGACAGGTGTGAGCCACCATGTCTGGCCACAGTGAGGCTTATTCTTGGTCATGTTGCATGTCTGGGTTGTGTTAGGGCATTGTGGGTGGTCTGTTCATGTGTTCACTCAGGGATCCAGGCTGACAAAAGCCCAATCTCTGCATGTGTCCTTGATCACCACTTCAGGGGAAAGGGAATGTGGTGGATCACAGAGCCTCTTAACAATTCCACCTGGAGGTGACTCAAGTTGCCCCTGCTCATGGTTCATTGGACAAAACGGATCACAGAGTCATGGGCAAGATCTCTGTGCCTGGAAGGGGAACCAAAATATGAATAGCTACATTGATTTTTCCCTAGCTATTACACAGAAAGCCTCATTTAAACACAGTTACTTATTTGTGTTTTGAAGCTAATTGTAGTCCATCAACCTTCACAGAAGATATGTGCACTTCCAAGCTATTATTAAGCACAGTTTTTTTTTTCTTTTGAGACCGAGTCTCACTCTCTTGTGCAGGCTGGACTGCAGTGGCATGATCATGGATCACTGCAACTTCTGCCTCCTGGGTTCAAGTGATGTTCGTGCCTCAGCCTCCCAAAGTGCTGGGATTACAGACACCCACCACTGCACCTGGCTAAGTTTTGTATTTTTAGTAGAGATGGGGTTTCACCATGTTGGCCTGGCTGGTCTGGAACTCCTGACTTCAGGTGATCCACCTGCCTTGGCCTCCCAAAGTGCTGAGATGACAGGCATGAGCTGCCGTGCCCAACCTTGAGTATGATTTTTGACTGGGAACATCAGAGTTAGGGTTTTAGTCTGAGGACAGTATGATGTGAAGGTAAAAAGCAGAGATTGGCTGTGAGTTTGCTGGGATTCCTGTGCTACTTCTACAGTTCTTTGGCTGTGTGACCATCACCTTTGGCAAGTTCCTTTACCTTTCTATGTGTTTATTTCCACATCACTAAAATGGAAAAAATAATCATAATCATAATATCTATTGGTGTTGGGATAGCCCAGTGGTTGACACATAAGGACTCAAAAATAGTTTTTTTTTTTTTTTTTTTAAGATGGAGTCTTGCTCTGTTGCCAGGCTGGAGTGCAGTGGTGCAATCTCGACTCACTGCAAACTCTGCCTCCTGGGTTCAAGCGATTTTCCTGCCTCAGCCTCCTGAGTAGCTGGGATTACAGACGCCTGCCACCACTCCCAGCTAATTTTTGTATTTTTAGTAGAGATGGGGTTTCACCATGTTGTCCAGGATGCTCTCGATCTCTTGACCTCATGATCCACCCACCTCAGCCTCCCAAAGTGTTGGGATTACAGGCATGAAACACAGTGCCCGGCTCAAAAATACGATTATCAATTTTGTGGGGTAGTTACTATATTTTGTGAAAATCAGAGTTCAGTACCATGTAACACTGGGTTGGGATCTGTCCCTGAAGGAACAGGCTTCTAAAGAGGAAGGCATGGACAGAGGGGCAAAATTTTAGTGGATGCTGTAATGACTTTAGGTATATGGACCTGGGGTTGAGTTCTAGCTGGGGCCACCAGGTAGCAAGGTGGACTTTGCTAAATTCTGTCACTTTCCTGGGCCTCAGACTCACTTGTTACAAACGAGGTTAAAGCATCCCTCTTTCAGGGCTAAGATAAAGACGATTAAGTAAGAGGGAATGAAAGCAACTTCCATCAATGCTCAAAAGTATTCGTTTAACTTTTTTTTTTTTTGAGATGGAGTCTCTCTCTGTTGGCCAGGTTGGAGTGCAGTGGCATGGTCCCGGGTCACTGCAACCTCCACCTCCTGGGTTCAAGTGATTCTCCTGCCTCAGCCTCCTGAATAGCTGGGACTACATGTGTGTGCCACCACAGCTGGCTAATTTTTGTATTTTTAGTAGAGATGGGGTTTCACCATGTTGGCCAGGGCGGTCTCAATCTCTTGACATTGTGATCCACCCACCTTAGCCTCCCAAAGTGTTGGGATTACAGTCAAGAGCCACCGCACCCAGCCCACTTAACTTCTATATTACTTTCCTGTTGGTGGATTTACCAGTGCAAACTGAGGAGCTTAAACATCACCCAGTTATTATCTGTTTTCATGAGCCAAGGGTCTGGGCAGGGTTTAACTGGGTCCTCTATTCAGGGTCACAATACTGCAACCAGAGTGTCAGCTGGAGCTGGGGTCTCATCAGATGCTCAGGGTCCTGTTCCAAGCTTATTCAGTTTGTGGACTGAATTCAATTTCTTGCAATTGTTGAACGAAGGCCCTCAGCTCCTAGAGCTGCCACCTCCAAAGACAGCTCACAGCATGGCCATTTGTGTCTCCTTGGAGGCTAAGTGTTGAATCTCTGAAACTTCACCTTTAAAAGGCTCACCTGATTAGGTCTGGCCCACCTAAGATCATCCTGCTTTGGATGAACTTAAAGTCAGCTGAGCAAATGTGCTTAACAAAGCAGGTGTGACCATAATCTCATTTGCAAAATTCCTTCCCCTTGGCCAAATCACAAGCTCTGGACACACTCAAGAAGAGGAGATGATACAGGGAGCAGATATAAGGGAGTGGGTCTCTTGGGGGCTGTCCTAGAATTCTGCCCATTACAACTTCGTTTCTCAAGGAACAGCAGGCCTGGGGAGAGATGATCATGGATGAGCACAGCCCACATGTGGTGAGCACCTGGTGTTGGGCTAGGATGCAGGAGCCTGTGAAGCAAGTATGAAAAGCCTTTTCTGGGCTGGGTGCAGTGGCTTACGCCTGTAATCCCAGCACTTTGGGAGGCCAAGGTGGGCAGATCACGAGGTCAAGAGATGGAGACTATGCTGGGCAACCAACATGGTGAAACCCCGTCTCTACTAAAAATACAAAAATTAGCTGGGCATGGTGGTACATGGCTCTAACAATCCAGCTCCCCAAGTGAGCAATTCCTGTCCCTTTTAAGGGCTCACAGCTCTAAGGGGTCCACGTGAGAGGGTCGTGATCGATTGACCAAGCAGGGGGTATGTGACTGGGGGCTGCATTCAGCAAACCCCATCTCTACTAAAAATACCAAAATTCAGCAAAGTCTCAGATACAAAATCAATGTGCAAAAATCACAAGCATTCTTATACACCAATAACAGACAGACAGCTAAATCATGAGTGAACTTCCATTCACAATTGCTTCAAAGAGAATAAAATACCTAGGAATCCAACTTACAAGGGACGTAAAGGACCTCTTCAAGGAGAACTACAAACCACTGCTCAAGGAAATAAAAGAGGATACAAACAAATGGAAGAACATTCCATGCTCATGGGTAGGAAGAATCAATATCATGAAAATGGCCATACTGCCCAAGGTAATTTATAGATTCAGTGCCATCCCCATCAAGTTACCAATGACTTTCTTCACAGAATTGGAAAAAACTGCTTTAAAGTTCATATGGAACCAAAAAAAGAGCCTGCATTGCCAAGTCAATCCTAAGCCAAAAGAACAAAGCTGGAGCCATCATGCTACCTGACTTCAAACTCTACTACAAGGCTACAGTAACCAAAACAGCATGGTACTGGTACCAAAACAGAGATATAGACAAATGGAACAGAACAGAGCCCTCAGAAATAATGCCACACATCTACAACTATCTGATCTTTGACAAACCTGACAAAAACAAGCAATGGGGAAAGGATTCCCTGTTTAATAAATGGTGCTGGGAAAACTGGCTAGCCATATGGAGAAAGCTGAAACTGGATCCCTTCCTTACACCTTATACTAAAATTAATTCAAGATGGATTAAAGACTTAAATGTTAGGCCTAAAACCATAAAAGCCCTAGAAGAAAACCTAGGCAATACCATTCAGGACATAGGCATGGGCAAGGACTTCATGTCTAAAACACCAAAAGCAATGGCAACAGAAGCAAAAATTGACTAATGGGATCTAATTAAACTCAAGAACTTCTGCACAGCAAGAGAAACTACCATCAGAGTGAACAGGCAACCTACAGAATGGGAGAACATTTTTGCAATCTACTCATCTGACAAAGGGACCTATGACTTTCTTATAACCAAGAGAATATGGCAGAGGTGATGGGATGTAGTGATTGTGTTAGATAGGATGTTAAGTTGTCTTGCTAGGAGGCTGTCTGTCTTGCTGGCTTTGAAGATGCGAGCTACCATGTCATGAGCGGGCAGATGGAGAGGCCCATGTGGTAAGAAGCTGAGGGCAGCAAGAAACTGGGGCCCAGAGTCCAGCAGCCTGCAAGGAACTGAGTTCTGCCAACAACCAGATGAGCCGGGAAGCAGATCAATCACCAGTCAAGCCTCTAGATGAAAACCAAGCCCTGGCTGACACTATGGCTGCAGCCTGCACTGAACCCAGCTGAGTCACACCTGGATTCCTGATGCACAGAAACCATGCAGTGATAACTGTATGCTGTCTCAGGCCACAAAGTTTGCAGTAATATTGTTGCACAACAATAGATAACTAATATAAAAACTGTCTTGCATCATGTACATTACTGAGGAAAATGTAGAAGCTGGATTTGAGCTCTGATTTCAGAGCTGTGGTCTCAGTCTCCCCAGGGAGACCTGTCCTGGGAGACAGTTATGCCAGGCTGTGATGCTGTGATGATTGTTCTCTTCCTACCCAGAAGCTTTCAATAGGCATGTCAAGCATGTGACCCCAGCTACATATACCAAATGTATTTCTGAAAAATGCCAGGACATCATGAACTTTCTTGTTTTACTGAGAGCTCCATAAAGGAAGGACCATCTCTGTCTTTTTGTTTTTTTTTAAGAGACTCACTCTGTTACCCAGGCTGGAGTGCAATGATGCGATCTCGGCACACTGCAGTCTCTCCCTCCTGGGCACAAGAGATTCTCCAGCCTTAGCCTCCTGAGTAGCTGGGATCAAAGACCTGCATCACCACACCCAGCTAATTTCGTATTTTTGGTAGAGACAGGGTTTTGTCATGTTGTCCAGGCAGAACTTGAACTCCTGGCCTCAAGTGATCTGCCTACCTCAGCCTCCCAAAGTGCTGGGATTACAGGCGTGAGCCACTGCACCTGGCCTGTCTTTTTAATGCTATGTCCACGTGCAACAGCCCAGTGGTCAGCACACAAAGGGGTCCAAATGTGAAAGGAAAGAGCAAACACAGGGGAATCATAGGGGTGTTCAGAAATAGTTCCCAGGTCACTGCCTGTTTCAATATGTACAGTCCTCAGCCCCATCCACAAGATTCTTCCTTGGCAGGTCAGAGTTGGAGATGGGGAGCTACTTGGTTATGAGGGATCCCAGTGCATTTTGAGGCAGCTGGTTTTTAGACTGCATTGTAAAAATTACCCCCCAAAGATGTGAAGGGAAACAGAAAGGCAAAGGCAGTCTAGAAAACAACACAAGTAAAACATGAACAAGTTCATTCCAGAAGGAGATTATCAACCACAGCTGCACGTCAGAATCAGCTGGGGAGATTTTAAAAACCCAGTGCCCAGGCTCTGCAACCCAGATCAATTACTACAGAATCTCTTGGGGATGAAACATGGGCATCAGTATTTTTGTGTGTGTGTGTCTTTTTTTTTTTTTTTTTTTTTTGATATGGAATCTTGTTCTGTCACCCAGGCTGGAATGCAGTGATGCGATCTCAGCTCACTGCAACCTCTGCCTCCTGGGTTCAACCCATTTTTCTACCTCAGCCTTCTGAGTAGCTGGGATTATAGGCATGCACTGCCACACCTGGCTAATTTTTGTATTTTTAATAGAGATAGGGTTTCACCATGTTGGCCAGGCAGGTCTCGAACTCCCATCCTCACATGATCCTCCCGCCTTGGCCTCCCAAAGTGCTGGGATTACAGGCATGAGCCATTGCTCTTAGCAGTATTTTTTTAATGAGGCAAAATTCACATAACATACAAGTTCCTGTATGAAGCCATACACTTCAGTATCATTAAATACATTCACAATGTTAAGCAATCATCATCTCTGTCTAGCTCCAAAACATTTTCATTAACACCCCCCGCCCCCCACAAAAAATAACCCTGCATCCATCAAGCACTCTCCATCCCCTCCCCTTTCCCCCAGCTCCTGGCAACCACTTACCTGCTTTCTGCCTCTATAGATTTGCCTATTCGGGACCTTTCACATAAATGGAATCATGTAATATATATAATAACCAAAAGGTAGCAACAATCAAGCTGGCCATTTGGTTGATGAATGAATAAACAAAATGTGCTGTATCCATACAGTGGAAGTATTGGTGCCTACTACATGTGGATGGACCTTGGAAACATCATGCTAAGTGAGAGAGAGCCTTGGTATTGTCTCATCTCCCCAGGAGATTCCAAGGTGCAGCCAAGGTTGAGGCCCACTGACAAGCAATGGATATGGTTGGGTGCAGATGAAATAAGGCAGCCAGGGGCAGGAGGGACGTCTCATTGAAGATGACTACTTGTGGATGTCTAGCAGGGGTGGGGATGAGGTATGATAACAGCAACCCCAATCTCAACACAGCGTGACCGAATTTATCTTCAGTCAGCTGCTACACCTCATGGGGTGTGGACGCAGGACACCTCTGCCTCCCAGGTTCAAGCGATAACTCCTGCCTCAGCCTCCTAAGTAGCTGGGATTACAGGCATGTACCACCACGCCTAGCTAATTTTTGTACTTTTAGTAGAAACGTGGTCTCGTCATGTTGCCCAGGTTGGTCTCAAACTTCTGGCCTCAAATGATCCACCCACCTCAGCCTCCCAAAGTACTGGGATTACAGGCATGAGCCACAGTGCCCAGCCCCCAAATTCTATTTGAAGTTTGACTTTCCACCTCCAGAAAATCGAAACCTTTGCCCAAGTCACAGTGGGACACCCTGGAGTTAATTTGAGAGAAATGTGCTTTTAAAAACAACTCCAGACCAGGCGCAGTGGCTCACACCTGTAATCCTAGCACTTTGGGAGGCCAAGGTGGATGGATCACGAGGTCAGGAGATCCTGGCTAACACGGTGAAACCCCGTCTCTACTAAAAATATGAAAAATTAGCCGGGCATGGTGGCACATGCCTGTAAGCCCAGCTACTCGGGAGGCTGAGGCAGGAGAATCACTTGAACCAGGGATTCAGAGGTTGCAGTGAGTCGAGATCACGCCACTGCACTCCAGCCTGGTGACAGAGACAGATTCCGTCTCAAAATAAATAAACAAATAAAACCCTCCAATATGAACACCAAACTAGAATCACTCCATTGACTTCCCTCTGCCAAGCAGGGGGAGTGATGGTGATGGTGCACGAGTGTCTATTTGCATTGAGTCTTAATGGAAAATGAGGTTGTGTCACTCAAAGGAAAAACAAATCACAGCCCAGACTGGAGCTGTGGATGAATAACATGGCTGAGTGTTGGTACAGGCTTTCCACAGCAATATTAAAACTGAAAAAATCAGCAATGAAGCTCCCAGCCACATTTCTGCCAAAGGATTTGGGGGAAAACAATAGAGGCACTCCTCAACTTTTCCTTCGCTGCACAAAGTGGGTTTGGCTGGAAATGCCAAATGTGCTTGTTGCTGGGATCTTTCAAATGAAAGCAAGCTGGGAGTCAACCTCCTGCAGCTGCAGGCCAGAAATGGGTTGAGACCAAACTATTATAGTAACACTGGTGCACATCTAAACAGATTTAACTCCCTCACAGCAATCTAGATTAATTTAATATGCTTTCTTAATGGCATTCCGCATTGCTCATTAAAGCAAATGAACGTCCATCTTTCTGTGATAAATTAGGGCAAAAAAATTCATATGTTTAGGGCATAGGGAAGGAGGAGTTGTTGGCTGGTAAAAAAAAAAAAATACTGCAAATGGCCTTTCAAAGTCTAGACATCTTCATCATCAACACAAACATTCCTCTTCACAAAGGGACCTCAAGTAACCTTAGGCTGGAGGGCCCACCTGCGTATGTTTTTCTTCTCATTCTTTCTTACCTTCCCTCCAGCCCACCCAATCCACATTCAGTGACCAAGTCACGTGGGTTTTACCTCTTAAATCTTTCTCAGATCCGTTCACTGCTCAGCCAGTCTCCTGACACCACCATAAACCAAGCCACCATCACCTCCAGCTGTCTGACTGCAAATGCATCCTGACTGGCCTGTTTTCCCCTGGTCCTGTGACAATCTGCACTCCTCACAGGAACCAAAGCAATCACTTCATAAGGTGCATCCGAATGGATCACTTTCAATGGCTCCCACTGCTCTGTGGGTTAACAATGATAAAAGCTCTGCCAGGCGCAGTGGCACATGCCTGTAATCCCAGCACTTTGGGAGGCCAAGGCGGGTGGATCACGACATTAGGAGATCCAGACCATTCTCGCTAACATGGTGAAGCCCATCTCTACTAAAAATACAAAAAAATTAGCCGGGCGTGGTGGCGGGCGCCTGTAGTCCCAGCTACTCGGGATTCTGAGGCAGGAGAATGGCGTGAACCCGGGAGGCGGAGGCTGCAGTGAGCTGAGATCGCGCCACTGCACTCCAGCCTGGGCGACAGAGTGAGACTCCGTCTAAAAAAAAAAAAAAAAACCCATGATAAAAGGTCACCTTTACTGAGCACACACTATCTCAGTCCATCCGTACATCAGCCCTTTATTTCACCAGTGGGGAAGCTGGGACACAGAGTAGTTACGTGGGATGCCCAAGGTGGGACCACTCCTATGATGTTTCAACACCCTAATGTGAGACCCTCCATGACCTAGCCCCTCTCTTTCTCCAGCCTCATTTCCTGATTCTCTCGATTGCCCTGCAGGCTTCAGCCACACAAACTTCTTGAAAGTCCCTTAAATCTGGCTGAGCGCAGTGGCTCATACCTGTAATCCCAGAACTTTGGGAAGCTGAGGCGGGTGCATCACCTGAGATCAGGAGTTCGAGACCAGCCTGGTCAACATGGTGAAACCCTATCTCTACTAAATATCCAAAAATTAGCTAGGTGTGGTGGAGGGCACCTGTAATCCCAGCTACTCGGGAGACTGAGACAGGAAAATCGCTTGAACTCAGGAGGCAGAGGTTGCAGTGAGCCAAGATCACACCACTCCACTCCAGCCTGGGGGTCAAGAGCGAAACTCCATCTCAAAAAAAAAAAAAAAAAAGTCCCTTAAATCTGCTCCATGCCTATTAACCTCAGGGAGTTCACTATGTTGTTTCTCACCCTGAAATGCTGTTCCGCATTTTCTACCTAGTGAACTCATCCCACCCCCTATGCCTCTCCTTAAGTGTCATCTCTTCAGGGAAGATTTTACTTTTTTAATATAACTTAAAATATAATTCGGGTACCGTATGATTTGCCTATTTAAAGTGAACAAATCAATGATTTCAGTGCATTCACAGAGCTCGACAACCACCATTATGATCAATTTTAAAACATTTTCATCACCCCAAAAAGAAACCCTGTATCCATTAGCAGGTACCTGCCATTTCCTCCTCCCACTAAGCCCTGATAATCTACTTTTTTTGAGATAGAGTCTCTGTCACAGGCTGGAGTGCAGTGGCACAATCTCGGCTCACTGCAACCTCTGCCTCCCAGGTTCAAGCAATTCTCCTGCCTCCTGAGTAGCTGGGATTACAGGCATGTGCCACCACGCCCATCTAATTTTATATTTTTAGTAGAGACAGGGTTTCTGTCTTCATAGATTTGCGTGTGCTGGACATTTCATATAAATGAAATCTTATAATATGTGACCTTTTGTGACTGGTTTCTTCCACTTAGCATAATATTCTCATGGTTCATCCGTGTTGTAGCACGTGTTGGTACTTCATTCCTTTTGATGACTGAATAATATTCCATTGCATGGTCAAACCCTGTTCTATTTCTCCACTCATCAGTAGACAAGCATTTGTGTTGTTTTCACTTTGGCGTTATTGTGAATAATGCTGCTATGAGCATTTGTGTACAGGTTTCTGCATAGACATATATTTTCATTTCTTTCATAAACTGGAGTGGAAGTGCTGGGTCATAGAACTCTGTGTTTAAGCTTTTGAAGAAATGCCAGACTGTAAGAAAGAAAGCCTTTCCTAACCCTGTGAGACTGAGCTCCCTCTCTCCATTTATACGTTCTCTTTATGCCCTTTGCTTCTCTTTCAGAGCAATTCACGTTGACCTGGGTCACCCTCAACTTAAGGCTCATAACTCCCCTAGACCCTCAGGGCCCACACTAAATGTGATGAAATACGATGCAAGCCACATATTTACTTTTGCATTTTGTAGTAACCAAAAAGTAAAACAAAAGAAGTGAAGGTAATTGGAATAGTATCACAGATTTAAATAAATCTATCCAAAATACCAGATCTACAGGTATAAAATATTTTATTATTAACAAAATAATTTGCTTTCTTTTTATATGAAGGCTTCACAATCTAATGTGTATTTGACACTTCTCACACAGTATGATGGCAGCACCCTATATGGGAGGCCCTCCCATGATGCCAGTGATGGGCCCCCCTCCTCCTGGGATGATGCCAGTGGGACCTGCTCCTGGAATGAGGCTGCCCATGGGAGGCCACATGCCCATGATGCCTGGATGCCCAATGATGAGACCTCCTTCCCGTCTCATGATGGTGCCCAGTCAGCCCAGAATGACTCGACCAAACAGATAAGGATAGAGGGGAGGCCTCATTACATCAGTGTTGTTTTGTTGTTGTTGTTGTTGTGTGCTTTTTTGTTTTGTTTTGTTTTTGAGACAGAGACTTCCGCTGTCATCCAGGCTGGAGGGCAGTGGCACGATCTCAGCTCACTGCAACCTCCACTTCCTGGGTTCAAGTGATTCTCTTGCCTCAGCCTCCTGAGTAGCTGGGACTACAGGTGTGCGCACCATGCCTGGCTATTTTTTTTTTATTTCTGTAGAGACAGGGTTTCAAGTTGTTGGCCAGGATGGTCTCACTCTCCTGACCTTGTGACCCACTTGCCTCAGCCTCCTAAAGTGCTGGGATTACAGGCATCAGCCACTGCGCCCGGCCTATATGAGTTTATATTTACCTGCTCCCTTCACCAGGAGATCATGCGCTGTGATGCTGGGTTTTCTTAACAGCATAAGGAAGACTTGCCCCCTTGCCCTATCAAAGAGAATAGTTTTGGAGGGGAGAAGTGGGACCAAAAAAGACGCAGTTTTCATTTGTATTGGGAAATGAGAAAATAAAATTTTCAACTCTTTTAGTTAAAAACAAAAAAAAGAAAAGGAAACAAGATGTGGGGCTGCCATATGCAATACTGTGGATTCCAAAGATCTTCTACTCTGGAGGCAAAGATTATCTTTGCTGAAGCCACACCAACCTGACAAAGAACTTTTGTTTTTTTAATGTGACTATGTTTTGTTTTACCATGTGTAATTCACTTTCGAAGGGCAAAGTACTTGTCTGGGGAAGACTATTTAATTTCCTGCATTTATTTAGAATGTTGGCTGATGTTATTATGAAGGGAAACAGCTCTAACAAGTGAGTGCCCCCACATAGACATAGCTCATGAGTTCATGGGGCAAAGGAATTGAAGAGCAGCTTCCTAATATCTGGCCTTCTTTGTGGTATGGAAATAATTATCAGCATGTAAAAGACTATATATATATTCAACAATTCTGACCCCCTGCAAAATTCAAATCTACAACTGATTTGCTTCCTGGGCTCCTGAAAACAACTTTGTCAAAATTGTTCAGAAATAAAATCAGCCAATCGTTGCCACTTGGGGAGGCAGGACAAAGCAAGTCAGCCATGACCAATGTGGAGTTGGCCATACACAATGACATGCAGACATGCAGGACATCGAGTCCCTGCTATGGCCCCTCCCCAGTCAGGCCCCCATTGCCTGGGCTGCAGCCAGAAGGATTCAGGCACAAGTGCATTCAACAAATACTTATTTAATTGTATTGGTGGTTAGAGGGTTGCAGTTGATTAAGGTACATTAATGGATCCATGTCCTCCCTGTATCCAAGACTCTGCCATTTGTCTCTGCAGTTCCTCCCACTGAAGAATCGGAGTATATTTCTCCAGCCCCTAATGTTGCGTTTAGTCATGTGTCTAGCTTTGGCCAGTGGAATATTAATCTGCATGACCAAAAACTTGGACAGTGTGCATTCATTTGTGCTCGCTCACTCCTGCTATCACCATGAGAACAAGCCCAGGCCAGACTGCTGCTTCCAGCAGAAGATAAGAGACACCAAGAGCAAAGTCGAGCTTCCCAGACATGCTCATGCCAGATTAACCAATCCTCAGCTGACCCATAGATCCATGAAAATAAACGATTGTTGTATTTAAGCCACTGAGATTTGGAGTGACTTGTTATGCAGCATTTTGTGAAAACAACTATCTGATACAAGGGTCACCGTCCTTTATCTCTGTAGATGTTAACCAATTTTTTATAGCTAGATGGAGATCTTCTAGTTGCCTTTATTTATAATGAATATGACTGTAGAGCTAGTTTGACCTGACACTACCAGTAACCTACCCAGAGATTCAGAAATACATTCTTCTCCCACCTGCCCCAACCAACCTTTTTTTGTTTGTTTGTTTGTTTTTGGGTTCTCCCTCTTTGCCTAGGCTAGAGTACAAGTGGTACAGTCAGAGCTCACTGTAACCTCAAAATCCTGGGCTCAAGTGATCTTCCCCTTCAGCCTCCTGTCTAGCTAAGACTACAGACATGTGCCACCATGCCTGGCTAATTTTTTTATTCTTTGCAGAGACAGGGTCTCACTATATTGCCCAAGTTGGTTTCAAACTCCTGGCCTCAAGCAGTCCTCCTGCCTCATCCTCCCAAAGTGCTAGGATTATAGGCATGAGCCACCACACCCAGCCTCTTCTTCTTTTTAAATAGAAACCCTATTTTATTCTGACAGTGGGTTGCTTTCTTTTTTTTTCTTTTAAGAAAAAGTTGGCCCAGCCCCAGGGAATAAATTGTGACTGTTCTAAACAGGGTTGGCAAACTATAGACCAAGGGCCAAATCTGGCCCTCTGACTGTTTATATAAATTAAGTTTTACTGGAATAAATCCAGGTCCATTAATTTATGCATTGTCTACATATGCTTTTAGGCTACGATGTCACAACTGCATCACTGCAACAGAGGTTATCTAGACCAAAAGCATAAAATATTACCATTTGCATCTTTATGGAAAAAGTTTGCCATTCTCTAGTCTAAGGTTTAGATTCTGAGCTTATCATATTAGCTTAATCCCCCTTACCAGTGACTGGCTCAAAACAAGACTGTGATTCCATTCTGACTGTTCTGCTGAGGGAATTCCCCCTTCTTCTCATGCAGAGCTGATGAGGGTAAGTTGTATTAATAGGACATATGTTCAGGTTTTCTGAAAAATACTTTTATCTAGAAATGCATAGGAATATGCTGGTGCCTGAATGTACCATCTGGGGGCCTGGAGATTGACTCACCTGCCTCCAGAGCTAGTACTCACACTTACTACTGAGAGGCCTGAGGGAATGCCTGCCTACCCACCACCAGAACCTGCACACATCACCTGGAGAACTAGAGATCAGACTGCCACACATACCACCCAGGAGCCCAGAGATGCACCTGCCCAAATGACCCAGTGGTGCCACTGCCAGCAACCAAAGAAGTTACCTGGGGGCCCAGGGATTGGCCCACACAGACAGGCTATCATCAGTGCCCATATACACTGCCCATGGTCCCTAGTATTGACAAACCTTGTCCACCACCACTGCCACTGATGCTGAAGGACAAGACTTCCTGGCATCCCCATCCTCAGCAAAGCCTCACCACAGCCTCCAATAACAACTGCAGTCTGGCCAGGTGTGGTGGCTCATGCCTGTAATCCCAGCACTTTGAGAGGCCGAGGCGAGTAGATCATGAGGTCAGGAGTTCAAGACCAGCCTGGCCAACATGGTGAAACCCCGCCTCTACTAAAAATACAAAAATTAGCTGGGCATGGTTGCACGTGCCTGTAGTCCCAGCTACTCAGGAGGCTGAGGCAGGAGAATCACTTGAACCCAGGAGGCAGAGGTGGCAGTGAGCTAAGATTGTGTCACTGAACTCCAGCCTGGTGACAGAGCTAGACTCCATCTCAACAGCCACAAAAAACAAAAAAGAAAACAATTTAAAAACCTGCAGTCTAAGCCACTGAATGACTCACAGACACCACTCATGCCAATTACAGCTGAAGAAATCATATGCAGACTATACCACTGTACCCACTCAGAAACAAAGCCAAAGTATGATATCCAATGAACATTGTAGATACAGCTATAAGAAAAGGTCTTTCCCATATAAAAGCCAATCCATAAAATTGGAAGAAGTGACTGTTATGTCATGGGCACAGATAGTCACATAAGGATGCAAGAAATATGAAAAAAGAAACATAACATCTCCAAAGAAGCACAATAATTCTCCAGCAACAGATTCCAATGAAAAGAAAGTCTATGAAATGTCTGAAAAAAACTCAGAATAATGTTATTAAAGAAACTCAGGGAGATACAAGAGAACACAGATAATGAATACAAAAAAATCAGGAAAACAATTCATGATCTGAATGAGAAATTCAACAGGGATAGACAGCATAACAAAGAACCAAACACAAATCGTGGAAGAGAATAAATCATTGAAAGAAATACACAAGATAATTGACAGCTTTAACAATAGATTAGATCAAGCAAAACAAAGAATTTCTGAACCTGAAGACTAGTCTTTTAAAATAATCCAGTCAGACAAAAAGAAAGAAAAAAGAATGAAGCAAGGCTACATGACATATGGGACACATATGTGACCAAAAACTGAAATTCTGGGAGTTCTGGATGGAGATGAGATGGGAAAAGGCATAGAAAACCTATTTAATAAAATAATAACTGAAAACTTCCTGAAAGCTTCCAAATACAGGAAGCTCAAAGATTACCAAATAAATACAACTCAAAAAGGTCTTCTCCAAGGCACATTACAGTAAAATTGTCAAAAGACAAAGAGAAAATGCTAAAAACAGCAAGAGAAAATCATCAAGTCACTTATAAGAGAATCTCCATCAGGCTAACGGGATTTCTCAGCAGAAACCTTACAGGCTAGGAGAAAAGGGGATGTATACTACATGTAAAAAAAAGAAAAAAAAAAGTAAGCCAAAAATACTATACCCAGCAAAGCTATCCTTCACAAATGAAGGAGCCTGGCACAGTGGCTCACATCTGCAATTCCAGAGACTCAGAAGGCTGAGGCAGGAGGATCATTTGAGCCCAGGAGTTCAAGGCTGCAGTGAGCTATGATCACGCCACTGTACTCCAGCCTGGGTGACGGAGTGAGACTCCATTGCTAAAAAAAAAAAAAAAAAAAAAAAAAATACATAAATAAAAGAGAAAAAAGTATTTCCCAGATAAGAAAAAGACTGTTTGTTTGTGTCTTGTTTGTTGTGGTCCTAGAAGAAATGCTTAAGGGAGTCCTACATTGGGAAGCAAAAGAACAATATCTATCATCATGAAAATACATGAAAGTATAAAACTCACTGGCAGAGCAGACACACAAAGAAGAAAGGATTCAAACAACACTACTAAAGAAAACCACCGAACTGCAGCCATAAATAATGAGAGAAAAAAGGAACAAAGGTGTATTAGTCTGTTTTCACACTGCTGATAAAGACATACCTGACTGAGACTGGGCAATTTACAAAACAACGAGGTTTAATGGACTTACACTTCCACATAGCTGAGGAAACCTCACAATCACTTTGGAAGGCTAGAAGAAGCAAGTCATGTCTCACATGGATGGCAGCAGGCAAAGAGAGAGCTTCTGCAGGGAAACTACCCTTTTTAAAACCATCAGACCTTGTGAGACATATTCACTATCATGAGAACAGCATGGGAAAGACCTGCCCCCATGACTCCATTGCTTCCCACCAGTTCCCTCCCACAACATATGGGAATTCAAGATGAGATTTGGGTGGGGACACAACCAAACCATATCATTCTGCCCCTGGCCCTTCCCAAATCTCATATCCTCACATTTCAAAACCAATCATGCCTTCCCAACAGTCCCCCAAACTCTTAACTAAGTTCAGCATTAACTCAAAAGTCCACCATCCAAACTCTCATGTGAGACAAGGCAAATCCCTTCCGCCTATGAGCATGTAAAATCAAAAACAAGTTAGTTACTTCCTAGATACAATGGGGGAATAAGTATTGGGTAAACACAGTCATTCCAAATGGGAGAAAATTGCCAAAACAAAGGGGCTACAGGCCCCATGCAAGCCCAAAATTCAGTGGGGCAGTCAAATCTCAAAGCTCCAAAATGATCTCCTTTGACTCCATGTCTCAAATGCAGGTCATGCTGATGTAAGAGGTGGGCTCCCATGGCCTTGGGAGAAGAAAGGCCACAGCCCCACTCCTGTAGCTTTGTAGGGTATAAACCCCCTCCTGGCTCCTTTCATGGGTTGGCATTGAGTGTCTGCAGCTTTTCCAGGCACACAGTGCAAGCTGTCAGTGAATCCACCATTCTGGGGTCTGGAGGATGGTGGCCCTCTTCTCACAGCTCCACTAGGTGGCGCTGCAGTAGGGACTCTATGTGGGGGCTCTGACCCCACATTTCCCTTCTGCACTGCCCTAGTAGAGGTTCTCCATGAGTGCCCTGTCCCTGCAGCAAACTCCTGCCTGGACATCGAGGCATTTCCATACATCTTCTGATATCTAGGCAGTGGTTCCCAAACCTCAATTTTTGACTTCTGTGCACCCATAGGCTCAATACTATGTGGAAGCTGCTAAGGCTTGGGGCTTACACCCTCTGAAGCCACAGCTCACGTTGTACCTTGGCTCCTTTTAGCTGCAGCTGGAGTGGCCAGGACTCAGGCACCCTAGGCTGCTCACAGCAGGTGGGCCCTGGATTCAGCCCACAAAACCATCTTTTCTTTCTAGGCCTCTGGGCCTTTGATGGGAGGGGCTGCCATGAAGATCTGTGACATGCCCTGGAGACATTTTCCCCATTGTCTTGGAGATTCACATTTGACTCCTCGTTACTTAAACAAATTTCTGCAGCCAGATCGAATTTTTCTTGAGAAAATGGGCTTTTCTTTTCTATTGCATTTTCAGGCTGCAAATTTTCCAAACTTTCATGCTCTGCTTCCCTTATAAAACTGAGGGCCTTTAACAGCACCCAAGTCATCTCTTGAATGCTTTGCTGCTTAGAAATTTCTTCTACCAGATACCCTAAATCATCTCTCTCAAGTTCAAAATTCCACAAATCTCTACAGCAGGGGCAAAAAGCCACCAGTCTCTGCTAAAACATAACAGGAGTCACCTTTGTGCCAGTTCTTGACAGTTTCCTCATTTCCATCTGAGACAACCTCAGCGTAGACTTTATTGCCCATATAACCATCAGCATTTTGGGCAAGTCTCTAGGAAATCTCTTCCAAATTTTCCCACATTTTCCTGTCTCCTTCTGAGCCCTCCAAACTGTTCCAACCTCTGCCTGTTTCCCAGTTCCAAAGTCACTTCCACATATTCAGGTATCTTTTAGCAACACCCCACTTCTGGTACTAATTTACTGTATTAGTCCATTTTCACACAGCTGATAAAGACACATTCAAGACTGGGAAATTTACAAAAGAAAGAGGTTTAATGGACTTACAGTTCTACACTGCTGGGGAGGCTTCAAAATCATTGCAGAAGTCAAGGAGAGGCAAGTCACATCTTACAGGGATGGCAGCAGGCAAAGAGAGAGCTTGAGCAGGGAAACTCCTCCTTTTAAAACCATCAGATCTCACGAGACTTATTCACTATCAAAAGAATAGCATGGGAAATACCTGCCTCCATGATTCAACTACTTCCCACTGGGTCCCTCCCACAACACATGGGAATTCAAGAAGAGATCTGAGTGGGGACACAGCCAAACCATATCAAAAGGATATACAAAATAACCAGAAAACAATGAACAGAATGATAGGAATAAGTCCTCACCTATCAATAATAACTTCGAATATGGGTTAAATTACCTACGTAAAACATAGAGACAGGCTTAATGGATAAAAAATGACCCAACAACGTCTACAAGAAACTCACTTCACTTGTAAAGACACACATAGACTGAAAGTGAAGGGATTGAAAAAGATATACCACACAAACAAATCAAAAGTAACCAGGAGTAGCTAAACTTACATCAGATAAAACAGATTTAAGTCAAAGATCGTAAAAAGGACAAAGAAGGTCATTATATGGTAATAAAGGGATCAATTCAGCAACAACGTATAACAATTGTAAATATGCATGCAACCAACACAAGCACATCCAGACACACATAGCAAATATTATTAAATCTACAGGGAAAGATGGAGTCCAATACAATGATACTTGAGAACTTCAATATCCTACTGTCAGCATTGGACAGTTCATCTAGACATAAAATCAACAAGGAAACATTAGATTTAAGCTGCACTTTAGACCAAATGGACCTAACAGATATTTTCAGAATATTTCATCCAGCAGCAGCAGAATATGCAATCACCTCATCAACACATGGAACATTCTCCAGGATAGACCATAAGTTAGGACACAAAACAAGGCTCCATGAAATTTTAAAAATTAAAATCATATCAAGTATCTTCTCAGACCACAATGGAATAAAACTTGAAATCAATGAGAAATTTGGAAACTGTACAAATACATGGACATTAAACATGCTATTGAATGATCATTGGATCAATGAAGAAATTAAGATGGACATCAAAATATTTTTTTAAACATAAAATGGAAACACATCATGCAAAACCTATGGGATATAGCAAAAGCAGTACTAGGAGGAAAGTTTATAGCAATAAATGCCTACACCAAAAAAGTAGAAAGATTTCAAATAACCTAAAAATGAACCTCAAGGAACTCAAAAAGCAAGAACAAACCAAACACACAATTAGTAGAAAGAAAAAATAATAAATAACATAGCAGAACAAAATTCAACAGAGACAAAAAAGAAATGCAAAGAATCAACAAGATAAAAGTTGGTTTTTTGAAAAGTTAAACAAAATTGATAAACCACTAGTGAGGCTAACCAAAAACAAACAAACAAACAAACAAACAAAACAAAAAAGGAGACCCAAATAAATACAATCAGAAATGAAAAAGGAGACATTACAACTCTTACCAAAGAAATAAAAAGGATCATTAGAGGCTATTATGAACAACCATATGCTAACAAATTGGAAAACCTAGAAGAAAGGGATAAATTCCCAGACATACATAGCTTACCAAGATTGAACTAGGAAGAAACAGAAAACCTGAACTGACCCAAAATGAATAGCAGGTTTGAATCAGTAACAAAACATCTCCCAAAAGAGAAAAGCCCTAGACTAGGCCTTTATGCTGATTTCTAACCAATTTATAAAGAAAAAACAACACCAATTCTTCTCAAACTATTCCCAAAAATTGAAGAGGAGGGAATTCTTCCTAACTCATTGTATAAGGCCAGCATTACCCTGATATCCAATCAAGACAAGGACACAACAAAAAGAGAAAACTGCAGGCCAATATTCCTAATGAACACAGATGGAAAAATTCTCAGCATAATACTACCAAGCCAAATCTAATGATGAATGAAAAGGATAATATACCATGATCAAGTGGGATTTATCCCAGGAATGCAAAGATGGCTCAACATACACAAATCAATACATGTGATACATCATATCAACAATATGAAAGGCAATAACCATCTGATCATCTCAGCAGCTGCAGAAAAATCACTGAGTAAAACTTACCATTCCTTCATGATGAAAACTCTCAACAAATTATGCATAGAAGGAACACTTCAACATAAGAAAAGGCATATATGACAAATCTACAGCTAACATCCTACTCACTGGGAAAAACTGAAAAGCCTTTCCTCTAAGAACTGGAACAAGACAAGGATGCCCACTTTCACCACTCTTATTCAACACAGTATGGGACATCCAAGCCAGAGTGATCAGACAAGATAAAGAAATAAAAGGCATCCAAAATGGACAAGAGGAAGTCAAATTGTCTCACTTTGCAGATGACATAATCTTATACTTGTAAACAGAAAAACCTAAAGACTCCACCAAAAAACTCTTAAAATGGGTAAATTGGGCTGGGCATGGTAGCTCATGCCTGTAATCCCAGCACTTTGGGAGGCCAAGGTGGGCGGATCACCTGAGGTTGGGAGTTTGAGACCAGCCTGGCCAACATGATGAAACTCTGTCTCTACTAAAAATACAATTAGCCAGGCATGGTGGTAGGTGCTTGTAATCCCAGCTACTTGGGAGGCTGAAGCAGGATAATCGCTTGAACCTGAGAGGTGGAGGTTGCAGTGAGCCAAGATTGCACCACTGCACTCCAGCCTGGGCAACAGAGTGAGACTCTATCTCAGAAAATAAAAAATAAAAAATAAAAAAAATTTTAAAAAACGGATGTATAATTCAGTAAAGCTTCAGGACAGAAAATCAACATACAAAAATAAGTAATGTTTCTATATACCAGTAACAAACTAGCTAAAATAGAAATCAAGGAAGAAGTTCTATTTACAATAGCTACGAAAATAAAATACCTAGGAATAAACTTAACCAAGGATGGGGGGAAAAAAAACCAAAATACCTCTACAATGAAAACCACAAAACGCTGATAAAATAAATTGAGAAGGACAGGAAGAATTGGAAAGGCATCTCATGCTCGTGGGTTGTAATAACTAATACTGTTAAAATGATCATGCTACCCGAAGCAATCCAGAGATCCGGTATAATCCCTATCAATTATATTCTTCACAGAAACAGGAAAAAAAAAACCCTGAAATTCATATGGAACCACAGAAGACCCCAAATAGCCAAAGCAATACTGAGCAAAAAGAACAAAGCTAGAAACCTCACACTACCTGATTTAAAAATATGCTGGAAAGCGGCCAGGCGCGGTGGCTCATGCCTGTAATACCAGCACTTTGGGAGCCCAAGGCAGGTGGATCACAAGGTCAGGAGATCGAGACCATCCTGGCTAACACGGTGAAACCCCCGTCTCTACTTAAAAAAAAAAAAAAAAAAAAATTAGCCAGGTGTGGTGGTGGGCACCTGTAGTCCCAGCTACTCGTTAGGCTGAGGCAGGAGAATGGCGTGAACCTGGGAGGCAGTGCTTAAAGTGAGCCAAGATTGCACCACTGCACTGCAGCTTGGGCAACAGAGCAAGACTCTGTCTCAAAAAGAAAAAAAAATTGTGTATATATATATATATATATATATATATATATATATATATATATATACATACATACATACACACATACTGCAAAGCTATAGTAACCAAAACAGCGTGTATTGGCATTAAAATAGACACAAAAACAAAGGAAACAGATTAAAGAATCCAGAAATGAATCCACATATTTACAGCTAACTGATTTTCAAGAAAGCAGTCAAGAACATACATTGAATAAAGGACACCCTCTTCATTAAATGGTGCCAGGAAAACTAGATATCCAAACACAGAAGAATAAAACTAGACCCTTATCTCTCATCACTTACAAAAATAAACTCAAAATCAATTAAAGACTTAAATGTGACAGCCACAACTATAAAACTACTAGAAGTAAACACAGGAGAAACGCTTGAGAACAAAGATTGTATGGCTAACACTTAAAAAGTACAAGCAACAAAAACAGACAAATGGGATTTTATTAGACTAAATACCTTCTGCATATCAAAGAAAGCAATCAACAGAGTGAAAAGACAACACCCCTCCCTTACACCATAAACAAAAGTTAACTCAAGATGGCTGAAAGACTTAACTGTGAAAGCCATAACTATAAAAACGCTGGAAGAAAACCTAGGCAATACCATCCGGTACATAGTGATGGGCAAAGAGTTCATGGTGAAGATGCCAAAAGCAATTGCCACAAAAGCAAAACTTGACAAATGGGATCTAATTAAATGAAAGAGCTTCTGCACAGCAAAAGAAACTATCAAAAAATAAACAGACATTTCTCAAAAGAAGATATACAAATCACCAAGTTTATGAAAAAATATTCAACATCACTAATCATCACGGAAATGCAAATCAAAACCAAAATGAGATATCACCTCACACTTGTTAGAATGGCTATTATGAAAAAGACAAAGCACAACAAATGCTGGCAAGCATGTGAAGAAAAGAAAATTATTGTATATTGTTGGTGGGAATGTAAATTAGTACAGCCATTATGAAAAAGGTACAGAGGTTTCTCAAAAAACTAAGAACAGATCTACCATATGATCCAGCAATCCCACTCCTGGGTATATATCCAAAAAAACATGTCAGTGTATCAACGGGATATCTGTACCCCCATATTTACTGCAGCACTATTTACAAAAGCCAAGATATGGAATCAATCTAAGTGTCAATAAATGGATGAATGGATAAAGAAAATGGGAATATACACACAATAGAATAGTATTCAGCCATAAAGAAGAATGAAATCCTGTCATTTTCAGCTAAATGGATGGAATTAAAGGTCATAATGTCAGGTGAACTAGGCTATGCACAGAAAGAAAACTACTGCATGCTCTCACTTATATGAGCAGCTTATGCTCCTGGAAATCAAAGCGGGGGCCATGTTTCAGGTCAGTAGGGTCAGGGATAGAGACCACAGTTATGGACTTGTGTGCCCTGGAGCTATATAAAATTGATATCATGGAGATAAAGAGTAGAATGATAATTACCAGAGGCTGGGAATAGGAGGGTTTTGAAAAGAGGTTGATTAATGTGTATAAAAATATATAATAGAAGGAATAAGATCTAGTGTTTATTATCACAGAAAGTGACTATAACAATTTATTGTATATTTCTTTTTTTAATTTCAATAGTTTTTAGGGAACAGGTGGTATTTGGTTACATGGATAAGTTCCTTAGTGGTGATCTCTGAAATTTTGGCATACCCATCACCAAAGCAGTTTACCCAATGTATAGTCTTTTATCTCTCACCCCCTCCCACCTTCCGCCTGAGCCCCCAAAGTCCACTGTTTCATTCTTGTGCCTTTGCATCATCATAGCTTAGCTCCCACTTACGAGTGAGAACATGCAATGTTTGGTTTTCCATTCCTGAGTTACTTCATTTAGAATAATGGTCTCCAACTCCATCCAGGTTGCTATGAATGCCATTATTTCATTCCTCTTTAAGGCTAAGTAGTATTCTATGGTATATATATATATAACACATTTTCTTTATCCACTGTTTATATATATATAAAACACTATTTTATATATTTATATATATAATATATATATTATCCACTAATTGAATATATATATATATATATATATAACACATTTTCTTTATCCACTAATTGATTGATGGGCATTTGGGCTGGTTCTATAGTTTTGCAACTGTGAATTTTGCTGCTGTAAACATGTGTGCAAAAGTATCTTTTTCATATAATGACTTCTTTCCCTCTGGGTAGATACCTAGCAGTGTGATTGCTGGATCAAATGGTAGATGTACTTTTAGTTCTTTAAGGAATCTCCATACTGCTTTCCATAGTGGTGGTAGTAGCTTACATTCCCACCATCAGTGTTAAAGCGTTGTCTTTCACCACGTCCATGCCAACATCAATTTTTGCTTTGTTTTTGTTTTGTTTTGTTTTGTTTTTGAGATGGAGTCTCGCTCTGTTGCCCAGGCTGGAGTACAGTGGTATCATATCAGCTCACTGCAACCTCTGCCTCCCGGGTCCAAGCAATTCTGCCTCAGCCTCCTGAGTAGCTGGGATTACAGGCAAACGCCACCATGCCCAGCTAATTTTTGTATTTCCAGTAGAGACCGGGTTTCACCATGTTGGTCAGGCTGGTCTCACACTACTGATCTCGTGATCCTCCCACCTTGGCCTCCCAAAGTGCTGGGATTACAGGCATGAGCCACTGCGCCCGGCCCTCTTTTTGTTTATTTTACACGTGGTATTGCATTTTGGTTTTCATTTGCATTTCCCTGGTAATTAGTGATGTTGAACATTTTTTCATATGTTTGTTGGCCATTTGTATATCTTCTTTTGAGAATTGTCTATTCATGTCCTTGGCACACTTTTTGATGGGATTATTTTTTTCTTGCTGAGTAGAGTTCCCTGTAGATTCTGGACATTAGTCCTTTGTCAGATGCAGTTTGTGAAAATTTTCTCCCACTCTGTGGGTGATCTGCTTACTCTGCTGATTATTTCCTATGCTGTGCAGGAGGCTTTTAGTTTAATTAAGTCCCAGCTATTTATCTTTGTTTCTGTTGCATTTGCTTTTGGGTTCTTGGTCATGAACTGTTTGCCTAAGCCAATGTGTAGAAGCATTTTCCAATGTTATCTTCTAGAATTTTTATGGTTTCAGACCTTAGATTTAAGTCTTTGATCCATCTTGTGTTGATTTTTGTATAAGGTGAGAGATAAGGATCCAGTTTCATTCTTTTACATGTGGCTTGCCAATTATCCCAGCACTATTTGTTGTATAGGGTGTACTTTCCCTACTTTGTTTTTGTTTACTTTGTCGAAGATCAGTTGGCTGTTAAGTATGCGGCTTTATTTCTAGGTTCTCTACTCTGTCCCATCGGTCATGTGCCTAGATTTATACCAGCACCATGCTGTTTTGGTGACTATAGCCTGGTAATACAGTTTGAAGTTGGGTAAAGTGATGCCTCTAGATTGGTTCTTTTTGCTTAGTTTTGCTTTGGCTATGCAGACTCTTTTTTAGTTCCAAATGAATTTTGGCATTGTTTTTTCTAGTTCTATAAAGAATGATGATGGTACATTGATAGGAATTGCATTGAATTTGTAGACTGCTTTTGGCAGTATGGTCATTTTCACAATATTGAATCTACCCATCCATGAGCATGGAATGTGTTTCCATTTGTTTTTGTCATCTATGATTTCTTTCAACAGTGTTTTGTAGTTTCCCTTGTAGGGGTCTTTCACCTCCTTGGTTAGGTATATTCCTAAGTATTTTATTTTTACAGCTATTATAAAAGGGTTTGATTTGATTCTCAGTCTGGTAGATGTTGGTGTATAGCACTGCTACTGATTTGTGTACATAGATTTTGTATCCTGATAAATGGATTTATTGTATATTTCTAAATAGCAATAAGATTTGAAATATTCCCAGCACAAAGAAATGATCAATGTTTGAGGTGATTAATATCCTAAAGACCCTGATTTGATCATTACACATTGCATGCATGTACCAGAATCTCACATGGACCCCATAAATGTGTACAATTATTCTCTATCGAAAACATTTTTTTAAGAAACATGCAGGAATACACTGTACCTCTTCCTTGCTGTCTCTGGATATTGTCACATGAGGACTTGACATGCGGATTGTGGCAGCCTCTGTGACCAAAAGCAGAAGACAATAGCAGCATAGAAACCTCAAATGAAAAACCTAACATCTCAAGCTACTAATTTAGCCAACCTTGGCATCAGCTATCTCTGGTCTTAGTACATGAGGTGATAAGCCCCCACTGTTCAAGTTGGGTGGCCATCAATTGCTGCAGAATAGAAGTTAATGAGGCTTCCTCCTCTTGGATCCCCTACTAGACCCTGACATGCCCATTCAGTCACATGCAGAAAGGGAATCAGAGGGTAAGGAGACCTGGCTGGCAGTGCCAGACACAGATCTTACCTGTCCTGCTTAGAACACTCAAAGCTCAATTGGTTAAACAAAAAAAGGAAAAAGACAGTAAGGAGTATATCACTCCCCAGATGCAACTTAATCTAACACTCTATACTTTAAATTTTCTAAACATACATAGAAATCAGACCACTACTTCTGCAGAACATTTTACTGGTAAAAAGAACAGCCCACATGAGGGAAAACTGATTTGGTAGAAAGACAACAAAAACAAAACATGGGAAATAGGTAAGGTGATAACATGGGGGAGAGGTATTGCTTGTGTTTCACCAGGAGAAAATCAGCTTCCTGTTTGGATACCCATTAGACATTTGAAGTTGTACAATGAACCCATCAGAGATGCAAATGAAAGTGCCTCCGCAGAGACAGAAAACCCGCAATCGAGCATCATCGACTCGCAGGGTGAACAAAATGGTGATATCAGAAGAACAGATGAAGTTGCCATCCACCAAGAAAATGACACACGTGGAGAGCCAGGGAGAGGAAGAGAAAGAAAAAGAGACAGAGATCAGAGACAGACACAGAAAGTGAGACTGGGGAGAGAGATAGTATAAAAGAGAGAGAGAGAGAGAGACTGTAAGAGAAGGGAGACAAAGAGATAAAAGGTGCGAGTGAACAGGTGAGGAGAAATACCGAAAACTATGAGAAACAGCAACTAAGACACAAAGGAGGTGGGAGACTGCCTGGGTGCCACAGCACCCACACCGTCCTCTTGCTCCCTGTCACCTGGGTTAAAACCACTGGAAATTCCACTGTTGCAAATTTTGTATTAATCCTTGTATGTCTGTCCTTTCTATTGTTAGTCTACAGGTGTATCCAGCAGCTCCAGAGAGACAGCGACCAGCGAGAAGGGGCCATAATGATGGTGGCGGTTTTGTCAAAAAGAAAAGGGGGATATGCAGGGAAAAGAAAGAGAGCAGACTGCTACTGTGTCTACATAGAAAACGAAGACATAAGAGACTCCATTTTGAAAAAGGCCTGTACTTTAAACAATTGCTTTGCTGAGATGTTGTTAATCTGTAGCTTTACCCCAGCCAGTTTGACCCAACCACTTTGACCCAACTTGGAGCTCACAAAAACATGTGTTGTATGAAATCAAGGTTTAAGGGATGTAGGGCTGTGCAGGACGTGCCTTGTTAACAAAATATTTGCAAGCAGTATACTTGGTAAAAGTCATCGCCATTCTCTAGTCTCAATAAACCAGGGGCACAATGCACTGCGGACAGCTGCAAGGACCTCTGCCCTTGAATGCTGGGTATTGTCCAGGGTTTCTCCCCATGTGATAGTCTGAAATATGGCCTCATGGGATGAGAAAGACCTGACGGTCCCCCAGCCTGACACCCGTAAAGGGTCTGTGCTGAGGTGGATTATTCAAAGAGGAAAGCCTCTTGCAGTTGAGAGAGAGGAAGGCCACTGTCTCCTGCCTGTCCCTGGGAACTGAATGTCTCGGTATAAAACCCGATTGTACATTTGTTCAATTCTGAGATGGCAGAAGAACCGCCCTATGGTGGGAGGCGAGACATGTTTACAGCAATGCTGCCTTGTTATTCTTTACTCCACTGAGATGTTTGGGTGGAGAGAAACATAAATCTGGCTTACGTGCATGTCCAGTGATAGTACCTTCCCTTAAACTTCATTATGACAGAGATTCTATTGCTCACATGTTTGTTGCTGACCTTTTCCTTATTATCACCCTGCCCTCCTACTACATTCCTTTTTGCTGAAATAATGAAGATAATAATCAATAAAAACTGAGGGAACTCAGAGACCGGTGCCAGGGCAGGTCCTTGGTATGCTATGCGCCGGTCCCCTGGGCCCACTGTTGTTTCGCTATACTTTGTCTCTGTGTCTTATTTCTTTTCTGTCTCTCATCCCACCTGGCTAGAAATACCCACAGGTGTGGAGCAGCAGGCCACCCCTTCATTATGAGATTACAGGCATGAATAACCCCACCTGGCCACCTAACTCACACTTGAGAGGCCAGAAGTGATTTTGGAACTTTCTTCCTCTGTGGGTTAAAAAGGGAAAATTAGGGAGAACACAAGTCTTGAGAGATGCAGCGATGGATATGTCTATATGGAGCTTCTGTCTGCATCCAGTAGAAAATGCATTTCTAGGCACCAGGTTTAAGAGCGAAAACCTGGAGTCTTGTCTGTTAGCATTCTCCTTCCCCACAAACCTGAGAGGGAATACATTTTGCTCCAGCACACCCGGACGTAGGAAATGTCACATTCCCATTTCTGTAACTTCAGTTAAATCTGCTCTGAGTCCCTGGATGCCTGGCAGGTGGAGAATTCAATCTTGTCATTACCAGCATTCCTTTCCCTTCTCCATGGGCTTATGTAAGAATTCTGGGCTTACACACTGTTGGAAAGCCAGGTAGGAACTACATCCCCCGAACTCTCCATTCTTCCAGCTGCTCATGATCCATCAGCCTTTTTTGGGCCATCTGCTATAACAAGACCCTCCTCACAGCATCATTCCACTGACCCACAGGCTCAGCCCCAGGGACCCTCACTAGAACAGGTCTCCACTATGCACAGGAACTCACAAAAACCTTCTCTTAATCTTGGCCTCCTCTGATATCCAGCCACTCCCCCGCTTCTCACCTTAAACACAGATGGCTCTCCTTCCCATCATTCCAAACCTTGGGGATTGTCCAGCCAAATTCTCTTCAGACACCAAAGCTTCACCCGCCCTCTTCAGGGAGGTGATGCAAGGGCATCTGAGATCTTTGGAAGCCCAATTCTGGCCTCTCTTTGGGGTGGGCTGAGAGTGGGAACTAGACTCTCTTTTCCAAGTGCCATGTTTATCTTGTTCATCATTATATTATCTCCAATGCCTGGCACATAGTAGGCATTACAGACTGACACATAGTAGGTGCTATTAGTGTTTGTATAATGGGACTCTTGAGGTTGAAGCTATTAGCAGAAACCTGCCAAGCAAAAGGCTGGAAAACCGACAACCAAAAAAAATAAAATAAAATAAAAAGTAAAATTAAAAAAAAATGAAAACAATCGTGGCTTTGAGCTCTAAACACACAAGGCACCAGCCCAAGTTTGGGCAATTTTAATACAACAGCCATTTTGCCTCCAAACAAACTGGCACTGGAAACCTCCCTCTGCCTTTTAAAGAGAACCAGTTTCTCTTTCTCTAAGTGGGCAGCATTTGTCCCTGCTGGCAGTACCCAGCCCACTGCCACCAGCAAAGGACTGCAGCCAGGAGCCAAGAGCTTGATAGTATAAAGAATAGATTTTAAAGGGAAAAACAAAGTAACATCCACATAAATCTGGAACTATCACCACTTTCCAGCGGCCGAATCCCATTTGTGGAGTCTCTTGCGTGTCAAGCACCTTGCGGTCAGCTCAACTACACACTTTTGGGATTCGTTGCAGAGAAGAGTGAAGGTTATCTGCAAAATAAAGGAACCAGGGCTCAGAATTCCCAGAGCAATCCATGACAGAGGAGGTGAGTAGAAAATGGAAGGGTGAAGTCAAAGGAGAGAAGTCAATGAATTGGCCAACACCAAGCAAGGATCATGAGACCCTCTCCATGGCCCCACATCTCAGATGAAGTCAACAAAACCCATCAATGCTTGGTGTAATTGTTGTATGCTCCTGGAAATGAAAGCAGGGGCCACATTTCAAGTCAGTAGGGTCGGGGGTAGAGGCAGCGGTCATGGACAGGATGGGATGATTCTGAGACATTGAATCCCTACACTGATCTCAGTAGAAATCTCAGGTAGGGTTTCAACATTCGTGGACCAAGGACTCTGCGGGCCTGAGAGCAACAGCCTTGGTGCATGTCCCAGCTCCATCAACCCCAACTGCGGCTTTGAACAAGTTACTTATTTTTTTAACTAACGTTATTTTAATTGACAAATCATAATTGTACACATTTATGTGATGTTTTGATATGTGTATACAATGTGGAATGATTAGATCAAACTAATTAACATGTCCATCCCCTAATTTACTGACAATTTTTATGATGAGACATTTGAAATGTACCCAGTTAGTTATTTTGAAAGATACATTATTATTGACTGTAGCCACGCTGCTGTGCTATAGATTTCAAAGCATATAATTCAGCAACCCAACTTCTGGGTATAGACCAAGAAAAAAATTGAAGTCAATATGTCGAAGGGATCTCTACATTCCTATGTTCACTGCAGCACTATTCACGATACCCAAGATATAGAATCAACCTAAGTGTCCATCAGTGGATGAAAGGATAAAGAAAATGTACTATATACACACAACGGAATACTATTAACCCTTAAAAAAGGAAGAAATCCTGTCATTTTCAACAACATAGATGAACTTGAAAGACATTTGTGTTAAGTGAAATATGCCAGGCACAGAAAGACAAATACTGCTTGATTTTACTTAGATGTGGAATCTAAAGAAGTTGAACTCGCAGAAATAGAGAGTAGGACAGTGGTTATCAGGGGCTGGGGTGGAGGAAAGGTAGGGGATAGGAGACATTGGTCAAAGGGTACAAAGTTTCCAATAGGAAGAATAAGTTTTGAACAAGCTAAACTCCTCTGAAAACTCAGTTCCTCATCTGTAGAGCAGGGACACATCATTAACCTTCTAAGGATGTTGCTGTGAGAGTAAGAGATGATGTTCAGCACAATACCTAACGCACAGTCAGGTCTCCTTAAGCTTGAACCTGCATCGCCATGACCTCTACATCTCAGGAAAGAAAGGCTCACAGCCAGTTTCTCAGTTCCCAGTGAAAAGTGGATCCCAGACCAGGCTGAACAGCAGGATCCCTAGGGGATACCACACCCTACTGAGTCAGAATCACCAGAGGTAGAGCCTGGGTATGTATGTATGTGTGTGTGTGTGTGTGTGTGTGTATGTGTGTATGTATGTATGTATGTATGTATGTATGTATGTATAAGAGACAGGGTCTTGCTCTGCAGTCCAGGCTGGAGTGCAATGTCACAATCATAGTTCACTGTAGCCTCAAATTACTCCTGGCCTCAAGCTATCCTCCCACCTCAGCCTTCAGAGTAGCTGAGACTACAGGCGCATGCCACCAAGCCCAGATACTTTTTTTTCTTCTTTCTTTTTGGAGAGAGTCTCACTCTGTTGCCCAGACTGGAGTGCAATTGTGCAATCTTGGCTCACTGCAACCTCTGTCTCCCAGGTTCAAGTGATTCTCGTGCCTCAGCCTCCTGAGTAGCTAGGATTACAGGCATGCACCACCACACCAGGCTAATTTTGCTTTTTTCATTGTTGTTTCTTGTTTGTTTTTCACAAATAGGACTTCTTATTTGCCACTGTTTTAAGTCTGAACTTTAAAAAGATTCTTGGACTGGTGGTTCATATCCATCAGCTCATTCAACTTTAGCATGTGTCTCATCCCTAGTGGGCTTTCCAGAACTACTACCGTCACCACGAAGCTCCATGCCTTCCAAACCCAGGGTTCTCCAGCATTTTTACTTTTCTAATGAAGATATCGTGGAGAGGATAAATTGGCCAGCCTTTTCTACATCTTTTCCAATGTTGTCTGGAATCAATTTATTGACCACTTCTTTCAAGTCATTTGTCTGCACCTCTCAGGTCATGATTTCCATCATCTTCTTCTGGATTTGGCAGACGGTTGGTGCTGAGCATAAGAGGTCTTCAGTATCTGATTGTTGTGTTTTTTAGTAAAACCAACACAAAACAGATGAAAGAAGTAACCATCGGTAGTCTTGACATCAACATGAGCTTCAATCATTGTTGAACATTTTTCAAACATGGAACATATTTTGTCACAGGTAAGACCCATGCCATAGAAGTTAGTCAGGCAGTTTTTGTCCTGAACATCTTCAGTAATCAGCTTGAATTTTCTAAATGCAACTTCATCATTCTGCACATCAGCAAGACTCACTTCAAACACAAGACCCTTGAGACCATCAGATGCAATTTGGGTTCTTGAGTCCTGGTGACCAAGTCTTTCCAATATTTCTTATATTGAACATAGCAGGTGCTTTCACATCATACTGATCTTTCTTAGAAAATGGATCATCTATTTTCTTCCTAACTCCCTTTTTGCCACCTTTCATAAGGCACTTGTTCTTAACAACCGCCATGGTGCTGCTCAGAGTACCAAAAGGCTAAATTTTATATTTTTGGTAGAGACGGGGTTTCACCATGTTGGCCAAGCTGGTCTTGAACTCCTGATGTCAGGTGATCTGCCCGCCTCAGCCTCCCAAAGTGCTGGGATTACAGGTGTGAGCAACTGCATCCAGCTGATATTTATTTTTTCTTTTTTTGTAGAGACAGGGTCTTGCCATGTTGCCAAGGCTGGCCTGGAAATCCTGGCCTCAAGCAATCCTCCCACTGCAGCCTCCCAAAGCACTGGGATTTCAGGTGTGAGCCACCATGCCCAGCCTGGAATCTATTTTTAAAGCCAATCAAGTGTTAAATAAAATTGCAATTTGGGCTGTTTTTTCTTTGCATTTTTTACATTTCAATGGTTTTTAATATATTCAGAGATATACACAAACATTACCAGTCAATTTTAGAACATTTCATGACCTCAAAAAGAAACCTCATACCCTTTAGCTAACACCCCCTATCCTCCCATGCCCCTACCAGCCCTAAGTAACCACTAATCGACTTCCTATTTCTATAGATTTCCATCTGAATGAAATCATGTAGAATGTGATCTTTCATCTGTTTTGAAGTTTCATCCACACTCTAACGTATGTAGTTTCCTCCTTTTTGTGACCAAATAATATTCCACCATGTGGGTAGACAACAATTGGTGTATCTCTTCATCTGGTGATGGGCATTTGGATTAATTCCCTCTTTGGGTTATTAGGAGTGATGTTACTGTAATTATTCATGTAAAAATTTTTGTGTGGACCTATGCTTTCATTTTTGAATATGAAAATATGGCACATCTCCAAGGAAGACATACAAGTGGCCAATAAGCACATGAAAAGATGCTCAATGAAATTCATCATCAGGGAAACAGAAATCAAAACCACAATGCGATACCACGTCATACTCATAAGCATGGCTAGAATCAAAGGTAGAGAAAATTGGCCTGGTGCTGTGGCTAATGCCTGTAATCCCAGCACTTTGGGAGACCGAGGCAGGCAGATCACCTGAGGCCAGGAGTTTGAGACCAGCTGGGCCAACATGGTGAAAGCCTGTCTGTGCTAAAAAAATACAAAAATTAGCCAGGCATGGTGGCAGGTGCCTATAATCCCAGCTACTTGGGAGGCTGAGGCAGGAGAGTAACTTGAATCTGGGAGGCAGAGGTTGCAGTGAGCTGAGATTGTGCCACTGCACTCCAGCCTGGGTGACAGAGCAAGACTTTGTCTCAAAAAAAAAAAAACAGAAAATAACAAGTGTTGGTGAGGATGCAGAGAAACTAGAACCTTCATACACTGCTGGTAGGAATTAAAATGGTGTAGCCACTGTGAGAAACACTTTAACAACTTCCCAAACAATTCTACATAGAGTTACTAAATGACCCAGCAATTGTACTCCTAGGTATAGGCCCAAATTGGGCTCTTTTAATCTATGGAAAAAGAACTGTGGGTACTTGGCAAGAACAAAGAGGGAGAGAGGCAGAAATGGTGCTATGAGGGCACATTGATTGGTCTCTAGTACACAGGGCTCCTACTGCAAATGGTCTCTAAATGACTTCATCAGTTGCTCATTAAAAAAAAATCACCCTCTGCTCCAATCGTGGAGGAAGAAGTATGGATTGGACCTGGTGAGCCACGGTAAGACTGACTGCTAAACTGTATGAATGATGAGGGGATTTGCACATATAATCTTGACTGTACTAGATTTTTTATTTTATCCACTGTCTTTGAAAACCTAACTCTTGACTAAGAACTGACTTTCCTGTACTTGTTGTTGGCTTTAAGTAAATTTCCAATTCCACATAATCCAAAGATGATATGCTGAGAAATCTCTCAAAGGAAAAATGCTAAGAATACAGGCACAGTTATATTGCAAGTTTTGCAGAATTAACACAAATTGCACTTGTAGTTACGAAGCACAAAACATTTTCATGGGTAAAGAAAAATGTGTTCTTCATTCTAGTAGATGCTGCAGGATGAGGCCGATCAAGGTGCTTGGCCAGCCAGACCTTGGGCTCTTACCAAATTTGTGTTAGAGTCAACTCTGATGGAGTCTGTATCCCAGTCATTTTTTTTTTTTTTTTTTTGACACGAAATCTCGCTCTGTCTCCCAGGCTGGAATGCAGCAGTGTGATCTCAGCTCACTGCAACATCTGCCTCCTGGGTTCAAGCAATTTTCCTGCCTCAGCTTCCCAAGTAGCTGGGACTACATATGCATGCCACCATGCCTGGCTAAGTTTTGTATTTTTAGTAGAGCCGTTTCATCATGTTGGCCAGGCTGTGCTCAAACTCCTGCCCTCAAGTAATCTGCCTGCCTTGGCCTCCCAAAGTGATGGGATTACAGGCATGAGCCACCATGCCAGACCTCAGTCATCTTTTTATCCTCCACAGCTGGCCAGTTCTAGACACACTGTGGTTCCATACAAGTTTGTTGAATAAACAGGAGACAGATAGAAAGTGGGAACTCTGGAAGTAGAGAAGATTCCAGAAATTGTGCATATTTCCCAGAGACTGTGGCCAAATTACTCAGTCCTGTCAGAGTTTCCCTATCTCAACTCAAACCTTACGTGTGGGCCCAGGCGCAGTGGCTCACACTTGTAATCCCAACACTATAGGAGGCTGAGGTGGGCAGATCACTTGAGGCCAGGAGTTTGAGACCAGCCTGGCCAACATGGTGAAACCCTGTCTCTACTAAAAATACAAAAATTAGCCAGGCATGGTGGTGTGCACCTGTAGTCCCAGCTACTCAGGGGGCTGAGGCACAAGCATTGCTTGAACCCAGGAGGTGGAAGTTGCAGTGAGTCACAATTATGCAACTGTACTCCAGCCTGGGCAATAAAGCAAGACTGTCTCAAAAGAAAAAAAAAACCCTTATGTGTGGGGCTTGTTACAGAATTAATGTTTATATGGACAATATGTACATGGGTGTATGTTAAGAGCATGAGTCATCCACGAGATTTTAGCAAAGTCCATTTAGAAAGCTCAATGCTTTGGGCTTCCACTTGCTTTGCTGCCTCTGTCCTCAGAAGGAGGCTTCATCCTTCCATGTAACCAGCAAATCCTTTATGCAGAGATGTACACAATACACTCCTCTCCTTGGCTATGATACCTTGAAAGGCTCCTCTTGGTGGCACCTGGTGCTCATTTCAGAGTAGTTCAAATTAGGGTGATCAGCTTTCATGCCAATCACTCTACAAATCACTCCTATTATGACCAATTTTTCTAAATGCTTTATTGAATTACTAAAGAAATGTGCACATAGAAGAGGTCAACACAGTACTTTTCTTACAAACTGAACATACTGGCCAGGTGCAGTGGCTCATGCCTGTCATCCCAGCACTTTAGGAGGCTGAGGTGAGCAGATTGCTAGAGCCCAGGAGCTCGAGACCAGCCTGGGCAACATAGTGAGACCCCCCCCCACAAAAAATAAATGAATACAAAAATTAGGCAGCAGTGGTGGCACATGCTTGTAGTTCCAGCTACTCAGGAGGGCTGACGTGGGAGGACTGCTTGAGCCCAGGAGGCAGAGGCTGCAGTGAGCCATGACGGTGCCACTGTGCTCCAGCCTGGGTGACAGAGAAAGATCCTGCCTCAAAAAAAAAAAAAAAAAAAAAAATCTCCATATTACCGACAACCACTTCAAGAAACAAAATATTACAGCCCCTTCCAGGATATTCCTGGGATCTCTTCCATCTCTACAAACCCCTGACTACAAACAGCCTCCACCTATTTCACCTGACATTGTACTTTATGAAAGCAGCAGTTCTCTGATGGGGGCTATTCTGCCCCCTGGGGACATTAGGCAATATCTGGAGACACTGAGGGTTGTCTCTACTTGGGGGGAGTTGTGTTACTGCATCCAGTGAGTCCAGGGATCCAGGGATGCCGCTCAACATCCTAAAATGCACAGGGAACCCCCCCACATACAACAGAGAAATTGCTGAGCCGAAATGTCAGCAGCGTGACATACCTGACATACACAGAATCACACAGTATCTGCTCTTTCGTGCTCAGGATCTCTTTCATTCTAATCATTTCATAGGAAACAGAAATGTAATTTGGAGGCAGGTAGAGTCCAAAACAAAGAAAATCCAGAGTTTTTTTTTTTTTTTTAATCAGCCGGGTGCCTTTAGATCTAGGATTTGGTTTCCATTCTTTCTGTCTCATTTTCAAGTGATTTTTCTTCAAATGGCATCTGCTGGGCTCAAGACCCGGAGATCCCCACAAAGCTGAGATTCACATGGGAATTTTGTACACACCCACACAGGTATACACTGCCATTTACATGCAGATATCCACCCACAGATACACACATCCAGAGACCAAGACAGAAAGTAAACTCCACCATAAAAGCACAGTCCCCTGAACAGAAGAAATGCACCATTCACTCCAGGGAGGTACCTATTGGTTTAATTCAGCCTCTGATAGGCTGTTGCCAAGCCCAGCTCTGAAAGTCTTCCCCTCTAGGAAAGAGAGATGGATTTTTTCTTTACTCAAGAATATAGATCTAAAAAAATACAAACACTTCTGCATCTCAAAGCAGGCTCTGCCTCCTGAGCTACACATATTGATCAGCATTTGATTGTCAATTTTCTTTTATTTGAACCGGAGAAAAATATAATCTAATTATGTTCTTACTGACAGTTGGGAATCAGTCACACTAAATCCAATTCTCTGGGTTCTCATGATTAAGGTGTTTAAATTGGGGGACAACAAAGCAAAAGCATTGGTCGTGTTTTAATATAATTAGTACAGGATATATCTAAGGGATTCAAGTATCACTGTAGCAAGGAGCTCATTCTGCAGTAAAAGGGGGATTCTGCCATTTGGATTGAGTTAGGGTGGTTCATGGATGCACCGTTTTATCAATGTCTCCTCAAGAGTCCATGGAATGTGGAAGGGGAAAGATTGAAATAGTCCAAGTCTTGGCTAAGCTTCTATCAAGGGGTGCTAGGAGCTGATAAAATAACCTGGTCTTTACAGAGATCCCACACTGTAGGTCTCTAAGCTACAGATTCTCAGATTTTTCTATTTTATAAACCAGTAAAAATATATTTTTTTAATTTGAGAACCAACCTAAGGTTGCTATTTTTTTTTTTTTTGGTAAGAAGGAACTTTTTTAAACTACCAGTTTTATACAAACACACACACAAACACAGACACACACATACACACAGAAATTCCACCATGATTGGTCAGAATAGGTTAGGTTTTGCTGCAATAACAAACAACTCCTAAATCTTTGTAACTTCAAACATCAGAAGTTGATTTTCTCACTCATGCTACATCTGCAGGGAGGTGTGGGGTGCTCTGTTTTCCATCAAACTTGCCCTAAGACTAAGGCTAATGGGGGTTGCATTACCTCGAGTATCACCAAGCATGGAACAGAGGGAGAAGAATGCTAGAGAGCCCTGTACTAAGAATTAAATGCTCCAGGCTAGAAGTCTCACACTGCACCTCTACCCCCTGCCAGTTGGCCAGTACTTGCCACATCCCCTCCCCCACCACAGGGCAATGCATGAAGACAGGAGAATTGGATACATTACAAATTTCTACCCCATGGCATTTCATAAAAGAGAAAAAATGCAAATACAAAAATGTTTTAATAGAATAGAATATATACATTTTTAGAATAAAGAACAATCCTCCAAAAAGGACAGCTGGTGGTCTCCCACCAATGGGCACATTTCTGTGACATCTTCTCTGTTTTTCCATTTTATCCATGACCTATGAATATTTTATACAGATGGTCCAAAGAACACCATGTGGGGGCCACTGCTCTAATCAGGTGATGAAAATGGCCCCAAGAACAGAGCACAGTCTCTTTAGCAAAGACCCAGCAGGGCCAGGGTGACCATGTTCTCACCATCAATGTACAGACATCCACCTGCAGCATCCTCACATCCCAACATCAAACAGTGGCTCTTTATAGCTTGATTCTAATGCCCCTTGATCTTCATCATCACTGTAAAGCTCTCTGGCCCCAAGATCTAACATTGCCACTCTAGCTACATCCTGCAACTGTTCACCTCTCCTGCCTCCTCATCCCTCTAAACTTCTCTTCACAACCTCATGTTTCCTTCTTGCTTTACCTTCCTGCTCAGCCTGGACCTTACAGTCACCTTCTTCTTGTAATGTGCTTCTGAACTCGTTCTTCCCTGCCTTCAACCACACCCACCTGGAAAATCTCCATATCCCATTGATGACTTGCCTCGCAACTGCCCAAGGGCTGCTGAATGATACTGGAAAGAATCACAACATGGATCTGGTAGTTCCACTAAATAATCTCACCATCCAACTCTAGGATAGACTTCACTTCTGTTCAGCAATATCTTTAAGCATCACAAATAAATTCCAAACCATATTTGCTAGAACAGCTGATTTTAAACCTCTTCCATATCTCAAAGCCCCCCAAACCTAGGGGTTTCAGAGCCCAGAGTTGAGTTCTCTCAACTCACTTCCATCTCACCCCTAGATCACTGTATCTTGACCCTCTTCCTCTGCCTTTCCCATCTTATAAGGAGAAGCATCCTTCTCCTTTCCCAAGCTACCTTCTCCACTTGTGCCTCATTTGAGACCTCCCTTTATCACCCGTTCCCTTGGAACTCCCATGACTCACCACCTTCACTTGTCATTTCACTCATAAATATTTTGCACCATGTATGTGCCAGGCGTTTAACATATAATCATGCTTAAGTCTCCACATGCTAACAAGAAAAATCTTGATTATCCCTGCTATGCCCTCAAGTCATTACCCTCCCTGCTCCTTTCCTGTGTTCCCAAACTTTGTTGATCTTCATCAATCCCTCTGATGCAGATGGCTCCGAAGTTTGCACCTATTAGGTTGGTGCAAAAGTAATTACGGATTTTCCCATTAAAAGTAATGGCAAAAATAGCAATTATTTTTGTACCAGCCTAGTATCTTTTCTCCTTCCACCAAACTTTGTCCCTGAGCCATCTCATCACCTATAACTACCTCCTCCATGCAGTTGATTCCCAGATCTGTATTATTCTACTGAAAGTCCATTCCCCAACTTTCTCAGCTAGAATAACAGAAGCCCAATTAGAATTCATGATACCAGTTTCCCACCACCACAACCACCACCACCGTCGCCCTGCCATTGTTAGCAAAACTATCTCTTGAGTGGAGCTCAAAGATTTGTAATCGCCCACTCCCCAGAAAGATAACTTCAGACTCAGCCTAGAAGTAAAGATCCTCCAGATATGGCCTCAACTACCCTCCAACCCATGTCCCCAGTGCATACCTTTGATGCCCCCTTCAGTGGAGTTAAAATGGAGTGAGCGTTTTTCTTTTCACACACTCCTGGTGTTCTTCCACAAATACAATTTTCACCTCTTGAATATTTTCAAGGATTCTCCATGCTACACACAGTGAAATCCAAACTCCCCATCAGGACCCCAGTCTTCCCAAACCCTCTTTGCACTTTTCTGCCTCCATGCTTTTCCTTGGGTCATCCTCTTCTCTAATATAACCTTGTGTATTACTCTAGGTTCTCCAGCGAAAGAGCAGAGAGATAGAGGTAGAGCTATAAACATAGAGAGAGACAGATTGATTTGTTGTAAGGGATGGCTCACATGGTTATGGAGGCTAAGGAGTCCTGGAGTCTGCAGCCAGCAAGCTGGAGACCCAGGACAGCCAATGATGTAGTTCCAACTCGAGTCCACATCTAAAGTCAGGAGAAGATTGATGTCCCAGCTCAAATATAATCAGGTAAAAAGAGCAAATTCTCTGTGACTCTACCTTTTTGTTTTGTTCAGGCCTTCAGTGGATTGGATGAGGCTCACCCATATTGGGGAGGACAATCTGCTTTATTCAGTCCACCAATTAAATGTTATCCTCATCCAGAATACCTCAGAGACACACCCAGAATAATGTGTAGCCAAGTATCTGGGCACCCCACAACCCAGTCAAATTGATACATAATCTTAACCATCATGTCTTGCTTCTACTCTCTCCCCATTACTGCATGGCCAAATCCTTCCCTTATTTCAAGGCTTAGTTCAAATGTTACCTCTTAACTAAGCCTTCCCTGCTAACCCCAAATATTAATAGAATTGGTTTCTCCCTTCTCTGATGTCTCAAAATATGTTGTGTGTTTCTCTTTTACTGTATTTATTACAAACTCCCTTATAAATCAAGACAGTGATTCCCAGACAAATTATCAAGAGTACAAAAGAAGTCTTCTTTGAGTGTGAAATATCTCATGGAATATAGCACATGGCCTCTTCATGAAGAAACTACTCGGAGAGAAGAAGACAAGCTGGAAGAGGCCAGGGAAAGGGGGTTTGTACGAAGCACAATGAGGCTGGGCTCATACAGTGGCTCATACCTGTAATCCTAGCACTTTGGGAGGCCAAGTCCGGCGGATCATGAGGTCAGGAGATCGAGACCATCCTGGCTAACATAGTGAAACTCCGTCTCTACTAAAAATACAAAAAAGTTAGCCAGGCATGGAGGCAGGCACCTGTAGTCCCAGATACTCGGGAGGCTGAGGCAGGAGAATGGTGTGAACCCGGGAGGCAGAGCTCACAGTGAGCCGAGATCGCACCACTGCACTCAAGCCTGGGTGACAGAGCAAGACTCCATCTCAAAAAAAAAAAAAAAAAAAAAAAAAAGCACAATGAAATGTCAGTGGATGGGTGCCTATAATTTCTAAGGGAAATAGAGTATAATCCAAGAATTTTATAGCCAGCTAAATTATTGCCCAATCAAAATAGGCAAAAGACACTATCACATGTTCAAGAACTTAAAGAATACAGTATTTCTGAGCTCTTTAAAAAAAAAAGTCTTCATAATAAAATTTAGTCAGCCAAGAAATTAAAAAATAAGCAACTTGTGAATTGAATGACCATGACAAAAGGCTAGTGATGAGAGGTGAATCCATTTAAAAATAGGACTATGATTGCAGAACAGAAAGAAAAGGTGGTCAACCTTAACAACATAAAACAACCTAGAAATAACTAGTTTCCAGAGGTAAAGTGAGGGACTGTAGGAAATAGAAGTGCTAATGCCCTTTATTAAGTCAATTAATCAGGTCTAAAATTGAAACGTGGTTTTAAATATACAACTTCTTGTTTATTTTCCTCCCTAACTACCTGAGGATCAACCACCATGATGAATGACACAGTAACTATCTGGACCAGGAAGTTCATGACCAATCGACCGCTCCAGAGGAAACAAATGGTCACCAACGTCCTTCACCCCAGGAAGGCAACAAAATGTACAAGACCACAATGGGTGTCGTCTTCATATTAATAATTGGACTCAGAACCCATTTTGGTGGTGGCTAAACAATGGGCTTTGGCATGCTATCTGTTTCTTTGAATTATGCAAAGAAAAATGAACTCAAACATAGACTTGCAAGACACGGCTGGCATGAGAAGAAGATGACCTCAAGAAAACAGCAAAAGGAATGCAAGGGCAGAATGAAGTCAAGAGACTGCAAAGGCCAATGTCAGTGCTGGCAAAAAGCAAAAGGAGTAAAGATTTTGCAATGATTTATTTTCAGTGACTGTACAAATTTTTCATGAGATGATCAGTCAACTGTAAAGACTTCTACATATATATAAAACATCTTAATATTTTTCATCATCTTTCATTTCTTAGATGTTCTAGAAACTGATTTCTAGTGAGGAAAAACTACATTTATCTGAGTTGACCAGTTCGTTCAGTTTCACTTCCATTTCTTTTTCTTCTGATAAATTTACACAGCATTCAATTTGCTACTTCTTGTTTTTAAAATCTCATTTTGTGTGATCGGAAGTATCTGTTCATGTCTCTAGCCATCTTTGTGCATAGCAAGAAATGCTGTTCACTTAATATTAAGGAGGTTTATTTCTTGGGGTCATGAGATTTGGGGTGATTTCTCTCCCTTTTTGTACTTTTCGGTATTAATTTTTTTGAGACAATGTCACCAATATCCTTCATATTAATATTTGGACTCAGAACCCATTTTGGTGGTGGTTAAACAATTGTCACCCACATTGGAGTGCAGTGGTACGATCTCAGCTCACCAAACCTCTGCCTTCCAGGCTTAAGCAATTCTCCTTCCTCAGCCTCCCCCGTAGCTGGGATTACAGGCACGCAGCACCACTACTGCCTGGCTAATTTTTATATTTTTAGTAGAGATGGGGTTTCACCTTGTTGACCAGGCTGGTCTTGAACTCCTGACCTCAAATGATCCACCCGCCTTGGCCTCCCAAAGTGCTAGGATTACAGGTGTGAGCCACCACGCCCAGCCTTTCCTGTATTAAATTTTTTAAAACACAACATTTAAAATAATCAAATCATTCTTTTTGAATCTACTTTGTATTATAGGTATCCAAATACTCACCTATTCTCTCTCACATGATGACAAATTGTTGAAATGTCATTTCATTTTGTGGCTCCAGCCCCAGGGATTCTGACTCTGATTCTAAAGGATCTGCATGCAGAGCGAGCAAGCCGCCTGGATGATTCTCTTACAGGTGTTTTAAGGGCAGGAGTTTGAGACACCCTGATGCAAAAGAACGAACCCTCAAGGAAGTTGGCTGCACATGTATTTTCCTTCCTAGCACAGGAAACGACAGAAAGATTATCCAATCAGTACTACCCATAGCACCTGATTATATGTGTATTAGGAATTCAGAAATGGTTTGATCAAGGTTGAAGACCTAAAAAGAGGCTTTTCTCTTGGACACCAAGTACCCATCTCATGCGTGGTTGAGTTAGTAGAAACTGAGGATGATGCTTCTTCCTCCAGCATTGGTATCCCATGCTTTTTGTTCAGTAGATGAAGTACCTCCATCCCCCAACATCCCCAAGCTCAATCCCAGTTTCCTCACATACACTTTTTTTTTTTTTTTTTGAGACAGAGTCTCGCTCTGTCACACAGGCTGGAATGCAGTGCGGTGGTGCAACCTCAGCTCACTGCAACCTCCACCTCCCAGGTTCAAGCGATTCTCCTGCCTCAGCCTCCTGAGTAGCTGGGATTACAGGCATGCACCATCATGCCTGGCTTATTTTTGTATTTTTAGTAGAGATGAGGTTTCATCATGTCGTCCAGGCTTGTCTCAAACTCTCGGCCTCAAGTGATCCGCTCACCTCAGCCTCCCAAGTGCTAAGATTACAGGTGTCAGCCACCGTGCCCAGCCTCCTCACTTACACTTTTACAGAAGATTTGATCATACCCACTCCACAGAAGTCAGAATGGCCCCCACGTGGTGTTAAAAGGGAGTGAAAACTTGAGTTCAATCAACTGAGGGTGACACAGAAACATTTCCCCCAAAATGCTTTTGGCAGCTCTGCTGATCCATAACCTGGCTCCATTTCAGGGCAAGACCTCCACTTAAGCTGCACTGGCTTCCACTAGAGTAAATCACATTATCTCATGGCAAACACAACTGAAGGGCAAAAAGATTCTTTTAAAAATGACTTTTGTCTCTCACTTACCAACACACGCTGGCCTCCCTAGAGCCTGACTCCATTCAGCACCTGTTCCACTGAGCACCCACTGAAAGCTCAGCTCATGAGCTGAGATGACCCAGACATCAAGGAGTTTACAATCCAGGGGAAGAACAGACCCGAATACAAGTGATGACAATACAAGACGGAGTCAAAGAGCCCAAATTGAAGTTTCAGCAGAATAGCACCAAAGACTAGTTCCCAACCCAGCTCCCAGAGCCAGAGCCAGAGCCAGGCTGGCTGCATGTGATCAGCTGGGAGTTTTTGCAAACATAGGTCCTAGCTGAACCCCTAATCATCAGACTGGGAGTCACTGGGAGTGAACTCCAGGAACTGGTTTATTTAATAAGCACCCACACACACATGATTCTGATGTTCCTAAGGGTTGTAGAAACATGGAACTATAGAAAACACTAAAAAAAAGGCACTAAAAGAAACCTATAAATATTAACTACCATCCCAGGCATCATGAGGACGCTCCACCTGCACTTTTTACAATACTTAGAATAACCTGCAAGGGAAGCATTCATTCATGACGATGGGCTTTGTCGGGATCAGAGCCAGCCTTGGGAATGCTTGAACCTGTGCTGAAGGTCACCCCCTCCTCCCCACAGGAGGGGGCTAACATTAAGGAGCAGGGGCCAGATGGGAAACGGAGTGTCCTTTTATTATGAGACCACAGTGAGAGATTTTTTTTTTTTCCCAGAGTCCCGTTCTTGCCACCCAGGCTGGTGTGCAGTGGTTCAATCTCAGCTCACTGCAACTTCCACCTCCTGGGTTCAAGCAATTCTCCTGCCTCAGCCTCCTGAGTAGCTGCAACTACAGGCGCCCGCCACCATGCCTGGCTAATTTTTGTATTTTTAATAGAGACAGGGTTTCACCATGTTGGTCAGGATGTTCTTGATCTCTTGACCTCATGATCCACCTACCTTGGCTTCCCAAAGTGCTGGGATTACAGGTGTGAGCCACCACGCCTAGCCTGAGACTTTCAAGTAAAGCCACAATGGACCACAGAGCTTAGACATCAGGGCTAACATGAAATCTCTGTCATTAAATCTTGAGATCTTATTATCTTTGCTCAAAGAAAAAAATAATCACAATTGACATTTTGAGGACAAGACATCTGAATGTAAACTTGATCTTAGAGGATATTAAGGAATTACTCATAATTTGATTAGGTATGACAATGATCATATAAAAAATGCCCTCATGTTTTTAGAGGGAAAGTAATTTACGTAGGGGTGAATATCATGATGCAATTACATAACTACTGTAAACTATTTTTAAATACTTCAGAAAAACAAATGGAGTAAATATTGCAAACGTTAATAGTTTTTAAACCTATGTGATGGGTATATGATAGCTCATTAAACTAGTCTCTCTACTTTTATGTATATTGAAAATTTTTCATAATAATAATAAAAAAACCTTGGCCAGCCACAGCAGCTCATGCCTGTAATTCCGGCACTTTGGGAGGCCGAGGTGGATGGAGGACTGCTTGAGCCCAGGAGTTTGAGACCAGCCTAGGCAACATGGTGAAACCTCATCTCTACAAAAAATAGACAAATTAGTCAGGCATGTTGGTGTGCACCTGCAGTCCCAGCTACTCAGGAGGCTGAGGTGGGAGGATCACCTGAGCCCAGAAGGTCAAGGCTGCAGTGAGCCAAGTTCATGCCACTGCACTCCAGCCTGGGTGACAGACCCTGTCTCAAACAAACAAACAAGCAAACAAAAACCCTCTTGATCCCATTTCCCAAAAAAATGATTTTTTTGAGATCTTACCATCTCCTGGCTTGGTGCAGAGTACAGGAAATCAAGACAAAGCATAGCACACAAGGAATAAGGAGGGAGGGAAGTGTGGGGGAGGCTGACACTATGGACTCTCCCAGCTCAGTCGACCCATGCGCCTTGCTTCATGGAAGAAAAGAATGGAAGATGAAGCATGCCTTTCACACACAGTGACCTTCCTCACTAGTAAATGCGCCTCCAGAAGTGTCCAAGAGCTCAGTGCCACAGCCAGGCTGGCTGCATGAGAATCACCTGCGAGCTTTTGCAAACACAGGCCCCTACTGGGTCCAAATGTATTCATCTCTTGGAGAGGAGGAGAGAGGCACAACAAGGAAAAGGATGGGAAGAAACCAGCCTTGTGCACAGGAGGATGCTGGGATTCATCCTGCAAGTTTAGCGCAATGCAGCCTATTTTACAAGGTCACAGAAGCTCAGAGAGGTAAACCTGCCCAGGTTCTCGTAGTTTGTAACTGGCAAAACCTGCCCAAATCTCTGTCTCTAGAGATATTTCCACTTGCTTCAACTCTGGAGCTGTCTTAGTTGTAAAGACGACAGATTCAACTCATCTCTCACTTCTGTTTGCAGATATTGTCTAAGGTCCCTTGTGAATATGTAGGTCAGGGCTGTGTTTTTGAGTTTTTTGTTTGTTTGTTTCTTGGTTTTTTTACAAAGCAATCTTGTGGAAAGAACCCAAAGTGGCTCCCCCATTTAAGACCCTGTAAACAGGGAGACCAGAGTCTGGAGTCCTGGTCTGGTTTACACACCTTCCTTAGATTTCCCTGTGTGTAAAATCCAACAACAATCTTTGACAAATTGCCTCCCCTAGGGGAGAGATGGAGGAAGTGTTAACTTTGCTTTTTTTTTTTTTTTTTTCTGTTTTCAGACAGAGCCTCGCTCTGTCACCCAGGCTGGAGTGCAGTGGCGCCATCTCAGCTCACTGCAACCTCTGCCTCCTGAGCTCAAATGATTCTTGTGCCTCAGCCTCCTGAGTAGCTGGGACTACAGGCAGATGTCACCACACCTGGCTAATTTTTGTATTTTTAGTAGAGATGGGGTTTCACATATTGGCCAGGCTGGTATCGAACTCCTGGTCTCAAGTGATCAGCCCCGCCTCAGCCTCTCAAAGTGCTAGGACTACAGGCATGAGACACCCTGCACAGCCGCTTTGCTATTTTTTTTTAATAGACAGCTTCGAGGTCCAGTATGAGTTCACAGATTAGGAAACATCACAGGCAAAGAAGAACACCTTGCATTCAAATAGCAGAATGTTTTCGTTATCAAAGTGCTCTCACCTGCCATCTAATGTTGTCTTCCCAGCAGTCCTGGGAAAGAAGCAGATGTGGTTTCCAATCCCACTTTCCAGAAGAGGAGACTGAGGCAGAGGCTTTGCAGATACACAGAGGACATGTGAGGACAGGCGAAGGTCATGATCATTGTCAGCCACTCCCCCAACTTGACATTCCCAAATCTGGTGGACTTCCAGCCAGAGGAGACAGAAGGACTGGATCACTCGACTCTGCCATGGGTGCCAGGACCAAATTTTTCCCTGGCTAACTCAGTCACATCCTCTCTGGGATCTCCAACTACTACCGATCCCACAAGTCTCAGCTAAAACAGCAATTCAATGAGGAACTTTTTTCTGAGGCTCCAGGATTGGGCCAGGCCCTCTCCATGGCTGTCTGCCCTTCCCCTACTGCAGAACTTAGCACCCGTATGTCACTATTGGTTCAAACATGTGTCTTTCGTATGCTCTTCACGTTATCTGCAGCATCTGCCAAGAATAATAATGAATGGTAAAACCTAATCTCTATTGAGTGTCGATGATGCACTTTTAACGTGACATCTTATTTAATCCTCACTATATCTGCAAGAGTAGAAGCTATTAATAGCCAATTTTCAGATAAGAAAATCAAAGCACAGTTTCTATAACTTACCCAAGCAGCTAGCTAGGAGGCAGCTCAGTTTGAGCCCAGGGAATCATATTCTAGAGACCGTGTTCTCAATTACTAGAGCAGGTACCTCCCCAGAATCTAGCAGGTGGTTAACGAGTCTTTGTGGAATAAATGAACAGAAGGAGAAGCAGATGGATGGATACATAGGTGGGTGGGTGGATAGATGGGTGGATGGAAAGATGGGTGGGCGGGCAGGTGGATGAATGAATGGATAGTTGAGTCGGTGAAGGGATGGCTGAGTGGGGGGAGAAATGGATGAGTGGGTGAGGGGGTGGAGGGATAGATAAATGGATGGACGGGTGGGTGGATAGATGGGTAGATGAGTGAATGGGTGGATAGATGCATGGGTGAGTGGATGGATAGATGGGTTGGTGGGTGGGTAGGTGGATGATAGTTGGGTGCATAAGAGAGTGGGTTGGATAGATAGATGGGTGGGTGGGTGGATAGATGGGTAGGTGGGTGGATGGATGTATGCATGCCTGGATGGATGGATGGATGGATGGATGGATGGATGGATGGTTGGATGGATGGAAGGAAGGGTGGATGGATGGACGGACAGATGAACAGATGGACTTGAGCATTTATTCAGGGTCCTCCAAAGAATTGAGTGATATCCTAGGGTGTCTCATCACCTGCAGGTGGGTGGGCAAGGGGGCTTGCCTCTGTAATACTCATGATTATGGGTAGTGCTCAGCGTTAGTCACTACTCTCAGAACACTTTATTGACTAGGAAAGTCAAAACTGGCATTGACAACTAATGCAAATTACAGCTATAACTAACAGAAGATGTTGAGCTGATGACAGCTGGGCAACCAATAATCAATAACTTGGCTGGGTCATGTTACTGCCATGCTGGGCAGGTAGAGCCAAGGGTTCCTTAATCCCCCCATCACATTGAGGATGCTTATCACGACTTCCCCAACCATGGGGACAGGGATCTTATCAAATACTTGCAGTTCACCCCAAAAGGCTCACCCTCTTCCTTCCACCTGCACATGACCTTCAGCACAAAGACATTTGCAGTCCTCCAGGTCAGCCCTTCTTCCAGCCTTTGAATTAACCCTGATGACTGCCTGCCCATTAGGTATCTTCACCTTTCATCACACAGCCTTTTCCAAGGCTTTCCTTCACTCCAGCCCTCACTAAACACTGGAACTGTTGTTGACAAAATCCAGAACAAGCTGGCTGGGGGATACAGGTGGGAAGCAGGCTGTAGTAACGGGGAAAAATTCTAAGCAATCTCAAACACAGAAAAGAAACTGAACAGGTAAGAGAGAGGCAGTCAAGAGAAGAAGTGTTAATTTTGCATAACTGAAGCTGAAGAAGATCAGGGGGGCATGGCAGACCACAAGATAAATATGATATAGACTCCTTTTAAAAAAAGTATAAACACCCACCCTTTCCTATTGACAACTGTGCTTCAAATATTGCTAAGGTCTTTACTAAAGGCGAGTCAGAAAAACTGAGTATTTTATGCAATACAGTAAGAAGGCCCATAGGCAAGCATGTTCCTGACACCACCTTCTAGGATAACCCCTGGGATTCTGGTTACACCTGTCCTAAAGTTGTCTCTCACTCCTGCTGTTGGAGAGCTACCATGAGAGAAGAACCACAGTAAATTGGTTAGGAGTGTGCACCCAGCGAACAGCCAGATGGCTTCAAACCATCACTACCTAATACTGATCAAGTTACATAATGTTCCTGAGCCTCAACTTTCTCATCTGTAAAATGGGTATGACATCATTCATTAATCAAATTCTAGGTGAGCATATACTAAACACCAGAGACACAAATGAGAATCAGGAACAGGCATGGCCCTGGTCCTCATGGTGACCACAGTCTTGAAGGGGAAGGATGACATGCACAGAAATAGGAATCCATAGCTGAGCTAGTGTCTACCACAGAGAGGCACCTGGCGTCATGAAAGCAGATAACAGTGGGTTGCTGTGACTGAGTCAGTGTGGCCAGGCGTCCCTGAGGATGTAGTGACTCCACTGTCAGATGAGACTGTGACCAGGTGAAGAGGCAGGGAGAGGGAAAATCTTTCCAGGCAGAAAGAGCAGGATGTGCAAAGGCCCTGTGGCAGGAAAAGAGCAAAGGAAGTGCAAGAGCCTGAAAGAGGCCAGAGAGAACAAGTGAACATGTGGATAATCACAGCACCCGCCTCACACAGGACTTGCAAGAAATTGAGACCCTGTCTGTAACAGATTCAGCAATGACTAAATAGAAACTATCTCCTAAAAGCACAGGATGAGGCTCCTTGGTGGTATTTCCCATGTGAGGCTGCCATGGACTCAGAGGCCAAGTTCAACCTGCCTGTAGACAACCTCCAAGCCAGCTGGACACACATACACCCTCAGGCTCAGGATACCCAGGACAGAGTCCTGGATGCTTGAAGTCATGATAAGTATCCAGAAGGACACAGAATTCCAGCCAGGCATGGTGGCTCACACCTGTAATCCCAGCACTTTGGGAGGCCGAGGTGGATCACCTGAGGTCAGGAGTTCGAGACCAGCCTGGCCAACAGGGTGAAACTCCCTGTCTACTAAAAATACAAAAAAATTAGCCGGGTATGGTTGTGGGTGCCTGTAGTCCCAGCTACTCAGGAGGCTGAGGCAGGAGAATCGCTTGAACCCGGGAGGCAGAGACTGCAGTGAACCGAGATTGCACCATAGCACTCCAGCCTGGGCAACAAAAGTGAAACTCTGTCTCAAAAAAAGAAAGAAAAAAAAAGAATGACACAGAATTTGCTAAAGGGGGGGAAAGGGCTTTCTTACAAAGCTGGGCCTGGTTTCTACAGAGAGTCTTCCAGATGAAAATTAAGCAGCTCTTTGCAAGCACCTCAGAGGAGAACCCCTCACGCCTGTGTGAATCAGGCACACAGGCGGATCCAAGACAATTGGCTGCGTGCATGTGAACAAGCCTATGGTGGAAATGCAGTGCTTTATTTGTTTGGGGTGGTTTAATCACCAGGAGGGAGAAGCTTCTAAAGCAGCATTCAGAGGTGGCTGTTGCCTGGGTTTTCTGGAAGGGGGAGGCGGTGAGGATGAGGGCTTCCATTTCATCTGCAGGCCCCTTGCAAGGAGCTGGGGAAAGCTTTGCAGCCATCTGCACACTGTTTGCCCTCTTGTCTGGCTGGGCAGCTGAGCTCCAGATGGGGGCAGATGGGATAGCTCTTGCTACCATATTTGGAGAGAGATGGCAGGGAAGTCAGCCCCCGTGAAGAAGACAGGAGCAGGCAGGTGCTGGACAGTGCTGCCCAGGCCCCTGGGGCTGAAGTGTCCAACGCCACAGCCTCTAGGTACCACTAAAGCAGCCCAAGAGGATCTTCTCTGTCCATCTCCATCCTGGCACCTACAGACACTTGGAGAGAGTCCTTCACATGGGAACTCACAAATGCACACTGATAACCCCCACACGGAACTCTTATACGTAGCAAGTGAAAAGACAGGATGCCAGTTAAACTTGAATTTCAGATAAACAACAAATCATTTTTTAGGGTAAGAAGGTCCCAAATATTGCATGGGATACATTTGCACCAAAAAAAAAAAAAAAAAAAAAAAAAAGTTAATGAGAAACTCAGGTTTAATTGGACCTCCTGTATTTTACCTGGCAAGCCTAACCCTGCATAAACACAACCTCGAGCTTGAAACTCAGAGAAGCCACGGCCGTGCTCACACACGTGCACAAACCCATATGCCTTACAGAGTCAAGGGCTGTGATGAGGGGGTCCCCACCCTTGCACACTTCCCTGTCCTCTGTCTGGGCTCAGAGTAAACAGGGGGTCACCTGGCATCCACGTCTAAGCTGGGCTTGGAGGTGTCCTAATGAAGCAGGATGCTGACCTGCACTTCCCCAGCTCAGCCGGGGCTGCAGCCAGGCCTAGCTTCCAGTCTCGGGCCTAGAACACACAGCACAGCCCCAGACCTTGGCAAGAAGCCTTCATCTCAAGGGCCACTGGTTCAGGACCTATTAGAAGCCCCACTTCTTTCCTCTGTTTCTGCTGCCATTGCCCCAGTCTCTGACCCTGCCGCTCAATCACTCTATAAGCACAGAAGGTACTAGGGATGGCTCTGGGCTCAGCACTAAAGACAATGTCCCTGGTAAAGCCACAGTCTAGCAATGACAGTCAACAACGTATCAGCAACAGCCCTGCCCCACACGTGCTGACTGCACACAAGGCCGGCGCTGTGAACGTGCTCTCAACAGTGATCTCACTGAACCCTCATGGCAGCTCTAGGATGCAGACAGTAGCATCACATTATCCCCATTTTACTTATGAGAAAACTGAGGCCCGAAGAAGGCAAACACAGGCCTCGGGATTTGCAGTAACATTGCCAGGAATGTTTGAGAAAGCAAACTTCTCCAGAGTGAAGCAGTCTGCCAAAGCTCAGAAGCCAGAGTCCCTGTTAGCAGGGGCTGGGGGGACTGGGGGCAGACAAGCGGGTAGGGGCTGGACCCCCCCAGGACACCAGGGTGCAGACTGGTGTGAGTAAAAGAAAGAGAGTCGGTCGTGCCATCATCTGCAGAAGATGATGTCTACAGAGGACAGTACCATGTGAGCCCTTGGGGAGCCGGATGACTGGATGGAATTTTGCACAGGATGCAAATTAAGCACAGATTCCCCTCTGACCTAGAGAGCCCACCTCCAGGAACATCTCACAGAAATGCACACACAGAGCACCAAGTGATGTGTGCGAGGAAATTCATCAGAACACCGTCTGTGATTGGGAAAAGGCGGAAACCATCCAAAGACGTATCGGTGCAGGGCTGGTTAAACGAAGCGTGGTGCATCCACACGTCAGAATAACTGCTGGGAGAAGAAGGTGGTACCCAGGTTCCAACATGAGACAATGTCAAAGACATGCTGCCTGAAAAGCAGGCTTTCCAAAGAATAAATATAGCATTATTCCATTTTTATTTTTTTAAAAAGGTTACAATAAACACTTATGTGTAAATACATGTGCTGGCGTGCACAGAGGGAAAAGTTGTGGACAGGAACAGAAAACCAAACTCTGCGTGTTCTCACTCATAAGTGGGAGTTGAACAATGAGAACACATGGACACAGGGAGGGGAATATCACACACCAGGGCCCATCGGGGGTGGGGGACAAGGGGAGGGAGAGCATTAGGACAAACACCTAATGCATGCGGGGCTAAAAACCTAGATGACGGGTTGATAGGTGCAGTAAACCACCGTGGCACATGTACACCTATGTAACACACCTGCACGTTCAGCACATGTATCTCAGAACGTAGAATAAAAAATAAAAAGAAATCAAAGAAAAAGGTGTGGAGAGGTATACCCCAACCCTTCCCAGTGTTACCTCTGAGAAGCAAGATCAAGAAAATCAAATCAAGAGGAAGTTTTATGTTTTGTTTTCTATATAAATTTTTTATTTTTTTATTTTTTTATTTTTTTGGAAACAGTCTCACTCTATTGCACAGGCTGGAGTCCAGGGACACAATCTCGGCTCACTGCAACCTCCTCCTCACTGCAACCTCCTCCTCACTGCAACCTCCTCCTCACTGCAACCTCCTCCTCACTGCAACCTGCTCCTCACTGCAACCTCCTCCTCACTGCAACCTCCTCCTCACTGCAACCTCCTCCTCACTGCAACCTGCTCCTCACTGCAACCTCCTCACTGCAACCTCCTCCTCACTGCAACCTGCTCCTCACTGCAACCTCCTCCTCACTGCAACCTCCTCCTCACTGCAACCTGCTCCTCACTGCAACCTCCTCCTCACTGCAACCTCCTCACTGCAACCTCCTCCTCACTGCAACCTGCTCCTCACTGCAACCTCCTCCTCACTGCAACCTGCTCCTCACTGCAACCTGCTCCTCACTGCAACCTCCTCCTCACTGCAACCTGCTCCTCACTGCAACCTGCTCCTTCTGTGTTCAAGTGATTCTCTTGCCTCAGCCTCCCAAATAACTAGGATTACAGGCACGCACCACCAAGCCTAGCTAACTTTTGTATTTTTTGTAGAGACAGGGTTTCACTATTTTGGCCACCTGGTCTCGAACTCCTAGCCCGCCCGCCTTGGCCTCCAGAAGTGCTGGGATTACAGGTGTGAGCCACCATGCCTGGCCTGCATTGCTTGAATTCTCAGACCACATGGACCTTCTCATCTGACCCAGTTGCAAGAGTCCAAGGCAGGAAAGGCAGAAGGCAGGGGCTTACCCCTCCATCAGGACAACATAGAACAGAGTCAAAAAAGAAAATCATGAATGGATCAGTCAAGAGGGCCGTGCACGTGCCCTCCCGGGCACCTACACCTTGCAACTTAAGCCGACAGGCTTTCAAGCCACAGAGTCTTCCTCTCCAGAGACTAGCAAGGACACAAGCCCTGGCCAGGCCCCTCCAGGAGGATGGTCTGAGGGACAAGGTGGGGAGCACAGTCAGGGGTGGCAGGAAGAAAGGTGGACACGAAGCCAAGGAAACCAGGGCACCCCATGCTTCCTGAAGGCCACCAGGACAGGGCGCCACACAGAACCCCTGCGCACCTGTTTCTACAACAGCCTGAACACAAGGAAAAGGAAAACAAGGAAAATACACAAAGCCCCGCCTCACCTGGAGCAGGTTAAATAAAGGTGTGTGACTTTGTCTTCATGTCCTTTGGAATTGGAAATCCAAGCTTCCTCTCCTGTGCCTTTAAGGCCCTGGCTGCTGCCCTGCAGCTCCCTCTCTTCCCTCCTCCTCCTGTCCTTTTTTTTTTTTTTGAGGTGTAATCTTGCCCTGTTGCCCAGGCTGGAGTACAGTGGCACAATCTCAGCTCACTGCCACCTCCACCTTCCAGGTTCAAGCAATTCTCGTGGCTCAGCTTCCCGAGTAGCTGGGATTATAGGTGTCACCAAGTCTGGATAATTATTGTATTTTTAGTAGAGACAGGTTTTCACCATGTTGGCCAGTCTGGTCTCAAACTCCTGGACTCAGGTGATCCACCCACCTAGGCCTCCCAAAGTGCTGGGATTACAGGTGTGAGCCACCATGCCCGGACCTCTTGTCCTAACTCTGCCATCTCTTTGCAGTCTTCCCCAAGCAGCTTTTCCTTGGCCCACCCTGCCCCTCTCCAGAGCTGCACTCTCAAACCACCCCCCAATGCCCCCTGGCCCTGGCTCCTGCCCTGGGGCTCTGATCCTCAACTGGTGAGGTCTAGAGGGTCAGAGGGAGCCAGACTCCCTAGAGAAGCTAAGGCAGGAGCCCTGTGCTTAGGCAGGAGCTTAGCTAAGCTCAGGCAGCTTAAGCTAAGCTAAGGTAAGGCAGGAGCCCTGTAGGTAAACTGCCCCCTTCCAGCTGGGGCTGAATAGAAAGGGGAAAGTCTGCCCCCAGAATACAGGGCTCTCAGAGGCCCTGGGGATCTGTGCTGGCAGTCAGGAGGACTGTCACCTCAGCGCACTTCCCTGCAAGGAGGGCTGTGCAGGAAGCTGCATGTTGCTTAGAGAACAAAAAAAGGAAATTAAATGCACCATCTGGTTATTAGGATGAGATTTTGAGGCAGACACTTAAATATGCATGCCTAGACATTATAAAACTTGGGGGAAATGTTAATTTCAATAACGCCAGTTCTTGTACTCGCAGAAACTATTTTTTTTTTATCTCTCTTTCTAGTCATTTGGGGGCTCCATCCCTCAGAGTGGCAGCACCAAGACAGCTGGCCTCACTGGGTTTTGTACGCTGTGCAAGGTGAGATCCCAAGCTCTTGCCTGGAGACCCATCTTAGGAAAATGTTAGAACAGGGCAACAAGTTGCCATTTCCTCCCTCCTTTCTCTTCCCCATACAAAAATCAGAAAGCACGCTAGCTCAGACCTGTGTACATTTCAAGGGTGGCTGGACTCATGGCCGCCTGGGACATCAGGGTGGTACAAAGTCCTCTTAACCTAAGACTGTCGGGGTACAAGGATCAGCATTTTTTTTTCCTTTTTCTTGAGGGCCAGATGGTAAATAGCTCAGCTTTGCAGGCCATAGGTCTCTGTCCCAACTATTCAACTCTCCATTGTAGCAGGAAAGCAGCCACAAGACAATATGCACTGAAATGGGTGTGGCTGTGTTCCAATAAAACTTTATTTGTATGAACAGGCAGGGGGCTGGTTCTGGCCTGTGGGCTACAGCCTGCCTCCTCTGCTACAGCATGATCTCCAAGGACCCATCCATCTCGTAGACCAGCAGCTGGCACACAGGAGCTGCTCAGATACTTGAAGGAGGAATGGAGAAGGCAAGCATCCCCCAGGGCACAGACCTGAGGGTCTCCCAGCAGCACCATCCTTTGCCATCTCATGCCGAGGGACAAAGTCAGAGGAGGGCTCTCCACCAAGGCTGGGTTCTCCTCCAAGGAAATGTGATAACAGGACAGAAAGCATCGTGGAAGGATAGGGGCTTTGGAGTCCCACAAACCACAGTTTGCAAGACCAGGAGCAACCTGCACTTCCTTGCACACACCCTGGGTGGGTGCTGGAGCATCTAGACTTAGAGTGAATCTTTTCTCCCTCCTCCCCCAACTGGCCTCCATTACACTTCCAGCAACAATGTGGGGTATGTACACGATGGAGTACTATTCAGCCTTCAAAAAGAAGGAAATGCTGCCATTTGAGACAACATGGAGGAGCCTGGAGGATATTATGTTAAGTGAAATAAGCCAAGCACAGAACGACAAATACCACATGATCTCACTTATATGTGGAATCTAAAAAAGTTAAACTCCGCCAGGCATGGTGGCTCATGCCTGTAATCCCAGCATTTTGGGAGGCTGAGGCTGGCAGATTGCTTGAGCCCAGGAGTTCGAGACCAGCCTGCATAACATAGCAAGACCCCAACTCTACAAAAAAATACAAAAATCAGTGGAGCGTGGTGGTGCATGCCTGTACTCCCAGATACTCAGGAGGCCGAGTTGGGAGGATTGACTGAGCTTGGGAGGTCAAGGCTGCAGTAAGCCAAGATCACAACCCTGCACTACAGCCTGGGCAATAGAATGAGATTGTCTCAAAAAAAAAGAAAGAAAAAGAAAAGAAAAAAGTTGAATTCACAGAAGCAGAGTAGAATGATGGTTGCCAGGGTGGGGAAGTGGACAGATGCCAAAGGACACAGAATGTCATTTTTAGAGAAGAAGAATAAGTTCAGGATATCCATGGGACAACATGGTACCTATAGTTAATAACAACATATCATACACTTGGAAATCACTAAGAGAGTAGATTTTTAAGTGTTCTCACCACAAAAAAATAAGTCTGGGAGGTGGTATGTTATTTAGCTTGATTTAGCCATGTCATAATGTATACATACTTCAATCACATCATATTGTATACCCTCTTGTACATAATTTTTGTCAATTCAATAAATTCAACAACTCCAAAAAACAAGACATCTTCTTTACAAAAATAATTATTAAAAATAAAATTCAGAATTCTATTTTATTTATTATTTTTGAAACAGTCTCGCTCTGTCACCCAGGCTGGCTGAAGGGCAGTGGTGCGATCTCGGCTGACTGCAACCTCTGTCTCCCAGGTTCAAACAATTCTCCTGCCTCAGCCTCCCAAGTAGCTGGGATTACAGGTGTGTGCAATCACACCTGGCTAATTTCTGTATTTTTGGTAGAGACAGTTTCGCCACGTTGGCCAGGCTGGTCTCGAACTCCTGACCTTAGGTGATCTGCCAGCCTCGGCCTCCCAAAGTGCTGGGATTACAGGTGTGAGCCTCTGTGCCTGGACAGAATATAAAAGATTGTTTAATTCAACTAAAACATTAAAACATAGATTATTTCTATAAGTGGTCATTGTTCTAATATGTTTTGGTCAAAACAGTCTCCTTATCCATCCACAATTAAATGGTTAATTGACATTTGATTGGATTTTGATAAAGTTTTCAAATCATGATTGACTTTTCCAATGTACAGTAAAATGTGTGTGAAAATATTTCAGAAAAATTAATATTTAAAAATGGTCAGGCATGGTGGCTTTTGCCTATAATCCCGCACTTTGGAGGCCAAGGTGGGCCAATCACTTGAGGTCAGGAGTTTGAGACCAGCCTGGCCAAACCTCATCTCTACTAAAAGTCCAAAAGTTAGTCAGGTATGATGGCATGCACCTGCATTCCCAGCTACTTGGGAGGCTGAGGCAGGAGAATCCCTTGAACCTGGGAGGCGGGTTCCCCAGGCTTAGAGCAAAACCCCCATCTTGTCTGTCTCCACTCTCATCCCAGGCAATCGCAGTCATTTCCACAGCCTCAACCACTGTCTACCTGGGATGCCTCCCAAGCCCGAGTCTCCCGCCCAAACCTGCCTTCCTAGCCCCAGACCCATCTGTCCTGGCACACATTGCCCCCTGGGTCCCAAGCAACCTCAGCCAATGAGTCCAACATCAACTTCCTGTCCTTGCCTGACACTGCCAGCCCTGAGATCAGACTTGACCATTCACCTCCAGTACCTGATAGGTCCATCAGTGCTCTGTAACATATCCCACAAACATTCCCCAAACCAGGCACCAGACTCCACACATCAACACCCTCATGTGAGTCACCAGCATCCCTGGCAGGGACCCCTGTCCAAGCCTCCAACTCGTCTCCTTCCTGTCCCTTGAGTTCTGTGTCACATTCCAGAGGCCACAAGAAGAAAAATGACCACCTTAATGAAATTAAAAGAATTGAGAAGACATTTCCCTATGGTCCAAAGTCTTTCCAACTGAGAAACACATATCAAGATCCAGCCTGCCAGCCCTGCGGTTAAATGTTCCTGAAATAATTAAAGCCCAAGGCAACACAGCCCCCACTCCACAAGTACTCCCAGCACAGTAAGACTTCCTTCTCTGCAGGGGCTTGAAATGTCCAGTGTGTACCCTGCCCCTCTCTGTCATAGCTAACAGGAATGTACTCCGTGTCTTCTTCCTGCTCAAAGGACCATCCACAAACCTGCGCTGGCAGCACTTTTGGCCAGGGGGGGATGCGAGAACTTCCACCATTTCCCACTTATGCACTGCATTCCTCAGGAGCCTGCCTCACAAATTACAAGAGCGCCGCAGCAGACACACCACGTTCCAGCACGTGGTCATGTCTTCATGTCAGCTTCAAAGATCATCGCCAGGGAAATATCTATATCTCGGCAGAGAGAGCTTCAGCCTGTGTAGTCCAGCTGTGCTCAAATGGAAATCCAGAAACCCGGATGCTGGTCAAAACACCCTGTCTTGAAGAGCCGGCTCTGCAGGACCCCAGCGTGGGAGTGAACTGGGTGGGCCACCTGCACTGCCTGCCCACATCCCTGCCTCCTGGAATCCTGGACCCTGAGAACCAGGGGGATGTGGTGGGGAACAGGCAAGTCTTGTGCAGAAAGCCAAGATGCCACCCAAATCCACTCTGCAGTCTAGGTGGGTGATATTCTGGTCTGCACCGCACCAGCGCATGAGGGGATGGAGGATGGAGTCTAGACAAGCCAAATGTAAAAAGATATTGCCCAAGTATTTTGTGCTTTGTCTGTGTTACAATGCTATGCCCAGCCCAGCATGGTGGCTCACACCTGTGATCTCAGCACCTTGGGAGGCCGAGGCAGGCGGATCACCTTAGGTCAGGAGTTTGAGACCAGCCTGGCCAACGTGGTGAAACCCCATCTCTACTAAAAATACAAAGATTAGCCTGGTGTGGTGGTGGGCACCTGTAATCCCAGCTACTCGGGAGGCTGAGGCAAGAGAATCACTTGAGCCCAGGAGGTGGAGGTTGCAGTGAGCGGAGATCATACCACTGCACTCCAGCCTGGGCAACAGAGTAAGACTCCGTCTTAAAAAATAAATAAATAAATAAATTCTATGCCCAGCATTTTCCATGTACTGTCTTATTATCTCAGTAAATCCCATATAACCTTCCTATGAAAGTGTATCTCATTTATCTCCATTTTATAGATGAGAAAACTGAGGCTTCTGGAGTAGTATTAATTTTCCAAGACTGCATTACTCATAAAGGGTACAGCAGGGACCCAAGCTCGACACTCTCACCCTCAAACATTTCCTCAAGTGTAGACCAATGGCTCTTAACTGGGGTGGTTTTGCTCACGTACCACTCCCTTGCTCCATGATATTTGAAACCGTCTGGAGACATCTGGGGTAGCCATAGCTGGGAGGGTAGAATGGCACCTAGAGGATGGAGACCAGAGATGCTGCTAACCATCCTACAATACACGGGATGGCCCCCCCACCAGCACCATGAATGGTCTCACCCCAAGTGTTGTGACTGTGGCAAAGCTGAGACATCCAGGTTTCTCCTCAGCAAGAAGGAAAATACCTGCAACGCGGATGCACCTCTGCAGGAGCCCCAGGCTGACAATAACCTTCCTCATCTGGTTTCAACCCTGGATGCTTTCACCTGGCGCGTCCATCAGGGATTTCAGGGACCCCAACGAGTTATTACCCTTGAATGCTCGGTTCCGCCTGACAACCCTGAAATCTTGCCGAGGTGCCTGGTCTTGAGGAAGGCTCAGCAAGTGGTTGAGGTTGATAACCAAATACCTAGGAGAGACTTTTCTTTCCCTCCAGGAGGAGCTGTGGGTCAGACACACCCTGGGATCATTCACAAGCAGTCAATAAAGGCTTGGGAAGGGCCAGGTTTTCTAGTCCTTCTCAATGGGGTGGGTGTTTGTGGATACACAAGAAGCCTGTGAAACCTCTGATATTGGCAGGAAATCAATGCCCCCCATGCTCCACCCTCCACCCCCCCACCTCCCCACCATAAACACATGCCCTGCAGCAGGACTTGCCACTCAGGGGCTCCTGGGGGCCCGATTAACCTGCTAAAACATCCTCTAGCCACCACCGAATAAAGCAACCCCCTGCCACCCAACCACAGAAGCACAGCCTGGGAGCCACTCCAAGGGACATCCAATCACATTAAAACTTCAACCATCCAGAGCACCAGACCTGGTGATGAGAAAGAACATTTTATCCTTAAAAACATCTGAATGCCCGTGCTGCTTCTTGCAGAGAAAAGTCCAAAATAATCTGCTATTAAAGAACGAGGATGGTTTTGACATTTTTACCAAGCTAATGGTCTACGCAGACAAAATCTCATAAAAGGGCACTCTGTTCTTCTTGATCCACTCAGACATGGCCTGAGAGTGAAGAAACGGGCTCTCCTCCTCAAAGAAATTGCTGCTGATCCTCACACCAGCCTGACACTGCTTCATGGGTTCTTCAAAGAGAGTATTCCCATAGAAACTAAAAGGGAAGAGGAATGTGTCTGGCGGGCATTGTGGGCAGCAGTGGGCTTTGGGCCAAATTTTAAGTTTGAAAATCAAGATTCCCTCTTTTCGAGGGACCGCCAGACTGAGCAGATACAGACACCGTGAAAAGAGGGTGCCATATTCAGATTCAGGAAACAAGGATGGTTTCTGTTCAGTTCCTGCATCATCCTTCAGGTCATGCGATTCCCATTTCCCTCTGTGGACCAAGAAATTCAGTGGGGTTTCTGCCTTTTAAATATTTCATTATCAATATATCATCCTTCTAGCCTCCAGAAAGCATTTTAACATGGAGATTCTTGCTTAAGACACTTGTGGGTCTGTCTCTCTCTCTCTCTTTTCCTTGAAACACGGTCTCACTTTGTCACCTAGGCTGGAGTGCAGTGGCATGATCACAGCCCACTGCAGCCGGACCTTCCAGGCTCTAGCAATCCTCCCACCTCAGCTTCCCAAGTACTTGGGACTACATGCACACACCACCATACCTGGCTTTTTTTTTTTGGTAGATATGAGGCTTCACCACGTTGCCCAGGCTGGTCTTAAACTCCTGGGCTCAAGCGATCCTCCCCCTTCGGCCTTTCAAAGTCCTGGGATTATTAGCTTGAGCCACCACACCCGGCCAAGAACCTTGTGATGCACCCCAGAACAAAACATCACTGCAAAAACACACCAAGGCATGAGTTTCAGTCCTAATTCCCATTTATCCACCATACACTATGTGCCAGGCACAACGCTAAGTGCTTCTATGGACGAGCTTCCCTTAATCTCAGCAGTAACAACCCCAGGCAATGGGGCCTGTTGACCGATCCATTTGCCACTGAAGACAGTAAGGCTCAGAGAGGGTAAGTGGCTTGTGCCATGTCAGCCAGCTAAGGAGGGGCAGAACCAGGATGCAAACCCCAGCCACCTGGCTCCAGACTCGCGTTCCCAAGGTCCCACTACACTTGGTCACTCCATTGCATTCTGGTATCCTGGTCTTTGGCAGATTCTACGTAAAAGAGGGAGGTAGAGGGAGTGAGAGGGACCTCACGCAATCAAGTTTCCCGGCGTTACACTGCCACCGTAATTGTGTCCCCGACAAGGACCTCTCCCTTCTCATCCTTTCCGTGATCGGCCCTGGAAAACCTTCCAGAGAACTGTCCTCCTTCTCCCGGGATCTCAGAGAAAATTCATCTGAGTTCAGTGTCCAGGTGACTCAAGCTCTGAATGCAGTAAAGTGCACGGGGAGATGAGGATGTCACCATGAGCAAGCCTCCCAGACAGCATCCAGGAGCAACCCCAAGACTGGGCAGTGGGGGCTCTGATGCAGCCCACGGCAAGGAGGGCTGCCCGTGCTGCCTAAATGGGTTCAGAATGAAGGCGCCCTCTCTCCCATGTGGGGCTCATTCACCACGAAACAAATGATTAAGACACGCTCAGCTGAGCAAATGGTCAAACATAAAAACATGTGGAAGGAACAAAGAGGTCAACCCCATTATCCGTCAAAAACCATCAAGGTGGCGGCCCTCACTGAGGGGTACATCTCTCCAGCGGGCCCTCATCTGCCCTCCAAACCCACGTGCCTCCCCAGTGGAAGGCCAGCAAAGCCACACAAGAAGAGTTGGGGTAGGAAAGCAGAAAGTGAACCCCAGGAGGCCAGGCTGGCCACGGAGCCCCATCGCACACACACAGGCCCGGTGACTCAGGGTTCCACGTGTGCAGGACACCGGGAGCTCACAGGGACAGTGCCCCGGGGGATGCAAGGAACTTTCCCTCTCTGTTCCTCTCTGTAGGGATGGAAAGAGGAGAGCGATTTCTGGGATGGAAGCCATCTGCCTCCTCTCAACTCTCGCTGCCCAACCAGAAAGGGAAGAAAAACAGGAAGATGCGGGACAGGTGAGGAGCTGGGTGAGCGCCGCCAGCCCGCAGCCCAGCAGAGCAGGGCTTGGCCAAGCCTGGCGCCAGGGACTTCCCCCCTACCCCCGCCACAAGCCCCTCGCCAGGTGAGAGGCACCGGCAGAGTCCCAGACAGATGCCCCAGACAGGATGCCCGGGGCAACCCCCGCCCCTTCCCCTGCTGGGGGCCCCCAGGACGCGGGGCTCCCCCTCCCCTTTTGACTAGCCGCAGAGTCCAGCGGGTCTCTAGTCCAGGGACGTCGTGGGAGAATCAGGAAGTCGAAGCCACACAGCCGAGAAGGGGCAGCTGGCGTCTCGGAGGCCGTCACGAGCTGTCACTCCGCGCCCGCCGGAGTTGCCGCTCAGTTACCAACTTCAACCCGGGGCCGGCCACGGAGACTCCCGCCGCCCCTACCCGCGTCCCCGGCACCCCCGCGCCCCCGGCACCCCCGGACCCCCGCGCCCGCGTCACTTACTCCTCTGCCGTCGCCACCTGTCTGGGTGCCGGTCTCCTCCCTGCCCGGCCGCGGCGCGTCCTCCCCGTCCTCGCAGTCGTCGGGCTGTGCGCTTCCCCCCTCCAGCAACAGCCGCAGCCTCTTCTCCTCGGGAGGGACGTCGTCCTCCTCCCTCCTGGGCCGGCCATCCCTGCCTCGGGGCTTGCCAGTGGCTTCGGAGCTGCCGGAAGGGCTGGCCATGGCTCCGGGGGCTCTGCCTGCACTTGGGGAAGAGGAAGGACCCGGCGCGAGCGGCCTCTCGGCGGAGCTGGGGCGTCTGAGCGCGGGCTCGGTGGGTCCGCGCGGCTCGGAGCTGGGCATCGGGGCCGGCGCGGGCTCCTCCGCGGGCCGCTCCTGGCTCTCTGGCGCCCTCTGCTGGCCGCTCGCACGCACCGCGGACACGCCGGGCCGGGGCCTGCGCCGCGCTTACCTGCCCTGGCCTAGGCGGTCGCTGTCCCCTGCCCTTGGCCAGGCCAGCTCCGGCCAGGCTCTGCACCTCCTCCCCGCCCCAGCCAGTTGCACCCCGATGGTCTCCCTGCCCAAGGAGGAGAAAAGAGAAGGGACGCCCCGAGAGGGTGGACATCGGCCACAGTCACCTTGTCTTTGCTTTTACCCTGTGTCTTGCATGATTTGGAGGTGGTGGGAAAACCAAGGCTGCTCAAAACTCGTGGAGAATTCCTCCTGCAAGATGACATGAATGCACCTTCGCATTGCCTACCAACAGATCTTTTTTGAGCATCTCTGTGGCCCAGGCGTGGTGATGGGGGAGGGGATATTTTGGTGAACATGACAGGCATGGCCTTCACACAGTAGGGCTCAGCCCTGGGTGAGAAGGCATTGAGAACGGACATTGTCAATTGGGCAAAGGGAGGCCAAGGAGAAGTGCTGGGGGCATGGGAACTGAAAAAGACAGGAGGCTCAGCAGGTCTTGGAGCTGGGAGAGGGACAGCAGCAGCGGCTGTTCCAAAGGAAGCAACAGCTGAGAGACGTCTCAGAGAGTTGTTCTCAGCCCAGTGGATCATGTTTGGGCAGAGGGAACAGCGTGTGCAAAAGCCCAGAGGCTGGGAAAGAAGCAGAAAGAGGACTGTGGGGCTGGAGCGTGGAGGGTGAGGGGAGAGAGGTGTGGTGGGCAGACAGATTGCCTGAGACCCAGCCGTGCAGGGACAGAGGAGATAGGGGATCCTTGCAGGCCCCCAGCCAGGGCTCAGGCACAGAGATAATGCAGGTGGGCAAAGAGAGGAGATGTGGAGAAATATTTTGGAGGCATGCCCTGGTGAATGAGCCCAGGATGCACCCTTAGTGTCAGTGTGGAGCTCCTTCTTTGGCTGTGTGATCAGCTGAACCCGGGGGTATTTTCTGGACATCGAGGTGCTACATCAAGAGTCCAGGACAGGCTAAGTGAGCACCAGCAGCTCCTGGTCTACCTCAAAAGCAGGAGAGACAGGGGAGACTGGGGAGGCCGGGGAGGAAGGGGAAGCCAGGAAGGCAGGAGAGGCCAGGGAAGCAGAGGAGGCCAGGGAGGGAGTGGAGGCAGGAGAGGCTGGGGAGGCTGTGTCCTTTCCATGATTCTGCCCGGGATCCTAGGCCCCTGAACTCCCTGAGCTTCTCCACCCCAAGCGCTGGAACCATGTTGCACAATGGTCTCTCCACTAAGCTCCTGATGGCGGACCCTACCCTGCTGTGCTCCCTATTTCAACCCTAACAGCTCTCACAGTGGGCAGCACATAGTAGGTGCTCAGGAAACACTGGTGGGAGAGCACATGGGTCTGCTCAGCACCTTCCTCTCTCCTCCAGCTCTCCCCTGTCATGAAATAATTCTGATAACGACACATGGGCTTTGAGACCCTCTTCTATTACTTTCCATATGCTAATCCATCTATACCTCACAGCAGCCCTGGGGGTGGGTGCTATTAGGATGTCCATTTTACAGAGGAGGAGACTGAGGCATAAAGAGGGTAAGTGACATAGGCACACTACAGGGGCCGGGGCCAAGTGATCGCAGCACTCAATCCCCAAAGGCAAGGTGGACGCAGTTACCATAAAAGACAGCAGAGTCAAAGCTGCAACCAGAATAGCCTGACTCGCAGAGACCTATGGTGCCAGCTGATCGTGGCATTCCTAGAAGTGAAATAGGTCAGAAGCCTGCCACATTTTTACTTGATCTGTGTTTGCAGAAGAGTTCTAGGTCAGGTGAGTAGAAGTCTAATCTGAATCATAAAAACAGAGTCACAGTCTCCAGTCAATTCCAAGACATAAGCCAGTTCACAAACCCGGAGTCCCTTGTCTGAATGGGAAGCCAGGTCCCCTCCAGAAAGGACTCTGCTCCACTGCCAAAAATTTATACTGTCAATTTTTCTCCCAGCCTGCCCCCAAAGGAATACACAGCCTTTTACCAGGATGACTGAACAGGGGAAAAGGAACTAATGAGATCTGTGCAGGATTACTGGACACAGGCTCTGAACTGGCACTAGGGTGAGACTAGGGTCTACCAGTCAGAATAGGCATTTTGGAGGTCAGGTGAATGTTGGTGCAACTTCATGTCATGGTAGATCCATTGGGTCCCCAAATCCATCCTCTGGTTATATACAAAGTGGCCTCGCTGAGATTCAAATTCAGGGCATCCAACATGGAGGCTGTGCTCTTACTCATGAAACATTCTGACACTAGTAACCAATTTAAAAATGCAAACACCTCCTGGGGCTAGCCAGAGTCCTCCAAACAGTCAGGTAAATTGGTTCTGTCAAGGATTTCCTCCTACGCCCTGCTGAGAGCCAGTTGCAAGGACAGACTAGGGAAGGGCATTGGGTAACCTTGTTTCTAAAAGCTCTTTTGGATAAAGACGTTTGGGAAAAGAAGCAAATAGAGTTCAGCAGAAGAGGTAAGAAAGTAAGTTTATGTTTGGCCAGGCACGGTGACTCACACCTGTAATCCCAGGACTTTGGGAGGCCGAGGTGGGCAGATCACGAGGTCAAGAGATCGGAACATCCTGGCCAACATGGTGAAGCCCCGTCTCTACTAAAAATTCAAAAATAAGCGGGCCATGATGGCACACGCCTGTAGTCCCAGCTACTCGGGAGCCTGAGGCAGGAGAATCACTTGAACCCAGGAGGCAGAGGTTGCAGTGGGCCGAGATCATGACACTGCATTCCAACCCGGCAACAGAACGAGACTCCGTCTCATAAAACAAACCAAAACAAACAAACAAACAAAAAAGCAAGCTTATTTTTAAGCCTGAACAAGTGTAATGGTTTAGGGGTTCTGCAAATACGGCCCCAATCAGGCTACAAGATGTGGCAGCAACACTTACACCCAGTCACTCCTGGCTGGCTGAACCACTTTTCAAAACACCCTTGCACAGCTGTGCAGAGCGGCTGGCTCCACTGGCAGCCGGCAGAGCCATAACTCACACTGTCATCACTCCCCTCAAACCCTTTCAGTAAGCACATTCTTTATTATTATTATTTTTTTGAGACGGAGTCTTGCTCGAGACGGAGTCTTGCTCTGTCATCCAGGCTGGAGTGCAGTGGCGCAATCTTGGCTCACTGCAAGCTCCGCCTCCCAGGTTCATGCCGTTCTCCTGCCTCAGCCTCCCAAGTAGCTGGGACTACAAGCGCCCGCCACCATGCCCGGCTAATTTTTTGTATTTTTAGTAGAGACGGGGTTTCACCGTGTTAGCCAGGATGGCCTCAATTTCCTGATTTTGTGATCTACCCGCCTTGGCCTCCCAAAGTGCTGGGATTACAAGCTTGAGCCACCGCGCCCGGCTTGGTAAGCACTTTTAATCAATGCAACAGGAATAAACATTTGCTGCTGAGTGGCAATGTTCAGGGAGGAACATGCTTCCACTCAGGCTCAGAAAGCAAAACCTCCTGGCTGTTTGCATCTGTGCGAGAGCTCGCAGGAAAAGCCCTCTGTGTGGCTGCCAGCCTCACACTCTCCCCCCAAGGGGTGAGTTTCTCTTTCCATGTTAATCTATGCCCTGACCTGTCATCCGTCAACCACCACACCATTCTCAGTTGACATTTCAAAGCATCTTTGCCCTGTGAATGGTCACCAGCCCTGCCCTGCAATCCCCCAGCTGACACTGAACTTAAATGAGAGAGAAAAGAGGTTTCGGGGTGGATTTCAGTTCAGCATCTTGGAACCTCTGCGTGGACATGAAATCTGTCTCCCCAGCCGTGGGCTGCATCCTTGTTTGTCATCTGGTTTTGTTGTTGGGGACTTGGAAACTCGTGGGCACCTTTGCAATTTGTCAAGAAGCTGCATGGCCCTTCCAACAAAAGCAAGCAATAGGAACAGAAGCCCAAGGCTTCAGATCAAGGTGCGACTTAAAGCAGCCTCAGTGTAAAAACAAACAGGAGTCAGAGGGATGCCTAAGGCAGAGTCTAGTCTCCAGGGCAGCTATAAGGCAAAGAGAAAGAGAGAGAGGTAGACCGAGACAGAGACAGATATAGAAACATAGAGATGGGAGGAGATATGAGGCACCCAGGCCTCTGCATCAAAATCCCTACAAGAGGGGCTTCCTAAAAATGCAGGAGGCTGAGGTGGGCGCACACAGAAGTTCAAGACTAGCCTGGGCAACATAGCAAGACCCTGTCTTTACAAAAAATACAAAAATCAGCCAGGTGTGGTGGTGTATATCTGTGGTCCCAGCTACCCAGGAGGCTGAGGTGGGAGGATGGCTTGAGCCCAGGAGGTAGAGGCTGCAGTGAACCAAGATAGCACCACTGCACTCCAGCCTGGGCAATAGAGTGAGACTTCATCTCAAAAAAATTTAAAAAAATTTTTTTAAAAGGATCACCCTGGCTACTTGAATGGATGATAAGAAGGTAAGTGCAGAAGAAAGGAGACCAGCAGTGAGATTCTGCAGGTGGGAGTCCACAGTTGCTCAGACCAGGCTGGCACTGAAGACTGGCTGGATTCTGTATATATTTTGATGATGAAGCAACTCACTGACTCTTGAAGAATGGGCTCTAGGAGACAGTATTTTTAACAAGCTCTCAGAGGATTGTAATGCAGGCTGAAGTTGAAGAACTCCTGATTTAGGTGAAACTTCTGTTTCATCCTTGGAGAAGTACCTACTGACTTTTCTCCAAGCCACCTCAAAAGAGGCGCTAGACAAGATGTGCTCCAATGTCTGAACATGTGTGCACAGCTCTAGAGCCGACCTCAGGACGCTGAGTCAAAGGTTAGGAGTACAACAGTGAACAACCACCATCCTCTTTTCAATGAGCTTTGCATTTAATGAGAGAAATAAAAAGCAAAAAAAAAAAATCATTTTCAACTCAGAATGGTAAGAGTTATGGTGACAGTATGCCTGGGGCAATGGGAGCACAAAGAAGGGGCACCCAATCGGCCAGGTGCAGTTGTTCATGCCTGTAATCCCAGCACTTTGGGAGGCCAAGGTGGGTGGATCACTTGAGGCCAGGAGTTCGAAAACAGCCTGGCCAACATGGTGAAATCCTGTCTTTACTAAAAATACAAAAACATTAGCCGGTTGTGGTGGCGGGCACCTGTAATTCCAGATACTCAGAAGGCTGAGGTGGGAGAATTGCTTGAACCTGGGAGGCGGAGATTGCAGTGAGCCAAGATCGTGCCACTGCACTCCAGCCTGGATGGCCAGAGCGAGACTCCGTCAAAAAAAAAAAAAAAAAGCCAGGAGATGGGTGGGCATGCAATCTCTATCAGGTGGTCAGAAATCCTTCTCCACCACAGGACTCCTCAGTTGAAAACTAGAATGTGGTAGGAATTAGCCAGGTCGATAGGAGAGGTGTGGAAGATCATTCCCAGCAGAGGGAAGAGCATGTGCAAAAATCGAGACATGAGAGGGTGAGAAGCTGAGAGATGTTCATATAATTGTAAAAAGTGACTAATGTAGAGGTAAGTTGGAGCCAAATCTTAAAGGCTCTTTGTCATGTTTATCCTGTAGACAAAGGGAGACAGTAGATGTTTTTAGGCAGGGGAGTAATGATCCACTTACTTGGTTGCAATACACCAAGTGAGACAAGATGGTTGGCTGGACCAAGGCTGTGGCAGTGAGGATGGAGAGGAGACAGTAGACTAACTTCACTGAGACAGAGGGAGGAATGAAGGAGGAGGCCCAGGTGTTTTGGAAGCTGGGTGGATGGTGGTGTGAATCTGACGTGGTGAGCCCAGGCAGAAGAGGAAATCAGGAGAGGAAAGGTAAGATGAGGTCAATGCAAGACAGACAGCCAAGTGGAGATAACAACTGGGCAGTTGGATTCATCAGCCTGGAGTTATACAGAGAGCTCTGGAATTGAAATAAAGAGGAAAGGACTTTGGGAATAAGTGAATCCTCCCAGAATAATGTGTAGAGAAAGGAGAATAGAACACAGGGGACAGAAAAAGGGAAGAGATTTGTTATTAAAACCAACCATCCATCAGACATCTTCCAATACAACACTTGTTAGAGGTTTCCTCAGTGTGAGTTATTCAGGACCAGAGCTAAAGACCATATTCCCAATAAAATCACTGCTGGGAAGGTCTTCATGAAAACATTTAATGCTGCTTTTAAAACAACAACAACAACAACAAAAAGGTTTTAGCTGCTGCACAGACCCTGGAGCAATTTTTTGGCAAGAGTCTATCAAACACGTATCTGATCTGACTCAAGGAGGTGTCATATCAAGTGTAAAAATCCAATTCTAATGTCCATAAGAGCCTTTCTGCCAGGTACGAGACCCTAATCCAGCTGAAGTGATTTTCTATTGATTAATAGGCTGGGAATACACCGGTTGTTGGTTTTTGAGATTTCCCTCCCTGTGCCTTCATGCCAGCTGTGAAAGAGTCAAAAGGCTCCTAACTGTCAAAATAAAAATGACACTTGGTCACAGAGGAAACAGATTATAGGTCAATCACATTGATGACTTTTTAAATATGAGAAGCCATTAATGTTACTGAGTAAGCAAATCTGTTTGCATAACCAGATTTTTATAGGCTACTGGGAATAAAGGTTTTCCTAAGTGGGTGATTTCTACAACGATAGCCTTTGGGTCTCTGATGGAACAGCTCTGATGAGGAAATGTTCCTTTAATTATGTGGAAGGCCAATTACCACGTTATAGCCACATTGTTTTGCAGATTGCATATAATTTCACCATTTCCATAGCTTCAGCACTATAATTCTGGAGAAAATTCAGGCACCAAGAAGACACTTGAGGCACATTATGCTGGAGACAAAGATGTTTTAACGAATTCAATTTAAGCTTCAACATTAAAGTTATTTTGTTGAATAAAACATAATGCAATAATGAGCTTGTGTATGTCAACTGTATAGTGGAGGTAATAATAGCTAGAGAGAACATGTCCCGTCTCCTCTTTTTAATGCTCATTTGAGTAACACGTAATGCTATAGAGAGAACCTTTCTCTAATATGTGTTTCATCTCAGGCTAAGCGTGTTTTGTGCAACTGTGCTTCATGAAAAAAAAAGGTAAAGGATCTAATTTGAGAGCCATTCACAAAAGTGCTACCACTTGATGTTTTTTATACTCTGAGATTTCTTATTCCCAGTGCCTACCAGGAATGGACTTTCTGGAGAAGCTCAGATTAATCACTCCTTATGAGAGGTGACTGCGTGCTGGCAGCCCTCACAGCCCTCACTCACTCTCGGCACCTCCTTTGCCTGGGCTCCCACTTTGGCGGCACTTGAGGAGCCCTTCAGCACGCAGCTGCATGGTGGGACCCCCTTTCTGGGCTGGCCAAGGTCAGAGCTGGCTCCCTCAGTTTGCAGGGAGGTGTGGAGGGAGAGGCATGAGCTGAAACCAGGGCTACGCATGCTGCTTGCCTGCTGGCTGGAGTTCTGGGTGGGCGTGGGCTTGGTGGCCCCACACTAGGAGCTGCCAGCCGGCCTTGCTTGTCCGGGCAGTGAAGGGCTTAACACCTGGGCCAGCAGCTACTGTGCTCGACTTCTCGCCGGGTCTTAGCTGCCTCCCTGTGGGGCAGGGCTCGGGACCTGCAGCCTACCCCCTCCGTGGGCTCCTGCATGGCCCGAGCCTCTCCGATGAGCACCGCCCCCTGCTCCACGGCACCCAGTCCCATTGACCACCCAAGGGCTGAGGAGTGTGGGTGCACGGAGAGGGACTGGCAGGCAGCTCCACCTGCAGCTCCTGTGTGGGATCCACTGGGTGAAGCCAACTGGGCTCCTGAGTCTGGAGGGGACTTCTAGAACCTTTATGTCTAGCTAAGGGATTGTAAATACACCAGTCGGCACTATGTATGTAGCTCAAGGTTTGTAAACACACTATTCAGCACCCTGTGTCTAGCTCAGGGTTTGTGAATGTACCAATCGACACTCTGTATCTAGCTACTATGGTGGGGACTTGGAGAACCTTTGTGTGGACACTCTGTATCTAGCTAATCTAGTGGGGACGTGGGGAGCCTTTGTGTCTAGCTCAGGGATTGTAAACGCACCAATCAGTGACCTGTCAAAACAGACCACTCAGGCTCTCTGTAAAATGGACCAATCAGCAGGATGTGGGTGGGGCCAGGTAAGAGAATAAAAGCAGGCTGCCTGAGCCAGCAGTGGCAACCCGCTGGGGTCCCCTTCCACACTGTGGAAGCTTTGTTCTTTTGCTCTTTGCAATAAGTCTTGTTGCTGCTCACTGTTTGGGTCCACACTGCCTTTATGAGCTGTAACACTCACTGAGAAGGTCTGCAGCTTCACTCCTGAAGCCAGAGAGACCATGAACCCACTGGGAGAAATGAACAACTCCAGACCTGCAGCCTTAAGAGCTGTAACACTCACCATGAAGGTCTGCAGCTTCACTCCTGAGCCAGCGAGACCATGAACCCCACCAGAAGGAAGAAGCTTCAAACACATCCGAACATCAGAAGGAACAAACTCCAGACACGCCACTTTTAAGAACTGTAACACTCACCAGGAGGGTCCGCGGCTTCATTCTTGAAGTCAGTGAGACCAAGAACCCACCAATTCTGGACACACTTATACACTTGGCACTGGGAGGTCTGTATGGAGCAAGTGAAGAAATCAGCAGAGTGAAGATAGAGGGAGAACAACATGATGGGGGAAAGGCAAAGTTACTGCCATGTTGGTTTCAATTCTGCCACTCATGAGTGAGACCCATGACCTCCTCTCTCTAGGACTCTGTTCTTCTTATCTGTAGAGTGGAGGAATAGAAGGGCCTTTTAAAGTATTAACATTTCCTGACCTATCTGTAAAACACTTTCATTCAAACTGACGGGAATCTTGACTACTTTGCCAAGAGGACATAATAATCATCAAGCTGAATGCACCAAACAACATTGCCTGAAACTATCTAAGCAAAAACTGAGAAAGTTACACAGGACAGACACACCTCCTATAAGAGTAAGAACTCTTCAGCACATGCTTAGTGTGTCAAAGACAATGCTATGTTCACACCATTCCTCTTCCTGGACATGCAGAAGGACTACGTTTCCCAGCCTCACTTGCAGTTAGTTTGGAACCATGTGACTGCATTTCCACCAATAGGAATGTAAGAAATCCCTTCAGGCCAAGGTTATCAAAGGCAAGTGTGAGCTATATTCCCTCTCTCCCTATCCATATGGCTACAAGTGAAAAACTCTGAGATGGCAGAATTAAAAGATGGAAACCTCCAGAATCTCTGAATCACTGTTGGACAAGGGCCCCCAAGGAGAACCCCTACCCTGCACCAGACTATGCTATGGGTGCCAACCCACTGAGAATTCAGGGTTTATTCATCTCAGCAGCAGTCTATTGTTACACTGACTAACATCCTAAGGTTTGAGAGATCTAGCATATTGTTAATTGAAGCTAGATTTCAATTACACTGAGAACCTTATCTATTTAAAAATAAAAACTCTCCTAAAAAAACAAATAATCCACATTCCTTTTAACCACATGTGGCAAATTTGCAAAGAAAAAAAAACTGGCCACATATTAGGCCATAAAGAAGTCTCAACAAGATCCACTATACGATTGACATTGTCCAGACCACATTTTCCTGACCATAATGCAACAAAATTAGAAGTCAACAGCAAGAAGACAGCTAAACACCAGCACACATTTGGAAAATTAAAAATATCCTTTCATGAGTTAAATGAAAAATCACAATAGAAATTACTAAACATTTACAACAGAACGAAAATACAACTTTATATATATATATGTATATATATATGTATATATATGTATATATATGTATATATGTATATATGTATATATATGTATATATGTATATATATGTATATATATATGTATATACATTTTTTGTGAGTCTTCCAACTTTGTTCTTCTTTTACAAGGTTATCTGGGAAATTCTGGGTTTCCTGCAATTCCTCATACAGTTTTATGCTGTTTGTCAATTTCGGTGGCTGGGATGAACTTATCGTAGTTCTCATAGACCAGGGTTTGCATGTCACTGTCTAGAGCCCGGATCTGCTGCACCATGTCCGTCTCACTGTCGATCAGCTGGGCCAGAGGGCACTCTCTAGGCAGCTTATCTAGGTAAACTTCCGGGTCGAAGTGCGCCCCGTTCAGATCAGTGGGGTCCAGGGGGTCGGGCCCCGCAGGGAGTCCCACCGCCTCCCCTTCCGAGAGGCCTTTGTAAAGCTTTAGCATCCTGTGTGCCTTCCGCCGACGCTCTGTGAGCCTCCCCCTCCTGCCCTTCTGGGGAGTCCCCAGGTCCACATCCCGGGCTAGGCCCAGTGACAGCTGCCGCCACCATAGGTCCAACTGCAGCCCACGGGCGTAATTTTTATATTTTTAAGTTGGATACATGGAGCTACTTGGCTTTTGCTTTCATCACATCGTTGAGGAAAGAGGTGATTGCTTATGGTACCCCTGTTTTTACTGCAACCTGTAATGGATGAGAACCTCCCTGTTGCAGAGAGCAAAACACTGAACTAAATTGTGCTGTAACACAGCCCTGTGTTGGGGGATTGGGAGTGATCATGCAAACGCTTGCAAATTTGCAGTGACAGAGACAATCATTTGGGCAGCTGTTCACTATAGGAAAAGGCAATTGACCAAAAGTCAGTTACTGAGCTATCTCAATACTTTCATTTTATTTTAACTTTTGGCAGCAGGGTGCAATTAAAGGAGAGAAAGAAAACAAAGTGATAAGTGTAAGATAATGTACACACAAGTGTGAAAGAAAATGACAAGACAGGATGACTATTTGTCTCTTGGTTAGCTCCTTGGGCTCTATGTCACCGTCCTCAGAGAACCTCGTTTTCCTTTGTCCAGATTTGTTAGGGTGGATAATCCAGGCGCCTGCTCCCCCATGATGGAAGCCAAAGACGTCCCTGGAGCCGCCTCCCGCTGCATCCTTTCCTGCACTGCCCACATGGACACAACTCAGCCGATTAGACTTCCTCTCAGAACTTTAGTCTTGAGCAAAGAGATTAAAGGGTGAAGTGACTGAAGGTATGCCCTTCCAAAGTGGTATGTGAGCTAATGGCTAAAGTTTGTCAAGCCCATCCAAGAACTTTTTTTCGTAATTTTCATTTATTTATTTATTTGAGACAGAGTCTTGTTCTGTTGCCCAGGCTGGAGTGCAGTGACGTGATCTCGGTTCACTGCAACCTCTGTCTCCGGCTTCAAAGGAGTCTCCTGCCTCAGCCTCCCCAGTAGCTGGGATTACAGGCATATGCCACCATGCCTGGCAATTTTTTTTTTTTTGTATTGTTAGTAAAGACAGGGTTTCACCATGTTGGCCAGGCTGGTCTCGAACTCCTGACCTTGTGATTCGCCTGCCTCAGCCTCCCAAAGGGCTGGGATTACAGGAGTGAGCCACCGCGCCCAGCTTCATAAAGTTTTAAGCAGAGCTCAGAGGTCTTAGCCACAGGCACATTGGAGGAGCATTTTTGAAACACTTTCCAGCTTCCTCAATAGGAATGGAAGCCAAACTCCGAATTGATGACTCCTTTGAGGAAGTCAAGAGCTGTAAGGGAAGCCAGGAACAGGGGCAAGGGAGAGATGTGTCCCGAATGATCCTGTGCCAATTCTTCCTGGAATCCTTGATGTGATCTCAGCTGCCCTTTCTATACATGACACAGTGATTGTGGAACCCACTGGTCTATCTATGGTCTCCAAGGAACCACCAAAGGGAAGGGCACAGTGAGCAGGGGCATCGGCCTGAGTGACAAGGATTTGAGAGGACAGGTTGGATGCAGGGAGAGGACTGGCCAAATGCCATGTGTCTGGACTTAGGCTGCCTGGTTCAAATTGGACTTCGCCCTTTTTGACTTCGTGATCTGGTACAAGCTACATGAAAATCCGTTGCGCCTTTTCTAGTCTGTAAAATCATCCTGAAATGTGCACTAATAATGTGGAGACTATGCAGATGAAATGAAACAAGCTGCATAGAGCTCAGAGCCTGGCCTTTAGGAAGCCCTCAGTAAGGGTTCATGAGGCCATGGTGTCTGTCATCATCCTCTTTATCCTCATCATCACCTTCATAATCTCTTTGTTATTCTTAGGGAATAGTTTAGAGGGACTGATTCCCTGCTATCATGGGTGAGATGTCTATGAAAAGGACAACCAGTGGGGGAGGAAAGCAACATTTTGAATAAGATTTCTGAGACCCCCAGCACAACCAAGAACAGGAACTCCACAGTCTGCTGAGCAGAGAGTTGCATATTGGTCTCCTCCCATCTGCCCACCGCACTCTCCTGTTTGTCCTTAGGATGAGGAAACAAACAAGGCACCCGACCGTCCCTCAGCACTCACTTGAAGGGCTGGCCTGCCCTTCCACACCTGTGGGTATTTCTAGTCATGTGGGACGAGAGACTGAGAAAAGAAATAAGACACAGAGACAAAGTATAGAGAAACAAGAGTGAGCCCAGGGGACCGGTGCTCAGCATACCAAGGACCTGCACCGGCACCGGCCTCTGAGTTCCCTCAGTTTTTATTGGTTATTATTTTTATTATTTTTGCAAAAAGGAATGTGGTAGGAGGGCAGGGTGATAATAAGGAGAAGGTCAGCAACGAAGATGTGAGCAATAGAATCTATGTCATAATGAAGTTCACGGGAAGGTACTATGACTGGACGTGTACGTAAGCCAGATTTAGGTTTCTCTCCACCCAAACATCTCAGCGGAGTAAAGAATAACAAGGCAGCATTGCTGCAAACATGTCTCGCCTCTCACCATAGGGCGGTTTTTCTCCCAACTCAGAATTGAACAAATGTACAATCGGGTTTTATATCGAGACATTCAGTTCCCAGCGGCAGGCAGGAGAGAGCGGCCTTCCTCTCTCTCAACTGCAAGAGGCTTTCCTCTTTGACTAATCCACCTCAGCACAGACCCTTTACGGGGGTCGGGCTGGGGGATGGTCAGGTCTTTCTCATCCCATGAGGCCACTTATCAGACTATCACATGGGGAGAAACCTTGGACAATACGCTTCTTTCAAGGGCAGAGTTCTCTGTGACTTTCCACAGTGTATCTTGTCCCTGGTTTATTGAGACTAGAGAATGGCGATGACTTTTACCAAGTATACTGCTTGGAAACATCTTGTTAACGAGGCACGTCCTGCACAGCCCTAGATCCCTTAAACCTTGATTTCATACAACACATGCTTTTGTGAGCTCCAGGTTGGGTCAAAGTGGTTGGGTCAAAGTGACTGGGGCAAAGCTACAGATTAACAACATCTCAGCAAAGCAATTGTTGAAAGCACAGGTCTTTTTCAAAATGGAGTCTCTTATGTCTTTCCCTTCTACATAGACACAGTAAGTGTCTGATCTCACTTTCTTTTGCCTACATTCACTGAACTGCCCTTCCCCTCTGCTGGGCCATGACCACAGAGAACAGGTCCACTGTCCTCCCTGTGTGGTGCCCCATGGAGGCTCAGACTCCGTCCTCAAGGCTGGCAAGAAGACAGGGTGAGACATCAGCCCCCTGATAAAGGTGACGGGAGTGCAGCCCACAGGACTGCAACCTCACACTGCAGGGCTGGAGGCACAGACTGACTATTTACTATTCTGTGGCCTGGGGGGCTCAAGGCAAAGAGCTCCTCATTAGCCAAAGTCGCCCAAGTTTCCCAACCTCTAAGGATTTCCTCATAATATTGCAAGAAGAAGAAGAGAAAAGTGAAGCTTTGGGGCTCTTCCTCTAACCAGGAGAAATCTGGTGTGTATTCTTCGCTTCTTTCTTTTCTTTTTAAACATCTAACTGCTTCAATTTCCGTCTTTTATTATGGGAAAATATACCACGTATAAATATTAAAAATTATAAATACATATTAGTTCATAGAGAATGGCCAGTATAAACATTTGCAATTTCCACTCTTTTTCAGTTTACAGTTTAACGACATTAAGTACGTTCACATTGTTTAGCAACCATCACCGCCATCGTCTCCGGAACAGTTTTATCTTTCAAAATGGAAATTGCACCCATTCACTAAGCTCTCCACTCCTCTCTCTCGCCCACCCCTGGGGGCCACCTTTCTAGTTAGCAACGCTATGAATTTAACTACTCTAGACACTTGATAGATAAGTGGAATCATACCGTGTTTAATTTTTTTGTTTTGGAGACAGAGTCTTTCTCTGTCACCCAGGCTGGAGTGCAGTGGCGTGGTCTGGACTGACTGCAACCTCCACATCATGGGTTCAAGCGATTCTTGTGTCTCAGTCTCCCGAGAAGCTGGGATTACAAGCGTGCGCCACCACGCCCAGCTAATTTTTGTATTTTTAATAGAGACGAGCTTTCACCATATTGGCCAGGCTGGTCTCGAACTCCTGACCTTAAGTGATCCGCCTGCCTCAGCCTCCCAAAGGGCTGGGGTTACAGGTGCGAGCCACTGAGCCTGGGCCTGTTTATCCTTTTGGGATTTATTTATTTCACTGACGATAATGTCTTCAAGATTCATCCATGTTGTGGCCTGCGTCAGAAGTGCCTGTTTTTTTTTTTGTTTGTTTTTTGTTTGTTCGTTTGACTTTGTTTTGTTTTGTGTTTCCATGGAGTCTCACTCTGTCTCACAGGCTGGAGTGCAGTGGCACAATCTGGGCTCACTGCGACCTCCGCTTCCCGGGTTCAAGCGATTCTTGTGCCTCAGCCCTTGAGTAGCTGGGAATATAGGCACACGCTACCACGCTCACCTAATTTTTTTCATTTTCAGTAGAGACAGGGTTTCACCAAGATGGCCAGGCTGGTCTTGAATTCCTGATCTCAGGTCATCCGCCCATCTCGGTCTTCCAAGACGCTGAGATTACAGGTGTGAGCCACCGCACTGGCCAGAAGTGCCTGCCTTTTTAAGGCTGAATAGTCTTCCATTGTATGAAGGAACTGCAGGGTGTTTTTCATTCATCTGTCCACGAACCCTTGGGTTGCTTCTGAAAGGAGCCGGGCACATTCCTCAGCCCCGGGCTCAAAACAAACAAGCCCAGTACAAACACATCCCATCCTCCCATCCCACCACATATCGCCATATATCTCTCAAACTTCCTGAGCCCAGTACAAACACCACCAGGAAAGTCTCCGATAAGGGGACAGCCGTTCAAAGTTTTACTGAAAGAGCGGGAACCAAAAGAATTCCTTTGTTCCCCTGTAACTTTCAGGCTATAAAAAGCAAACACTCGCATTGTTCAGGGCCCTCTTGTATGCTGTGGAATGGAGGGACCAGGTTCGAACTTGTAGTAAAGATCCTTGCCGCTTGGCTTTGACTCTGGACTCTGGTGGTCTTCTTTGGGGAACTAACGGTCTGGGCATAACACTTCCACATTTTGGCTGTTGTGAATAATGCTGCTATGAATATCGGTGTACACAAATCTGTCTTCCACTCCTGGCTTCTAAATCTTTTTGGTGGGTACCCACAAATGCAACTGTGAGAACATCTGATCATTCTGTTTCTAATTTTTCCAGTGCACGCCATACTATTTTCCCCATTCCTTCACGGTTTTACATTCCCTCCGATCAGATTTGAGCATTCCTACTTCCCTCTAGTCTCACCAATGCCTGTTTTTTTTTATCATATCCATCCTAATGTGTGGTGTCACATTCTTGGTTTGATTTGCGCTTCCCTATGATGAGTGACTTTGAACATCATTTTAGATGCTTATTGGCCATTGCCATATCTTCTTTAGGGACACGTCTACTTGAGTCTTATGACCATTGTTGATGGGAGGCTTTGGGTTTCTTGTCGTTTAGTTCTAGCTGTTCTTTACATATGATGGATATCAACCTCTTTTCAGAAATATGCTTTGCAAATCTTTTTCCTAATCCATGGGTTATCTTTTCACTCAGTTTGCAGTGTTTGTTGCTGCACAAAAGTGTCTGTCACTTAAATGTAATCCAAGGAATCTAATTTTCTTTTGTTGCCTATGTTTTTGGTGTCATATCCCAGAGAACATTGCCCAATCAGATGTCATGAAAGCGTGGCCAATGTTTTCTTTTAGGCATATGATACTTTTAGCGCTTGGGGTGAGGTCTTTGATCCAGTTTGTGTTAATTTTTGCACCTGGTGTGACATAGGGTTCACCTTCATTCTTCTGCATGTGGAAATCAAGTTTCTCCAACACCATTTCTTGAAAAGGCTGCTTTTCCACCAATGAGCTTTCTTAGCACTGATGTGAAAAATCATTTGAACATATAGGTGAGAAGTTATTTCTGGGCTGCAAAACAAACAAACAACAACAGACAACAGATAAGGATAGAGCATGGGCCGGGCGCGGTCGCTCAGGCTTGTAATCCCAGCACTTTGGGAGGCCGAGGCGGACGGATCACCTGAGGTCAGGAGTTGAAGACAAGCCTGACTGACATGGAGAAACCCCCGTCTCTAATAGAAATATAACATTGGGCGTGCTGGCGCCTGCCTGTAATCCCAGTTACTTGGGAGGTGGAGGCAGGAGAATCGCTTGAACCCAGGAGGCAGAGGTTGCGGTGAGCCAAGATTACACCATGACACTCCAGCCTGGGCAACAAGAGCGAAACTCCGTCTCAAAACAAAACAAAACAAAAAACAAAAAACCGCATGATTTCAAGAGCAGAAAGAGAAGAGCTTAAAAACCAGCATAATGAGAAAGTTAGGAAGCTACTTACCAAAGCATCTGGAAATATGCAAGCAATTTTTGTGAACTAAAATTTTCATACTGTACTATCAAACACTAGAACTCACTTATTCCATCTTTCTGTATTTTGAGACCCAATTATCCACTTGTCTTCATTCCGTATCCCACCCCTTTTCTTCCTAGCGTCTGCTAACCACCTTTATACTCTCCACCTTCCTGAGATTCCTTTTGTGTGTAGGTGTGTGTGGGATGGAGTCTCTTTCTGTTGCCCAGGTTGGAGTATACAGGCACAATCCGGGCTCACTGCAAGCTCCGCCTCCCGAGTTCAAGTGCTTCTTGGGCCTCAGCCCTCCGAGTAGCTGAGACTACAGACACGCGTCACCACGCCCGGCTCATTGTTTGTGTTTTCCTTAGAGACGGGGTTTCACCGTGTTGGCCAGGCGGGTCTCGAACTCCTGGACTCAAGTAATCCGTGCGACTCGGCCTCCCAGAGTGCTGGGATTGCAGGCCTGAGCCACCACACCTGGCCAAGGTTTCCTTTTTTCTTCCTACATAGAAGTGAGGACATGAAATATTTGTCATTCTGTGCCTGGCTTATTTCATTTAATATACAGACCTGCAATCTCATCCATTTTGTGTGCAGCGGAGAGGAGTTTCTTCCTTTTTAGGCTGAATAATACTTCACTGGGTTTGTATACCACAGTTTCTTCACTGAAACAAATTTCTGAAGAGCAAATATTTTTAAAATGTCTCGGAATGTGAAACTTCAGGGATACTGTGCCCATTTTATTCTTTTCTATTTCCCATCTTATGTATACGCAAGTGTATAACAAAGCGGCAATCAATGTGTGTATAAATCTACAACTTCAACAAATGTAAAATGTAAATGCTAAGTGGTGGCTGGGCACGGTCCCTCATGCCTGTAATCCCAGCACTTTGGGAGGCGGAAGCGGGCGGATCACCTGAGGTCGGGAGTTCAAGACCAGCCTGACCAAAATGGAGAAACACTGTCTCTATTAACAATACAAAAAAAAAAAAAAAAATAGCCAGGCATGGTAGCGCATGCCTGTAATCCCAGCTACTTGGAAGCCTCAGACAGGAGAATTGCTTGAATATGGGAGGCAGAGGTTGCAGTGAGACGAGACTGTGCATTGAACTCCAGCCTGGGCAACAAGAGTAAAACTCTGATTCAAAAAAAAAGGAAAAGAAAGAAATAGAGAATGCGAAATGGTAAGAAAAAACAGCATAATAAACATTTGTATGGTGTTGATGGACAATGCATTTGAAGATAATATTTGAAGAAATCATATTACAATTAATTTCTGTTCTTACTCATTGGAGCTTGATGCCTCTAAAAACTTCGTCATTGGAACCACCTCTGGTGCTTTAAAAGAAAAAAAAAAAAAATCCACACACTCACACAGGTGCAAGAAAATCAGAATCTCACGTATTGAGACCCAGGCCTCATCATTTCAAAGCTCCCCAGGTGATTTGATTCAAAGCCAAGATTGAGGAAGGGCTACGTGGATGTCTCCACATAACCTGCCTAAATAGATTCTATAGAAGCAGTTTATAAAGAAATTCCACATGAACTGTGGAAGAGGATATGAATTTGATGTACAGTATGTCCTCACTTAACATCTTTGAAAGTCTCTTGGAAACTTCACCTTGAAGCAAAATTATGTATAGTGAAACCACTTATTTTTCCTCAACAGTATAACTACACAACTTTGAACAACCAATGGTGTTGGAGGACCTCCTGTACATTGTTTCCATAAAGTCAGTTTTCAGGGAATTCCAAAACGAAGTGAGGGCTTCGTGTATATAAAAAGATAGTTGTGATTCCACCTGGATGACAGGGTTATTGCTCAGAAACTAAAAGAGGCCGCCTAGGTATAGAGGATTCTGTCATGAGGTTTCTGCTAAACAAAGGGTCCCAGAATCCTCACCCATTCCAGTTAAAGGCATAACGAAGAAAGCAATATTCACAAAGGAAATGCGGAAAGGAACAAAAGCCATCAAGCCACAAAAAGAATGTGACTAAGGGGCAGGATTTGCAGATGTAGAGATTTAATGTGGTTGCCCTTTCTCACCCACACAAGAAAAAGGATGGAACAGATCATGAGATTCGACTGTTCTGCTGAGCAGCCTCCGCAGGGCACTTTGTATGTCCCTGTTTCTCAGGCTGTAGATGAAAAGTTTCAGTATGGGGGTGACCACAGCGTACATCACTGACGCCACCACACCATTCCTGGGGGGTGGTGACACAGCTGAAGTCAGGTACACGCCAATGCCTGTTCCATAAAATCAGCAAACAACTGCCAGGTGAGAGCCACAGGTGGAGAAGGCTTTATACTTCCCATCTGACGATGAAATCCTTAGAATGGAGGGGACGATTTTATAGTAAGACAAAAGGATCCCTGAAATGGGAAGAAAACCAAACATAGTACTATGGAAATACATGAATATGCTATTGATGACTCTGTCAGAACAGACAAGTTTGAGAAGTTGAGAGGGGTCACAGACAAAATTAGAGATTTCCACATTCTTGATGATGGTGAATTGTAACACAATCCTACTGTGCAGCTGGGAATCCAACAGGCTAAGGAAAAAGGACACCAAAACGAAGAAGACACAGAGGTGAGGATTCACGATGACTGGGTAGTGCAGAGGGCGACAGATGGCTACAAAGCTGTCATAGGCCATCACAGTCAGGAGCATGTCTTCTATACATGCAAAAAGGACCAAGAAAGATATCCGTGTCAGGCAGCCCTCATAAGAGATGACTCTGGTATGCGACTGCATGTCCACAATCATCTTAGGAACGGTGGCCGAGGTGAAACCGATGTCAGCCCAGCACAGGTTGGAGAGGAAGAAGCACATGGGGGTGTGAAGGTGGGGGTCAGAGCTGACAGCCAGGATGATGAGCAGGTTCCTCAGCACCGTGACCAGATACATGGACAGGGACAGACCAGCCAGGATGGGCTGCAGTTCTGGATCCTCTGAGAGTCCCAGGAGGAGGAATTCTCAGACACCTGTGAGATTCCGTGGCTCTGTGTGACTTGGACACCTTGGGAAGAAAAGAGGATTGGAAAAATAAAAGATAAAAACCAGCCCTTAATACTGTGTGTATATTTTGGATGCAAGCAATTCACAAGGAACATTTTCACACTTGCGGACCACACACCATCAGCAATGTTTCTCAGTTGTGACAAATCCAAAAATCTCAGAATTATGACATGATTTACTTTTTTGCTATTCAACTCTTTCTGTACATACTACTTCAGAGAAAATCCACTGAAGAATGTTAGAAGACCAAAACGTCATATATAACAAATCCGTGATCTCAGTAAAATACGGCCTACTCTTTTCAGAAATAAATAGAATGCAATGAAAATGTTCTTCTCTCTTGAAGAAAAAGATCTCAGTCTAATTGAAAGAAATTAAGAAGCCGTGAAATACACTCTATTTTATTCTGACACCGTGCTACAAATTCCTTTGATGTAGAATATGTAAAAGGATGATACAAGAGCTAGGACCGCATTATCTAAAAACGAAATCGCAACTTAGAGTTCTTAATCGGAAGACCTTTTCACATGCCTGTTACTTTTCATATTTATTATCATCCTTAGGTTTTCTGACATCATTTCTTCAAAAAAGTACATGCACACTCAAATATGGGAGCTGTGTTTCCAAATGAATTGAATATACAACTCTTGGCTGAGCGCCATGGCTCACACCTGTAATCCCAGCACTTTGGGCGGCCGAGGCTGATGGATCACCTGAGGTCAGGAGTTCCAGACCAGCCTGGCCAACGTGGTGAAACCCCGTCTCCAGTGAAAATTTAAAAAAATTAGATGGGCATGGTGGCGGGTAACCCTAGCTACAGGGAGGCTGAAGCAGGAGAATCCCTTAGAACCTGGAAGGCAGAGATTGGACACCCTGTGATAGGATTTTTGATATCCTAGGGAGATATTGCTCCTGACAGCAGAGTGGGCGTACACCCTGTGATATTATTTGTAATATCCTAGAAAGATATTGCTCCTAATATCACAGTGGCTGTACACCCTGTGATCTTAATTGTAATATCCTACAGAGATATTACTCCTAATAATACAGTGGGTGTACACCCTCTGATATTATTCATAATATATTACGGAGATACGACTCCTGATATCACAATGAGTGTACACCATGTTTGTACACACTGTGATCTTATTTGTAACAACTTAGAAAAATATTACAGCTAATTTCAAAGTGGATGTACGCCCTGCGATGTTATTTGTCATCCACTAGGTAGATGTTACTCCTAATATCACAGTGAGTGTACACCATGTGTGTACAGACTGTGAAATTATTCGTAATACCCTAGGAAGATATTACTCCTCATATCACAGTGGGTGTACACCCTGTGATATTATTGGTGATCCCCTAGGGTGATACGATTCCTAGTATTACAGTGGGTGTACACTCTGTGAGGTTATTTGTAATGTCCTAGGAAGATATTACTCCTAATATCAAAGTGGATGTACACCATGTGTGTACACTCTGTGATATAATTCGTGATATCCCAGAGAGATATTTCTCCTAATATCACAGTGTGTGTACACTCTGTGATATTATTTGTACTATCCTAGAGAGATATTGCTCCCAGTATCACAGTGGGTGTACACCCTGTGATATTAGAGATATTACCTCTAATATCACAGTTTCTGTACACCTTGTGGTATTATTCATCATATCCCAGGGAGATATTATCCCTAACATGACAGTGCGTGTACACCATGGGTGGACACCCTGTGATGTTATTGGTAATATCCTAGGGGGATATTACCCTTAATGTCACAGTGGGTGTACACCCTGTGTGTACGCACTGAGATGTTACTCGTAATATCCTAGGGAGAATTTACACCTAATGTTACAGTGGGTGTACACCATGTGTTTCTATTCTGTGATGCTATTGGTAATATCTTAGAAAGTTATTAGTCCTAGTGCCACAGTGGGTGTATACCATGTGTATCCACTCTGTGATGTTATTCGTATTATCCTAGGGAGATAGTTCTCATAACATCACCGTGGGTGTACATCATGTATGTACTTCCTGTGGTCTTATTGGTTATGTCCTGGGTTGATATTACACCTAATATCACTGTGGGTGCACGCCGTAGGTGTACATTCTGTGATGTTATTCGTAACACCCTAGGGAGATATCACTTCTTATGTCATAGTGGGTGTACAGCTTTGTGATATTCTTTGTAGTATCCTTGGGACGTACTACTCATGTTATCACAGTGGGTGTACACCTTGTGATAGTATTTGCAATACCCTATGGAGATATCACTGTATACCCTGTGGTATTATTTGTGACATTTGAGGGAGCTATTTCTCCTAAAGTCAGAGTGGATGTACACACTGTAATATTCTTCCTAATATCACAGTGGGTGGACACCGTGAGTGATATTTTTTTCTAATATCCAGCGAGGGAGAGGACGATATTGATTCCAATATCACGGAAGGTGTACATCCCCTTGTGATATTGTTCCTAATATCCAGGGAAGGAGAGGATGACATTATTCCCAATATCACTGGGGGTGTACCACCTCCCGCCGGGATATTGTTTTTAATATCAGTAGGTGGAGAGAATGATGTTACTCCCAATATCACAGGGGTTGTACACCACCCCTGTTTGTAAACACCCCCTGTGATATTGTTCCAAATGGCCTGTGAAAGAGTCAATATTACTCCCATTATCGCGGGGGGTGTTCAGCCCTGATGATATTGTTTTCTAACATCCAGGGAAGGAGAGTATGCTATTACTCCCAATATCGCAGGGGTTGTATAGCTTTTTCTGTTATTGGGCCCAATGTCCAGGAAAATAGAGGATGATAGTACTCCCAATATCGAAATAATTGTTAAGCACCCCTGTGATATTCTTCCTAATATCCCAAAAGGAAGAGAATGATATTACTCCCAACAGCGTAGGAAACGTGTACCCGCGCTGTGATATCTTCCCCATATCCAGGTGGGGAGAGGATCATATTACTTCCAATATCGCAGGGTGTGTACACCCCCTCTGTGATCTCGTTGCTAACATCCAGGTTTGGGGAGGACGACATTACTCCCAATATCGCAGGGGGAGTTCACCCCCCCGTGACCTTGTTAGTCATTTCCTGGGTGGAGAGGATGATATTACTCCCAATATCGCAGTGGGTGTACACACCCGTGAAAATCTTCCTCATATCCAGAGGGCGAAAGGATGATATTACTCCCAGTACCGCTGCGGGTTTCCACAGCCCTGTGATACTCTTCCTAATATCCACAGGGAGAGAGGATGATATGACTCCCAATATCGCAGGGTGTGTACACAACCCTGTGATATTGTTCCTAATATCCAGAGCGAAAGAGGATGATATGACTCTCAATTTCGCAGAGGGTGTACACCCCTCCTGTAATATTGTTCTGAATACCCTGGGAGGGAGAGGATAAGGTTACGTTGAATATCGCAGGGAATGTACACCCTCCCCCTCTGATACCCTTCCTAGTATCCAGGGGAAGAGAGGATAATTGTACTCCCAATATCACAGAGGCAATACACCCCACCTGTGATATTGTTCCCAATATGCGAGGGGGGAGAGGATGATACTACTCCCAATATCGCAAGGGTGTTCACATCCCCAGTGACAATTTTCCTATCTAGGGGAGAGACAATTACATGACAGCAAATGTCGCAGGGTCTGTACATCCCTTCCTGATATTGTTCCTAATGTCCAGGGAGAAAGAGGATGATATCGAATATGAAAGGGGGTATACAACCCCCGCCCCTACGATATTGTTCTTAATATTCTTGAGGGGAGACGATGATATGACTCCAAATATCGCAAGGGTTGTTCATACCCCCCTGTGATATTCTTTCTAATATCCGGGGGGGGGAGAAAATAACATGACTTCCAATATTGCAGGTGGTGGATACCCCACCTGAAATATTGCACCGAATATCCAAAGAGGGAGAGGATGGTATTCATACCAATATCGAAGTGTGTGTACACGCCCCTTGTGACATGGTTTTTAATATCCGGGGGCGGGAGGATGATATTAGTCCCAACGTCACAGAAGGTGTACACTACCCCTGTGATATTGTCCCTAACATCCAGAGGGGAGAGGATGAGATCACTCCCAATATCTCAGAAGTTTTACATCCCCCGTGATATTGTTCGTCGTATCCAGGGAGGCACAGGATGACATTCCATTGAATTTCGCGACAGACATACACGCACACTGTGATATTGTTCCTAATATCCAAGAATGCAGAGGATGACATTACTGCCAATAAAGGAGTGGGTGTACATTACCCCTGTGTTTTTGCCTCTAATATCCGGGAAGTGTGGAGGGGGGGAGAGGATAACATTCCCTCAAATGTAGCAGGTGGTTTGACGCCCCTTGTGGTGTTGTTTTATATATCCAGCGGGGAAGACAATAATATTATTTTTGATAGTCCGATTCATCCGCTCCACCTTTCCGGAACTCTGAGGCCGGGAGGCGGCATGCAGTTTCCGTGTGATCCCCAATACCTTTGCCGTCTTCTGTAGCAAGTCAGCCACAAACACAGGCCCGTTATCTGAGCCGATCCGGAAGGGCAGTCCCAATCTACGAATCAGATCTCGAAGAAGCACATGGCTTACTTCACGAGCTTTCTCAGTTCGTGTTAGATAAGCCTCCACCCACCCAGATTAGGTATGCCCAAGAGCTAGTAAATACTTGTTACCTCCACACTTTGGCATCTCTGTGAAGTCTACCTGGAGATCTTCAAAGGGGGCTGCTCCATAAGCTTGTATGCCGGGTGGAATGGCTGGACCTTGCCTCGCATGATGCTGTCGGCAGCTGACACATCGCTGCCTCACCGTTTTGGCAAGGGCTAAGAAAGGCGAGATGTAGAAATACCAGCCTAACAACTTTTTGCAGTGACTCCTGACCTAGATGGGTGGTTTCTTGCACAGCCAGTACAACTGCAGCTCCTAGCAGCTGTGGCACAGCTACTCTCCCATCCGGTAACCGAATCCATCCTTCCTCCATCGCTTGTCCTTCCCTCTACCTGGAGAAAGTCCTTTTCTTCTTTAGAATAAGCAGGTCCAAGATCAGGTGCTTGAGGGAGCAGAGGAGCTGTGACTGATGCCTGGAAAGGGGCAGATGCTGCTTTTGAGCCTCTGAGTCAGCGCGGGAATTCCCCAAGCCCACCAAGGTGGAAGCTCGCTGGTGTCCCCTGCAATGCATAACTGCCACCTTGTGGGGTTTCCATACTGCTTCTAATACATGGAAGATTTCTGGTTGATATTTTCTGCCTTTTCCCCCAGAGTTCAATAGGCCCTTTTCTTTCTATCATGCTCCATGCACGTGAAGGGTTAAAAAGACATACCAAGAATCAGTGTAAATGTTGACAGTCTGACCCTCACTGAGTTCTAAGGCCCGAATGAAAGCAATGAGTTCAGCTTTCTGGGCTGAAGTGCCCTGGGGCAACGATCTGGCTTCAACAAGAGTGTCCAGGGTTATCACTGCATACCCTGCACCTCTCTCTCCTTGGGTGTTGACGAAGCTGCTCCCATGCACGTATAGTTCCCAGTCTACTGATGCCCAAGCTTGGTCCCGGATGTCAGGTCTGCTAGAGTCAACTGAGTCCAACACTTCTACACAATCATGCTCGACAGGGCTCTCTGATAGCGGGAGCAAGGTGGCAGGGTGTTACGAACTTCAATGGTTATACGGGGATTTTCACAGAGCAAAGTCTGGTACTTGGTGAGTCCGGCATTCGTTAGCCAATGATGTCCTTTAGTATTCATTAAAGTCACCACAGCATGGGGGGCCTTTCTGTACAGGTTTTGCCCAAGAGTCAGCTTCTTTGCTTCTTGTACTAGCAGTGCAGTTGCTGCCAAGGCCCTCAAACACAGGGGCCATCCTTTAGAGACCCAGTCTAGTTGTTTAGAGAGGTAGGCCACCGGCCTCGGCCAGGGCCCCACAGTTTGGGTTCAAAGTCAGGCTGCCATCTTTTCTCTCTCTCTGACACATAGGATGAAAAAGGCTTTGTCAGATCGGGTAGCCCCAGGGCTGGGGCTGACATAAGTTTCTCCTTTAACTCATGAAAGACTTGCTGTTGTTGGGATCCCCATTCAAAAAGTTCCCTGTCCCCGCCCCGTTGGTGACCTCATACAAAGGCTTGGCTAATACTGCAAAGTTTGGGATCCGCAGTCTACAAAACCCCACAGCTCCTAAGAATTCTCTCACCTGCCTTCTGCTCTTAGGCTCTGCTAGATTGCAAATGACCTGCTTTCTTTCTGATCCCGGGCTGCGTTCCCCCTGTCGGATAGTAAATCCCAAGGAACGTACCTGCTGTCGGCAGATCTGAGCTTTCTTCTTGGACACCTTATACCCACAGTCCTCCAGGTGTCGGCGTAGGGCAATCCGTTCCCTTGGCGCACCTGACTGCTGTGGGGTGTCCCAGCAAAAGCTCATCAACCTAGCGGAGCAAAGCACAGCCTAGGTCTCTGGTGGGAAACTTCTGGAGGTCTCGAGCCAACACCTCCCCAAAGATGGTGGTGGAGTCCTTGAACCCTTGGGGAAGCCAGGTCCAAGTGTACTGAGTAGTGACACCTGACTCCGGATCTTCCCACTGAAAGGCAAACAGCTTCTGGATCTCAGGGGCTAATCTGATAGGAAAGAAAGCGTCTCTCAGGTCCAAGCAGGTGAACCAGCTGTCCTCAGCTGGCAGCAACCCCAACAATGTGGACGGGCTAGGTACTGTTGGATGAAAGTCAGAGTAGCTTGACTAAGCAAGCGCGAATCCTGTCCCGGCCTGTAGTCCTTGGTACATGGCTTGCAAATAGGCAGGAGGGGAGTATTCCGTGGAGACTGACAAGGAACTATCATACCAAAAGTTCTTAGGTGCTTAAGATGGACCTGGATACTTTGAAGAGCTTCTCTGGGGACCGGGTCCTGTTTTTGCCTAAGCGGCTGGGACCCAGTCTTAACTGGCCAACCCTGGAGGGTTGTCTTCTACCCGTACTCTTGGCCACCGCTTAGCCAGAGCTGATCTTCTCTCTTGGCCCGCCTCAGTTCACAAAACTCTCCATTCCTCCTCTCGGGGGACCGTAAGGGTCATAATGACTCCCGTGGCGGGTAACTTTAGCAGCAAAGAGCTGTGTTCTGTCAAAGAGAGAGCAGCTGTCAGCTTGCTAAGCAAGTCCCTTCCCAACAAGGGCAAGGGACAGTCAGGCATGTACAAAAACTGATGAATCACTTGATGTACTCCTACAGTGCAAGTCCCAGGCAAGCAGAAAGCTTGCTTTGCTGAAGACCCCGTGGCTCCGGTGACGTCAATAGTCTTTCTGGATAAGGGGGCGACCGGGGCGGTTACTAGCGAATGTTCAGCACCGGTATCTACAAGAAAATCAATGTCTCTGCCCTCGACTGTCATTCTGACCAGAGGCTCTTTGGGGACACTTGAGCCCGGTCTCCCTCAGTCCAATAACCCTTCTGCCAGGTTGAGCAGGGCCCCTTCCTCCTTGTCCAGGGCCTCCTGCTGAGTCACCTTGTTTTCTTTTGAGGTGAGGGCATTTGTTCTTCCACTGTCCTATTTCTTTACAATAAGCACACTGGTTATGCTGCAAACTCTGACAGCCAAGCTGAGTTTCTTTCCCAGGGCCCCCCTTCCCTTGCCTCTTTGGGGGGACAGCTCTGACTGCTGCAGCTAACAAACAGGTCGGCGTTTCGCCGGGCGAGACCTTCATTCTTTTGCGCTTTCCCTCGCGGCTTACTGCATCCCTGTTTACAAACACCTGCTTAGCTATTTCTCATCAATGTGATGTATTCATCCCTGCAAGCCCAGCCTGCTTCTGCAGTCTTCTTCTAACGCCTCCCGCGTTTTGACGGACTAAAGCCATGTGAATCATGCGCTGATTTTCAGGGTTATCGGGATCAAGGGGAGTATACATACCATAGGCCTCACACAGTCTCTGGTAGAATTGTGCTGGACTTTCTTCTTTTCCCTGAATGACCTCAGAGACCTTGTTAACGTTTGTGGCCTTCTGAGCTCCCCTCTTGAATCCTTCCAAGAGAGCTTCCCTGTCTCGGTTTAGCCTTTGCATATCCCGTCTTTCATGTGGGTCCAACTAGGGGTGGGTTCCTGGTAACTGGGTCCTTCCATACTCTTGGGGGTTTTGGTAATCAGCTGGTGCATGTTCCTCTAGCCACTTAGTTGCTGCGTGGAGCCCTCTCCGCCTTTCGCCTTTCATCTCTCTTAAAGAGGAACATGAGCAACCGGTGGCGATCAGCCCAGGTGGGGTTGTGGGTCTGGATAACAGTTTGGAGAAAATCAATTAGGGCTTGTGACTTTTCGCTTAGGACGGGGTATTGTTTTCCCAGTTGAGAAGGTCGGCAGAGGTGAAGGGCTGGTACACAAAAACACGCCTCTCCACCACGTGACCATCCTCCTCTCTCCCAGTATGCCGCTGCTCTCTCAGGGGCATTTGGATCCCCGTTTTGGGTCGTAAACAAGCCGCCAAGGGAGGGGTGCAATGGCGCAATGTTACTTACCGCAATTAATAATCTCAATTATTAATTGATACTGATAATTATCAATATTAATAACTGATCATATAATTCTTAAAATCAATACCGATAATAATGATAATTCATATTAAAGAGTTATACTCACGATAACAATAAATCATTAATATTAATGATTAATGACGCCTGGTCTTAAAGAGTGATATTGATCTTATTCATTAGAAAACTGTCATATTAGCTCCTAATAATTAACATTAATATTAATAATATGAACACTATTTTTAGCAATGATTTCTTAATATTAATATTAATATTGGTAATACATATTCATGTTAATAAATGAGGAAGAATTAATATGAATATTATCCCTAATACCTCAGTGGGTGTGCACCCACCTGTGATATTGTTCCTAATGTCCAGGGAGGGAGAGAGCATGATATGACGTTCAATATCGCAGTAGGTGTACACCCACCCGGTGATATTGATCCGAATATCATCTCCAGGGGGTGGCGTATGACGTTACTCCCAAGATAGCAGTGGGTGTGCATCCACCCGGTGATATTCCTCCTAATATTCCCGGAAGAAGAGAATGCTATTACTCCCAGTATCTCAGGAAGTGTACATCCCTTCTGTGACATAGTTCCTAATATCCGGAGGGGGAGAGGGTGATATTACTCACAATATCGCAGGCTGTGTACTCCCACCCTCTGATATTGTTCCTAGCAGCCAGGAAGGAAGAGGACGATATGACTCCCCATACAGCAGGAGGTGTACACCCATCCTGGGATATTATTCCTAATATCCACGGAGAGGAGAGGCTGATATGACTCCCAATATCGCAGGGGGTGTACATCCAGTCTGTGATATTGTTCTTAATATTCAAAGGTGGAGAGGTTGATATTACTCCCAATATCACAGAAAGTGTACAAACCCGTGTATTATTGTTGCTATTATCCAGAAGAAGAGAAGATGATATCACCCCCCCATCGCAGGAGGTGTACACCCACTCTGTGATATTTTTTCCAATGTGCAGGGCAGGGGAGGATAATACTCTTCTTCATAGCACAGGGTGTGTACAGCCCCACTGTGATATGGTCCTTAATATTCCAAGGCGGAGAGGATGATCTTACTCCCAATACCGCAGAAAGTGTACACAACCCCAGTGATATGGTTCCCATGATCCAGGAGAGAAGAGGATGATGTTAATTTCAATATCGCACGGGGTGGACACGCCCCCAGTGATATTGTTCCTAATTTCAACGTGGGAGCAGATGATACTACACGGAATGCCCCTAGGGGTAAAAACACTCCTGTGATATTGTTCTTAATATCAAGGGGAAAGAGGATGCTATTACTCCAAAGAGCGCAGAGGATGTGCACCCATCTGTGACATAGTTGGTAATTTCCAGAGGCGGAGAAGATATTACTGACAATAAGGTGAACACGCTGTGTGACCACTGTGGATCGTCATATCCAGGGGGGAAGGGGGGGTGATATGACTCCCCGCATCGCGGGGGCGCCCGCCCCCCTGCGACGTGAATCATCATATCCAGAGGGGGGTGATATGACTGCCCGCATCGCGGGGGCCTCACCCCCTCGCGATGGGGGTCCTAAGAGCCAGGGGAGGATAGGGTCTGGCTCTTACTCCCTGTACCCCGGGTGGGGCCTCACCCCCCTGCGATGGGGCTCCTAAGAGCCAGGGGGGAGAGGGGCTGGCTCTTACTCCCCGTATCACAAGAGGTGTGTACAACCCCTGCGATATTGGGAGTAATGTCATCCTCTCCCCCTGAATATAAGAAACAATATCACAGGAGGATGTACACCCCCCGCGATATTGGAAGTAACATCATTTTCTCCCCCTCCGGATATTCGGAACAATATCACAGTGGGTGTGTACAGCCCCTGCGACATTGCCGCTAGTATCTTCCTCTCCCTCCCAGGATAGAAGGAAGAATGTCACAAGGGGGTGTACACCCCCTGCGATATTGGCTGTAATATCTTCCTCTCCCCCGCTGCCCTTTAGGAGCAATGTCACACAAGGGGTGTACACCCCCGGCTATATTGGGAGTGATATCATCCTCTCCGCCCCTTTATATTAGGAACAATATCCCTAGGGAGTGTACACATCCTGCAATATTCCGACTAATATCATCCTTTCGCCGCCTGGATATTAGGATCAGTATCCCAAGGGTGGTGTGCACCCCCGGCGAAATTGGAAGAAATATCATCATCTCCACTTTTGGATGTTAGGGACAGTATCTCGTGGGAGGTGTCCGCCCCCTGCGATATTGGGAGTCATATCATCTGCTCCCACCCAGGATATTAGGAACAAGATGACCGAAGGGATGTACACCCACTGTGCTATTTTCAATAATGTCATCCTCTACCCCCCGGCTATTAGGAGTAACATCATAGAGGGGTGTACACTTTCTGAGATATAGGGAGTCTTATTCTCTCTCCCACGGATATCGGGAACAGTTTTATTAATCATTAATATTAATAAATAAAAAAATCAATAGTAATCATCAATATTAATAATTACAGTAGAGACAGTAAAACAGTACAGATGAAAAATATTAACGGTTACTATTAATAATTAATAGCAATATTACTATTAATAATAAAATAATGATATCACTAATTAATGTTATTTCAATCAATCATAAGTGATGTCGGTAATCAAACAATTAATATTAAGATTAATAACTAATATTAAAAGTGACATTAATATTAATAATTAATTTTAATCATGCATAATCATATCTTGAAAATAATCATTAATGATTAATAACGTTACATTGTTAATTAATATTACCATTGATAATTATTAATAAGACTGATGTTTAATAATTCAGAATATTATTACTGCTAATACCACAGGGGGTGTACACCTACGTGTGATATTGTTCCTAATATCCAGGGATGGAGAGCATGATATTAGTTTTCATATCACAGTAGGTGTACACTCACCCTGTGACACCAATCCTAATACCCAACGGATAGACTATGACACGACTGCCAACATAGCAATCAATGTACAGCCACCCGGTGATATCATTCCTAATATTCACGGAAGAAGCGTATGATATTACTCCCAATATCGCAGGGAGTGTACACCTCTTCTGTGATATTCTTCCTAGTATCCCGAGGGGGAGAGGGTGATAATTCCAGCATCGCAGGCTGTGTTCACCCAGCCTGTGAAATTGTTATTAATATCCTGAAAGGGAGAGGATGATATTACTCCCCATAATAGATAGATATGACTTCCCATAATAGAGCAGGAGGTGTACACCCACCCTGTGCTATTCTTCCTAATATTCAGAGGCCGAGAGGTTGATATTACTCCCAATATCGCAGGAAGTATACACCGCAGTGTGAGATGGTCCTTCGTAATATTCTAAGGCGGAGGGGGTGATATGACTACATATATGGCAGAAAGTGGACACCCCCCAGGGATATTGTTCCCATGATCCTGGAGGGAAGAGGATGATATTACTTTCAATATCACACAAGGTGGACACGCCCCCACTGATATTGTTTCTAATTGCAACGTGGGAGAGGAGGATATGACACGCGATATCCGAGGGAGTGGAAACACCCCTGTGATACTCTTCTTAATATTCAGGGGGAAGAGGATGATATTACTCCGAATACAGACGGGTGTACACCCGTCTCTGAAACAGTTCATAATCTCCAGAGGGGGAGATGATATTGCTCACAATATGGTAAACAGGCTGTGAGTCCACCACAGATCCTAAAAACCAGGGGGGGAAGAGGGGCTGGCTCTTACTCCCCGCATCACGGGGGGTGCCCCACTCCCCGGTGATGGGGGTCCTAAAAGCCAGGGGGGGAGAGGGGCTGTTCCCTACGTTGGGGCACTGAGGTCCCTGTTTTCTTGCAAGCTGCCATCAGGGACCACTCTCGGCTTCCAGGGGCCCCCTTGTAGGTGGCACCATGGCCACTTGCCCTACTCCAAGCCTGCAGAAGAGCGCCTCTCTGCCATGTCCCTTTCTTTTAAAAGACTTGCCTGACTGGTTCAGGTCCATTAGGTAGCGTCCCATTTGATTAGCTCAAAAGTACTGTAGCCCATCACATTCGCTCACAGGAGGGCATTAGCAGGGTGTGGACACCAAGGAGTGAGAATCTCTCAGGCCAGTTTAGCATTCAGTTGGTTAGCCAGGTTCAGTGGCTCACGCCTGTAATCCCAGCACTTTGGGAAGCCGAGGCGGGCAGATCACCTGAGGTCAGGAGTTCGAGACCAGCCTGGCCAACATGGTGAACCCCAGTCTCTACTAAAAATACAAAAATTAGCCAGGCGTGGTGGTGGGCGCCTGTAATCTCAGCTACTTGGAAGCCTGAGGTAGGAGAATCGCTTGAACCTGGGAGGTGGAGGTTGCAGTGAGCCGAGATCGTGCCATTGCACTCCAGCCTGGGTGACACAGCGAGTCTCAAAAATAAATAAATGTGAAGGCTGCTGAGCGCAGTGGCTCGTGCTTATAATCCTGGCACTTTGGGAGGCTGAGGCAGGAAGACTGCTTAAGGTCAGGAGTTTCAGCCTAGCATGGACAACACAGTGCAACTATATCTCTAAGTAAAATAAAATAAAATAAAATAAAATAAAATGAAATAAAATAAAATGAAATAAGTAAAATAAGAATTCAGTTGGTTAAAAGAAACTCACTAGGTCCAGCCCACAATCAAGGGATGGAAATTACACAGAGTTGTGAAGAGTCAAGGGTGGGAGATCGCTGGCAGCCCTTATAGAAGCTGCCTATCTCACATACCTGTTGGACAGCTTCTCTCTCCTAGCTGGGGGTATTTGGAGCGGGTGTCGAATCCTGCTCTTTTTTTATGTCTGTTGCCTTTTCTCGCGGTGATGTGTTTCCTGTGTGTTCTGTAATTTTGGATCGTGAGCTGAGCTTCAGAGGGGCTTTATGTGGGGAATCCTGGGTGGCCAGGTTTGAGGGAGCCACCTAGAGAGGTTTTCTATTTGGCTTTTCCAGGGGCCCCAGGGTACCACTAAGCCAAGGCAACTTTTTCTTTTTGAGACAGAGTTTCACTCTTGTTGCCCAGGCTGGAGTGCAGTGGCGCAATCTCAGCTCACTGCAACTTCTGCCTCCCAGGTTCAAGCTATTCTCCTGCCTCAGCCTCCCGAGTAGCTGGGATTACAAGCACACGAGGCGTGGCTAATTTTTTGTATTTTTAGTGGAGACGGGGTTTCACCATGTTGGCTAGGCTGGTCTCGAACTCCTGACCTCAGGTGATTCACCTGCCTCAGCCTCCCGAACTGCTGGGATTACAGGCGTGAGCCACCCCGCCCGGCCCAAAGCAACTTTTTAGTGTTAATTTCTCAACTCTGGCATCCCTAGACCACACAGGTAGCATGACTTCATTATAGGAGTTCCACATTTATATAAGAGAGGCCTGAAAATGCAATGATCTCATGGGAAACTTGTTCACCACCTAAAGCTCAAATTTTCTCACCTCTCTCTGTTCCCCTGGGTGGAAATGTTTCTGTCCCTTTCTCTAAAGGTGTTGCATTTCTGTGGCCCCAACTTCATCATGCTTGACTGTAATCCAGACCCCCTGCCTTGTAAGGGCTTCCAACGCTCAACCCAGCCCTGCCCTCAGGCAGTTGCAGCACCAGCTCCTGTCCCCACCTTGGTTCTCACTCCCCTCTTCACTTCTGGCCTTAGGGGACTTAACTTATTTTCTGAAGAACTCAGCTATATATTTATTTTATTTTATTTATATATTTTTTGAGATGGAGTTTCACTCTTTTGCCCAGGCTGGAGTGTAATGGCGTGATCTTGGCTCACTGCAACTTCTGCCTTCCGGGTTCAAGCGATTCTCCTGCTTCAGCCTCCTAAGTAGCTGAGATTACAAGCGCCTGCCACCACTCCTGGCTGATTTTTGTATTTTTAGTAGAGATGGGGTTTCACCATTGGCCAGGCTGGTCTCGAACTCCTGGCCTCAGGTGATCCGCCCGCCTCAGCCTCCCAATGTGCTGGAATTACAGGCGCGAGCCACCATGCCCGGCCTCAGCTCTATAGTTAAAAGGACATTTGTTTCTTACCCAGCATTTCTAGGTGTTTTGAAGAGGGAGACTTCTCAGGTTATCTAACCTGCTACTGAGAACTTAAAGATAGGGAAAATTTTGGACTGGAGATTCTTGGAATCACATAATTGAAAAATCCCAGCCGGGCGTGATGGCTCACGTCTGTAATCCCAGCACTTTGGGATGCCGAGGCAGGTGGATCACCTGAGGTCAGGAGTTTGAGACCAGCTTGGCCAACATGGTGAAACTTCATCTCTACTAAAAATACAAAAAAAATTAGCCTGGCTTGGTGGTGGGCGCCTGTAATCCCCGCTACTCGGGAGGCTGAGGTAGGAGAATTGCTTGAACCCAGGAGATGGAGGTTGCAGTGAGCTGAGATCACGCCATTGCACTCCAGCTTGGGCAACAAGAGTGAAACTCCGTTGCAAAAAAAAAAAAAAAAAAAGAAGAAAAGAAAAAGAAAAAGAAAAAGAAAAATCCCCACAGTGCGGATCGACAAAATCACAGAGTTGCTTTGGGAGCGAGGGTGGCAATCAGACACGGAGGCCATGACACAACCTGGTCGTCCACTCAGGGGTCCAGAACCTCCACCCAGTCACCTTATCCGGGGGTGATGGAGACAGGGGAGGTGCCACCTACGCCAGTGTCATCTCTTACAATGAGCTCTTCTCCTGCTCGAAAAGAGCCAGCCTGCTGAGCTTGCTGCCAGGGCCCGTCGCACTGCTTGTGCTGTGTTTCCCGTCGCACAGCCTGTGATGTGTGTTTCCCGTCGCACGGCCTGTGATATGTGTTTCCCATCATGTGTGCACGTGTGTTGTCATGTAGTGTCTGTCACAGGTGATACCCATCACGTGTGTTTGCATATTGCATGTGTGTGGCCTATCAGGTGTAAATATGTGTTGTCTGGCACATGTCAGCATCTGGGCATTCTCCGTGTGCCAGGAGCAGCCAGGTGGCCTGTGAAGCCTTCTCATGGGAAATGCCCAGATAGGAAGAGCACAGCCAGGAGCCAAGCCCCTGAGTGGCCACTCCATGTGCCTGGATCACCTTCAAGTCTGCTCAACATCAGAGCCTCTGTTCCTTGGCACCATGGACATTGGAATTGACTTGGAACTGGGAAGAGCTGTAGGCCCACTATCCAGGCACCCGCTCCCTGTTTGCCCAGCATCCCAGGGGCCCACACCCGTCCAAATATCACCTTGCCCTCCATTCAGAGGTGAGTCATCCCAGCGTCAGGTCGCCCAACTCCGACTGGTTTTGCTGGAGCCTGCCTGGAGGATGTCGCCAGCCACCTCCAGAGAACACTCAGTCTACAGATGCCGAGGGGGAACTGGAAGCACACAGTGCTGGCCTTCACCCAGGTTACGGTGGCACCTTGGGACCGCTTCTGAGTCTGCTTGTCACTGAAGGTCGGCGTGAGGCAGGCAGCGTTCCCTCCCAGATTTAGAAAATGTCAAGTCTCCCGCCGCACCCTTTTGTGTTTCTTACAGGGCCTGGGGCGCTTGCAGCCGCCACACTAAGGGCTCCAATATGTTCCCTCACACACTCAACAGAGAAGGAAACTGTGGCTCAGATGGGAGACTCCCTGTCCAAGGCCACAGAGTCTGGCCCCAGGGACCACTAGAGGCTTCAAGAACCAAACTCACATGAGGGCAGAGAGGAGAGATGGGGCCAGTTTAGGGCTGGGAGAATCCATAGAGCGATGCTGAGGCAGGCATGGAGCCTGGAGGTACGGACGAGGGTCTCGCCAAAGTCAGGGGTAGAGAGGCTGTGGAGAGTGAGGAATGGTGCGGGCCAGCCCCGGGCCTGCTGGGGTGCAGCTGGGGGCTCCATGGCCCTCCCACGGCCCCCACTTGTCCTCACCCAACCGTTCAGAGCTCTTCATGGCGGGGGTGTCCCTCTCCTCTGGCCACAAGAGGAGCGGGTGGAGGAACGGCACCTTCAGGCCTTGTAGGGGGTCTGCCCCTCCACCAGCCTGTTTCTCGTGGGCATCGCAGCTGAGGCTGTAGTCGGAAAAGGGTAGTAACTGAGCGTACCTGGCCTCCAACCACCACTTCCAAGGCCCGTACTGGGCACAGGGTGACCCCACCGTGGCTCGGAAGTGGACCCTGTCCGACGCGGGGATGGTCGCTGGAGGGCCGAGGATGCCTACACAGGCACCTGGAGGGTGTGCCTCGGGAGTCTGTCTCGCCCTCTGGACCCATGGGGGACCAGCAACGCCGTCACACCCTCCTCTGTCTCTGCCAGCCGCTCCGCCGCTCCCTTCTCCTGGCTGGGGCTCGCAAAGGCAGACGGGTATGGGGGGCGGGGCCTCAGGAGGGAGGAAGGGCTGGTGGGCGGGGCCTACGGACACCTCGCCCCACCCCCAGTAGGGCGCAGCACTCCCCACACCCCGCGGTCCCCCTAGGTCAGGGCCTGTCACCACCGCGCCCAGAGGCCGGGCCAGCCGGGCGTGCATCCCAGGGGCGCTCCGTCCCCCATGGCCTGGGACTCCCCAGTCAGGACAGTACAAAATCTCTTTACTGCTCATTTTCTGTAAAAAATCGTGGCTCTCAGCGGACCCTGGGGATAGGAGGTGCAAAGCGCGCTCACACGCGGCCCGGGTCCGCGGCCGAGAGCTGCGGGGATCTGGAGCGGAGCCAGGTCGCAAGAAGACCCTGACCCTGCTCCGGCGCTGGGGCGCGTGCTAAGGGCCCGCTGGGTTCAGCTGTATTTTCGAACCGCTGTGCTTGGCCGAGGGGTTCCCAAGGCTCCACTCCGCCTTGGAGGGGGCTGCGGAAGCCCGGAGGTGACCCGGGCTCTGGGAGGGGCGTCCCCAACGTGGGGGACGGGAGACAGGGGCCTTTGAAGACAGCGCGGGACTCGGAGGGGGTCCCCCCGACCTAAGAAGTGGTAAACTAAGGCCAGCGAGGAGGGAGGCTGAGTCCGGGGACTAGGCGGCCCCTCACTGCCCCTCCGGCCCGTCGCCCCCCTGCGCCTGTTCGTACGGGCAGGGCCGGCGGCCGAGTCCAGCCTGCTCGGGACCAGGCCTGGGCCCCGCGGGCGGCGCCTCCTCCTCCGCGCCGTCCCCATCCTCGCCCTCCGCGTCGCTCTCGTCCGAGTTGTCCTCCTCCAAGTAGCGGTAACCGCGCACCTTGTGCTGGGGGCGCGGGATGCGGGGCAGGCGCGGGGCCACGCCCCGCCGCAGCTTCTGCTCCATCCGCAGGTAGGAGACCGCGGCCGCCACCAGCGTCACCAGCAGCACCGCCAGCTTAGCCTGGGCGTAAGGAGAGGGATGCCAGGGACCCGCGGCCGCCTGGCCCCGCACCTTCCCCACCTATGCCCCTCGCTGAGATAGGCCCTTCCCTCCTCTGGGAGCCTCCCGGGCCACGCGGCCCTCAACTTCTCCAGCCCCTCCACCCACGCTTCCTGGACCGCCTCCTGCAGGTGAGGCTCACATCCAGCACTGTCCCTTACAGTCGTCATGCCCCTGGCGACCTCAGTGTCCCACGCTGTAAGGGAACAATACAAATCCCTTCGCCTCATAGGGTGCATGCGCCAGTGTTGATAAAGTGCTGGCCACAGGCCCTGCCTTCCCAGGGCTCACAACACTGTGTCCCTGCCACACCCGTGGGCTGTAGTGATGCTCTTCATGGGGTTTTGACTATAACCCGCAGTCAGGAATGATTTCACACCATAGCTCAGTACATACACACATATCTGTATGCATACTTCCTGCTCTTTTCTTTTTTCCAGACACGGTCGCTCCATTTCCCCACCGCGCCCCCTCCCTCCCTTCCCCCACCCACTGCTGGAGCGCAGTGGCACGCTCACTTCAGCCTCAATCTTCCAGGCTCAAGCTATCCTCCCACCTCAGTCTCCCAAGTAGCTGGAACTACAGGCACGCGCCACCACGCCCAGCTAATTTTTAAATTTTTTGTAGAGACAGGGTCTCCTATGTTGCCCAGGCTGGTCTTGAACTCCTGGCCTCAAGCAATCCTCCTGCCTCAGCCTCCCAAAGTGTTGGGATTACAGGTGTGAGCCACCATGCCCAGCCCACTCACTGCTTTTCTTTTTTCTTTTTTTTCTTTTTTTTTTGGGGGGGAGACAGAGTCTCGCTCTGTCCTCCAGGCTGAAGTGCGGTGGCGCGATCTTGGCTCACTGCAACCTCCATCTCCCAGGTTCAAGCCATTCTTGTGCCTCAGCCTCCAGAGTAGCTGGGATCACAGGGACGTGCCACCATGCCCAGCTAATTTTTGTGTTTTTAGTAGAGACAGGGTTTCACAGCCTGTTACCCAGGCTGGTCTCGAACTCCAGATCTCAGGTGATACACCCACCTCAGCGTCTCAAAATGCTGCGATTACAGGCATGAGCCACTGCTCCCGGCCCACTCCCTGCTATTTTTAGTTCTATTTTTATTTTTATTTTTATTTTGAGACGGAGTTTCGCTGTTGTTTCTTAGGCTGGATGGAGTGCCAAGACCCCGTCTCAGCTAACTGCAACCTCCGCCTCCCAGTTCAAGCGATTCTTCTGCCTCTGCCTCCCAAGTAGCTGTGATTACAGGCACCTGCCACCATGCCCGGCTAATTTTTGTATTTTTAGTAGAGACGAGGTTTCACCATGTCGGCCAGGCTGGTCTCAAACTCCCTACCTCAGGCAATCCACTCGCCTCGGCCTCCCAAAGTGCTGGGATTACAGGCATGAGCCACCGCGCCCGGCCTTTAGTTCTATTTTTAAAAAATGTTTAGCAACTGGGACTTGCTAGACCGAGCCACCATCTTTTGGGAGCAGAGCATGAGAAGCCTGCTCCCGTTCAGGCCATGAAGGGAGACAGACCCAACATCTGGAGAACAGGATACCAAACAGCCCACAGGATGGCTGTGATGCACCCACAAATCCCCTCAGAGATGGGCAAACTGAGACTGGCTGGAGGTGGGCCAGTAAGTGAGGTGCTGAGTTGGGGGCCACCCAGTGGGCTGAAGGAATGGGGCCTTGGCCCAGAGACTGGCTTGGGAAGGGGTGGCGTTTAGGAAGCTGTGAAGCCAGGGCAGGGGCTAAGGAAGTACCTGTCACTGGGCATGGGGCCCCCAATCCTGCCCAGTCTCACCTTCATGTGCAGGCTCGAGCCCAGGTACACGGTGAAGATGGCCACAGCCTGCCACCAGTGGTAGATGGTGAAGATGAAGTCCTGTCTCTCCTTGTCTTCGTACAAGATTCCCAGGAGTGCTGCAGGCAGGCAGTACAGGGCAGGCAGGGGAGAGGTGTCACCTGGGGCCTGGGGCTGCCTAGCTACCATCTACGAACTTTACTAAGCCCTGTATGTGTCCCAGCCCGGGACCAGAGAGCGCCCAGAAAGTGCTGTGAGCCGGTCCTGGCCTGCCCCCTGGTGGAGACCCTGGTCACCACACTGCTCACACGCTAAGCAGAAGTAGGAGCAGGTGCGCCGGGCTGTGTGGATGCAGGTGGTCCCGCTCCGCACCACATGTGTGGCCTCAAAAGAAGAAAGCTCTGTGCTTAGTCATGTCCTGTCCCCAACCCCAGGTGTGCAGTGGCAAGCTTGCAGGCGCTGTTTCTCCTCCTCAGCCGGGACTAGAGAGATCGAACTGTTTGCAGCTGCCAACTCTGCCAATCAAACCTGAAGCTAAGCATGGAGAGGGGGGCTTCCTTTCCAGTGAGTCCTCCCAGGGTGGGCAACAAGAGTAATGGATTGGGAGTCAGAAGATGCACACTCATTCTCAGGACTGTAATGTTGGCTCCATGGGTGATTTGGGTACTTAACTCCCCAGAGCTGCTTTTCCCAATGCTGAGATGAGCTTATGCCTATTGTGTGCTGTGTTCTGAAGTTCTAAAGTGAGAAAGAGGGCATGGCACCTGCCAAATCATAGGGGCCACTATAAACACCTTCACCAGGCACTCAGGACATGAACACTCCTGTCTTGGGGCCCTGCAGGGTGACTTTACCCCCACAGTGCTGCTATGAAGAGACAAGGATCCCCCAGGGTTCACCTGTGGAGATGGGATATGGAGCTGGGCAGAGGGGATGCCATGACCAGACGGGGCACAACATGGGTCCAAGATACCCAGGTTGGACTCTGCCCAGAATTGGCTATCCTTGAGCAAAACGGCCAAGAGACTGTGGTGCAGTATGAGGCTTCAGCCCCTGCTACAGGCAGAGACACGCAGTCAGCCTCTGCCCTGCCAGCAGCAGGCATGACCTCTGCCACCCCACACCCCCAAGGATGACGTTCAAAACTGTTCATAGCTTCGGCCCATCAGAACAGACGCTGACATGGATGCCCCGCAGGACTGTGCCCATGTGTGCTAGCTGTGTGTCACTGCGTGTGCCCATCTGTGGGCAGGGAACATCCTGGAGCTGAACATGGGCCCACCGCTGCCTTCTGCAAACAGGGCCCTGTTCCCCAGCAGCCCAGAACTGAGGCCTGGACTCTGGTACTGAGCAGACTGGGTTGGGGCTGCAGGCCTGCTCCTCTCTATACAAAGGCCCATGTCTGTATCTATGCCGTGGATGTACAACAGGCCACTTGCTCCTACCACATGCTCCGTGAGGCAGAGACCAAAACATCTGCTCCAAGTGACATGAAAACAATGCCAGGGTAAGCCCTGTCCCCTGGTATGAAAAGGGAGAATCCCTGATGTGTTTCTCACACTGTCCCTAAGGGGTGTCCACAGAGCCCCACACCTGCCCCGTGTAGCCACGAGATTTCACACTGACCCTCCAGTGTTGATGGGGCCCTGTGCCCACCCTGGGGTATTAATGGAATGTCCATGGCGTGGAACCCCCACACCTGTCTCCAGGGTGTCCACGCCCTACCCATCTGCCCCCAGTGTGTCCATGAGACTTCCCTTCCACCCCTGCAGTGTCCACAGGAAGCCCCACCGGACTCTGCCATGTCCACAGGACCCTATGTGACCATGGGACCCCATATCTGTCCCTGGGATGTCTATGTCTAGCCAACCACCCACAGATAGCCATAAAGCCCCCTGCTCCGCCCCCCCAGTGCTCACAGCTATACTCACTGCTGAGTCCAGTCTTGTTCAGGGTGCTGCCCACACCCCAAAGGGCAGCTGCCACACAGAGGATCCAGCTGTGTTGAAGGACCCGAGGCACAGGGGCCCAGAAAAAGAGGATGAAGGTGAGCAGCAGGTGCACCCCTGCTCCAGCCATGAGGGGCACCGGGCGTGGCAGCCACAAGCCCAGCAGGCCCAGGAGTGAGGCGACTGAGGCGCCCAGGCTGTAAGCCATGAGGAGGTAAGCCAGCCGCTCCAGCACCACCGAGCACACGCCATAGCCCTGCGTGGGGACAAGGGGTGAGTGTTGAAGTCCGGAACAGCCCAGACCCCAGTCTCAGCCCTCCCCGCATCGCGGGGGGTGCCTCAACCCCCTGCGATGGGTGTCCTAAGAGCCATGGGGGGAGAGGGGCTGGCTTGTACTCCCCGCATCGCGGGGGGTGTCCCCCCCCGCGATGGGGGTCCTAAGAGCCAGGGAGGGAAAGAGGGGCTGGCTTTTACTCCCCGCATCGCGGGGATGCCTCACCCCCCTGCGATGGGGGTCCTAAGAGCCAGTGGGGGAAGAGGGACTGGCTCTTACTCCCCGCATGGCGGGGGGTACCTCAACCCCCTGCGATGGGGTTCCTAAGAGCCAGGGGGGGAAGAGGGACTAGCTCTTACTCCCCGCATCGCGGGGGGTGCCTCAGCCCCCTGCGATGGGGGTCCTAAGAGCCAGGGGGGAAGAGGGGCTGGGTCTTACGCCCCGCATCGCGGGGGGTGCCTCACCCCCGTGCGATGGGGGTCCTAAGAGCCAGGGGGGGAAGAGGGGCTGGCTCTTACTCCCCGCATCGCAGGAGGTATGTACAACCCCTGCGATATTGGCAGTAATATCATCCTCTCCCCCTGAACCTAAGAAACAATATCTCAGAAGCATGTACGCCCCCTGCGATATTGGAAGTAACATCATTTTCTCCCTCTCCAGATATTCGGAACAATATCACAGTGGGTGCGTACAGGCCCTGCGACATTGCGGCTAGTATCTTCCTCTCCCTCCCAGGATAGAAGGAACAATGTCACAAGGGTGTGTACACCCTCTGCGATATTGGGGGTGATATCTTCCTCTCCCCCTCTGCCTATTAGGAACAATGTCACACAAGGGGTGTACACCCCCTGCTATATTGGGAGTGATATCATCCTCTCTGTCCCTGGATATTAGGAACAATAACCCTAGGGAGTGTACACCTCCTGCAATATTCAGACTAATATCATCCTCTCGCCCCCTGGATATTAGGATCAATACCACAGGGGTGGTGTGCACCCCCGGCGAAATTGGAAGAAATATCATCCTCTCCACCTTTGGATGTTCGGAACAGTATCACGGGGGAGGTCTCCGCCCACTGCGATTTTGGGAGTCGTAACATCCGCTCCCACACAGGATATTAGGAACAACATGACCGAAGGGATGTACACCCACTGCGATATTTTCCATAATGTCATCCTCTACCCCCTGGCTATTAGGAGTAACATCATAGAGGGGTGTACACTTTCTGTGATATTGGGAGACATATCTTCTCCCCCACGGATATCGGGAACAGTTTTATTAATTATTAATATTAATAAATATAATAACAATAGTAATCATCGATATTAATAACTACAGTGGAGACAGTAAAACTTAATGTGGATTAAAAATATTAATGATTACAATTAATAATAGCAACATCAATATTAATAGAATAATAATATCAGTAATTAATGTTACTTAAATGCATCATAAGTGATGTTGGTAATAAAACAATGATTAATATTAATATTAATAACTAATATTTTTTAAAATGGCATTAATAGTAAGAATTAATTTTAATCATGCATAATCATATCTTTAAAATAGTCATTAATGACTAATAACGTTATACTATTAATTAATATTACCATTGATAATCATTAATGAGACTGATGTTTAATAATTCATAATATTGTTACTCCTAATACCGCAGGGGGTGTACACCTACCTGTGATATTGTTCCTAATATCCAGGGATGGAGAGCATGATATTAGTTTTCATATCGCAGTAGGTGTACACTCACCCTGTGACACTGATCCTAATATCCAGCGGGTGGAGTATGACATGACTGCCAACACAGCAATCAATGTACAGCCACCCGGTGATATTGCTCCTAATATTCACGGAAGAAGCGTATATTACTCCCAATATCGCAGGGAGTGTACACCTCTTCTGTGATATTCTTCCTAGTATCCCGAGGGGGAGAGGGTGACAATAATTCCAGCATCGTAGGCTGTGTTCACCCAGCCTGTGATATTGTTATTAATATCCTGAAAGGGAGAGGATGATATTACTCCCCATAATAGATAGATATGACTCCCCATAATAGAGCAGGAGGTGTACACCCACCCTGTGATATTCTTCCTCATATTAAGAGGCCGAGAGGTTGATATTACTCCCAATATCGCAGGAAGTATACACCCCCGTGTGAGATGGTCCTTCGTAATATTCCAAGGCGGAGGGGGTGATATGACTACATATATGGCAGAAAGTGTACACCCCCCAGGGATATTGTTCCCATGATCGTGGAGGGAAGAGGATGATATAACTTTAAATATCACAGAAGTTGGATACGCCCCCACTGATATTGTCTCTAATTGCCACGTGGGAGAGGAGGATATGATACCCAATATCGCAGGGAGTAGAAACACCCCTGTGATACTGTTCTTAATATTCAGGGAGGACGAGGATGATATTACTCCGAATACAGACGGGTGTACACCCGTCTGTGAAATAGTTCATTATTTCCAGAGGGGAGATGATATTACTCACAATGTGGTAAACAGGCTGTGAGTCCACTGCGGATCCTAAAAACCAGGGGGGGAAGAGGGGCTGGCTCTTACTCCCGGCATCGCTGGGGGTGCCTCACCCCCCAGCGATGGGGGTCCTAAAATCCAGGGTAGGAAGAGGGGCTGGCTCTTACTATTCCTAAAGGAATAGTTTAGAGGGACTCATTCCCTGCTATCGTGGGTGAGATGTCTATGAAAAGGACAACCAGTTGCGGAGGGTAGCAAAATTTTGAAGTAGATTTCTGAGACCCCCAGCACAACCAGGAACAGAAACTCCACACTCTGCTGAGCGGATAGTTTGCACATTGGTCTCCTCCCATCTGCCCAGCGCACTCTCCTGTTTGTCCTGAGGAGGAAACAAAACAAGGCTCCCGACCGTCCCTCAGCACTCACTTGAAGGGGTGGCCCGTCCCTCCACACCTGTGGGTATTTCTAGTTGGGTGGGATGAGAGACTGAGAAAAGAAATAAGACACAGAGACAAAGTATGGAGAAACAACAGTGAGCCCAGGGGACTGGCGCTCAGCATACCAAGGACCTGCACTGGCACAGGCCTCTGAGTTCCCTCAGTTTTTATTGATTATTATTTTTATTATTTTAGCAAAAAGGAATGTGGTAGGAGGGCAGGGTGATAATAAGGAGAAGGTCAGCAACGAAGAGGTGAGCAATAGAATCTATGTCATAATGAAGTTCACGGGAAGGTACTATGACTGGACGCGTACATAAGCCAGATTTAGGTTTCTCTCCACCCAAACATCTCAGCGGAGTAAAGAATAACAAGGCAGCATTGCTGCAAACATGTCTCACCTCCCAACATAGGGCGGATTTCCCCCAACTCAGCATTGAACAAATGTACAATCGGGTTTTATACCGGGACATTCAGTTCCCAGGGGCAGGCAGGAGACAGGGGCCTTCCTCTCTCTCAACTGCAAGAGGCTTTCCTCTTTGACTAATCCACCTCAGCACAGACCCTTTACTGGTGTCGGGCTCGGGGACGGTCAGGTCTTTCTCCTCCCACGAGGCCACTTTTCAGACTATCACATGGGGAGAAACCTTGGACAATACGCCGCTTTCAAGGGCAGGGCTCCCTGTGGCTTTCCACAGTGTATCGTGCCCCTGGTTTATTGAGACTAGAGAATGGCGATGACTTTTACCAAGTATACTGCTTGGAAACATCTTGTTAACAAGGCACGTCCTGAACAGCCCTAGATCCCTTAAACCTCGATTTCATACAACACATGTTTTTGTGAGCTTCAGGTTGGGTCAAAGAGGCTGGGGCAAAGCTACACATTAACAACATCTCAACAAAGCAATTGTTGAAAGTACAGGTCTTTCTCAAAATGGAGTCTCTTATGTCTTTCCTTTCTACATAGACACAGTAACAGTCTGATCGCTCTTTCTTTTCCCTACACTCACTGAACTGCCCTTCCCCTCTGCTGGGCCATGACCACGGAGAACAGGTCCACTGTCCTCCCTGTGTGGTGCACCATGGAGGCTCAGACTCCATCCTCAGGGCTGGCAAGAAGACAGACTAAGACATGAGCCTCCTGATACAGGTGACGGGAGTGGAGCCCACAGGACTGGATCCTCACACTGCAGGGCTGGAGGCACAGACTGACTATTTACTATTCTGTGGCCTGGGGGGCTGAAGGCACAGAGCTCCTTATTAGCCAAAGTCACCCAAGTTCCCCAACCTGTAAGGATTTCCTCATAATAATGCAAGAAGAAGAGAAAAGAGAGTGTCCATAGAAGCTTTGGGGCTCTTCCTCGAATCAGGAGAAAGCTGGTGTGTATTCTTCGCTTCTTTCTTTTCTTTTTAAACATGCAACTGCTTTAATTTTCATCTTTTATTATGGGAAAATATATCACGTATAAATATGAAAAATTATAAATATATATTAGTTCATATAGAATGGCCAGTATAAATATTTACAATTTCAACGCTTTTTCAGTTTACAGTTTCATGACATTAAGTACGTTCACATTGTTTAGCAACCATCACCGCCATCCTCTCCGGAACAGTTTTATCTTTCAAAATGGAAATTGCACCCATTCACTAAGCTCTCCACTCCTCTCTCTCGCCCGCCCCTGGGGCCACCTTTCTAGTTTGCAACTCTATGAGTTTAACTACTCTAGACACTTGATAGATAAGTGGAATCATACCGTGTTTAATTTTTTTGTTTTGGAAACACAGTCTTTCTCTGTCACCCCGGCTGGAGTGCAGTGGTGTGATGTCACCTCACTGCAACCTCCACATCATGGGTTCAAGCGATTCTTGTGTCACAGTCTCCCGAGTAGCTGGTATTACAGGCATGCGCCACCACACCCAGCTAATTTTTGTGTTTTAAATAGAGACCATATTGGCCAGGCTGGTCTCGAACTCCTGACCTGAAGTGATCCGCCTGGCTCAGCCTCCCAAAGTGCTGGGGTTACAGGTGCGAGCCACTGAGCCTGGGCGTGTTTATCCTTTTGAGATTTATTTATTTCACTGATGATAATGTTTTGAAGGTTCATTCATGCTGCGGCCTGCGTCAGAAGTGCCTCTCTGTTTTTTGTTTGTTTGTTTTTTGTTTGTTTGTTCGTTTGACTTTGTTTTGTTTTGTGTTTCCATGGAGTCTCACTCTGTCGCACAGGCTGGAGTGCAGTGGCCCAATCTGGGCTCACTGCAACCTCCGCCTCCCGGTTCCAGCCATTCTTGTGCCTCAGCCTCCCGAGTACTTGGGACTATAGGCACACGTCACCACACTCGTCTCATTTTTTGCATTTTCAGTAGAGACAGGGTTTCACCAAGATGGCCAGGCTGGTCTTGAATTCCTGACCTCAGGTGATCCGCCCACCTCGGTCTTCCAAGAGGCTGCGATTACAGGCGTGAGCCACCGCACCGGCCAGAAGTGCCTGCATTTTTAAGGCTGAATAGTCTTCCATTGTATGAAGGAACTGCAGTGTGCTTTTTCATTCATCTGTCCACGAACCCTTGGGTTGTTTCCATATTTTGGCTGTTGTGAATAATGCTGCTATGAATATGGGTGTACACAAATCTGTCTTCCACTCCTGGCTTCTAATTCTTTTTGGTAGGTACCCGCAAATGAAACTGCGGGAACATCTGATCATTCTGTTTCTAATTTTTCCAGTATACGCCATACTATTTTCCCCGTTCCTTCACGGTTTTACATTCCCTCCGATCAGATTCGAGCATTCCTACTTCCCTCTAGCCTCACCAATGCCTGTTTGTTTATCATATCCATCCTAATGTGTGGCATCACATTCTTGGTTTGATTTGTGCTTCCCTATGATGAGTGATTTTGAACATCATTTTAGATGCTTATTGGCCATTGCTATATCTTCTTTAGGAACACGTCTACTCGAGTCTTCTGACCATTGTTGATGGGATGCTTTGGGTTTCTTGTTGTTTAGTTCTAGCTGTTCTTTATATATGATGGATACCAGCCTCTTTTCAGATATATGCTTTGCAAATCTTTTTCCTAATCCATGGGTTATTTTTTCACTCAGTTCACAGTGTTTTTTGCTACACAAAAGTGTCTGTCATTTAGATGTAATCCAAGGAATCTAATTTTCTTTTGTTGCCTATGCTTTTGGTGTCATATCCCAGAGAATATTGTCCAATCTGATGTCATGAAAGTAGAGCCAATGTTTTCTTTTAGGCACATGATACTTTTAGCGCTTGGGGTGAGGTCTTTGATCCAGTTTGTGTTAATTTTTGCACCTGGTGTGACAGAGGGTCCACCTTCATTCTTCTGCATGTGGAAATCAAGTTTCTCCAACAACATTTCTTGAAAAGGCTGCTTTTCCACCAATGAGCTTTCTTAGCACTCATGTGAAAAATCATTTGAACATATAGGTGAGAAGTTATTTCTGAGCTCCAAAAGAAACAAACAACAACAGACAACAGATAAGGATACAGCATGGGCCGGGCGCGGTCGCTCACGCCTGTAATCCCAGCCCTCTGGGAGGCTGAGGCGGGCGGATCACCTGAGGTCAGGAGTTGAAGACCAGCCTGACCGACAGGGAGAAACCCCCGCCTCTACTAGAAATACAACATTAGCTGGGCGTGCTGGCGCATGCCTGTAATCCCAGCTACTTGGGAGGTGGAGGCAGGAGAATCGCTTGAACCCAGGAGGCAGAGGTTGCGGTGAGCCAAGATTGCTCCATGACACTCCAGCCTGGGCAACAAGAGCGAAACTCCGTCTCAAAACAAAAAACAAACAACAAAAAACAAAAAACCAGCATGATTTCAAGAGCAGAAAGACAAGAGCTTAAAAACCAGCATAATGAGAAAGTTAGGAAGCTTCTTACCAAAGCATCTGGAAATATGCAAGCAATTCTTGTGAACTAAAATTTTCATACTGTACTATCAAACACTAGAACTCACTTATTCCATCTTTCTGTATTTTGGGACCCAATTATCCACTTGTCTTCATTCCCTATCCCACCCCTTTTCTTCCCAGCGTCTGCTAACCACCTTTATATTTCCACCTTCCTGAGATTCCTTTTGTGTGTAGGTGTGTGATGGAGTCTCTTTCTGTTGCCCAGGTTGGAGTACGCAGGCACAATCCGGGCTCACTGCAAGCTCCGCCTCCCAAGTTCAAGGGCTTCTTGGGCCTCAGCCCTCTGAGTAGCTGAGACTACAGGCACGCGTCACCACGCCTGACTCTTTGTTTGTGTTTTCCGTAGAGACCAGGTTTCACCATGTTGGCCAGGCGGGTCTCGAACTCCTGGACTCAAGTGATCCGTGCGACTCGGCCTCCCAGAGTGCTGGGATTACAGGCCTGAGCCACCACACCTGGCCAAGGTTTCCTTTTTTCTTCCTACATAGAAGTGAGGACATGAAATATTTGTCATTCTGTGCCTGGCTTATTTCATTTAATATACAGACCTGAAATCTCATCCATTTTGTGTGCAGCGGAGAGGAGTTTCTTCCTTTTTAGGCTGAATAATACTTCACCGGGTGTGTATACCACAGTTTCTTCATTGAAACAAATTTCTGAAGAGCAAATATTTTAAAAATGTCTCGGAATGTGAAACTTCAGGGATACTGTGCCCACTTTGTTCTTTTCTATTTCCCATCTTATGTATATGCAAGTGTATAACAAAGCAGCAATCAATGTGTGTATAAATCTATAGCTTCGACAAATGTAAAATGTAAATGCTAAGTGGTGGCTGGGCACGGTCCCTCATGCCTGTAATCCCAGCACTTTGGGAGGCGGAAGCGGGCGGATCACCTGAGGTCGGGAGTTCAAGACCAGCCTGACCAAAATGGAGAAACACTGTCTCTATTAACAATACAAAAAAAAAAAAAGAAAGAAAGAAATTAGCCAGGCATGGTAGCGCATGCCTGTAATCCCAGCTACTTGGAAGCCTCAGACAGGAGAATTGCTTGAATACGGGAGGCAGAGGTTGCAATGAGCCGAGACCGTGCCATTGAACTTCAGCCTGGGCAACAAAAGTGAAACTCTGACTCAAAAATTAAAGAAAAGAAAGAAATAGAAAATGCGAAATGGTAAGAAAAAACAGCATAATAAACATTTGTATCGTGTTGATGGACAATGCGTTTGAAGATAATATTTGAAGAAATCATACTACAATTAATTTCTGTTCTTACTCATTGGAGCTTGATGCCCCTAAAAACTTCATCATTGGAATCACCTCTGGTGCTTTAAAAGAAAAAAAAAAAAATCCACATACTCACACAGGTGCAAGAAAATCAGAATCTCACGTATTGAGACCCAGGCCTCATCATTTGTAACCTCCCCAGGTGATTTGATTCAAAGCCAAGATTGAGGAATGGCAACATGGATCTCTACACATAACCTGCCTAAATAGATTCTATAGAAGCAGTTTATAAAGAAATTCCACATGAACTGTGGAAGAGGATATGAATTTGATGTACAATATGTCCTCACTTAACATCTTTGAAAGTCTCTTGGAAACTTCACCTTGAAGCAAAATTATGTATAGTGAAACCACTTATTTTTCTTCAACAGTATAACTACACAACTTTGAACAACCAATGGTGTTGGAGGACCTCCTGTACATTGTTTCCATAAAGTCAGTTTTCAGGGAATTCCAAAACGAAGTGAGGGCTTCGTGTATATAAAAAGATGGTTGTGATTCCACCTGGATGACAGGATTATTGCTCAGAAACTAAAGGAGGCCGCCTAGGTATAGAGGATTCAGTCATGAGGTTTCTGCTAAACAAAGGATCCCAGAATCCTCACCCATTCCAGTTAAAGGCATAACGAAGAAAGCAATATTCACAAAGGAAATGCGGAAAGGAATAAAAGCCATCAAGCCACAAAAAGAATGTGACTAAGGGGCAGGATTTGCAGATGTAGAGATTTAATGTGGTTGCCCTTTCTCACCCACACAAGAAAAAGGATGGAACAGATCATGAGATTCGACTGTTCTGCTGAGCAGCCTCCGCAGGGCACTTTGTATGTCCCTGTTTCTCAGGCTGTAGATGAAAAGGTTCTGCACGGGGGTGAAAACAGCATACATCGGTGACGCCACCACACCATTCCTGGGGGGTGGTGACACAGCTGAAGTCAGGTACATGCCAATGCCTGTTCCATAAAATCAGCAAACAACTGCTAGGTGAGAGCCACAGGTGGAGAAGGCTTTATACTTCCTATCCGACGATGAAATCTGAGAATGGAAGGGACAATTTTATAGCAAGACAAAAGGATCCCTGAAATGGGAAGAAAACCAAACATAGTAATATCGAAATATATGAATATGCTATTGATGGCGCTGTCAGAACAGGCAAGTTTGAGAAGTTGAGACGGGTCACAGACAAAATTAGAGATTTCCACATTCTTGATGATGGTGAATTATAACACAATCCAACTGTGCAGCTGGGAATCCAACAAGCTAAGGAAAAAGGACACCAAAACGAAGAAGACACAGAGGTGAGGATTCACGATGACTGGGTAGTGCAGAGGGCGGCAGATGGCTACAAAGCAGTCATAGGCCATCACAGTCAGGAGCATGCCTTCTATACATGCAAAAAGGACCAAGAAAGACATCTGCATCAGACAGCCCTCATGAGAAATGACTCTGCTATGCGACTGCATGTCCACAATCATCTTGGGAACCGTGGCCGAGGTGAAACCGATGTCAGCCCAGCACAGGTTGGAGAGGAGGAAGTACATGGGGGTGTGGAGGGGGGAGTCAGAGCGGACAGCCAGGATGCTGAGCAGGTTCCTCAGCACCGTGACCAGATACATGGACAGGGAAAGGGACAGCAAAGCGAGGGTCCTCGCTTTGTTCTGGATCCTCTGAGAGTCCCAGGAGGCGGAATTCTCAGACAGCTGTGAGATTCCGTGGCTCTGTGTGTCTTGGACACCTTGAGAAGGAAAGAGGATTGGAAAAACAAAAGATAAAAACCAGCCCTTAATGCTGGATGCAAGCAATTCACAAGGAACATCTTCACACTTGCGGACCATACACCGCCAGCAATGTTTCTCAGTTGTGACAATTCCAAAAATCTCAGGATTATTACGTGATTTACTTTTTTGCTATACAAGGCTATCTGTGCATACTACTTTAGAGAAAATCCACTGAAGAATATTAGAAGACCGAAACGTCATATATAACAAATCTGTGATCTCAGTAAAATACGGCCTACTCTTTTCAGAAAAAATACAATGCAATGACTGTGTCTTTCTCTCTTTAAGAAAAACATCTCAGTCTAACTGAAAGGAATTAAGAAGCCGTGAAATACACTCTACTTTTTTCTGACACCGTGCTACAACTTCCATTGATGTAGAATATGTAAAAGGATGACACAAGAGCTAGGACCCCATTATCTGAAAACGATACCGAACCTTATAGTTCTCAATCGGAAGAGCTTTTTCCATGCCTGTTACTTTTCATATTTATTATCATCCTTCGGTTTTCTGACATCATTTCTTCATAAAAGTACATGCACACTCAAAGATGGGAGCTGTGTTTCCAAATGAATTGAATCTATAACTCTTGGCCCAGCACCATGGCTCACACTTGTAATCCCAGCACTTTGGGCGGCCGAGGCTGATGGATCACCTGAGGTCAGGAGTTCCAGACCAGCCTGGCCAACGTGGTGAAACCCCGTCTCCAGTGAAAATAAAAAAAAAAAAATTAGCCGGGTGTGGTGGCTGGTAACCCTAGCTACTCAGGAGGCTGAAGCAGGAAAATCCCTCAGAACCTGGAAGGCAGAGATTGGACACCCTGTGATAGGATTTTTGATATCCTAGGGAGATATTGCTCCTGAAAGTAGAGTGGGCGTACACCCTGTGATATTATTTGTAATATCCTAGAAAGATATTGCTCCTAATATCACGGTGGCTGTACACCCTGTGATCTTAATTGTAATATCCTACAGAGATATTACTCCTAATAATACAGTGGGTGTACACCCTCTGATATTATTCATAATATATTACAGAGATACGACTCCTGATATCACAGTGAGTGTACACCATGTTTGTACACCCTGTGATCTTATTTGTAACAACTTAGAAAAATATTACAGCTAATATCAAAGTGGGTGTACACCTGCGATGTTATTTGTTATCTACTAGGTAGATATTACTCTTAATAACACAGTGAGTGTACACCATGTGTGTACAGACTGTGAAATTATTCGTAATACCCTAGGAAGATATTACTCCTCATATCACAGTGGGTGTACACCATGAGTGATATTTTTTTCTAATATCCAGTGGGGGAGAGGATGATATTGCTTCCAATATCACAGAAGGTGTACACCCCCCTGTGATATTGTTCCTATTATCCAGGGAAGGAGAGGATGACATTATTCACAATATCACTGGGGGTGTACCACCTCCCACCTGGATATTGTTCTTAATATCTGGAGTTGGAGAGAATGATGTTACTCCCAATATCACAGGGGCTGTACACCACCCCTGTTTGTAAACACCCCCTGTGATATTGTTCCAAATGGCCTGTGAAAGAGTAAACATGACTCCCATTATCGCGGGGGGTGTTCAGCCCTGATGATATTGTTTTCTAACATCCAGGGAAGGAGAGTATGCTATTCCTCCCAATATCGCAGGGGTTGTACACCCTTTTGTGTTTTTGTGCCCAATATCCAGGAAAATAGAGGATGATATTACTCCCAATGTCAAAGTAATTGTACAGCACCCCTGTGATATTCTTCCTAATATCCCGAAAGGAAAAGAATGATATTACTCCCAACAGCGTAGGAAACGTATACCCGCGCTGTGGTATCTTTCCCAGTATCCAGGTGGGGAGAGGATGATATGACTCCCAATATCGCAGGGGGGGTACACAACCCTGTGATATTGTTCCTAATATCCAGAGCGGAAGAGGATGATATGGCTCTCAATATCGCAGAGGGTGTGCACCCCTCCTGTAATATTGTTCTGAATACCCTGGGAGGGAGAGAATAAGGTTACGTTAAATATCGCAGGGAATGTACACCATCCACCTCTGATACCCTTCCTAATATCCAGGGGAACAGAGGAAAATTTCACTCCCAATATCACAGAGGCAGTACACCCCACCTGTGATGTTGTTCCCAATATGCAAGCGGGGACAAGATGATACTACTCTCAATATCGCAGGGCTGTTCACATCGCTAGTGACATTTTTTCCTAATATCAAGGGGAGAGACAATGCTATGACAGCAAACGTCGCAGGGTCTGTGCATCCCTTCCTGATATTGCTCCTAATATCCAGAGGGAAAGAGGATGATATCAAATATGAAAGGGGGTGTACATCCCCCACCCCTACGATGTTGTTCTTAATAATCGTGAGGGGAGTCAATGATATTACTCCAAATATCGCAGGGGTTGTTCACAAACCCCTGTGATATTGTTTCTGATATCCAGGGGGGGAGAAAATCATATTACTTTCAATATTGCAGGTGGTGTATACCCCACCTGATATATGGCATCGAATATCCAAACAGGGAGAGGATGGTATTCATACCAATATTGAAGTGTGTGTACACGCCCCTTGTGATATGGTTTTTAATATCCAGTGGGCGGGAGGATGATATTAGTCCCAACATCCCAGAGGGTGTACACTACCCCTGTGATATTGTCCCTAACTTCCAGAGGGAAGAGGATGATATCACTCCCAAAATCTCAGAAGTTGTACATCCCCCATGATATTGTTCGTCATATCCAGGGAGGTGCAGGATGACATTCCATTGAATTTCGTGACAGGCATACACGCACAGTGTGATATTGTTCCTAATATCCAGGAAGGGAGAGGATGATATTACTCCCAATAAAGCAGTGGGTGTACATCACCCCTTTGTTATTGTCTCTAATATCCGGAGCCGGGGGAGGGGGGCAGAGGATAACATTCCCTCAAATTTAGCAGGTGGTTTGACGCCCCTTGTGGTGTTGTTTTACATATCCAGCGGGGAAGATAATAGTACTATTTTTGATAGTCCGATTCATCCGCTCCACCTTTCCGGAACGCTGAGGCCGGGAGGCGGCATGCAGTTTCCGTGTGATCCCCAATACCTTTGCCGTCTTCTGTACCAAGGCAGCCAAAAACGCAGGCCCGTAGTCTGAGCCGATCCATAAGGGCGGTCAAAATCTAGGAATCAGATCTCGAAGAAGCACAGGGGTTACTTCACGAGTTTTCTCAGTTAGTGTTGGATAAGCCTCCACCCACCTAGAGTAGGTACACACAACAACTAGTAAATACTTGTTACCTCCACACTTTGGCATCTCTGTGAAGTCCACCTGGAGACCTTCAGAGAGGGCTGCTCCATAAGCTCATATGCCGTGCGGAACGGCTGGATGTTGCCTCGCATCATGCTGTCGGCAGGTAACACACCGCTGCCTCACAGTTTTGGCAAGGGCTGACAAAGGCGAGATGTAGAAATACCGGCCTAACAACTTTTCCAGTGACTCCTGACCTCGATGGGTGGTTTCTTGCACAGCCAGTACAACTGCAGCTCCTAGCAGCTGTGGCGCAGCTACTCTCCCATCTGGTAACCGAATCCATCCTTCCTCCATCACTTGTCCTTCCCTCTACCTGGACAAAGTCCTTTTCTTCTTTAGAAGAAGTAGGTCCAAGATCAGGTGCTTGAGGGAGCACTGATGCCCAGAAGGGGGCAGATGCTGCTTTTCGAGCATCTGAGTCAGCGCGGGAATTCCCCAAACCCAGCAAGGTGGAAGCTCGCTGGTGTCCCCTGCAATGCATAACTGCCACCTTGTGGGGTTTCCATACTGCTTCTAATCATTGCAAGATTTCCTGTTGATATTTTCTGTCTTTTTCCCTAGAGTTCAATAGGCCCTTTTCTTTCTATCACGCTCCATGCACTTGAAGGGTTGAAAAGACATACCGAGAATCAGTGTAAATGTTGACAGTCTGACCCTCACTGAGTTCTAAGACCCGAATGAAAGCAATGAGTTCAGCTTTCTGGGCAGAAGTGCCCTGGAGCAACGATCTGGCTTCAACAACAGTGTCCAGAGTTATCACTGCATACCCTGCACCTCTCTCTCCTTGGGGGTTGAAGAAGCTGCTCCCATCCACGTATAGTTCCCAGTCTACTGATGCCCAAGTCTGGCCCCAGAGGTCAGGTCTGCTAGAGTCAATTGTGTCCAACACTTCTACACAACCAGGCTCGACAGGGCTCTCTGATAGCGGGAGCAAGGTGGCGGGGTGTAGGCTGTTACAAACTTCAGTGGTTATATGGGGGATTTTCACAGAGCAAAGTTTGGTACTTGGTGAGTCTGGCATTCGTTAGCCAATGATGTCCTTTAGTATTCATTAAAGTCACCACAGCATGGGAGGCCTTTATGTTCAGGTTTTGCCCAAGAGTCAGCTTATTTGCTTCTTGTACTGGCAGGGCAGTTGCTGCCAAGGCCCTCCAACAGGGGGACCATCCTTTAGAAACCCCGTCTAGTTGTTTAGAGAGGTAGGACCCCGGCCTAGGCCTGGGCCCCACAGTTTGGGTTCAAAGTCCAGCTGCCATCTTTTCTCTCTCTGATCATACAATGGAAAAGGCTTTGTCAGATCAGGTAGCCCCAGGGCTGGCGCTGCCAGAAGTTTTTCCTTTAACTCATGAAAGACTTGCTGTTGTTGGGATCCGCATTCCAAAGGTTCCCGGTCCCCACCCCTTTGGTGACCTCATACAAAGGCTTGGCTAATACTGCAAAGTTTGGGATCCACAGTCTACAAAACCCCACAGCTCCTAAGAATTCTCTCACATGCCTTCTGCTCTTAGGCTCTGCTAGATTGCAAATGACCTGCTTTCTTTCTGATCCCGGGCTGCGTTCCAACCCCTTTCGGATAGTCAGTCCCAAGAAACTTACCTGCTGTCGGCAGATCTGAGCTTTCTTCTTGGACAACTGATGCCCACAGTCCTCCAGGTGCCGGTGTAGGACATCTGTTCCCTTGGCACACCCGACTGCCATGGGGTGTCCCAGCAGAAGGTCATCAACCTACTGGAGCAACACGCAGCCTAGGTCTCTGCTGGGAAACTTCTGGAGGTCGCGAGCCCACGCCTCCCCGAAGATGGTGGGGGAGTTCTTGAAACCTTGGGGAAGCCCGGTCCAAGTGTAATGAGTAGTGACACCTGACTCCGGATCTGCCCACTGAAAGGCAAACAGCTTCTGCCTCTCAGGGGCTAATCTGATAGGAAAGAAAGCGTCTTTCAGGTCCAAGCAGGTGAACCAGCTGTCCTCAGCTGGCAGCAACCCCAACAATATGGACGGGTTAGGTACTGTTGGATGTAAAGTCAGTGTAGCTTGATGAAGCAAGCGCAAATCCTGTACTGGCCAGTAGTTCTTGGTCCGTGGCTTGGGAACAGGCAGGAGGGGAGTGTTCCATGGAGACTGACAAGGAACAATAATTCCAAAAGTTCTTAGGTGCCTGAGACGGACCTGGATACCTTGAAGGGCTTCTCTGGGGACCAGGTCCTGTTTTTGCCTCACCGGCTGGGCCCCAGTCTTAACTGGCCAATCCCGGAGGGTTGTCTTCTACCAGTACTCTTGGCCACCGCTTAGCCAGAGCTGGTCTGCTCTCTTGGCCCGGCTCAGTTCAGAAAAGTCTCCATTCCTCCTCTCAGGGGACCATAAGGGTGATAATGACTCCCATTCCGGGTAACTTTAGCAGTAAAGAGCTGTGCTCTGTCAAAGAGACAGTGGCTCTCAGCTTGCTGAGCAAGTCCCTTCCCAAAAAGGTCAAGGGACAGTCAGGCATGTACCAAAACTGATGAATGACTTTATGTCTTCCTACAGTACAAGTCCGAGGCAAGCAGAAAGCTAGCTTTGCTGAAACCCCCGTGGCTCCGATGACATCGATAGTCTTTTTGGATAAGGGGGCGACCGGGGCAGTTACTAGTGAATGTTCAGCACCGCTATCTACAAGAAAGTCAATGTCTCCACCCCCGACTGTCATTCTGACCAGAGGCTCTTTGGGGAGGCTTGAGCCTGGTCTCCCTCTGTCCAATAACCCTTCTGCCAGGTTTAGCAGGGCCCCTTCCTCCTTGTCCGGGGCCTCCTGCTCTGAGTCACCTTGTTTTCTTTTGAGCTGAGGGCATTTGTTCTTCCACTGTCCTATTTCTTTACAATAAGCACACTGGTTACGCTGCAAACTCTGACAGCCAAGCTGAGTTTCTTTCCCAGGGCCCCCCTTCCCTTGCCTCTTTGGGGGGGCCCCTCTGATTGCTGCAGCTGACAAACAGGTCGTCGTGTCGCCAGGCCTGACTTCCATTCTCTTTGCCGTTTTCCTTAGGGCTTACTGCATCCCTGTTTACAAACACCTGACTAGCTATTTCTAGTAATTGTGGTGGATTCATCCCTGCAAGCCCAACCTGTTTCTGCAGTTTTCTTCTCATGTCTTCTGCGCTTTGACAGACTAAAGCCATGTGAATCATGCGCTGATTTTCAGGGCTATCGGGATCAAAGGGAGTATACATACGATAGGCCTCCCACAATTCTCTCTCATACAATTGTGCTGGACTTTCTTCTTTTCCCTGAATGACCTCAGAGAGCTTGTTAACGTTTGTGGCTTCCTGAGCTCCCCTCATTAATCCTTCCAAGAGAGCTTCCCTGTCTCGGTTTAGCCTTTGCATCTCCTCTCTTTCATGTGGGTCCAACTGGGGGTCGGTTCCTGGCAACTGGGTCCTTCCATACTCTTGGAGGTTTTGATAATCAGCTGGTGCGTGTTCTGCTTGGAGGACTCTCCACCTTTCTTCGCTGTTAAAGAGGAACATGAGCAACTGGTGCCAATCAGCCCAGGTGGGGTCATGGGTCTGGATAACAGCTTGGAGCAAATCAATTAGGGCTTGTGGCTTTTCGCTATAGGGCGGTGTATTGTTTTTCCAGTTGAGAAGATCGATGCAGGTGAAGGACTGGTAGCCAAAAACACGCCTCTCCAGCGCGTGACCATCCTCATCTATCCCAGTATACTGCTGCTCTCTCAGGGGCATCTGTGTCCCCATTTTGGGTCATAAACAAGCTGCCGAGGGAGGGGTGGAATGGCGCAATGACTTACCGCAATTAATAATCTCAATTGTTAATGGACACTAATAATTATCAATATTAATAACCCATAATATAATTTTTAAAATCAATACCGATAATGATAATTAATATTAAATAGTTATACTAATGATAACAATACATGATTAATATTGATTAATGATGCCTGATATTAATAACTGATATTGATCTTATTCATTAGAAAACAGTAATATTGGCTCCTAATAATTAATATTAACATTAATAATCTGAAAACTTTTTATTAGAAATTATTTCTTAATATTAGTATTAATATTGGTCATTCATATTCATGTTAATAATAAATGAGGAATAATTCATACTAATATTATGCCCTAATACCTCAGTGGGTGTACACCCACCTGTGATATTGCTCCTAATGTCTAGGGAGGGAGAGAGCATGATATTACGTTCAATATCGCAGTAGGTGTACACCCAGCCGGTGATATTGATCCGGATATAATCTCCAGGGGGTGGAGTATGACGTTACTCCCAATATAGCACTGGGTGTGCATCCACCCGGTGATTTTGCTCCTAATATTCACGGAAGAAGAGAATGCTATTACTCCCAACATCGCAGGAAGTGTACACCCCCGTGTGAGATGGTCCTCAAAAATATTCCAAATCGGAGGAGGTGATATGACTACATATATGGTAGAAAGTGGACGCCGCCAAGGATATCGTTCCCATGATCCTGGAGGGAAGAGGATAATATTACTTTCAATATCACAGAAGGTGGACAAGCCCCCAATGATATCGTTTCTAATTGCAACATGGGAGAGGAGGACATGACACCTGATATCCCAGGGAGTAGGAACACCCCTGTGATACTGTTCCTAATATTCAGGGAGGAAGAGGATGATATGACTCCCAATACAGACGGGTGTACAACCTCTGTACACAAAGGGTGTACACCGGTGTGTGAAATGGTTCATAATCTCCAGAGGGGGAGATGATATTACTCACAATATGATAAACAGGCTGTGAGTCCACCGCCGATCCTAAAAATCAGGGGGGCAAGAGGGGCTGGCTCTTACTCCCCACATCGCGGGGTGCGCCTCGCCCCCCTGCGATGGGGGTCCTAAGAGCCAGGGGGGCAAGAGGGGCTGGCTCTTACTGCCTGCATGGCGGGGGGCGCCTTGCCCCCCTGCGATGGGGGTCCTAAGAGCCAGGGGGTCAAGAGGGGCTGGCTCTTACTGCCCGCATGGCGGGGGGCGCCTCGCCCCCTGCGATTGGGGTCCTAAGAGCCAGGGGGGCAAGAGGGGCTGGCTCTTACTCCCCGCATGGCGGGGGGCGCCTAGCCCCCCTGCGATGGGGGTCCTAAGAGCCAGGGAGGCAAGAGGGGCTGGCTCTTACTCCCCGCATCGCGGGGGGCGCCTCGCCCCCCTGCGATGGGGGTCCTAAGAGCCAGGGGGGCAAGAGGCCTGCCCTCAAGTCCTTATAGTATACTAATCCATTACAAGCACTTCCCTTTAGGACCCACCTCACAACACTCTTGCAATGGGGATGATGTTTCCAACACATGAATGTTGGGGGACACATGCAGACCATGGCAGAGAGAAATCTCTCTTTCCCACCTGGAGTAAAATTGAGCAGGGAACAAAAGTGGGCAACTGGAAGAAGCAGCCTAAGAGGAGTGAACACTGTAAATGGGGAAGAGAGAAAACAACAGCAGAGAGATTTGTGGGATTTTCAGAAATGCTTGAGTAGAGGAAGAGATTCCCTGCAAACACCAAAATGAGATTATATCATTGTTATTTGGACTGTAAAGGAAAAAAAAATTGGCCGAGCATGGTGGCTTATGCCTGTAATCCCAACACTTTGGAAGACCAAGGCAGGAAGATCACTGCAGACAAGGAGTTTGAGACCAGCCAGGGCAACTTGGCAAGACCCCATCTCTACAAAAAATTTAAAAATTAGCTGGGTATGATGACACACATCTATAGTCCCAGCTACTCAGGAGGCTAAGGTAGGAGAATTCTTTAAGCCCAGGAGTTAGAGGCTGCAGTGAGCTATGATCATGCCACTGCACTCCAGGCTGGGTGTCAGAGCAAGACCTTGTCTCAAAAAAAGAAAAAAAAAAAAAAAAAGGATCTCCAGTGATACAATTTGGATGTCCCCTCCAACTCTTACATTGGTGGGGTGGGATAGGAGATGTTTGGATTATGGGGGCAGATCCCTCATGAATGGCTTAGCACCATACCCTTGGTGATGAGTGCGTTCACTCAGATCTGGTTGTTCACAAGTGTGTGGCCCCTCCTCACCCCTTGCTCCCATTCTCACCATGTGGCGTGCCTGCTCCTGCTTCACCTTCCACCATGAGGAAAAGCTCCCTGAGGGCTTGCCCAGAAGCCGAGCGAAGATGGGTGCAATGCTTGTGCAGCCTGCAGAACCATGGCCATTCTAACCTCTTTCCTTTATAAATTACCCAGCCTCAAGTATTTCTTTACACAATGCAAAGAATGGTCTAACACACCCAGAAAACTGAGACTGGCATGAGTAAAATATTACTTAATATAATATGCATGAATATTTATATTAATATTATGCTTGCAGAAATCTACCAAATCCATCTCCAGGATACATGATAATAAAGAATTTGTTTTCTTCTTTACTTGTGTTTCCTATAAAGACCATGGATGAATTTTGAAATCTAAAAACATAAAATTAATATTATCTGGAGGGATAGACAGGGAAGATGAGAGCATGTGGGCAGAGGCTGTTGCCCATTGGTCACATGTGGTCAGCAGAGAGTGGGTGACCAGCACCCTGGAACTTTGCGGGAAGCACCAGACCAGCCTGGAGGTGAGGTTTTAATTGTAGGGGCCAAAACAAATGGGGAAGAAGACAAATTTAGAAAACAAAGAAAGCAGATGCTCAACTGAGCCAGGAGGAAGTCACTAGCAAAGAGGAAAAAAATAGAGCTCTGGAAAAATAGTGTAAACAGTCACAAGGAAAGGACCCTGCGTCCTCCCTGACCTCTGGACAGGTATATAAAGAGCCCAGGCTCAGGGGGCTCCACACCTGCACCTCCCTCTCACCTGCTCCTCTACCTGCTCTACTCTCAATCCGCCAGAATCATGGGCTGCTGTGGCTGTTCCGGAGGCTGTGGCTCTGGCTGTGGGGGCTGTGGCTCCAGCAGTGGGGGCTGTGGCTCTGGCTGTGGGGGATGTGGCTCCAGCTGCTGTGTGCCCATTTGCTGCTGCAAGCCTGTGTGCTGCTGTGTGCCAGCCTGTTCCTGCTCCAGCTGTGGCTCCTGTGGGGGCTCCAAAGGGGGCTGTGGCTCTTGTGGGAGCTCCAAGGGTGGGTGTGGTTCTTGTGGCTGCTCCCAGTCCAACTGCTGTAAGCCCTGCTGCTCCTCCTCAGGCTGTGGGTCATTCTGCTGCCAGTCCAGCTGCTCCAAACCCTGCTGCTGCCAATCCAGCTGCTGCCAGTCCAGCTGCTGCAAGCCCTGCTGCTGCCAATCCAGCTGCTGCCAGTCTAGCTGCTGCAAGCCCTGCTGCTGCCAGTCCAGCTGCTGTGTCCCCGTGTGCTGCCAGTGTAAGATCTGAGGCTCTGGACCCAGACCTTCAGGTTTCTCCTCTTTGGTGAAAGCATTTCTTATGGTTTCTCTGAATCAGTTCATCCCACACATCATCCTGAGGCACCTGCACCTGCTCTAGCTTATCATCCATGCATGCACCTCTTTCCATGGCTCGGCTCTCCTCTAGGCCCTGCCTTCAGCTTCCTCACTCCGGAAACATGTGTTTCCTTGATGCAGGAGGTGTTCTTCCCTGGACGCCATGGTGTTCCCTGCACTTGGGTGTGGACCATCTTCTTCTTCTCCCTGGGCTGACTGAGATGCTAGGTCTGACCCCACAAGGCCAGGCCGACATTCCTGAGTGATCACTAAGAACCAGTTTCTCAACCACCACTGGGATTCTGGGTCCTCCTGGGCTGCTGCCTGTTCTCCTGTGACCCACCTGTGAGCAAGAAGGTCTCCTTCCTTCCTGTTGTCTCCATCTATTTAAAAAAAAAATGAATGAATTTCCTTGCAATAAAGCCTCTCATGTCTGTAAACCAACTGTACACTTGGTGCAATTCTGTCTAACCCCTTTCCTGTGTGGTGACTGATTCTGTGTTCTAATCTGTCAGCTAAGCTGGGAAATGCCTGCCAGCAGGCTTGGTGCATTCAAAAAGAACCACGAAGTTCACTTCTGCCTTCCACGCGGCCTCAAATATCTTCACTCTCTCTGCTTGCAGAAGAAGAGGGCTCAGCCTGGGGAGGATTTGGTATTCAATGCCCACCCTAGAGGCGCAGAGGGGCAGGCGGGCCCTGAGTCCTGAGGACCAGCCAAGCAGGGCTTTGCACAAGACCCATGGCTTCCAGCTTCCCACTCTCCTCTGGGGCCTTGGAAGGACCCAGGCAGGGCAAGGTCGGAGGAGGGAGGAGTGAAGCACCGCTGAGCTCCAGCGCACTCTGATTCAAACACTCAATTAGCCTTTTACAATTATGAGGTCAATGGCTTTCCATAACTAAAGGTAACCAGGAAGTTACAGAATGGCCCAAGGTGTCCTCGGAGCTCAGTCTCCTGGCAGGAAAGGAGAGTTCCTGGGAAGTGACACATTTGGGGACCCTGAGCCAAGTCCATCCGTTTCATGGTGATGCGCCACCACGCTGAGCCTGTTCTCTGACCAGTGTCACAGGCAAGGCTTTAGAAATCACGCACTCGGGAGGAGGGGTCAAGAGTGATCTGAGGACGATTTCCAGCCAAGCGAACCTGGAGGGAAAAGGTGGAGGGAAGACAACACACAGGGAGTGCTGGTGAGAAATGAGCTCCCACAGAACACCCACAGATCTAAGCCACTGCTGATAATGCCGGGGAAGAGCAGAGTGGGAATTTCCAAGATAAATTTCTGAGATAAAAGAGATGCAATGTAAGGAAAAATGAAATAATCTAGAAATAAAGGCTTAGATTATTTCAACCACATTTAGGAGAGGGAATAAAAGTGTGTCAAAGGTGCATCTTGCTAGGGGACATGGCTATTGAGAGTTTCACAACGCTAAAAGGAAATGCTGCTTAAGACAGTTCACTCAAAAATCCAAACTGGGAAACTCCAGAAGGTGGCAGCAGACATGAACACAGAGTTCATTACATCTGAGCCCTGTACATTCCCACAACCCACAGGACACCGAGCAACTAGGTAACAAAACCAAAAATGCATGCTGGAGATTTATAACAAAACCAGGTAAGCCAGGCATGGTGGTGCAAACCTGCAGCCCCAGCTACTCAGGAGGCTGAGGCAAGAGGATGGCTTGAGCCTGGGAGTTTGAGGCTGCAGTGACTTTTGATCATGCCTCTGAACTCCTGGGCAACATAACATGAGACTTTGTCTCAATAAACCCCCCAAAAAAACAAAAAACAAAAAACAAACAACAACAAAACAAAAACAAAAAAACACCAAACAAAAAATGAACAACAAGTGAGCCTCAAAACACAAGCCTGTCAGGACAAGTTTCCAAGAGCCACAGTTCCCCAGAGTATCAGTGTCTGTGTAGGAGAAAGCAAAGAAACATCTAACAGAGCTGAAAACAGGGGAACCTCAAAAGAGCCAACAGGTGCGTGCCGGAAAACACAGCGTGAATTTTGAATTCGGCTCCTGAAATGGGGAAGGTTTTCCTCCCTCTAGTGGTGAGTGGGTGCAAGGGCCCTTGGTAAGTCCCTACAGGCAATGGAAGAAAGCTGGGAAGCCTGCCATGAAACAGATCACAGTGGTAGCGTACTGTTTCCAAAGGAGCTAATGAAAAATGAAAGGAAATGATACCAGACATAAAAGAGGCTGCATGTGGTGGCTCATGTCTGTCATCCCTGCAATTTGGGAGGCCAAGGCAGGAGGATCACTTGAGACCAGGAGATCAAATCCAGCCTGGACAATAAAGAGAGATCTTATCTTTAACTTAAAAAAAATTTATTTTAAGTACCTGGGCATGGGGACACCCACCTGTAGTCTTGTTTATTCAGGCAGATTGCTTGAGACCACGGGATGGGGATTGCAGTGACCTGTGACTGCGCCACTGCACTTCATACTGGGCAACATTCTCAGTGCAGTTGCTGCAAACTCTGCTGCTGCTCCTCAGGCTGTGGATCAGCCTGCTCCCAGTCCAGCTGCTGCAAGCCCTGCTGCTCCCAGTCCAGCTGCTGCAGGTCCTGCTGCTCCCAGTCCAGCTGCTGTGTCCCTATTTGCTGTCAGTACAAGATCTGATCTTTAACACACAGTCATAGTGGCTCTCATCCACATGCTCCAGACAGAGACCAATGTATCAGCATAAAGCCGTGAATCACAGCCCTGGGCTGACTGTTTTCTAGAATGCTGGAGCAGCAGTATTTGGAACAGGAAGAGCCTTCACAGGCCCTGTGTGGGGCACAGCCCCTCACCACCCTCGTCTCACCATGCGCGGCTGTCATGGTGCATGAGACGGCTCCTCTTCCTCTCCTGCACCATCTCTCTCTACCGTGATGTTCTAAACCCTCTCTTCCCAGGCACAGTCCCAAGGAAAGCTCCTGGTGCCATTTGTCTTTTGGGGTCTGCAAATTCTGAGCCTTGACTTTGTGATTTCTTTGAAAAAGCGATCGCTTCCCCTCACAAGTCCTGTTTTCAGTGTGGCCCTTTTCCTGCTGTTCCTTTTGAATGAGCCTTTCAACCTCCCTCCTGGCCCTAAAGCACCCCCTTTCTTTGCACTTCCTGATCACATCAGGCTGTTGGGTGATCCACTCCTTCATGCGGCACAGTTTGCTAAGCACCACTGCATGCACCAGGAGCGCGAGAAGAACGCAGCGTGGCGCCTGGCCTTGGGGTGCTTGGACAGGAGCTGGGGAGCCCCTACGATAGGGTGGAGGGGTAACTGAGGTCGTCCACAGCCAGGTGGTGAGAAGGCCGAGTGGGGCAGATGTGAGTAGGTCTGAGATGCAGCCATGACAGGGAAGAGACCAGCCAACTCTAAAAATAGCTTTGGGAGTAGAATTTTGGGCACGGTGACTGCTTGGATGGACGAAGGGCTGGGAGAGGCGTAGAGAGAAAGGAGGAGGGAAGGGGGGCTCCCTTGTTCCTGAGCCAGTGCAGAGTCCTCCAGGACCCACTTCTTTCTGTGTCCTGCCCACCCTGTGACCTGGCCAGCTGCATGTTTTCCCAGCAGGCTTGAAGCCAAGCTGTGCTGTGAACATTCCCAGGCCCTGAACACTGAGAAAGGTGTTCACGTTGATGCCCAAAACAGTGAAATCTCAAACACGTGGCTAAACATGCAGAAGCTATCTCAGACCCTGAGGCTAACCCCTCACAGCCCCATGTGAGCTCCATGGCCTGGGCCCTCACCGCAGACACGCTTGGGTGTCCCCCTTCTCTCAGTTGTGGCTGTGGCTTGGACCTACCTACATCTGCCCCCTCTGGCGTTGTGGCCTTGGCTGGCATCCTCTGAAAAAGATGAAGGGAGGGAAAGGGACACAGCCCTCCTGACCTCCCCTGACAAATGCTCTTGACTGACCCCCTCTCTGGAGGGGCTGGAGCTGCCCCTGCAGTGACTCCCCTGCCACAGCTTTTGGGGTGACTCCAGCAGGAGGACTGGCCAGACAGAACAGTAAGGGAATTCAAAAGAGACCCACCTTATTGGTCACATAATTTTGCATAAATCCCACAGGATAATATTAGCATTGGTTTAAGTGGTTCACTGATTGTTTTAAAGGGATTTGTATTTTGAAGTCTTAATAAAACAAGCAGAGAAAATCCACGCTACCCCTTGATTCTGCCAAAAAACCACCTGCTTCTTGGGAGAGGCCAGACCCCGTTCAGAGCCACCGTTTACCAATCAGAGAAGTAGAGAGGCTCGCTCAGCAGAGATGCGTGTCTCCTCTTCAAGCTGTGAGAGTCTGAAGCCCCCAGACACTAGAGGAGTGTGTGGAGGGTGTATGGGGGGTTGTTTGTGTTTGAATGTGTGTATGTGAGTGTATGAGTGTGTGTGTGAGAGAATGCGTGTATGAGTATGCGTATGACTGTGTGTGAGTGTGTGCAAATATGCATGAGGATTTGCATGAGTGTGTGAGTGCACATGAGTGTATGAGCAGGTGCATGAGTGTGTCAGTGTGTGTGTGAGTGTGAGAGTATGTGTATGAGTGTGTGAGTGCATGTGAGCATATGAGTCGGTGTAGGGGTGTGTCAGTGTGTGTGTGTGAGTATGAGAGTGTGTGTATGAATGTGTGAATGCATGTGAGTGTACGAGTTGGTGTAAGGGTGTGTGAGTGCGAGAATGTGTATATGAGTGTGTGAATGCATGTGAGTGTGAGTCAGTGTAGAGGTGTGTGAGTGTGTGTGAGTGTGAGAATGTGTGTATGAGTGTGAGAATGTGTGTATGAGTGTGTGAGTCCATGTGAGTGTACGAGTCAGTGTAGGGGTGTGTGAGTGTGTGTGTGTGAGAGCGTGTGTATGCGCTTGCAGAGAGTGTCTCCCATCACCAGCCCCGGTAGCTGGAACCCCCTGCGGTCATCACTGGAAGTCCTGACCAGAGCTGCCTGCCCTCCAGGCTCTGATGATCCTGCCAAGTCCTGCCGGTCCTCCATGAAGAGCGGCAGCCTGAAGCCCAGACCCCTGCAGACCCAAGGCTGTCTGGGGACGGGGTGGTGCACCGCGTCCTCCTGTCCAGGGCCAGGCGCAGCGAACATGCCCATTAAACACAGATGCCCCTCACCCGCCGCCGGGGCCTGGGGCACGGGCACGTGCGTGTAGGCTTTTCAGGAACAGGATTCACGGCTTCTATCACCAGGTTCTGGAACGAGTCTCCCACGCACGTTGACCTGGGCCTCACGTACTACAGCCTCCACGCGGGAAAGAAAAGTCCCGGTTCTGCAGGGTGACCAAGTCACATGAGGAGGACAGGCCAGGGATGGAGGAGCGGGGCAAACTAGGGGTATCGTTCACCCAAATTTGTCCGCAGCCCCATCCAGAGGGATTTCCTGCTCTGACCCCACCCTGCCCCTCATGCAGATGGAGGGGCGCAGGCGGCCGGCAGGGCGGGGAGAGTCCATCAGCCTCAGAGAAGCCATGGGGGGCTGGGGGCGGGGACCGCGGCGCTGACTGTCCTGAGAAATAGGAAGAGAGAAAGACACAGACGCGGACCCGATTCTCAACTCAGAACACAAGTGGAGGAGAGGAGCCTCTCGGGTCTAGGGGCTCACGGGACATCCCTGCCCCTCCTGCCAATTTTGCGTTTCCGACCCAAGTCCATGGGTGAATCCCCTGGGCTTTGGGGGTTTCCCATGCCCTGGTGGAGCAGCCCCTGCCCCTCCCTCAGAGCATTTCTCCAGCCCCTTCCCCACCACCTGCCATTCCCACAGGAATGTGCCAAGAGAAGCTTTAGGGCAGCCAAGGGCTTCCTTTCTTCTTGGCATCAGCTGGAGGTCTCTATGACCGCTAATGGTTGGGGGCATGGTGGGGAGAATTCATTATTTCTTCTAGCATTGTTCTCTTTAAGAAATTACATCATCAATAGTTTAGAAAGATTGCTTTTTGTCTCATAGCTCACTACCAATAACTATGTTAATTTTTAGAATTGTCAAATTTGGGGTGACATCATCAAATTGCTTTCCTACTAAGCTATAATATTTGGAAGACATTTCTGAAAACTAGCTCTGCCTCTGGACCTTTCAAACCATGTTTCTCCTCCACTGCCTACATGAAGTCCCTGGAGGATGCACGGTGTCACGACACAATCTCTGGTCGTTCATCTTTGTGTTGCCATTACCTGGGCAAGTTGTCACAGTGAGTGGTGGGAGTATTCCTGGAAGTCATTCATCTTCTAGAGGACAAGAATTTATTGAACTGTAGCTGGAAATTTACTTCGCAATGCTCACTCCCCATGGTCATGGCCCTAAATGAATATGGCCCCAGAAATGTCACCTTACACAAAGCCTATGTTGGGGCTACAGGCTTAGTGGTGGAAATCATGTGCAGTTAGGATATTTAGCAAATTTGAATCAGCATCTGTGTGTGTGGTCACATGTTACAGCCGCCAATCAGCCTCCGTCTGCACTGCATCCCCTCTGCCCCACCCTCTTCTTTGTCTAGTGAAATGATCTGCAACCATCCAATCCTCTCTCCACACCTCCAACCTCCTCTTCATTTTTTCTTTATGTTTCCACTTGCTAAACTTTGATTTATTTCTTCTTAGCCATTCTTGCAGGGGTTCTCCTGCTATTCACTAACATTCTGTATCTTCTCACAGGATCAGAGACAGGGTTTGGGGGTTCACGAACCTACAAAATAACAACAGAGAAAGGATGGAACATAATGGTCAGTAGAGAGCAGGCTCGGGAGCATGGTAGCTGGCTGGGCCCTGGAGGAAGGTGGGTGATGAGTGAGTGATGGTTTAGGGGAAGTGATCGTTCGTACCGAGGAGGAAGCTTCCTTTAGTTTGGTTTTGCAGCACCCTAGAGAGGCAGTAAGAGCAGCTCCCTGGGAACGCCAGCTACCTGCCTATGCAATGGATCCGTGCCTTCCAGAGCCGCTCAGCCCTGGACATGCATATTGTTTCCAGCTACCAAGAAAATGCTGCTGTGCATGTTCAGCTCTAACTTTATGATCTGGGTGATGAGAAAATGCCCAGGTCTCGATGAGCAGTTACGACTGCATACATACTTCATGTGCAAGGGTCAGGCATAGAGTCTTCATCGGAGTCCATAGCCAACCCTGAAGAGCTGCTGGTGAAATTGAATATGGGCTTACTAGGAAGCCCTACAGGTGATTCTCTGATTGGGGGTTGCTGGAGGCTCCACATAGCATTCCTATCTGCACAGACACTTCATGTAGCAGTGGGTCTGCTGGGTCATATGGCCCAAATGGCAGGGCAGCATGCAACACAGCCTCATTCTACTGCAAACTTTTCTTGTCTGAGCCCTGCTCAAAACTGGAAGTTATTTAGTTAATGGTTGGTCACTGCATACCCAAAGGTAGTGCACGTGCAAACCCTAAAAGGCCCACCAAGGGGAGAATTTTGGAAGGTGCAGCAAGTTTGCCCTCACTTTAGTGGGAATATTCTGACACTTCTCAGACCATAAGTTCTATAGAAATTATAATTTTCACAAAGTTTATCCCCTGTCCTTGAGTATGCGTGTGTTTTACCCAGGTACTTAGGGTACTTCAAATTCCTACTTACTAGGGCTGGTGTAGTGGATCTACATTGTATCAATCTAGAGTAATGTTCTTGGATAACAAGACGATACAGATAACTCTGGATTCTACTGTGACAGAGAGAGGCCTTGACCTGGCCCTGAAGTAGCAGGGTTGGTAGTATATTGCTGCTCCTGCCAGGTGAATGCAAACTCCCCTGGATCGTCTTTGCTAGGTGGAATTGAAAAGAAAATCTGTTATAACAATAGCTGCATATCACGTGTCAGAGGCTGTGTGAGCTGCTTCAATAAGGACGTGCCAACTAGGAGAGCAGCTGCAATTGGCTTTCCCACCTAATTGTTTAAAAAATTCAGAGTGTTTCCCCAAGACCCATGTGCCTTTTGTGCTGGTCAAACAGGAGAGCTAAATGGGGCTGTGGCAGGAATTAGAGTTGTCAATAATCTCTGAAGTTCTCTGAGAAAGAAGTATTTCTTCCATTCTCTCTATGTCCCTGAGTGTGTGTGTGTGTGTGTGTGTCTGTGTATGTTTATTTTTTAACCACAATAGGTCTTCTACAGGGACCTAATATGGAGATTATCTCAACTACTCAGATATCTCCTCCCACTACCTATTCCCTGTGAGGAGGCAGCCATGGGATTGGCCCACAGGCTCACTGGACCCACCGTAAGGAAGACTAAAGCCAAGCCCCCATCCCCCTCCCAACTTACAAAGGCTCCCACTCTGAGAATAGGCTCCTCTCGTGTGATCTTTCCCTAAGGATTAGCATCCATTGAAAGCTAATTTCTGATGATCCCCTAAAATATCTAGGCTCCCTTTTCCTAGTGAAAGTGGTGGCAGCAGGTTCCTTCAGGGGAGGCTTAGAACAGTCGCGTCTGACGTCTGTGACATGATGCAGGGCCCTTGCTTAGGAGGATCTGGCTTCCCTCCAGTCAATGGGCCCTGAATTTGCAATTTGGCTAAGGTTTCAGGAAACCCCTACTATGGTGATTGGAGCTACGTTTCTGCCCACCAGACCTGGAATGTTGCTGCTGATGTAGATGAAGCAGAGGGGGCATTGTAATAGGCTGCCTGTCCCCCCATCAGTGACCCACTGCTGAGCATGTCCACCTATCAGTGGAGTCTCACCACCACCCATTCCCGGCAGCTGGTGATGGTGATTGGGACACTTGTTTCTGACAACTCAGTGCCATCACCTGGCCTTCCCACTCTGGGCTCCTCTATTCCCATTGCAGTTGGGAGAGGCATCTCCCACTGTAGACATCTCTGGCCCCAGAGGACAAGGACCACCCCCTAGGAGCTTTCCAAGAATGCCTCGGCCCTCCTCACTCACGTGTGTTTTCATCCCTTGATTACACAAGTGTTCTCCCAACCCTATCGAGTCATATGTTTAGGGGACGGTGAATACGTTGCACTTCATTAATCCACATCAGCATTCTCCTCTTCCTGGACTTTTGCTTTCTTTTCTTTACAGTAAGCGCTTGGCAAACTATGGCCTATGGGCAAACACACCCCACCCCTTTGGTTTGTTTTTGTTTTTATTTATTAACAGCTTTACGTAGGTAGCACTAATATACAAAAGAAAATTGCACTAATGTAACGTATACAGTTTGAGAACCGCCCGCCTCTGTAAAGAAAGTTCTGTCTACAGCTGCCTTAGTGCTACGGCGGCAGAACTGGGCAGCTGGGACAGAGACCTGATGACTTACAAAGCCTACAACGTGACTCTCTAATCTTCCCAGGGAAAGCTTTCCAGGGCCGTGGTCACGATGCAACCTTGCTGTCAGTCAGGTTTGTACAGTTCGGGCCTGGTTGCCAACCTAGCTGACTGTGAATGCCAGTCCCCGTGTTTGGACCAGCACTTTAAAACCCAAACCCTGGTGAGGGCACCCGAATAGACGTGCTTGACTTGACTTTCCCTAATTTCTCATCCTTTCCTGTTCCAACTTCCCCTGCTCTGGACGATGAGATGGGCAGCACCCTGCACCTGCGCTGTGTGTAGCTGTCTCCTTCCCACACAGGCTCACCCGCTTCCACCTGTGCTGTTCTGGGAGCTACCTCTCCTGTGGGTCTGGGGATGGTGGTGGGTCCTTGAGTGGCGACTGCTTCAGCTGATGTCATTGGAAGGGGTCTTTCTAAGGGAGATGGGACCATCTTAGCTGCGGGTGGGTGGGCGTGAGGGGGTGACCAGGGTGGGCCAGGACAGGCTGCTTAGAGTTCAGGGAAATTTGAGGATTCCAAGTTTTTGGCTCTTGTATCTACCCAGATGATTTCATCCCAAGAGTTTCAGCAAAGGCCTGCCCCTCGAAGTCGTGTTCTTACCTTATTACTAGCTCCTAATTGCAGGGCTGTGCATTTTAATTGCTGCCCTGATTCTGCAGCCCCCACAGTCAGGCATCCGCATGACCCCCAGCCGGGGCTGCCCACAGGAAACGATGCCAACACCCCGGGGTGCTCTCTTTTTGGCTGTTTGGGGGTTTTTATTTCACTTTTGCCCTCTACCAGTTTTTATTTCTTACACAATAACATCTTGGCAGCCATAAATAAAATAATTATGAAAATAAGGAAAAATTGCACAGAACCTCATCCCTCTAAAGCATCGAATTCTTATATCCCACGTCCACATGCAAATCCACTGTTTTTCAGAATTGTAAAGAAAATATTTGACAAGAACATATACACCGAACCCTGTTTTTATGTTAAAAAAATCAACCACAAAAACTTAGAATGGGTGACCTGGTTCAACAGTGGCTAATTTTTTTTTAAAGACCTGGGTTATTTGAGTGAACTTTGAGCTCAGGATGAGGCTAGGGTGTGGCGTTGCTGCCAAAGCCCACTCTGAGGACTCGGGGTGCGTTCATAGCCAGTGAGCAGCTGAGGGCTGGATGGTCCCCTCCGCATCAGCCCATGCGCGTTTTTAATGGACTTTATTTTTCAGAGCAGTTTTAGGTTCACAGCAAAATTGGCAGGAGGGGCAGGGATGTCCCGTGAGCCCCTAGACCCGAGAGGCTCCTCTTCTCCACTTGTGTTCTGAGTTGAGAATCGTGTCCGCTCTGTGCCTTTCTCTTTTCCTATTTCTCGGGACAGTCAGCGCCGCGGTCCCGGCCCCCAGCCTCCCATGGCTTCTCTGAGGCTGATGGACTCTCCCCGCCCTGCCGGCCGCCTGCGCCCCTCCATCTGCATGAGGGGCAGGGTGGGGTCAGAGCAGGAAATCCCTCTGGATGGGGCTGCGGACAAATTTGGGTGAACGATACCCCTAGTTTGCCCCGCTCCTCCATCCCTGGCCTGTCCTCCTCATGTGACTTGGTCACCCTGCAGAACCGGGACTTTTCTTTCCCGCGTGGAGGCTGTAGTACGTGAGGCCCAGGTCAACGTGCGTGGGAGACTCGTTCCAGAATCTGGTGATAGAAGCCGTGAATCCTGCTCCTGAAAAGTCCACGCGCATGTGCCCGTGCCCCAGGCCCCGGCGGCGGGTGAGGGGCATCTGTGTTTAATGGGCATGTTCGCTGCGCCTGGCCCTGGACAGGAGGACACGGTGCACCGGCCCGTCCCCAGACAGCCTTGGGTCTGCAGGGTCTGGGCTACAGGCTGCCGCTCTTCATGGAGGACCCGCAGGACTTGGCAGGATCATCAGAGCCTGGAGGGCAGGCAGCTCTGGTCAGGACTTCCAGTGATGACCGCAGGGGGTTCCAGCCACGGGGGCTGGTGATGGGAGCCGCTCTCTGCAAGCGCGTAAACACGCTCTCACACTCACACACACACACCCCTACACTGACTCGTACACTCACATGGACTCACACACTCATACACACATTCTCACACACACACACCCCTACACCAACTCGTACACTCACATGCATTCACACACTCATACACACACTCTCAGACTCACTCACACACACACACTGACATACCCCTACAGCGACTCATATGCTCACATGCATTCACACTTAAACACGCAATCTCACACACTCACACTCACACTGACACACTCATGTACCTGCTCATACACTCATGTGCACTCACACACTCATGCAAATCCTCATGCATATTTGCACACACTCACACACAGTCATAAGCATACTCATACACATATTCTTTGACACACACATTCATGCACTCACATGCACACATTCAAACACAACCCCTCATACACCCTCCACACACTCCTCTGGTGTCCGAGGGCTTCAGACTCTCACAGCTTGAAGAGGAGACACGCATCTCTGCTGAGTGAGCCTCTCTCCTCTGATTAGTAAACGGCGGCTCTGAACGGGGTCTGGCCTCTTCCAAGAAGCAGGTGGTTTTTTGGCAGAATCAAGGGGTAACATGAATTTTCCCTGCTTGTTTTATCAAGACTTCAAAATACAAATCCCTTTAAAACAATCAGTGAACCACTTAAACCAACGCTAATATTATCCTGTGGGATTTATGCAAAGCTCTGAGACCAATAAGGTGGGTCTCTTTTGAATTCCCTTACTGTTCTGTCTGGCCAGTCCTGCGGCTGGAGTCACCCCAAAACTGTGGCAGGGAAGTAATGCAGGGACAGCCCCAGCCCCTCCAGAGAGGGGGTCAGTCAAGAGCATTTGTCAGGGGAGCACCGAGGGCTGTGTCCCTTCCCCTCCCTTCATCTTTTGCAGGGGACGCCAGCCAAGGCCGCAACGCCAGAGGGGGCAGATGTAGGCACATCTGAGCCACAGTCACAACTGAGAGAAGGGGGACACCCAGGCGTGTCTGCAGCGAGGGCCCAGGCCGTGGAGCTCACATGGGGCTGTGAGGGGTTAGCCTCAGGGTCTGAGATAGCTTCTGCATGTTTAGCCACGTGTTTGAGATTTCACCGTTTTGGGCATCAATGTGAACACCTTTCTCAGTGTTCAGGGCCTGGGAATGTTCACAGCACAGCGTGGCTTCAAATCTGCTGGGAAAACCTGCAGCTGGCCAGGTCACAGGGTGGGCAGGACACAAAAAGAAGCAGGTCCTGGAGGACTCTGCACTGGCTCAGGAACAAGGGAGCCCCCCTTCCCTCCTCCTTTCTCTCTATGCCTCTCCCAGCCCTTCGTCCATCCAAACAGTCAGCATGCTTGAAATTCTACTCCCAAAGCTATATTTAGAGTTGGCTGGTCTCTTCCCTGTCATGGCTGCGTCTCAGACCCTCTCACATCTGCCCCACTCGGCCTTCTCACCATCTGGCTGTGGAGGACCTCAGTTACCCCTCCACCCTATCGTAGGGGCTCCCCTCCTGCAGTCCAAGAACCCCAAGGCCAGGCGCCATGTTGCGTTCTTCTTGCACTCCTGGTGCATGCAGTGGTGCTTAGCAAACTGTGCCGCATGAAGGAGTAGATCACTCAACAGCCTGATGTGATCAGGAAGCGCAAAGAAAGGAGGTGCTTTAGGGCCAGGAGGGAGGTTGAAAGGCTCATTCAAAAGGAACAGCAGGAAAAGGGCCACACTGAAAACAGGACTTGTGAGGGGAAGCGATCGCTTATTCAAAGGAATCACAAGGTCAAGGCTCAGAATTTGCAGAGCCCAATAGACAAATGGCAACAGGAACTTTCCTCGGGACCATGCCTGGGAGGAGAGGGTTTAGAACATCAGGGTAGAGAGAGGTGGTGCAGGAGAGGAAGCAGGAGCGGTCTCATCCACCATGACAGCCGCCCATGGTGAGATGAGCGTGGTGAGGGGCTGTGCCCCGCACAGGGCCTGTGAAGGCTCTTCCTGTTCCAAATACTGCTGCTCCAGCATTCTAGAAAACAGTCAGCCCAGGGCTGTGATTCACGGCTTTATGCTGATACATTGGTCTCTGTCTGGAGCATGTGGATGAGAGCCAATACGGCTGTGGGTTAAAGATCAGATCTTGTACTGACAGCAAATAGGGACACAGCAGCTGGACTGGGAGCAGCAGGACTTGCAGCAGCTGGACCGGGAACAGCAGGGCTTGCAGCAGCTGGACTGGGAGCAGGTTGATTCACAGCCTGAGGAGCAGCAGCAGAGTTTGCAGCAACTGCACTGAGAATGTTGCCCGGTATGAAGTGCAGTGGCGCAGTCACAGGTCACTGCAGCGTCCACCTCCTGGTCTCAAGTAATCCTCCTGAGTAAACAAGACTACAAGTGGGTGTCACCATGCCCAGGTACTTAAAAAAATTTTTTTTTGTAGAGATAAGATCTCTCCTTATTGTCCAGGCTGGATTTGATCTCTTGGCCTCAAGTGATCCTCCTGCCTTGGCCTCCCAAATTGCAGGGATGACAGGCATGAGCCACCACATGCAGCCTCTTTTATATCTGGTATCATTTCCTTTCATTGTTCATTAGCTCCTTTGGAAACAGTAGGCTACCACTGTGATCTGTTTCACAGCAGGCTTCCTAGCTTTCTTTTATTGCCTATAGGGACTTACTGAGGGCCCTTGCACCCACTCTCCACTGGAGAGAGGAAAACCTTCCCCATTTCAGGAGCTGAATTCAAAATTCATGCTGTGCTTTTCCAGCACACACCTGTTGGCTCTTTTGAGGTTCCCCTGTTTTCGGCTCTGTTAGATGTTTCTTTGCTTTCTCCTACACAGACACTGAAACCCTGGGGGACTGTGGCTCTTGTAAATTTATCCCCACCTTCTTGGACTTTGAGGTTCACTTGTTTTTTTTCTTGAGACACCATCTCACTTTAGGTTGCTGAGGCTGGATCCCAGGGGTGTGATCACAGCTCACTGCAGCCTCAAACTCCCAGGCTCAAGCCATCCTCCCACCTCAGCCTTCCACGTGGCTGAGGCTACAGGTGTGAGCCACCACGCCCAGCTTACCTGGTTTTGTTATGTCTCCAGCATGCATTTTCGGTTTTGTTACCTAGTTGCTCGGTGTCCTGTGGGTTGTGGGAATGTACAGGGCCCATATGTAATGAACTCTGCGTTCATGTCTGCTGCCACCTTCTGGAGTTTCCCAGTTTGGATTTTTGAGTGAACTGTCTTAAGCAGCATTTCCTTTTAACGTCGTGAAACTAACGATAGCCATGTCCCCTAGCAAGATGCACCTTTGACACACTTTTATTCCCTCTCCTAAATGTGGCTGAATTAATCTAAGCCTTTATTTCTAGATTATTTCATTTTTCCTTACATTGCATCTCTTTTCTCTCAGAAATTTGTCTTGGAAATTCCCAATCTGTTCTTCCCCGGCAGTATCAGCAGTCGCTTAGATCTGTGGGTGTTCTGTGGGAGCTCATTTCTCACCAGCACTCCCTGTGTGCTGTCTTCCCTCCACCTTTTCCCTCCAGGTTCGCTTGGCTGGAGATTGTCCTCAGATCACTCTTGTCTCCTCCTCCCCAGTGCGTGATTTCTAAAGCCTTGCCTGTGACACTGGTCAGAGAACAGGCTCAGCATGGTGGCATGTCACCATGAAACAGATGGACTTGGCTCAGGGTCCCCAAATGTGTCACTTCCCAGGAACTCTCCTTTCCTGCCAGGAGACTGAGCTCCGAGGACACCTTGGGCCATTCTGTAACTTCCTGGTTACCTTTAGTTATGGAAAGCCGTTGACCTCATAATTGTAAAAGGCTAATTGAGTGTTTGAATCGGAGTGCGCTGGAGCTCAGCGGTGCTTCACTCCTCCCTCCTCCGACCTTGCCCTGCCTGGGGTCCTTCCAAGGCCCCAGAGGAGAGCGGGAAGCTGGAAGCCATGGGTCTTGTGCAAAGCCCTGCTTGGCTGGTCCTCAGGACTCAGGGCCCGCCTGCCCCTCTGCACCTCTAGGGCGGGCATTGTATGCTGAATCCTCCCGGGCTTTGCCCTCTTCTCCTGCGAGCAGAGACTGTGAAGATATTTGAGGCTGAGAGGAGGACAGAAGGGAATGGCAGGTTTTTTTGTGAATGTACCAGGCCTGCTGGCAGGCGTTTCCCAGCTTAGCTGACAGATCAGAATGCAGAATCAGTCACTGCACAGGAAAGGGGTTGGACAGAATTGCACCAAGCATGCAGCTGATTTACAGACATGAGAGGCTTTATTGTAAGGAAATTCATTCATTACTTTGTTATTGTTTTTAAATAGATGGAGACAACAGGAAGGAAGGAGACCTTCCTGGTGACAGGTGGCCACTGGAGAACAGGCAGCGGCCCTGGAGGATCCAGGGTCCCAATGGTGGTTGAGAAGCTGGTTCTTAGTGATCACTGAGCAACATCGGCCTGGCCTTGTGGGGTCAGACCTTGCATCTCAGTCAGCCGAGGGAGAAGAAGAAGATGGTCCACACCCAAGTGCAGGGAACACCATGGCAGTTGGCTAGGTGCCCGTGTCCAGGCAAGGCCACCTCCTGCATCAAGGAAACATGCATTTCCAGAGTGAGGAGGCTGAAGGCAGGGCCCAGTGGAGAGCTGAGCCATGGAAGGAGGTGCGCGCATGGGTGATGAGCTGGAGAAGGGGCAGGTGCCTCAGGGAGGATGCGTGGGATGAATTAATTCAGGGAAATCATAACAAATGCTTTCACCAAACAGGTGAAACCTGAAGGTCTGGGTTCAGAGCCTCAGATCTTACACTGGCAGCACACGGGGACACAGCAGCTGGACTGACAGCAGCAGGGCTTGCAGCAGCTAGACTGGCAGCACACGGGGACACAGCAGCTGGACTGGCAGCAGCAGGGATTGCAGCAGCTGGACTGGCAGCAGGATCCACAGCCTGAGGAGTAGCAGCAGGGCTTACAGCAATTGCACTGGGAGCAGCCACAAGAACCACAGCCCCCCTTGGAGACCCCACAGGAACCACAGCCACCTTTGGAGCCCCCACAGGAGCCACAGCCCCCCTTGGAGCCCCCACAAGAACCACAGCCCCCCTTGGAGCCCCCACAGGAGCCACAGCCTCCCTTGGAGCCCCCACAGGAGCCACAGCCCCCCTTGGAGCCCCCACAGGAACCACAGCACCCTTTGGAGCCCCCACAAGAGCCACAGCCCCCCTTGGAGCCCCCACAGGAGCCACAGCTGGAGCAGGAACAGGCTGGCACACAGCAGCACACGGGCTTGCAGCAGCAGATGGGCACACAGCAGCTGGAGCCACAGCCCCCACAGCCAGAGCCACAGCCCCCACAGCCGGAGCCACAGCCCCCACAGCCGGAGCCACAACCCCCACAGCCGGAGCCACAGCCCCCACAGCTGGAGCCACAGCCTCTGGAGCAGCCACAGCAGCCCATGGTTCTGGTAGATTGAGGGTGGATCAGGTAGAGGGGCAGGTGAGAGGGAGGTGCAGGTGTGGAGCTCCCTGAGCCCAGGCTCTTTATATACCTGTCCAGATGTCAGGCAGGACACAGGGTCCCTTTCTTGTGACTGTTTACATTATTTTTCCAGAGCTCTGTTTTTTTTTCCTTTTTGCTAGTGACTTCCTCCTGGCTCAGTTGAGCATCTACTTTCTTTGTATGCTAAATTTGTCTTTTTCCCCGTTTGTTTTGGCCCCTATAATTAAAACCTCAACTCCAGGCTGTCTGGTGCTTCTTGCAAAGCTCCAGGGTGCTGGTCACCTGCTCTCTGCTGACCACATGTGACCAATGGGCAACAGCCTCTGCCCACATGCTCTCATCTTTCCTGTGTTAACTCCCCCAGTAATATTAATTTTACATTTTCAGATTTCAAAATTTATCCATGGTCTTTATATTTTACTCATACCAGTCTCAGCTTTCTGGGTGTGTTAGACCATTCTTTGCATTGCTCTAAAGAAATACTTGAGGCTGGGTAATTTATAAAGGAAAGAGGTTAGAATGGCCATGGTTCTGCAGGCTGCACAAGCATGGCACCCACCTCTGCTCAGCTTCTGGGGAGGCCCTCAGGGAGGTTTTCCTCATGGTGGAAGGCGAAGCAGGAGTAGGCACGCCACATGGTGAGAATGGGAGCAAGGGGTGAGGAGGGGCCACACACTTGCGAACAACCAGATCTGAGTGAACACACTCATCGCCAAGGGGATGGCGCTAAGCCAGTTATGAGGGATCCACCCCCATGACCTAAACACCTCCTTGCAGGCCCCTCCTTCAACACTGGGGATTACATTTCGACAAGAGATTTGGAGGGGACAGCCCAACTATGTCATTATCCCCCTGACCCCTCAAATCTCATGTCCTTACATCACAAAATAGGATCATGTCTTCTCAACAGTCCTCTCAATGTCTTGACTCATTCCAACATCAAGTCTGAAGTCCCAAGTCCAAGTTCCTTCTACCTATGAACCTGTGAAAATCAAAATACATTATTTACTTACAAGATACAATGAGGGTAGAAGCACTGGGTAAACATTCCCATTCCAAAAGGGAGAAGTCAGCCCAAAGGAAGGGGCTACGGACCCCACGCATGTCTGAAATCCAGCAGGGCAGCCAGTAAATCTTAAAGCTCCAAAATAATGTCCTTGGACTCCCAGTCCCACATCCAGGGTACACTGGAGTGAGGGGTGGACTCCTAAGGCCTTGGGGAACTCCACCCTCGTGACTTTGCAGGGTTCACCCCCTGCAGCTGCTCTCATGGGTTGGAGTTGGGTGCCTGCAGCTTCTCCATGCTCAAGATGCAAGCTGTCAGTTGCTCTACCATTCTGGGGGCTGGAGGATGGTGTCCTCCTTCCCACTGCTCAGTTAAGCAGTGCCCCTGTGGGGATCATTTACACAAGTAAAAGATCCTTCCCCACCCCTCACCCCTGTGGTGATATCTGTGACCTTGTTCTTCACAGGGCACCCCAGTGGGGTGTGTCCCATGCACCCGCTTCCAGCCACCCTCCTCTTTCTAGCTCACTTTCTCCAGTGCTTTCATTCCACCAGAACTCTTGGTGCATTGATACAACCATGGCTTCACTGATCCCCAACCTCTCTGATACCTCTTCTTGTTTTGTTAACAGCTTTATTGACATATCGTTCATATACCACACAATTCTCCCATTTAAGGTATACAATTCAATGCTTTTAGTATATTCACAGTGCCGTGTACCCATCGCCATAATCAGTTGTAGAAAATTTCATAACCTCATGCCCTTTAGTACCCCCCACTCACTACCCCACAGGACGGTTCTCCAGGCGGCTTCAGACCAATGCAATTCTCCCCGTGTCTCACTTGTGGTTCTCAGGCGTGACTGCAGAGGGAGCTGAACCGACATTTCTGAAAGAAGACATACAAATGACCAACGAGAGCTTGAAGGAATGCTCAGCATCATTCATCATCAGGGACACGCAAGTCAAAACCACAATGAGGTGTCCTCTCATCCCACAGAATGGCCATTATCAAAAAGGCAAAAATAAATCCTGCAGAGGAAGTGAAGAAAGGGAACTCGTATGCTGTTAGTGGGAAGTTGTACAACCACTACGGAAAACTGTATGGAGATTCCTCAAAAAGCTAAAAATAGAGCTAACCCAGCAATCCCACTATGGGGTGTGTATCCAAAGGAAAAGAAATCAGTGTGTTGAAGAGATATCTGCACCCCATGTTTATCACAGCACTGCTCACGATAGCCACGATATGAAAGCACCTAAGTGCTTGTCAACAGATGAATGGAAAACATGGAAAAGTAATGAAAAGGAAAAGATGGTGTATACACACAATGGAATTCTATTTAACCCTAGAGCAGAACAAAATTCTGCCCTATGTGACAATACAGGTGAGCTTGGAGGACATTATGCTAAATGAAATAAGCCAGGCACAGAAAGATGAACTGCATGATCTCACTCACAGGTGCAAGCTAAAGAAGTTGATCTCAGGAGTAGAAGATAGAATGGTGGTTACCAGGGGCTGGGAAGGGGTGAGGACGAGGGAAAGGGGAGAGGCTGGTTCACAGATACAAAACTATAGCCACACAGCAGGAATAAGCCCTAGTGTTCTGTAGCACTGCATGATAACTGGGGTTAACCATAATTTATTGCACATTTGCGGATAGCTAGAGGAGAAGATATTGAGTGTTCCCAAAACAAAGACATGATAAATGTTTGAGGAGATGATATACTATTCACCCTGAATGATCTCTACACATTGTATACACGTATCAAAATATCTCACTGGTCCCCATAAACATGTACAATGATCATGCTTCAATTAAAATATTAATAAAGGAAGAAAAAGAATAACTGTAGAATACGCTGGGAATGCAACATCCTGAGTTAGTGAGGGACTGGCCAGAAGAGTCGGGCTTTGTCCCAGTTCCTAGAAACAGGATATTCTTTCGTGCTTTAGTGCAGTGAATCCTGTAGCCCTGGGACATAAGACCGAGGGCAGGCGGCTTTCTGGGATCCCTCAGCTGTGGTGTGAGTGGGGCACACATGGATAAGACTCAGCTCACCTGGGAAGCTTTGCTGAGGCTAGAGGGCTCCCAATGAATCCGAGGCTCCTGTTCTCCCTTGCTGCCTGTCTGTAACTGGTATACCCACTTCCTGTGACATATGTGAGTGTCTCACCTGAGTCTGATAAATGGGTAACATTAGTAGTAGCCAGAGGCTACTACTAATTTACTTTTTGTCTCTCTCTATTCTTCTGTTCTTGAAATTTCATACCTGTGAAATTATATGATATGTGGTCTTTTATAATTTCCTTCTTTCACTTAGTGTAATGTTTTGTGGTTCATCCATGTTGCAGCCTGAAACAGGACTTCATTACTATGATAAATTATTTACACTAATCTTCCTTTGTATGAATACACCATTCATTGCTCAGTTGGCAGACATTAGACTGTTTCCACCTTTTGGCTGTTGTGAGTAATGCTGCTGTGAACATGGGTGTGCCAGTTTTTGCATGGAATGTGTTTTCATTTCCCTTGGGAATATCCTTATGAGCAGAATTGCTGGGCCCTATGGTAACTCTCTGTTTATGTTTTTGAGGAACTGCAGACTGTTTTCCACAGTGGCTGAGCAATTTACATTCCCACAGCAGTGCATGGAGGTTCCAGTGTTTCTGCATCCTTGTCAACAGTTGTTATTTAATTTTATTTTTATTTATTTATTTTTTAGAGACAGGGTTTTACTGTGTTGATAAAGCTGAAGTGCAGTGTCATGATCATAGCTCACTGCAGCCTCAACCTCCTGGACCCAAGCAATCCTTGTCTCAAACTCCCCAGTAGCTGGGACTACAGTTGTGCCTCATCACACCCAGCTAAATTTTTAATTTTTTGTAGAGACAAGGTCTTGCCATGATACCCATACTAGACTCAAACTCGTGGCCCCAAGGGATCCTCCCTTCCAGCCTCCTGAGCCACTGGGATTACAGGTACAAGCACACCCTGCCCCAATGCTTGTTAATGTCTGACCTTTTACATTATATTCATCCTGGTGTTTGTGAAATGGTATCTCATTGTGATTTCAATTTGCATCTCCCTGTTGAATCATGATGCTCAGAGTCTTTTTATATGCTTGTTGTCATTTGGGTATCTTCTTCAGAAAATGTCTAATTAAGATTCTTTGCCCACTTTTTAATTGGGTTATTTGTCTTTTTATTATTGAGTTCCACATCCAGAAGAATAAAACTGGGCCGCTAACCAGATCACCATATACAAACATTAATTCAAGATGGATTAAAGACCGAAATGTAAGTCCTCAAACTATAAAAATCCTAGAAGAAGACCTAGGAAATCACCTTCTTGATATCAGCCTTGTTAAAAAAGAATTACGGCTAAATCCTCACAAGCAATTGCTACAAAAACAAAAATTGACAAGCCGGACGTAATTAAACGGAAGAGCTTCTGCACAGCAAGAGAAACTATCAGGGAGTCAACACTCAACCTACAAAATGGGTGAAAATATTCACACACTGCGCATCTGACAGAAGTCTAATATCTGCAATCTACAAGGAACTTAAACAAATCAACAAGCAAAAACAACTTCATTACGAAGTGAGTAAAGGATATGAACAGACACTTCTCAAAAGAAGACATGCACATGGCCAACAACTATATGAAAAAATGCTCCACATCACTAACTATTAGGGGAATGTAAATCAAAACCACCATGAGATACCATCTCATATCAGTCAGAATGGCTTTTGATAAAAAATAAAAAATGAAACAACACAAAACAAAACAAACCGAAAATCAGATGCTGGCAAAGCTTGGGAGAAAAGGGAACAGTTGTACACTGTTGGTGGGAGTGTAAATGATTTCAGCCACCATGGAGAGCAGTTTGGAGATTCCTCAAAGAGCTAAGAATTGAACTACTATTTGACCCAGCAATCTCATTATTGGGTATATACCCAAAGGAAAATAAATCAATCTACCAAAAAGACACATGCATCCATATGTTCATTGCAGTGCTATTCACAGAAGCACAGATTGGAATCAACCCAGGTGCCCATCAATGGTGGATTGGATAAAGAAAATGTGGTACATACACACCATGGAATACTACACAGCTATAAAAAAGAATGAAGTAATATCTTTTGCGGCAATATGCAGCTGGAGGCCATTATCCTAAGAGAACTAACGCAGAAGCCGAAAACCAAATCACACATATTCTCACTTATAGGTGAGAGCTAAACATTGAGTCCACATGGACATAAAGATGAAAACCATAGACACTGGGGAACAAGAGGAGGGAGGAAAGGAGGGAGGGGGCAAGGGCTGAAAAACTATTGGGTACTACAGTCACTACTCCAAACCTCAGCATCACACAATATATCCATGTGACAAATCTGCACATGTACTGCTTGATTCTAAAATAAAAGTTGAAGAAAAAGTTCTTTATATACTCTAGATGCTAGACGCTTATCAGATATCTGATTTGTAAATCTTTTCTTCCTTTATGTAGATTGTTCTTTCACTTTGTTGATAGTATCCTTTGATTCAAAAATATTTAACTTTTGATGACATCCAATGTATTTGTATTTTTCTTTTGTTGCTGGCCCTTTTGGTGTCCTATCTATCAATCCATGCTAAATCCAGGTCATGTTTTCTTTAAATAGTTTTATAGATTTGACTCTTACATGTAGGCCTTTGGACCGATTTTGAATTAATTATTGTGGTGTGAGGTAGGGGTTCAGCTCATTCCTGTGCATGTGGATGTCTAGTTTCCCAGCACCATTTGTTGAAGTACTGCTCTTCCTCCATTGAATAATCTGGCACCCTGTCAAAAATCAGTTGGTCATCTACACGAGGGTTTATTTCTGGCTCTCAATTCTATTCCACTGGTTTAATACATCTATTCTAATGCCAGTACTAAACTGCCTTGATGATTGCAGCTTTGTAGTAAGTTTTCAAACTGGCAAGTGTGAGCCCTCCGACATTGTTCTTCTGTGTTCTTTCTTTCTTTCTTTTTTTTTTTGACGAAGTCTCACTCTGTAACCCAGGCTGGAGTGCAGTGGCACAACCTTGGCTCACTGCAAGCTCCATCTCCCGGGTTCACACCGTTCTCCTGCCTCAGCCTCCCAAGTAGCTGGGACTACAGGTACCTGCCACTACACCTGGCTAATTTTGTTATTTTTAGTAGAGATGGGGTTTCACTGTGCTAGCCAGGATGGTCTCCATCTCCTGACCTCATGATCTGCCCGCCTTGGCCTCCCAAAGTGCTGGGATTACAGGCGTGAGCCACCACACCCCGCCTGTTCTTCTTTTTAACATTGTTTTAGCTATTCAGGGTCCCTTGAGATTCCACACGAACTTTAGAATCAGCCTGTGAATATCTGCAAAGAAGCCAGCTGCTTTCCTGATAGAGATTATAGACTCTGTAGATCAATTTTGGGGATATTGCCATCTGAAAAATGTTAAGTCTTCTGATACATGAACATCAGTCTGCTTGGGCTGCCATAACAAAATACCACAGATTTGATGGCTCAAACAACAGGCATTTATTTTCTCACAATTCTGGAGATCAGAAGTCCAAGATCGGGTGCCAGCAAATTCAGTTTCTGGTGAGGGCTCTCTCCTTGGGTTGCAGGTGGCTGCTTTCCCACTCTTTGCTCACATGGCCTTTCCTTTGTGTGTGGAGAGAGAAAGAGATGGAGGGAGGAAGAGAGAGAGAGAGAAAGAGAGAGAGAGACAGAGGCACATGCTCCCTGGTGTCTCTTCTTATGAAGATGCAAATTCTATGGAAGCCCTTATGACCTTACGTAACCTTAATTTCTTCCTTAGAGAACTCGTCTCCATACACAGCCACAATAGGAGTGATGGATTCAACATATGAATTTGAAAGAACATAAATATTCAGTCCACAACAAATCTGGGATGTTTTAGATCTTCTTCAGTTTCTTTCAACAGTGTTTTGTCACTTTCAGATTTGCAAGTGAGTAGAAATACAATTGATTTTTATATATTGGTCCTGTAGTCTAAAAACTTGTTGGATTCATTTATTAGTTCTATAATCTATAAAACATTGGCTGAACATGATGGCTCATGCCTATAATCCCAGCTAATCCCAGCACTTTGGGAGTTCGAACCAGGCAGATCACATGAGGCCAGGAGTTCGAGACCAGCCAGGCCAACATGGTGAAACCTCATCTCTACTAAAAATACAAAAACTAGCTGGGCATGGTGGTGGGGCATGCCTGTAATTACAGCTACTTGGGAGGCTGAGACTGGAGAATTGCTTGAACCCAGGAGGCAGAGGTTGCAGTGAGCTGACATTTTGCCTCTGTACTCCAGCAACAGAGTAAGAACCTGTCTCAAAATAAAAAATCTATAAAACATTAGTAGCTCTGACAAATTGACAAGTAGAAGACAAACAACCAAGTTTTTAAAAAGATGATTCTCTGATAAACAAATGGAAATGTGCAATTAAAAATATAAAAAGTAAATCAAACTCACTGGTGGTCAGATACATGGGATATTTTCTGTGGAGTCCTAATGATGGAAAAGGAGCCAGGTTGGTTGGACCAAGGGAAAGCAAAAAGAGAAGGTAGATGAACTACAAGTCTGCCTTTCTTCACGGTGCAGGACTTAGCCCTCCTGCGCAAATAACTCACATAACTCACAATCTTCCTGCACTCAACTTATGACCTCAGTTGACAGAAAAATGCAAGTTAGCTCACTGAAACCTTGGCATTATCAGCACTGCATGTAACCCTCTCCGGCACAAGCACCATCCTATAAAATCCCCAGCAAGCCTTTGTCTCCTGGCAGCCAGCTCCTCCCTTGCTGACCTGCCCTTTCCATTCTTGCAACGTATTTTCCTACATTCTCTAATAAATCTGCCTTTCCTTACCTACAATTGTCTTGGTAAATTCCTTTACTGCCCACGCCAGTGGCCCCAGTTAGTGGTTACCTGCAACATTTTATATCTACTAGACTGGCAAAAATTAACAAGAATAATAACACCTATTGCTAGTGAAATTGCGGGGAAAAGGCACTGTTTTACATTGTTCAGGGGATATAATTTATTATAGTATTTTTTGAAAACAATATCTAATAAAATTAGGTAATATCAATACTATTAGTCTTGAAATTACTGAAAATAAGATTAAATGTAAACATATTTATGTATACATATATGTGTATGATACATTGTTTGCAGTGTCAGAAAAAGAATCCTAGCAAATTGAAAATGAATACTGAAAGTAATGCCCAGTAAAATATTAGATTGCAGCTGTACCAGTGGACTTGGAGCCTCAAGGCTCTGGCTAATGTGAAATGTAGATGCAGGGAAATGAGCACAGCAGGATCTTATTTTAGTAGCAAACAATAAAAATATCTCTTACACATATGTTGAGTGTGTGCCTGGAGGTACATAGGACAGTGGCTGGGTGGAGTGGGGAAGGTGTGTAGGAATCAACAAAAAGAAAATGGCAATGAAAAGTGAGACCAGTATGTGTGATCTTACTTATGGAAAAATTTCATATATATGAATATGCATATGCATAAAGAAACATAGACTTAGACCCAGATCTACTTCCTAGGAGAGGCAACCATGTTACAGGTTTTAGTGAAAAAAATTAAGTTGCAAAGAAATGTGGATAATAAAATTCTAATTGGTAACAATACCCAATCATGTATGTGCATCTATTCTTTTATACATTGTATGTGCAAGCAAGAGGGTTGGGTGGGCGTGCCTGTAGGGCCTGGCACTGGGGGTTGTTTTTATTATTTTTTATTGTGTATAATGTAAGACATACAATTCGATGATCTCATATATGTCTACATTGTGAAATAATCACCACAGTCAAGATAATTAAGATATCCGCCACTTCACATAGCTCTCTCTCTCTCTCTCTTTTCTTGGTGGTGAGAACATTTAGGATCTACCCTCTCAGTACATTTTAAGTACACAATAAACACCGTGTTGTTACCTGTGGTCACTTTGCTATGTATTGGGTCTCCAAGCCTTATTCATCTTGTAGAACTGAAGCTTTGGACCCCTGGACTAGCACCTCCTCATTTCCCCTTTCCCTGCCTGTGGTTCCCATGCTTGCACTCTGTGCTTCTGTGAGTTTCACTCCTGTATACTCCATGTGTGAGGGAGAGCATGTGGTGTCTGTCTTTCTGTGTCTGCCTCTTTTCACCCTGTGTAATGTTCTCCAGATTCGTCCATGTTGTTGTAAGTAACCAGATCTCCTTCTTTTGAAAGCTGAAGAATATTCCATATATACATATATAGATGTATGTATATATTCCACATTTTGAAAAAGTCAAATACATAGAAACATAGAATAGAACAGTGGTTACCAGGGTCTGGAGGAAGAAGGAAAGGGGGAGGAGGAGGTCAAGGGCTTGCAGTTGTGTAGGAGAGGGAGCCGAGCAGTCAAGTGCACAGTGCAAGGACTACCGGTGACAGGTGCTGTGTGCTGCTAGTGTGCTGAGAGAAGACTCCAGGTACTCTTACCACACACACATACACACACACACATCATACACACACTCACACTCATACACACACATAAATACACACACTCAGTCTCACACACATGCAATTAAAACACACCTTACACACACTCATACACACATAATCATACAAACACACACACTCATACATATGCATACAGACTCATACACACACTTATACAAACACACTCATGCACACACACTCATACACACACATACAAAAGGGAACCATGGAAAGTTTTGGAGACATTAATTGTAGCCATCATTTCAGTTGTGTACATATTTACCACAACACCATGTTGTCCACCATGAATATATACAATAAAAATAAATGTAAAAAATACGTGTCTTGGGAGAGTCCTTCATAATAACACCTGAGAGGTGTCACCTTTCTTGACTTTTTCGGACTGTGAAATGCATCTGCCAAGGTTGGCAGACGTAGGGACCTGACCTCCTGGGCCCTCACATGCCCAGTTATCGTTGGCCTTCCAGACTGGAGCAGTTTGTAGACCCTGGAAGCAGGGCCCCAGCACTGACTGCTTGACCTCAGGCCTCTGCCCCATCGGTGGGCAGGTGGCGGCCACTAGGGCGTGGGAGCCATCCCTGCCTCCTGGAGCAGACGAGGTTGGCGGCTGCTCAGCCTGCTCCTGCCCCACCCTTGCCTCATGGACCCTGGTAGCGTCACTGGCTCAGCCTTGCTGGGCATGCACAGGCACAGCATCCACTCTGTCCCAGGTGGCTTGCCCTGCTTTTGGCCAAGTTCTGGGTCTGGCCACTGCCACAGAAGTCTCAGTCCCCTGTGTGATCATCCTGGCTGCTGCTGGGTGCCCCTCCCTTTACAGGGCTTGGGTGAGCACCAGGCCAGGACCCTCTGGGACAGGGACTTGTGCCCTGTCTGGGGTCCCTGTCCCACAGGTTGGGCCAGAGGCCATACGGCATGCTGCTGGCTGGCCATGGCTGAGGGAATGTGACACTCACCTTCCCCTCTGGCAGCCTCCAAGTGACCAGTTTCTCCGTGGATATTAATTTCCTGAGGCCAGGAGCCATCTGGGGTACAGGGCAGCCTGCCGGGTGCCATCCTGGCCCCTTCCACACCGTGCTGGCCACTGCCTGTCATGGGGGTCGGATGCAGGCGATCCCGTGCAGGAGGTGTCTCTGGACCTGCCTCTTCTCTTGCTTATCACAAGGCCAGGTCAAGCCTGGTGTCAGGACCCTGATGAGGTTGCAGGGCCAGGCCTGTCCCATGGGCCTGGGGTGTCCAGGGCACACATAGAGGAAACGGGGGCCCTGCATCCTGGCTCCTCAATGTACTGTGGAAATCATGGGCCCTCAACATCCAGGTACGTGGGAGGCATCCACAGAGACTTCCAATGAAGGAACCACTGGACAACTCCTGGTGTCTCCTGAGTTGGGGACAGGCCAGCCACACCCTGAGTCCCTGGGGACCCCCAGAGAGTGACCCACTGCCATGGACTCTGAGGAAGCGCTCTCATTTTAGAGCACAGGGGATGTCATGGCCCACTCCTCTCAATTTTGCTGTGAACCTAAAACTGCTCTAAAAAAAAAAAGTCCATTAAAGGAACTAGCATGGGCTGATGCGGAGGGGCTCATTCACCCCTCAGTTGGACACTGTGTGGCTACGAATCCACCCTCAGACCACAGAGTGGGTTTTGACAGCAACACCGCACCCTAGCCTCATCCTGAGCTCAAATTTAACTCAAATAAACCAGGCCCTTTTTCTATTGTTCTTAGCCACCATTAAACCAGGTCATTCGTTCTGTGTTTTTGCAATTGGCTTTTAAACAAAAGAGCTGGGTTTGGTGTATATTTCCTTGTCAAATGTTTTTTCCGCAATTCTGTAAAAAAGCAGAAAAACAAATGAATTTTCATGAGGACATGGAATATAAGAACTTGATGCTTTAGAGTAAAGGGATTATGGGCAAGTTTCCCTTATTTTCAGAATTATTTTGTTTGTGGCTGTCACGATGTCATTGTGCAAGAAATAAAAACTGGTAGAACGAAAAATTAAAAAAAAAACACCATAACTACAGTCAGAGCACCGTGGGGTGTCGGTATCTTTTATTGTGAGCAGCCCTGGCTGGGGATCGCACCCACACCTGACCGTGGGGGCTGCAAAGCTGGAATGGCAATTAAAATGCACAGCCCTGCAATCAGGTGCTAATTATAAGGTAGGGACACAACTGGTGAGGAGAGCATTTGCTGAAACTCTTGGGATGAAATCATCCGGGTGGACATAGGTGAGCCAAAAACTTGGAATCCCCAAATTTCTCTGAACTCTAAGCAGCCTGTCCTGGCCCACCCTAGTCACCCCCTCACACCCACCCACCCCCAGCTAAGGTAGTCCCATCTCCATTAGAAAGACCCCTTCAGGGACTTCATCTGAAGCAGTCGCCACTCAAGGACCCACCATCATCCCCAGTTCCACAAGAGAGGTGGCTCCCAGAACAGCATAAGCAGAAACAGACGAGCTTGTCCGGGAGGAGACGGCCTACACGCCAGCCCAGGCACAGGATGTCGCCCGTCTCATAGTCCAGAGTGTGAGAAGGATAAGAAATGAGAGAAAGTCAAGCTAAGTGTATCTATTCAAGTGCATGTACCAGGGTTAGGGTTTTAGCCCAAAGCAGGCTTTGTGTAAAGTAATATTGCTGGGGCGTTAGTCATTTTGGGGTTGGTTCAGTGGGATACATTTATGAATTCAGAGTCCTTTCCAACTGTATTCCAATAATTTCTTATCCTTTAGAGGATGAATGACTTCCAGGACTACTCCTACCATCCACTGTGACAATTTGCCCCAGTATGGTGACACAAAGATGAATGGCCAGAGATTGTAGATTATGTCATGATACCATGCATCCTTCAGTGGCTACCTGTGGGCAGCAGAGGAGAATCAAGGTTTGAAAGGTAGAGAGGTGGCCAGGTGTGGTGGCTAACACCTGTAATCCCAGCACTTTGGGAGGCCAAGGTGGGCGGATCACGAGATCAGGAGATCGAGACCATCCTGGCTAACACGGTGAAACCCCGTCTCTACTAAAAATACAAAAAAAATTAGCCAGGCATGGTGGTGGGGGGCACCTGTAGTCCCAGCTACTCCGGAGGCTGAGGCAGGAGAATCACTTGAACCCGGGAGGTGGAGTTTGCAGTGAGCCAAGATTGTGCCACTGCACTCCAGCCTGGGTGACAGAGTGAGACTACGTCTCAAAAAAAAAAAAAAAAAAAAAAGGAAAGGTACAGAGGCAGAGCTGGTTTTCAGAAATGTCTTCCAAATACTATATCTCATATAGGAAAGCAATTCGATGACATCTCCCCAAATTTGATAATCCTAAAAATTAACATAGTTATTGATAGTGAGCTATGAAACTAAAAACAACCTTTCTAAACAATTGATAATACAAATTTTTAAGAGAGCAGTGCTGGAAGAAATAATGAATTCTCCCCACCATGCCCCCAACCATTAGCATTCGTAGGAACCTCTAGCTGATGCCAAGAAGGAAGGAGGAGCTTGGCTGCCCTAAAGCTTCTCTTGGCATCACCCATGGGAATGGCAGGAGGCAGGGAAGGGGCTGCAGGCACACCCTGGGGGAGAAGCAGGGGCCGCTCCACCAACGCGTGGAGAACACGAAAGGCCCTGGGGATTCCCACATAAACTCACTCAGGTGGGACATGCAACCCTCTGCCTACAATGGGGGCTCGGGTCATTGTTATGGGGCCAGTGAAGAGCCTGTGCCTTGGCAAGCAGAATACCGTGGTGACCTTGGGTAATAGAGAGGTCATGAGATGCCCGAATATACAAATTACATGGGAGCAACCAAAATGTTAGCAGTCTAGAGATTGGGGTTATGAGTAATTTGTTGTCTTCTACAATTGTCTATCATTTTTAACATTAAAACACTAAAATTTAAAAATGATATGGGGATAACATCCAGAATATGAATATGTCCATGTATGACTATACCACATTTTGTTTACCGACTCATCAGTTCACGGACATTTAGATGGTTCCACTTGTTGGCAAATGAGAATAAGGCTGCTATGAATATCATCATACGAGTTTTTATGTGATATACATTTCAGTTCCTTTCGGTAGTTACCTAAGAGTGGAATTGCTGAGTCATATGGTAACTCTACATGGAACATTTGAGGAACTATTTTTCAAAGTAGTGGCATGATTTTTTTATTTTCATCCAATGCACAAGGGCTCTCATTTCTCCACATTCTCATCAGTGCTTCTTATTGTCTTTTTGATAATAGCCATCCCAGAGGATGTGAACTGCTATCTTATTGTGGTTTTGATTTGCATTTCCCTGATTTTCCCTGATGTCTAACAATGTTGAGCTCCTTTTCATGTGCTTATTAGCCATTTGTATATCTTCTTTGGAAAATGCCTATTTAAATCCTCTGCTGGGTCTTTAATTGGATTGTGTGTTTGAGTAGTAAGAATTCTTTATATGTCTAGATGCAAGTTCTTATCAAATATATGATTTCAAAGTAGTTTCTTCCACTCTGTTGGTGTATCTTCATTTTCTTCATAGTGCCCTCAGAAGCACAAAAACTATTCGTTTTGATGTAGTTAGTTAATCTAGTTTTTCCCTGTGGTTTTGGTGTCATTATCTAAGAACCATTTCATACTCCAAGGTCATGAAAACTTAACCTGTTTTGCTTCTAGTAATCCTCTAGTTTTGGCTTTTACAATTAGGTCATTGATCTATTTTTTCTATTTTTTTTTGTTTGTTTGGTATATGGTATGAGGTCAAGATTCAAATTCACTCTTTTGCATGTGGACATCCAGTTGTCTTAGCAGCATTGTTTGTTGAAAACATTCCTCTTTTCCCATGGAATTGTATAGTACCTGTGAAAATCCATTGACCACAACTGTGAGGCTTTATTTCAAGAGTCTCAAACCTACCCCATTGATCCATCTTTCTATCCTTATGCAAGAGCCATACTGCCTTGATGACTGTAGCTTTGCAGCCCATTTAGAAATTGGAAAACGTGAGTCCTCAAACTTTGCTTTTCTTTTTCAAGATTGTTTTAGCTATTTAGGGTCCCTTGAATGTCCACATAAATTTTAGGATCAACTTGTCAATTTTTGAAAAAAGAAATCTGAGATGTTGATCGGAATTGCATTAAATTGGTAGAACAATTTTTTTTTGGAGTGTTTCAATCTTCACAATATTAGGTCTTCCAATACATGAACATAGAATTTTTCCCCCATTACTTTGGTCCTCCTTAACTTCTTCCAATGGTGTTTTGTAGTGTTAAGTGTCCAAGTCTTGTACTTTTTTGGTTGCATTTGTTCCCAGGAATTTTATTGTTTCCTTACAGCCTTTTTGCTTGCTTTTTGCTGTTGTAAAGAAACACAGCTGACTATTGTGTATAGTCCTTGTGTTCTGCACTCTGCTGAGCTCGGTTATTGGCTCTAATAGTTGTGTGTGTGTGTGTGTGTGTGTGTGTGTGTGTGTGTGTGTGTCCCTCAGCATCTTCTGTATACAAGATGAGGTTTTCTGTGAATAGAGATAGTTTTGCTTCCTTTTTTCTTACCTGGATGGCTTTATTTTCTTTTCCTGTTATGTTATTCTGGCTATAGCTTCAGTGAAATGTTGCATAGAAGTGGTGGGTGTGGACATTCTTTTCCTGTTCCTGATCCTAGGGGAAAACATCCAGGTTTTCATAGTTAAGCACCGTGTTCACTGTGGGTAGATGGCCTTTATCAGGCTGAGAAAAGTCCCTTCTGTTCCTCCCTGTGCCAAACCAAAGCTGGGAAGCCTGTGGACACTTGGATTCCTCCTCACTCTGAGCCCAGAGATGGAGGGTGCACTTCAGCCTGTGTTCAGCCACACCGTCTTGGATCCTTGAAGCAGCACAGTTTCCAGTGTTGTCCTACAGAGCATCTCAGGGACACAGCTCATTCTAGTCTCACTTCCCCCTCTCCTGGCTTGACCCACAAACTAGGGACTGGCTGGACCCAGAGAGCACCCATTACATCCCTTCCTAGGCACTGAGGGCAAAGTTCTCCTTCTCTCCCAAACATATCCTCCCATGGGGAAGAAGTAGGAGCCCAAATTCCAACCAAGACAGACTGAATCCCACTGAGATACAGCTGGGACTCCCTGTGTACTAATGAGAGATACTCACTCATTCACTCATTCATTCCTCGTCTTCATTCATTCATACATACTGCTAGTGGTTCCTTCATTAATCAGTTCAACAACTGTTTCTGGAATGGGAGCTGGGCCTGGCACACTGTTACAGCAGTGCGAGCAATAAGCTATCAGGGAGGAGGGGAAGGACATGTGGCCAGTTTGCCAATGAGACAGAGGCTGGAAGAAAAGAGTCAGTGAGACCAAGGCTGAGGGATGGAGAATTTATTTAGTGCTGCACCCAGATGCATTTTGGATTTCCATAGATACATGTGATCATTTGGGTTGCAGGACATCCATCTGCAAATGTCGTGAAGCTCCTGGCAGGCAAAGGAAAGAAGGGTTTGCTGTCTCCCATGGAATTATCAAGAAGGTGAATTCCAGGCTCTTGCTTGGCATGAGGGCAGCCCCCAGTGCAGTTTGGCTCAGACATATGGGGGCATGTGGGAAAGAGGGGCAAAATTGCCTGGGTCTTGGGATATTCTTATAGGGAATGGGCAGGGAGTGGTTCATTCCATTTCCTCAGGGGCTGGAAAAAGACGCCCTGAGCCAAGGGCTCTTTTCAGATCCAGAAGGGGATGTGCTTCAAGGGTAGTCACTTGTTGGAAAGCACAGATCTTCAGGAGCTACCTGAGGTTTCCCACTAGAGCCTCAGATCTTGCACTGGTAGCACACAGGGACACAATATCTGGACTGGGAGCAGCAGGGCTTGCAGCAGCTGGACTGGCAGCAGGATGACCCACAGCCTGAGGATGAGCAGCAGGGCTTGCAGCAGCTGGATTGGCAGCAGGATGACCCACAGCCTGAGGAGGAGCAGCAGGGCTTACAGCAGCTGGATTGGCAGCAGGATGACCCACAACCCGAGGAGGAGCAACAGGGCTTACAGCAGCTGCACTGGGAGCAGTAGGGCTTGCAGCAGCTGGACTGGCAGCAGGATGACCCACAGCCTGAAGAGCAACAGCAGGGCTTGCAGCAACTGCACTGGGAGCAGCCACAAGAACCACAGCCTCCCTTGGAGCCCCCACAGGAGCCACAGCCCCCCTTGCCACAGCTAGAGCAGGAACAGGCTGGAACACAGCAGCACACGGGCTTGCAGCAGCAGACGGGTGCACAGCAGCTGGGGCCACAGCCCCCGCAGCCAGAGCCACAGCTCCCACAGCTGGAGTCACAGCCTCCACAGCTGGAGCCACAGCCTCTGGAGCAGCCACAGCAGCCCATGGTTCTGGTGGATTGAAGGTGGAGCAGGTAGAGGAGCAGGTGAGAAGGAGGTGCAGGTGTGGAGCCCCCTGAGCCCCGGCTCTTTATTTCCCACATAGGAACACACCATTGTTTCTCTTTCCGGTTGCTGTTACATAGCTCCTGGAGGTATGTCTTGATTGTTTTTCTTTGGCTATGTTGATATTTTCTGGATCCAAGTATGAGCCCTTCCTCCTGAGATGATTTCCTTGTGGAATTCATACTGAAAGGAAAAACAGCTCCAACGCTGGCTCACCTCAGGAGGAAGTGCAGCTTCCTCAAGGTCTGTCCCAGTTCCTAACTCTTATTCTTCCTGGGCCTTTAAGCAGATCCAGTCAGCTCCCGAGCCCCAGCTTCTTCTCCTGCAGAGGGGTGCTAGCAACACCAGCCTCCGGGGGTTGCCTGAGAATTACCTGAGATCATTCATGTATTGTGTCTTTTGCAACACCCCAACTCCCCATCCCCCACGCTCATGCAGGGTTCCATCTTGGCAGGACTGGGTCAATGTTGTGGGTTTTTGACGTTTGATGCTGTGAGACGCCCTCCCTCCCCAGAGCAGTGCCACTGTCTACCTGATTCCTGCTGATTCCCCCAGGGATGTGGTATCTTCTCTGTGGCAACTGTGGCTGAGGATGGCAGGGTTCTCAGCAGTGGGGAAGGAGGCATCCTCTGTCTACCTCCTCCCTATTCCTGGACCAGTCCCTGTGGCCAGGGCAATGGGCTCTGTGATTACAGAAGGGAATTTCACACAGCATGGTCCTTAGGGACACGTGAGCAGAGCTTCCCGCTGCTTTGAAACTATTGTCTGGACAGGTTCTTCTCTTGCAGGAAAACAAAGCTTGGAGCAGAACTTGGAGGGTGGTGGGGGGACCATGATGGGTACAAAGAGCAGCCAAGAGACAGGAAGGATACTCCAGCTAGGAGGCAGGGCACCAGCAATGGTGTGGAGGCTGCAGGTGCAGGAACCCATCGGTACGGTCCACACTCAGATGCGGTTAAAATGTGTGATGAGTGGATGTGCAGGCTTACGACATTCCAGTGTGCCTCAGCCGACTTGGGGTGAAATCCAAACCCCTGACACTGGCCCCATCCACCTCTCCAGCTGGATTTGACCGTGGCCTTGGCCACCCATCGTTGCAGAACCAATCAGCCCAAAGCTCAGTGGATCAGTAGTTCAGATCTGGCACTGGATGGTGGCACAGGCCGCATGATTTGTGGGGTCTCAATTGGGAAGGTACCAATGGCTAACGATGGCAGCATGGCTTGGCTGGGCTGTATTTTGGGACCTCAGTTCCGGCTGTCTGCAGGGTTCCTTGGTTTTTCTGTAAATTATGTCAGCTGGGGCTGGCTTGTCCAAGATGCTGTGTTCACACACCTATGGGATGGCTACAACAGGTGACGCCGGACAGATCTCCCTCCCCTCCCCCACCTCACGGCCTCTTCCCACGGCTGGCTTGGGCTTGCTCACAGCATGGTGGGCTCAGGGCAGCTGTACTTCCTAGGAGGTCACTCGAGCAGAGGCTGGAAGGTGCCTTATTACCCAGCCTAGGAATCCTAGAGTATTTCTCCCTCCTCAAGTCACTGAGGCCAGCCCAGATTGCAGAGAGAAGAGAAAGTCCACCTCTCCGTGGGAGGAGAATGACTTGGTGTCATCTTCAGACTGCCTCAATCATTCTTCATCCAGCCCTGGATTGGTGCCGGGGCCACACCGCACTCCTCCTTACGACCTGTGTGCTGGCAGTTCCTTACATGGAACAGACTCACCCAGGACCGCCCTGGACTGCGTCCCTCCTGTCTGCCCAACTCAGATCCACCTCTGACACCCCGTCCCGAGATAGCTACCCCCACCACCTTGCATTTTCTGCTTCATTTATTGATTCCCACGATGCCAAGCTGGCTCTGCTCTCATCCTTGTTTGTTCTTAGAGGTGTGTGTCCCACTCCAGGGGGATGTGAGTTCTGAAGGGGCAGCGACTTTATCCCACACGCAGCCATGCAGCTGTGTCACCAACACCTGGACATGTTCCATCATCGTCATTGAGAGAGGGAGGTGTTAACTGAAGAAGGACGAGGTCGTCAATTTGGAAAGGAGCGCTTTACTTCTCATAAAGTGCTGCGGGCTGAGTGTGGCTGTTCTGACTGGTTGGGAGGCGCAGCCTCTGGTAGGAAGCTGGAAACAGACACTTGGAGGGAGGGAAGAATAAAGCAGAGATCTACACTGAGTGGGGGTGGCTGAATATGCATATTCAATAAGCTGTGGGAGGGACATGAATATTGATAAGAGGAGAAACTGAGACATGAGGCCAGCTGGACTTCTTGGGTCCAGTGGGGACTTGGGGAACTTTTCTGTCTTACAAGAGGATTGTAAAATGCACCAATCAGCAACTTTCCTGTCTTGCAAGAGGATTGTAAAACACACCAATCCGCACTCTGTAAAACACACCAATCTGCGCAGGATTCTGAAAGTAGCCAATCGCAGGGAGGATTGAAAAAAAGGCACTCTGATAGGACAGAAACGGAACATGGGCGGGGCCAATAGGGGAATAAAAGCTGGCCACACAGCCAGCAGCGGCAACCCACTCGGGTCCACTTCCACGCTGTGGAAGCTTTGTCCTTTCGCGAATAAACAATAAACCTTGCTGCCACTGACTCTTTGGGTCTGTGCCATCTTTAAGAGCTGTAACACTCACTGCGAAGGTCCGTGAAAGTCCATGGGTGCATTCTTGAAGTCAGCGAGACCACGAACCCACCCGCAGGAACCAACTGCAGACCCAAAACCAGGCATATGCGCAATCCAGCTTCACCCCCTCTCCACGTGCAAAAACCAGAGGTGTTAGCCTGATCTGAGGGTGGAGTTTTTGGCCCTCTGATGTCAAAAGGTGAAGCAGCGGACTCAGAAGTCTTCCTTGCGCCTCTTCCGTAGAATGGCCAGGGCCTCTCCGTGGTGGATCTCCTATCAAGAAGGAGGGGGCAATGTCAGGGGTTCACTGATCTCCTCAGTGCAGTCTCCACAGAATTGGTTTCTGTTTTCCCTGAGGGGAGGGAGCTGGGTCATGGCTGGCCAGGGAGTAGGAGAAGGGCGCAACTCCAGCTTCCCATCCCCCCGTAGCCAGGAACTCAGCTGCCAAGGTTTCCCGGTTAACCAAACATAACATTCTAAGACCTCCTCCCCGACCATCTGAATGGACTTCCTCCTCAGCCAGGGCTGTTTTAAAATTTAACCTGAGACACTATGATGGGCAGTGGGGGTCAGACATGCCTCATTCTACCTCTCTGGCATTAACATCCACACAGACTTTAAGTCCGATAACAAACGTCTCACAACCTCTTCTCTCTGAAGCCTGCTACCTAAAGGCTTCCTCTGCAAATAACAACCTGGGTCTCCATGATCCTTTATCCTAACCCAGACATTCCTTTCTGTTGATCCCAGGTCTTTAGACAAGCTCAACCAACTGTCAACCGGAAAATTTTTACATCTACCTATAGCCTGGAAGCACTCCCCACCCTTCAAGTTGTCCCACCTTTCTGGACCAAACCAATGTAATGTCGACAAAAAGAGTCAAACTCTGTAAAATATTTGAAGAGAGATTTATTCTGGGCCCAATATGAGTGACCATGGCCTGAGACACAACCCTCAGGAGGTCCTGAGAACATGGGCCCAAGGTGGTCATGGTACAGCTTGGTTTTACACATTTTAGGGAGGCAGGAGACATCAATCAAATACATTTCAAAAATACATTGGTTTGGTCCAGAAAGGCGGGACAACTCAAAGCGGGTGGTGGGGGATGGGGGGTGAGGGGGTTCCAGGCTATAGGTAAATTTAAACATTTTCTGGTTGACGGTTGGTTGAGTTTGTCTAAAGACCTGGGATGGATAGGAAGGGAAAGTTCAAGTTAAGATAAAGATTGTGGAGACCAAAGTTCTTTTGAAGTCTGATAGTGGCTGCCCTTAGAGACAATAGATGACAAATGTTTCCTATTCAGACCTTAGTTAATCTCTTTAGGACTGGGAGGGTCTGGAAGAAAAAGATCTAGCTATGTTAATAGAGATTCTTTGCAGATGCAAATTTTCCCCCACAAAGGACGCTCTGCAGGGCCATTTCAAAATACAGCAAAGAAACATGTTTTGGGGTAAAGTATTTTGATTTTCTTCCTTGTCTCATAATGTTATGCCAGAGTCGGGTTGGAAAGTAAGTCACAATATTTAGGGCTAAACAAAACCTGTCTGATGAGAGTTTATGATTTGTAGAGCATGCTCAGACCCCTTAGATAGGAATTTGAGCAAGATTAAAAAAAAAAACAACAGAGTTTAGGCCTTAGTATTTCTTAAATGTATTTGGTTAAAGTCTCATGTCTCCCTAAAATATATAAAACCAAGCTGCACCCCAAACCCCTTGGGCACCTGCTCTCAGGACCTCCTGAGGGCTGTGTCACGGGCCATTTGTCAGTCATGTTCGGCTCAGAATCTTTTAAAATATTTTACAGAGTTTGACACTTTTTGTCGACACCCCCTTGGCCAAGAGGGGTCCCGTTCAGTCAGTGGTTGCGGGGGCGAGGCTAGGATTTCCTTCCGATTTCTCAGGGGAAGGCTCTTGCTTCTGCCTGCTGCTCACGTGTTGAGTGAGTTCCTCTGGTTGGCAGCTGGGCTTGAAACCGCCTTTGCAAAGTTATGACTGAGACAGTGAGAGATCTAACTTAGCCCACTCCACCTTGCTTCTAATCTCCAAGCTGTCCTTGTTCATTCCTGGGTATTGGCTGAACTAACTTTGGGAGAAATTTAGTTGGTAGTTTATAGTTTAAACAAAGACAGTAACAACCCTTTCCCAAAGCAGACCGCCTTCTTGCCTGGGGACTAGACTAACATTAGCCACAAGATTAGAAATTACAGTTTAGGAGTCATGTAGCCAGAGGTCATTTACAAGATTCTGACCCTCCCTGCACTTGATGGATCAGGTAGCACCACCCAGATCAATAAACTGGCTCATCTGATCTTGTGGCCCCCACCCAGGAACTGACTCAGTGCAAGAAGATGGCTTTGACTCCTTGTGATTTCATCCCTGACCAATCAGCACTCCTCGATCACTGGCTTCTCCCTACCCACCAAGTTGCCCTTAAAAACTGTGCTCCCCAAATGCTCAGGGAGACTGATCTGAGTAATAATAAAACTCCGGTCTCACGCACAGCCAGCTCTGTGTGAATGACTCTTTCTCTATTGCAGTTCCCCTGTCTTGATGAATCAGCTCTGTCCAGGCAGCGGGCAAGGTGAACCCCCTTGGGCAGTTCCAGGCTCATGGCTTCGTTAGCTAGATTAAGTTCTACCGGCTCAAGTGCTAGAGGTCAGGAAGGGACCCTTCTCTGGAGCAGATCTGGGATCTTGCTTACAGGGCGTCTGTCCATTCTCCTGCCTTCCTCAGACATCAGCAGCCCCTGTGTCTGTCCTCCAGACGACCCTGGGCTCCCTGGCCCTCCTCCATCTGCAGCTGCTGTGGCCTGGCTCTCAGGGTGGCCTGGCTCTCCTTCCCACTCCTGCAGCGGCCCTGATGCCTCTCTTACCCGATGTATGCAGTCTTTCTCAGGAGCCGTGGGGAAATAGAGCTGGCAGGCTGTTAGTGACTCAACGAGGCAGGGACCCCTGGGGATTTAAATGCTCGTACCCATCCACATTGGGCCTTTCAAAGCGTTTTTTTATTTTTTGAGATGGAGTCTCGCTCTGTTGCCTAGGCTGGAGTGCAGTGGTGCCATCTCAGCTCACTGCAACCTCTGCCTCCTGGTTCAAGTGATCCTCCTGCCTCAGCCCCCCTGAGTAGCTGGGATTACAGGCATGTGCCACCAAGCCCAATTAATTTTTGTATTTTTAGTAGACACAGGGTTTTGCCATATTGGTCAGGCTAGCCTCGAACTCCTGACCTCATGACCCACACACCTCAGCCTCCCAAAGTGCTGGGATTACAGGTGTGAACCACTGCGCCCAGTCTCAAAGCCTTTTTAAAAGCTCGGCTGTTTTCTTCCCTGATTCGTAATAGCTTCCTCCTGCAGCAGTTGCACAGAACCAAATGATGGAAAGGACTCATGGACATGCGCAAAGCACACTGACCTGGAGCTTTCACTGTGTGAGAAGAGACGGTCTTGACCTTTCTCCTTGGCTCCCGGCACAGAGCTCCTCAAGCCCTTGCAATTTCTCTGAGGAATATTGTTTTCTTGGGTTTTTAAATTATGTGTTTGTTTGTTTGTTTTTTGTTATTCCTAATAAGCTCCCTTAGATCACACTTGTGTTTATGTTAATGAGGTGACTTAGGGTGGGGCCCCTAGATGGCCTCAGGATGAGACTGGTGGTCAGAAAGACCCAGTGAGAAGAGCCTGGGAACTCAGCTCCAGGACGGGGAGGGCTGCAGGTGAGAGCTCTGCAAAACTGAATAGTGAGATCCCATCAGCTTCCAGTTGGTGCACACATCCCCCCCGCCGGGAGAGCGATGACTCCGGCTCCACGGGACAAAGCTCCCACACTCAGGACCATCCTGGACCTCACCCTTGGTGCCTCTTCACCTAGGGGTTCGTCTGTGTCTCATCCTCTATAATAAACCAGTAAACATAAGCTAGTGTTTCCCTGTGTTCTGGGTGCTGTCCTAGCAGATTATCGAACCCAAGGAGGGTGGTGTTGAGTAAAGAAAAATAAAAATCTCAGAACCCCCAAGCCCTCTCGCAAAAGCAGCGCTGTTCCTCTACAGCCTGTGTTGCTGTGTGTTTTGCTCGCCAGGCCCAGGAAACGGCAAAGGCTTCAGGTGTCTCAGGACACTTCCTCCACAAATCACTCATAAATATGCGCCATGCTGGTTGCAAAACCTCTCAAGAAGTGCGTCCTGCCATCAACAAGGATGTGCCCGTTGTGACTTCAGGCCTGCAATCCAAGTCCAGCTCCTAAAACGAAAGTGTTCCATTCCACACTGATCATATAGATTATGAGTTTATCTTCCCAGAAGCAGAACAAAAACAAGATGACACCAGTCCCTCCTCCATCTACCCAGAGAGGTCTGCACAACCGACTCTTCCTTTAGTCCCTTTTTCTCTTCAAACGTTCACCTTACCTCATGTAAAATGTAGATTTACTGGGCACTAACTAAAGTCTCACAGGAATGCAATCATTTGCCTAATGCTTACCTGCCTCTTCCTACCTGCCTGCCCCCCTTTAAGGAAATGTATAAATACCAAACTTCCCAAAAATCTCTCTGGGAAAACAGCCACAGATGTGCCTGCATCTTGCATTTTTCTCAGGTGCGCCTTAAAGCAGGCTTAGTAAACCTTGATGGACAGAGAGCTTTGCCTCAGCCACTCATTTCAGGTATCAGTGTAAACCCTGATTTATAGCCCATTGGTTAGAAGCTTGGGAGGATGGACTCGTGATTGGCATCTGTATTAGTCCATTTTCACACTGCCGATAAAGACATACCTGAGACTGGGCAATTTACAAAAGAAAGAAGTTTAATGGACTCACAGTTCTACCTGGCTGGGGAGGCCTCACAATCATGGTGGAAGGTGAAAGGCACATCTCACATGGTGGCAGACAAGATAAGAGAACTTGTGCAGGGAAACTCCCATTCATAAAATCATCAGATCTCGTGAGACTTATTCACTATCATGAGAACAGCACAGGAAACACCCACCCCCGTGATTCAATTACCTCCTACTGGGTCCCTCCCACAACACAGGGGAATTGTGAGAGCTACAGTTCAAGATGAGATTTGGGTGGGGACAGAGGAAAACCATGTCAGCCTCTGAAGTGGGGACAGTCTTGTGGGACTGAGCCCTTCGCCTGTGGGATCTGAAATGAACTCTGTTTCAGGATGGGAGTGAATTGCAGGACACCCAGCTGGTGTCAGAGAATCGGTCAGTGTGGAAAGAGGCAGAAAATTGAGTAGTGTGGGGAAAACCCGCACATCAGGAATGAGAGTGTTCTGTGTGAGAGTGTAGAGAAACTACGTTTTTCTCAGATTCATGCTGACAACAGAAGCAATACCACAGGTAGAAGAAAACAGAGAGGGCCTCTTTCTGGTCCAGCCACAGAGTGGAGGCCGTTTTTGACTTTCACCTTCCTCTGTGGGTCCAGCTCTCTCTTGCTTGTTGGCTCTGAGGATTATTTTATTTTTTCAACAGCTCAGTGACTTAAAAAATATATGTTTTAAATACAGCACTTTAAAACTTTATTTATTTATTTAGAGATGGAATCTCATTCTGTCACCCAGGCTGGAGTGCAGTGGTGCAGTCTGGGCTCACTGCACCCTCTGCTTCCCGGGTTCAAGCGATTCTCCTGCCTCAGCCTCCTGAGTAGCTGGGATACAGGCGCCCACCACCATGCCCGGCTCATTTTTGTATTTTTAGTGGAGACGGGGTTTCACCATGTCCTTTGAGAAGTTCCAGGTTGTGAATAGTGTCTAGTCAACCTTACTTACTAAAACAGAAACTCAGAAGCACATTCTAAAAATTCCGTGTTGTTGAGTTTTCACTTTCTTGTCACAGTTCCATCAGACACTCACGGCCTGCCATCCTGTGAGAAGGTGGCTTCCCGAGCAGCCTCCCGTGCTCTGCTGTTACAGACGCCTGGGTCTGGGGGCTCCAGCCTTGCAGCCCACCTCCTCCTCCGCCAGCTCCTGCCTTCCCTCCCCATGAGTCGAACATGCTGGACTTTGGTCTAGGCCCTCCAGCCTCCGGAACTGGGAGAAATGGTGTCTGTTGTTCCGTCTTCCAGGCTTACTCTGTGGGTTTTGTTCTGGCAGCCCGAGCTGACAGAGGCAGCAGGGAAGGGACAGTTGGGGGCCTGAAGCAGAGGTCTAGGTAGGGAGGTGTCACAAGAAGGCAGGAAGGAGGTGTCTTAGGATGTCTTCCAGGAGATGCTGTGGGATTTGGCGACTTGTAGGGGAGAGAAGCCCAAGGGGCCTCCCAATTCTGTGTCCTGGAAGATGGGAAAGATGGTGATGCCCCAAGCCAAGTGGATACCACGGCTGAGTTGTGCCCCCTGGTACATATGTTGGAGTCCTCACTGCAGTATCTCAGAATGGCACCTTATTTGGAGATAGATCTTTACAGGGGTGATTAGTTAAAATGTGGACATAATGGAGTAGGGTAGGCCCTAATCTAATCTGTGTCCTTATACAAAGAGATGAGGACGCAGACACACACAGAGGGACGAGCACATGAGGATATAGGGATGGCGGCATCAGTAAGCCACGGAGGGAGGTCTCAGGAGGACCCGGCCCTGAGGCACCTCGATGGCAGATTCTGGCCTCCAAACTGTGAGACGATCCACTCCCGTTGCATAAGCCACATGGTTTGTGGGGCAGCCCTAGCAAACTCACACAGCAGGGAACGGGGGGTTCCCAAATGCCTGGGAGTGCAACTCTGTGAAAATTGTACATTTATCTAATCACACAGAAGTTGAAACAAAAGAATCACAACGCAAACTCGTGGGAGGTGTGGATCGTATTTATTTAGAAGATCCAGCCTAGGCACTTACAAGGCGAAGCCCTGGGGAAAGAAACAAGGCCAGGTCAGAGGTAGAAGAGGAGACTGGGCGCCCCTCCTCCTCAGGAGAGGATCCTGGGGTCTCTAATAATTCTGAGTCCTCTAGGTCAACTCCAGAAACAATCGGAGCTGTGGCAGCTCAGGCAGGATGAAGATGAAGGGTGGAAGAGCCAGGAGGTTGCAGGGACCGGGGAGAGGCGGCAGCAGGTCGGAGGATTCCAGTTTCAGTGTGTTTCCAGCAGGCTCACAGGAGGGGCCCAGGGATGTGGGATCTTGAAGCCCTGAGAAGGTTGAAGTGATGAGGTCAGGAAAGGAAGAGGGGATTCTGTGAGGGTTGATGGGCAGCATCCAGCATGCCAGAAGCCCTCATGACCTCAGAGGCTGAGCAGCTGAGTACTGAGCCCTGGACGCTAGGCTGCCTTAGTCCAGAGGAGGACAGACTCAGAGATGTGCTTCAGGAATTCAGGACACAGCTCCAGTCATTCCTGGAGAGCCCAGATCTGTGGGACCAGCTGAGATTTGTAGGCAGAGCCTCAGATCTTGCACTGGCAGCAAATTGGGACACAGCAGCTGGACTGGGAACAGCAGGGCTTGCAGCAGCTGGACTGGCAGCAGGATGACCCACAGCCTGAAGAGCAGCTGCAGGGCTTACAACAGCTGGACTGGGAACAGCAGGGTTTGCAGCAGCTGGACTGGCAGCAGGATGACCCACAGCCTGAAGAGCAGCAGAAGGGCTTACAGCAGCTGAACTGGGAACAGCAGGGCTTGCAGCAGCTGGACTGGCAGCAGGATGACCCACAGCCTGAAGAGCAGCTGCAGGGCTTACAACAGCTGGACTGGGAACAGCAGGGTTTGCAGCAGCTGGACTGGCAGCAGGATGACCCACAGCCTGAGGAGCAGCAGCAGGGCTTATAGCAGCTGCACTGGGAGCAGCCACAAGAACCACAGCCTCCCTTGGAGCCCCCACAGGAGCCACAGCCCCCCTTGGAGCCCCCACAGGAGCCACAGCCCCCCTTGAAGCCCCCACAGGAGCCACAGCTGGAGGAGGAACACGCTGGCACACAGCAGCACACGGGCTTGCAGCAGCAGATGGGCACACAGCAGCTAGGGCCACATCCCCCACAGCCAGAGCTGCAGCCCCCACAGCTGGAGCCACAGCCCCCACAGCCGGAGCCACAGCCCCCACAGCCAGAGCCACAGCCCCCACAGCCGGAGCCACAGCCTCCAGAGCAGCCACAGCAGCCCATGGTTCCAGTGGGTTGAGGGTGGAGCAGGTAGAGGAGCAGGTGAGAGGGAGGTGTGCAGGTGTGGAGCTCCCTGAGCCTGGGCCCTTTATATACCTGCCCAGGTGTTTATACTGAACACATGAATACTTCTGTTGTTGTTTCTGCTATTTCACATGCACGAGTGTTATTTTTAATCTCTTCACAATCCCATGAGCCACCATCAGCTCCAGCCAAGCTCTCCTTTCCTTGGTTTCTAAATTTGGCCTCTTCCTCATAGGGTTTCCCTTTGTTAGAAGACACTGGGCTCCCTCTCCAGCAGGTGTCCCGGGAGCCTGGGAGACAGTGGTGGCTTGGCCGGCGGGTGGACCATTTTCCTTGGCGCTCAGGGCTCTCCTCAGCGATGCAGACCCTCCACCCCCTGGCATTGGTGTTTATATCAACGGTGGTCATTTTGTAAAAAAATTAAATTAAATTAAAACTAACAAAATAAGCTGAAAGAAAAGGCTGTCTATAGGTTCCACCACTTAAAAATTTCCAGTATAAATATTTTGTCAAATTTGTAAAACAAAGTTTTGAAGAGCGTGGATTTGAGTGTGGCCCTGGTTCTCCTTTGTCTTTCTTACCTCTTCTTCCTGTGGTTCGGCTCACTCCTCCAGACACGGATTAGACCCACGTTCCCTTCAGGCAAGCTGGGCTCACAGAGGGAACAGAGGAACGGGACCCTTTCTAATGCTTTCAAGTTTTCCTCAATTAAGTCTTTGTAAAAATTCCACAAATCAACAGATATGCTTCAAATTTATTCTCCTTGAAGGCTACAAAAATTTTGATTAGCCATCCTCTCTAATGTACTTTTATTTTCCGAAAGATTAATTTTAATTTTGTATTGAGGTAAAATTTACATGCAGTGAAATGCTTTTTTTTTGAGACTGAATCTCACTGTGTTGCCCAGGCTGGAGTGCAGTGGCATGATCTCGGCTCACTACAACCTCTGCCTCCCGAGTTCAAGCAATTCTCCTGCCTCAGCCCCCTGAGTAGCTGGGATTACAGGCGTGTGCCACCATGCCTAGCTAATTTTTGTATTTTTAGTAGAGAGGGGGTTTCACCATGTTGGCCTGTCTGGTCTCGAACTCCTGACCTCAAGTGATCCACCTGCCTCAGCCTCCCAAAGTGTTGGGATTACAGGCATGAGCCACCACACCCGGACTGCATTTTTTTTTTTTTTTTTTTTGAGGCAGTGTCTCATTCTGTCGCCCAGGCTGGAGGGCAGTGGTGCGATCCTAGCTCACTGCAGCCTTGGCCTACCAGCCTCTGCACATACTTTAAGTGTACAATTCCATGAGTTCCGCTAAACATGTACTCGTGTGCCCATCACCCCAACCATGACCAACTGCTTCACCCCCAGAAGGTTCACTTTCACGGCCTTCCCTTCCTGCCCATCACTACAGGCACAGCTTTGCTGACTAGTTTTGCCTGCTATTGAATGTCGCGGAAATGAAATCATTAAAAATGTACTCTGGTTTCTTTCCCTCACGATGTTATTGTGTGTGTCAATGATTTGCCCTTCTTCTTCTTCTTCTTTTTTTTTTTTTTTTTTGAGACAGGGTCTTGCTCTGTCACCCAGGCTGGAGTGCAGAGTGGTGCGCTCATGGCTCACTGCAGCCTCGACCTCCTGGGCTCAGGCAATCCACCTGCCTCAGCCTCCCAACGTGCTGGGATTACAGGCATGAGCCACCACGTCTGGCCTTATTCTTCTTTTTTAATCATCGCGTAGTGTTTCGTGTAAAAATACTCTCCACGGCGTTCCTCCATTCTCCTGTTCATAGATATTTGAATTGTTCGCAGTTTGGGGCGATGATAAATAACACATAATCATGCCTTCCAGTCCTTCCGTATTCATGTTTTTGGTTTTAATTTTTTGGTTAAATATTGAGGACTGGCCTTGCTAGACCATAGAGTAGTGTATGCTTAACTTTCTAAGAAACAGACAGCTTTCCAAATGCTCAAGCTGCTTTCCCCTCTCCTCAGCAATGCCTGAGAGCGTCCGCTGCCCCAGGCCTGTCAGTACCGCCATTGGGTTTTCAAATGTGAGGCGTCGGATGGGTGTAAAATTGCCTCTCATGTGGATTTTGATCTGCGTTTCTCTGATGACTAATGTTTGTGAGGATCTTTTCTTGCACTTACTGGTCATTTTCACATCTTTCTTGTTAAAAGGTTTTGTTAAAATTGTTTGCCCACTTTATTGTAGGGTTTTTTTTGTCTTTTTGTTATTGAGATGTTGGAACTCTTCATAAATTCGATATCAAGAATATATGAATGAAATGCTTTGCCATATGTATGTATATATATATATTTACACATGTATTTTATATACATGCATATATGTGTGAAGGGGGCCAGCCCCTCCACACCTGTGGGTATTTCTCATCAGGTGGGACGACAGACTGAGAAAAGAAATAAGACACAGAGACAAAGTATAGAGAAAGAAAAGTGGGCCCAGGGGACCAGCACTCAGCATATGGAGGACCTGTGCCGGCACAGGCCTCTGAGTTCCCTCCGTATTTATTGATTACTATTTTCACTATCTCAGCGAGAGGAATGAGGCAGGAAAGCAGGGTGATAGTGGGGAGAAGGTCAGCAAGAAAACGTGTGAGCAAAGCAATCTGTGTCACAATTAAGTTCAAGGGGAGGTACTATGCCTGGATGTGCACCTAGGCCAGATTTATGCTTCTCTCCACCCAAACATCTCAGTGGAGTAAAGAATAACAGAGCAGCATTGCTGCCGACATGTCTCGCCTCCTGCCACAGGGGGGTTTTTCTGTTATCTCAGAATAGAACAAATGTACAATCGGGTTTTACACTGAGACATTCAGTTCCCAGGGACAGGCAGGAGACAGAGGCCTTCCTCTTATCTCAACTGCAAGTGGCCTTCCTCTTTTACTAATCCTCCTCAGCACAGACCCTTCATGGGTGTCGGGCTGGGGGACGGTCTTTCCCATCCCACGAGGCCAGATCTCAGGCTATCACATGGGGGGAAACCTTGGACCATACCCGGGTTTCCAGGGCAGAGGTCCCTGCGGCTTTCAGCAGTGCATTGTGCCCCTGGTCACTCGAGACTGGAGAATGGCGATGACTTTTACCAAGCATACTGCCTGTAAACATTTTGTTAACAAGGCACATCCTGCACAGCCCTAGATCTCTTAAACCTTGATTCCATACAACACATGTTTTTGTGAGCTCAAGGTTGGGGCAAAGTTACAGATTAACAGGATCTCAGGGCAAAGCAATTGTTCAGGGTACAGGTCAAAATGGAGTTTCTGATGTCTTCGTTTTCTACATAGACACAGTAACAGTCTGATCTCTCTTTCTTTTCCCTACATATGTGTATATAAAATATATATGTATGTATAATACATAACATATAATTTTTCAGTATTTGATTTGCCTTATTATTAACTTATTTTTATAGGGAAACGTTTTTGATTTTGAAGTGCAATTTAACATTTGTTTCTTTGACAGCTAGTGCTTTCTTGTGACCTTTTTGAAAACTCTCTTTCCTAGCTTTTCCTCTAGAAGCATTAGAGTTTTTGTTTCTATATTTAGTTCTATGCTGGATCTCAAGCTAATTTTTGTGTGTAATGTGAGGTAGGAGTTGAGATCCATTTTTTCACATTTTCATCCAATTGTTTCAGCAGCATTTGATAAAAAGACTATCGTGGCCAGGCGCAGTGGCTCACGCCTGTAATCCAGGCACTTTGGGAGGCCGACGAGGTAAGATAACCTGAGGTAAGGAGTTCAAGACCAGCCTGGCCAACATGGCGAAACTCCATCTCTACTAAAAATACAAAAATTAGCTGGGCATGGTGGTGGGCGCCTGTAATCGTAGCTACTCAGGAGGCTGAGGCAGGAGAATCGCTTGAACCCAGGAGGCGGAGGTTGCAGTGAGCCAAGATTGTGGCACTGCACTCCAGCCTGGGCGACAAAGTGAGACTCCGTCTCAAAACAAACAAACAAACAAAGGTGGTTTGCCTGTAATCCCAGCACTTTGGGAGGCCTATATGGGCAGATCACCTGAGGTCATGAGTTCAAGACCAGCCTGACCAACATAGAGAAACCCTGTCTCTACTAAAAATGCAAAATTAGGTGGGTGTGGTGGCACAGGCCTGTAATCCCAGCTACTCGGGAAGCTGAGGCAGGAGAATTGCTTGGACCCGGGAAGTGGAGTTTGCAGTGAGCCAAGATCATCCCATTGCACTCCAGCCTGGGCAACAAGAGCAAAATTCCATCTGAAAAATGAATAAATAAATAAATGACTATATAAACAAATAAATAAACCAACCATCCTTATCCCACTGAAATCGCTGGTGTTTTTAATGAGAATCAGCCGACACTATGGCGAGTTTGTTCCTGTGTCCTGCTCCGCAGGTCTGTATGCTGCTTCCTAATGCAAACACAGCGTCACTGTGACATTATGGGAGATTTTGAAGTCAAGTATTGTGAGACTTCAACTTCATTCTTCTTTTTAAAGATTGTTTTCTTTTTTTCAATTCCTTTGCTTTTCCAATGAAATTTTAGAACCAACTTGATCATCTCAACAACAAAAACATAAATGGATATGGAGGCACATAGATGATAGATGGATGGATAGATAGATAGACAGATACACAGATGATTCTGAAGAATTGAACTATGTAATTATGGAGGCTGAGCAGCTCCATAATCTGCTGTCTGTAAGCTGAAGGTGTCCCCTGCTTGTTTCCAGACTGAGTCTGGTTCCCCGATCACTCTGACCAAGATTCATGCTAAGATGCTCCCTCAGTGACCACTCCACACATAGCCAGCTTCTCCAGGCCCCATACAGGGTCTCCCTTCACTCATTATCCAAGATTCCTTGGGTTGGGGGGACCATCTGGTCTTGAAAATATTCACTAGCGGCAATGGTGCATGCCTGTAGTACCAGCTACTCGAGAGACTGAGGCAGGAGGATCCTTTGAGCCTAGGAGTTGAAGACTAGCCTGGGCAACACAGTGAGACTCTACCTCTATTAAAAAAAAAAAAAAAAGAAAAGAGGAAGAAGAAGGAAAAAAAGAAAATAATCACAAACAAGTAAACAAGCTGACCATGTCTTTTATTTATTTATTTATTTAAGACAGGGTCTCACTCTGTCACCCAGGCTGGAGTATAGTGGTGCAATAATAACTCACTGTAGCCTCAACTTCCCAGGCTCAAGAGATTCTTCCACCTCAGCCTCCCCATTAGCTGGGACTGCAGGTGTGCACCACCACAGCTAATTTTTTAATTTTTCTGTAGAAAAAAAATTAAAAAATTATTAGCCCAGCTAATAATTTAGCCCAGCTAATTATTTTATTTTTCTGTAGAGACGGGGTCTTGCTATGTCACCCAGGCTGGTCTTGAACTCCTGAGCTAAAGTGTTCCTTCTTCCTTAACCTCCAAAAATACTGGGCTTACAGGAGTAAGCCACCATGCCAAGCCCAAGCTGACCACTTCTAAAAGTGTCCTCCACTCAAGCAGCTCATTTACTTAACAATATCACTTATTCCCACACCCCTGCCTCCCAAATCTCTTCCCTGTCTTTGCAGAACCAGCTCTCTTAAATACATTTTCCACAGTCATATTTACAGTGCAAATTTTAAGTAAAATTGCAATGCTTGCAAAAAAGAAGGAAATGTAGGATTCTGTGATGTCACTGAAAGTGACATTGGAGAACATCTGCTGGGAGCCAGGCAAGGCCACTGCAGTGAAGATCAGGCAGTTCACCCTAAAAGAGAAGCTGGCCAAGGAGACAAGATAAGGACTTCCCAATGGGGTGAGTTGACCTCGAAGAGAGGCGTTCGTGAAGGATGAGAAGGAGCTCAGTTGTTTTTGCAACGTGATTCTGTAACGTCATTCTGTAACGTCTTCAGCGTCATTCTGTAACGGCCAACTGTGAAATGAAGGATGTTGCAACAGGCAATCCTATGATTTTATCAAAAAAATGCATAAAATATCCAACACGTGATTTTCTCTTTGTTGATTTCATGGAGAGTTACAAACTATGTCCTAAATCTTGCTAACAATTATGTGACATCTGTTCATTTTTAAGGAAGGTTTTGTGGGGTTTTTTGTTGTTTGTTTGTTTGTTTGTTTGTTTGACAGAGTCTCGCTGTGTCACCAGGCTGGAGTTCAGTGGCAGGATCTTGGCTCACTGCAACCACTGCCTTCCAGGTTCAAGCAATTCTCCTGCCTCAGCCTTCCAAGTAGCTGGGACTACAGATGCGTGCTACCCCGCCCGGCTAGTTTTTGTATTTTTAGTATAGATGAGGTTTCACCATGTTGACCAGGATGATCTTGATCTTTTGACCTCGTGATCCACCCGCCCCAGCCTCCCAAAGTGCTGGGATTACAGGCATGAGCCACCGCGCCTGGCCGGTTTGGGGTTTCTTTTGATTTCTCTTCTACCCCCCACACCACAAGCACAGACAGCATTGGTTCTGCTGGGCCTATTTCCAACAATGGCCGGCAGCAGGCCTTTCTTTGGTGCCTGTTACTGTGATAGTGAGGCTATCTTTAATCTGCAGGTCACTTGGTCCAGCCTGGGCCAAAGACTTCCCCCTCTTCCCTGGAGAAACCTCTTTATTACACAGCAAGACACAAATTTACCCACAGGAGCCACAGGCCAAGCAAAGAGAACGCCCGGTGAGCCACAGTGGGGAGAAGTTTCTGGCATCTTCTGGATCCACTGACCCCACAGCAGCCCCTCCTGCCCCACTGGCAAGGCTGGAGGCAGCCACCAACTCCCTACCTGTGGTGTGGTCCGCCCTCATGGAATCTCATCAGAGTGTACCCTTAAAGACGGTTCTTTTCATTTCTGCTTTAATTGTCCTTTGCTGCTCAAAGGCCTTCTAAGTCTTATCATTTACCAGGCAGAACTGAGAACTCTGTAGCTCCCCAGGTTTCTCCAGGCTTTCTAGAACTTTCCTCCTGGCTGAAACCAGCCGGTTCTTTCGAGCTCACCCTGTTCTTGTAATGCTTTGATAAATGCAGCCACAACAACCCATGCGGGAGTGGCATTGTGTTTTCTGAACTCTTCCCTCAGGGATACACGATCTAGGACAGTCTTACCAAACACATAATAACTACCTTTCTCGCCTCCGATAGCTTTCCTTTCCACCCACCCCCTGACCAATAAACCAAGGCCACAATGCTATGTTTTTGTTCTGGTAGGTTTCTGGGTCAACCAGGATAGACCAATTACGCTGCTCACACGCGCCACCCCCATGTTTCAGTGACTTCACACGACACAGGCTTACTTCTTGTTCACATCGCAGGTCACTGCACATCAGCTGGTGACTCTGCTCTGTACTTCGTCACTCTGGGACTCAGTCGGAAGCAGCAGCCACTGCTTGGAACGTTAGTGGTCATGGTGGGAGAAGAAAGAGAGAATGCAGGAAACTGCAGCAGGTGCTTCAAACTTCTTCCCACTGACGCAAACAAATCACATGGCCACACCTGACTTAGAGAGGGCTCATGAAAGGGCCACCCTATTACCTGCCATCCAACCTGTTCCCAGAAGGAGAGGAGAACCAGGATGCCTACAAATAGCCCTAATTATCACCCCATTCTGTGCTCTGCGTGGCAATGCTGCCAGTCCTATAGATAGGTTTTTGGCTAAATGAGCTTAAGTTTTTCATTTTTACTCTAACATATGCATTTAAGGCTATAAATTTTCCACTGATTTGGCTGCATGCAGTAAATTTGATAGCCCCATTATTTCATTAGGGGTTACAGAATGATGAGTTTCTAATTCTATGATTTCTTCTTTATTTATAAACTGGAATACTTCCTCTAATTTTGTTACCATAAGATAGAGTTTGTCTGTCAGAGATAGAATAAGTGCCTGATTATTTTCCTTCACTTAGTCATCTTTAAAATAATGAACTGATTCCTAGAATCCTCTAAAGGCAACTAAGTTTTACAGTTTGCATAGTATCTGTATTATTATTTTTTGTGTATGATTACTCACTCCTAGTTTAAACATATTTGATGTGTATCAGTCCATTTAAGAAATTGGTGTTCAGATTGTCCCAAGTCTGTCTACAGAGAGTTTCTCTAGGTTTGCCTCTCACCCTTTTTTTTTTTTTCTTTTTTCTGAGACAGAGTTTTGTTCTTGCTGCTCAGGCGGGAGTGCAATGGCGCCATCTCAGCTCACTGCAATCTTTGCCTCTCAGGTTCAAAGGGTTCTCCTGCCTCAGCCTCCCATGTAGCTGGGATTACAGGCATGCACCACCACACCCGGCTAATTTTTTGTATTTAGTAGAGACAGGGTTTCACCATGTTGGTCAGGCTGGTCTCGAACTCCTGACCTCAAGTGATCCACTCGCCTCAGCAGGCATGCACCACCACACCTGGCTAATTTTTTGTATTTAGTAGAGACAGGGTTTCACCATGTTGGTCAGGTTGGTCTCGAACTCCTGACCTCAAGTGATCCACTCGCCTCAGCCTCCCAAAATGCTGGGATTACAGGCATGAGCCACCTTGCCCGGCTGACTCTTTAGTTCTTTTGATGTGACTGCATTAGTCTTAGTTATCATCTCTGCTTTCTGGGATAACAAGATGTTCTAGATTTGTCTTGTTCGCTTCCAGCCCATTCACCAGAGAAGCCAGGTTCCAGGTAGATACAATAAATAGCATTTGAAGATAACAAACAATCTTGGTGCTAGGAGTGTTCACTGCTACAGGATGGCTCATTATTTCTAAGTCTTCCAATGGAGGAGGAAACTATTTTTATTTGGATAAAAAACATCATGATTTCATATCGATATATCTAATTCAAATTCAGGATGACAAGGTTTTTACTTAACCTCATCAGTTCCACACCAAAAATTCTAGTTCTGATACCAACCTAATTATGCATTTGCTTTTTCCATACAGCATTCACAGCAGAATAACGACACTACTGCTGCCACCATGACTACTAAAAATAGCTTAGGAATTTTATTTTCGTGTTCTTTCTATGCTTAGGACATATCCCACCAATAAATTGCTGTGTTTCCAAATAACTTGAAATAATTCAACTCTATTAATATTGCCTTTTTTTTTTTTTTTGACGGAGTCTTGCTCTGTCGCCCAGAATGGAGTGCAGTGGCGCAATCTCGACTCATCACAACCTCCCCCTCCCAGGTTGAAGCCATTCTCCTCCCTCAGCCTCCGAAGTAGCCAGGATTACAGACACGTGCCACCACACTCAGCTAATTTTTTTTTTTTTTTTTGAGACGGAGTCTCGCTCTGTCGCCCAGGCTGGAGTGCAGTGGCGCGATCTCGGCTCACTGCAAGCTCCGCCTCCCGGGTTCACGCCATTCTCCTGCCTCAGCCTCCCGAGTAGCTGGGACTACAGGCGCCCGCTACCACGCCCGGCTAATTTTTTGTATTTTTAGTAGAGACGGGGTTTCACCGTATTAGCCAGGATGGTCTCGATCTCCTGACCTCGTGATCTGCCCGCCTCGGCCTCCCAAAGTGCTGGGATTACAGGCGTGAGCCACCGCGCCCGGCCCAGCTAATTTTTATATTTTTAGTAGAGACAGGGTTTCACCATGTTGGCCAGTCAGGTCTCAAACTCCTAACCTCAAGTGATCCGCCTGCCTCGGCCTCCCAAAGTGCTTGGATTATAGGCGTGAGCCACTACGCCCGGCCCTTTCAAAATTCTTAAAAAGCAATATTGGCTTGGTGCTAGGAGTGTTTATTTACAGAGGCAACAGGCTGTGTAACAACAAAGACAATCAGAGTAAGTTGGTTACAAAAACTTCCCAAAGGAAGATGGCAGAGGCCTGGACCAGGGAAAGGAGGCAAGTCTGAACTCCCCAGAGTTTTCAGCAGCCTCTTCTGCTTCTGTGGCCCTGGCCTGAGGAACAGTCCTGTCTCCATCAGATCAATAGCTGGAAAGACCTAGGAAGAAAGGGGTTCTGAGAAAAGAGGGGTCAGCCAGGAAGGAGACGAGAGGCAGAGGAGACAGCCAGCCCCATCCTAGCACCTTCCAGCAACATCAGCATCAGACCCACGCAGTCCGAAACACAACAAGAACAAGAAAACAATAGCCATAGCCATAGTAATGACCCCGAACAACAGAGAAATCAGCAAGATATGTGTTTCAGTTTGTCGGCATGGTATTTTTATTAGTTTGCAACTTTTCATTTAAGATAAAGCAGAGTGTTGGACAGGCAAAGCCACTCCAAGGAAGCCTCTTAAATGCCCACCTTGTTGCAGGTGGGACACTCATGCCCAGCTGCTCCAGCTGGAAAAGACAGGACTTCAAGTGGGTTCAGGAGCTCAGGCCTCTGAATACACAAGCAAAGGTGAGGCTAGCGGGTGAGGGGTGATTCAGCCACAGTTGCAGTTGACTTGGGAAGAGAATTTGTTAGGAGGGAATGGACATTAATTAGGGTGGACTCTCCTTAGGAAAAGGCAGGCAGATATGGCTTCATCTTATAGTGAGGAATGGACCCTGAGCAGTGGTTTGGGGCTCAACGATGAAGGACAGGTCACAGCTTCGGAAAATGGGGTTAGCAGGACTCACAGGAGACCTGAGTCCAGAGCCTCAGATCTTACACTGGCAGCACACGGGGACACAGCAGCTAGACTGGGAGCAGCAGGGATTGCAGCAACTGGACTGGCAGCAGGATGACCCACAGCCTGAGGAACAGCAGCAGGGCTTACAGCAGCTGGACTGGCAGCAGCAGGGCTTACAGTAGCTGGACTGGCAGCAGCAGGGCTTACAGCAGCTGGACTGGCAGCAGGATGACCCACAGCCTGAGGAGCAGCAGCAGGGCTTATAGCAGCTGCACTGGGAGCAGCCACAAGAACCACAGCCCCCCTTAGAACCCCCACAAGAGCCACAGCCCCCCTTGGAGCCCCCACAGGAGCCACAGCCTCCCTTGGAGCCCCCACAGGAGCCACAGCTGGAACAGGAACAGGCTGGCACACAGCAGCACACGGGCTTGCAGCAGCAGACGGGCACACAGCAGCTGGAGCCACATCCCCCACAGCCAGAGCCACAGCCCCCACAGCCGGAGCCACAGCCCCCACAGCCGGAGCCACAGCCCCCACAGCCGGAGCCACAGCCTTCGGAACAGCCACAGCAGCCCATGGTTCTGGTGGATTGAGGGTGGAGCAGGTAGAGGAGCAGGTGAGAGGGAGGTGCAGGTGTGGAGCCCCCTGAGCCTGGGCTCTTTATATACCTGTCCAGAGGTCAGGCACAATACAGGGTCCTTTCCTTGTGACTGCTTACACTATTTTTCCAGAGCTCTATTTTTTTTCCTCTTTGCTAGTGACTTCCTCCTGGCTCAGTTGAGCATCTACTTTCTTTGTTTACCAAATTTGTCTTTTTCCCCATTTGTTTTGGCCCCTACAATTAAAACCTCAGCTCCAGGCTGTCTGGTGCTTCCTGCAAAGCTCCAGGGTGCTGGTCACCTGCTCTCTGCTGACCACATGTGACCAATGGGCAACAGCCTCTGCCCACGTGCTCTCATCTTTCCTGTGTTGACTCCCCCAGGAATATTAATTTCACATTTTTAGATTTCAAAATTATCCATGGTCTTTATATTTTACTCATGCCATTCTCAGTTTTGCATTGCTCTAAAGAAATACTTGAAGCTGGGTAATTTATAAAGGAAAGAGGTTAGAATGGCTTATGGTTCTGCAGGCTGCACAAGCATGGCACCCACCTCTGCTCAGCTTCTGGGCAGGCCCTCAGGGAGCTTTTCCTCATGGTGGAAGGTGAAGCAGGAGCAGGCACACCACATCGTGAGAGTGGGAGCAAGGGGTGAGGAGGGGCCACACACTTGTGAACAACCAGATCTGAGTGAACACACTCATCACCAAGGGGATGGCGCTAAGCCAGTCATGAGGGATCCACCCCCATGACCTAAACACCTCCTTGCAGGCCCCTCCTTCAACACTGGGGATTACATTTTGACAAGAGATTTGGAGGGGACATCCCAACTGTATCATTATCCCCTTGACCCCTCAAATCTCATGTCCTTACATCGCAGAATAGAATCATCTCTTCCCAACAGTCCTCTCAATGTCTTGACTCATTCCAACATCAAGTCCAAAGTCCCAAGTCCAAGTTCCTTCCACCAATGAACTTGTGAAAATCAAAACACATTATTTACTTTGAAGATACGTGAGGGTGGAGGCATTGGGTAAACATTCCCATTCCAAAAGGGAGAAATCAGCCCATAGGAAGGGGCTACAGACCCCATGCATGTCTGAAATCCAGCAGGGCAGCCATTAAATCTTAAAGCTCCAAAATAATGTCCTTGGACTCCCAGTCCCACATCCAGGGTACACTGGAGTGAGGGGTGGGCTCCTAAGGCCTTGGGGAACTCCACCCTTGTGGCTTTGCAAGGTTCGCACCCTGCAGCTACTCTCATGGGTTGGAGTTGTGTGCCTGCAGCTTCTCCATGCTCAAGATGTAAGCTGCCAGTGGCTCTACCATTCTGGGGCCTGGAGGATGGTGTCCTCCTTCCCACAGCTCAATTAAGCAATGCCCCAGTGGGGACTCTATGTGGGCCTCCTACTCCACATTTCCCCTCTACACTGCCCTAGTATATATCCTCTGTGCGGGCTCTGCCCCTGCAGCAGGCTTCTGCCTGAGTGCCCAGGCTTTCTCATAAATCCTCTGCAATCTAGGTAGAGGATCCCAAGCCTCCTTCACTCTTGTATTCTACACACCTACAGGCTTAACACCACATGGGAGCTACCAAGGCTTATGGCTTGCACCCTCTGAAGCCAGAGTTACATTTGGGGTCTTTTGAGCTGAGGCTGGAGCTGGAGTAGCCTATGTGTGGGGAGCAGTGCTCCAAGGCTATGCAGGACAGTGAGGGCCTGGGGTGAGCCCCTGAAACCATGGTGTTCTCCTAGACCTCTAGGTCAGTGATGAGAGGGGCTGTCTCAAACACTTTTGAAATGCATTTGAAGTCTTTTCCAATTGTGTTGGCTATTAGCACTTGGGTTTTTTTGTTTGTTTGTTTTTTGAGTCATGCTAATATCTCTAGCAGGTGGTTGCTCTATAGCCTGCTTGGATTCCTCTCCTGATAATGCTTTTTCATTCTCTGCCACATGGCCATGCTGCAAAGTTTCCAAACTTTTACACTTTGATTCCCTTTTAAATATAAATTCCAACTTTAATTCATTTATGTGCTCTTGCATGTGAGAATACGATGTTAGATTCAGTCAGGCCACAGCTTGAATGTTTGCTGCTTAGAAATTTCTTCCATTAGATATCCTAAGTCATCACTCCTAAGTAGAAATTTTCAGAGCCCCCTAGGGCATGAAGCACAATACGGTCAAGCTCTCTGCCAAGGCGTAACACAAGTGTTCTTTGTTTTAGTTTTCAGTAAGTTCCTCATTTCCATCTGAGACCTCATCAGGCTGGACTTCATTGTTCTTATCACTTTAATTATTTTGGACACAACCATTTAACCAGTCTCAAAGGAGTTCCCACCTTTTCCTCATCTTTCTGTCTTCTTCTGAGCCCTCCAAAAATCTTCCAATCTCTGGCCATTACCCAGTTCCAAAGTCACCTCCACATTTTCAGGTGTCTTTATAGCAACATACCATTCCTGGTATAATTTTCTGTATTTTTTGTGTTGCCATAAAGAAATACCTGAGGCTGGGTAATTTATAAATAAAAAAGGTTTAATTGGCTCATGGTTCTGCAAGTTGTACAAGCATGGCACCGACATCTGCTCAGCTTCTGGTGAGGCCCTCAGGGAGTTTTTATTCATGGTAGAAGGCAAAGCAGGAGCAGGCATGCCACATGGTGAGAGCTGAGAAAGAGAGAGCTGGTGGAGGGACAGAGGCCACACATTTTTTTTTTGAGATGGAGTTTTGCTCTTGTTACTCAGGCTGGAGTACAATGGCATGATCTCGGCTCACCGCAACCTCCGCTTCCCAGGTTCAAGTGACTCTCCTGCCTCAGCCTCCCGAATAGCTGGTAGTACAGGCATGTGCCACCACACCTGGCTAATTTTGTATTTTTAGTAGAGACAGGGTTTCTCCCTGTTGGTCAGGCTGGTCTAGAACTCCTGACCTCAGGTGATCTGCCCACCTCAGCCTCCCAAAGTGTTGAGATGACATGCATGAGCCACCATGCCTGGTCAGTGCCACACATTTTTAAACAACCAGATCTTGCTCGAACTTACTCATCACCAAGGAGATGGTGCTAAACCATTCATGAAAAATCTACACCCATGATCCAAACACCTCCCAGCAGGCCCCACCAACATAAGATTTGGAGGAGGCATGCAAACTATATTACTGGGGATCACTTTTTTTTTTTTAGATGAAGTCTTCCTCTGTCACCTGGGCTGGATTGCAGTGACGTGATCACAGCTTACTGCACCTTCAAACTTCTGGGCTTAAGGAATCTTCCCGCCTTGGCCTCCTAGGTAGCTGGGAATATAGGCGTGTATCACCATACCCAGCTAACTTTTAAACTTTTTGTAGAGATGGGGCCTTGCCATGTTGCTCTGGCTGGTCTCAAACTCCTGGCCTCCAGTGATCCTCCTACCTTGGCCTCTCAAAGTGCTGGGATTGCAGGTGTGAGCCACTGCACCCAGACAATATCCTTTCCTTTCCTATCCAAATAAGAATAATCTATCCTCATCTTGTTGTTTGTGGGGAATCTTTTCCCCTACTCAATTATTTCTGAAAATCTCACAAGTCTCTCTGCTGTTGTTTTCTCTCTTCCCCAGGCAGAGTGTTCACTCCTCTTAGGCTGCTTACTTCAGCTGCTCAGCTGGGTTCCCTGCTCAGTTGTACTCCATGTGGGGAAAGAGGTTCCTTTATGCCATGGTCTGCATGTGTCCCCCAAAATTCATGTATTAGAAACTTCATCCCCAATGCAAGAGTGTTGGGAGGTGGGGCCTAACAAAAGGTACTTGGAATGAATTAGTGCTGCTCCAAGAAGGACTTGAGAGAGGGCATTCACCCCTTTCTGTTCTTCTGCCATGTGAGGACAACATATTCATGCTCTCTTGCCCTTCCGCCTTCCAATATGTGAAGACACAGTAAGAAGGCCCACACCAGATATCAGCACCTTGATCTTGGACTTCCCAGCCTTCAGGACTCTGAGAAAGTACATTTCTGTTCTTTATCAATTACCCAGGTCAATTATTATCTTCTAGCAGCAATAATGGACTGACGCACTCTAGTCACAAAACCATTGCTTATATGAGGCTACTTTCTTTGTTTAAGGGATGCATGCTAAAACCTGAGGAGAGCATAAGAGGGGCACATTACTGAAAAGAAACTGAAGTCTGCTTACCAGATGTCCCTGCTCCTCAAATCTCTTGGCCATGCGATTGGGCATTGTTTCACCAGTGTACTCACCTAAGAACACAGCAGCATGTCCCCAGTGTACTCGCCCAAGAATACAGCAGCATGTCCTCAGCATTCTCACCCAAGAATACAGCAACATGTCACCAGCGTACTCGCCCAAGAATACAGCAACATGTCACCAGCGTACTCGCCCAAGAATACAGCAACATGTCACCAGCGTACTGGCCCAAGAATACAGCAACATGTCACCAGCGTACTGGCCCAAGAATACAGCAACATGTCACCAGCATACTCGCCCAAGAATACAGCAACATGTCACCAGCGTACTGGCCCAAGAATACAGCAACATGTCACCAGCGTACTCGCCCAAGAATACGGCAACATGTCACCAGCGTACTCGCCCAAGAATACAGCAGCATGTCACCAGCGTACTCGCCCAAGAATACGGCAACATGTCACGAGTGTACTCGCCCAAGAATACGGCAACATGTCACCAGTGTACTCGCCCAAGCATACAGCAACATGTCACCAGTGTACTCACCCAAGAATACAGCAACATGTCACGAGTGTACTCGCCCAAGAATACAGCAACATATCACCAGTGTACTTACCCAAGAATACAGCAACACGTCACCAATGCACTCACCCAAGAATACAGCAACATGTCACCAGCGTACTCGCCCAAGAATACAGCATCATGTCACCAGTGTACTGGCCTAAGAATACAGCAACATGTCACCAGCGTACTCACCCAATCATACAGCAACATGTCGTCAGTGTACTCGCCCAAGAATACAGCAACAGGTCACCAGTGTACTCACCCAAGAATACAGCAACATGTCACCAGTGTACTCGCCCAAGAATACAGCAACATGTCACCAGCATACTCACCCAAGAATACAGCAACATGTCACCAGTGTACTCACCCAAGCATACAGCAACATGTCACCAGTGTACTCACCCAAGCATACAGCAACACGTCACAGCATACTCACCCAAGCATACAGCAACATGTCACCAGTGTACTCAGCCAAGCATACAGCAACATGTCACAGTGTACTCACCCAAGCATACAGCAACACGTCACCAGAGTACTCAACCAAGAATACAGCATCATGTCACCAGTGTACTCACCTGCAGAAATCCTTGAGGAGATGCTCTACCAAGATAAGAATCAGAAGAGCCCTCAAGAGGTGACTGAACTCTGTTGAAAACAGCGGGTGTGTTGTGCAGTTTCCAAGTAATTCACCTAAAACAAAGTGATAGAGACACGTTGAACATAAAAAGGGAGACAGATAACAGCAAAAATAAATAAAATAAAATGAAATGACCAGAAAGGAAAAGAAAAGGACAGACAGCAGCAAGTTGGCAGTTGGGATTTAGGGCCAAAGCACCAAACACCAAACAGGCCAAATACAGTGGCTCATGCCTGCAATCTCAGGGTGCCTGTAATCCAGGGAGGCCAAGGCAGGAGGATCACTTGAGGCCAGGAGTTCAAGACCAGCTTTGGCAATATAGGAAGATATCATCTCTAGAAAAAAAAAATTGTTTTAAATTAGCCAGGCATACTGGTGTACACCAGTAGTTCCAGCTACTCAGGAGGCTTAGGTGGGAAAATCATTGAGCCTGGGAAATCGAGTCTGCAGTGAGCCATGAAATAAAAATTAAACACATATCATAAAAATAAAAGACTATGGAGGGAGAGTTAAAGATCTCACTTTCAGAATTGGGTACATCCCACAAAAAATGTAAGGATAGAAAGGAATTGAGTAAGAAAACTGACAAGCCCAAGCGTTCAGTTTGGGAACTGGTCCCAGAGGATGGGTAATGTCTTCCCCTCACCGCCAGCCCATCCCACTCTGTCTTCTCCAGAGCCTTCATCTCTGTTTCCATTATGTGCTGTCTGGTATGCCTTGCCAACCTCTTCCCAATTTCTTCATGATTTTAGCTTCTGGCTCGTGACTACTTTTTCCAACACAATTTCTAGGTTAATTCTTAGTGATTTCCACACACAAGTAAATGATCCTTCCCCACCTCTCATCCCTGTGGTGATATCTGTGACCTTGTTCTCAGCAGGGCACTCCACTGGGGTCTGTCCCATGCACCCCGCTTCCAGCCACCCTCCTTTTTCTAGCTCTCTTTCTCCAATGCTTTGATCTCACCAGAACTCTCTGTCCATCAGTAAAACCATGGCTTCACTGCTCCCCAACCTCTCTGACACCTCTTCTTTTTTTTGGTAACAGCTTTATTGAGATATAATTCATATGCCACACAATTCGCCCGCTTAAGGTATACAATTCAATGCTTTTAGTGTATTCACAGCGCTGTGCACCCGTCACCATAATCAGTTATAGAACGTTTCATCACCTCAGAAGGAAAGCTCACACCCTTTAGTACCCCCCAACTCACTCCCCCACAGGATGGTTCTCCAGGCGGCATCAGAGCTCCGCAGTTCTCCCAGTGTCTCACTTATACGGTTCTCAGGCCAAGGTCAAGACCCCTGACTTAATTCCTTCTTGGCTAATCTGATCCCTGCACTGCCAGCTGTGCCATTCCGGGCAAGTTATTCATACTTAACTCCTCTGTGCCTGTGACATGAAAAACACGCAGCTGCCTTGAGGATTAAAGTCACTATCAAGAAGTGCCGGAAACGTCTCCAGCAGGGACTCCGCGAAACAGACACAACCCCCTTCTCTGCCACACCCAGTTCCAGAGCCACCCTGGCTGCAGTACTTAGGGGCCCAGGGAATCCTGTGTGACAGGCTAAAGTGTGTGCCCCACACTGCGTGGAAGGCCTGGTCCCCAATCCCTCAGGACGGGGCCTGATTTGAAGGTGGGGCCATTGAACAGGTCATTCAGTTTAAATGAAATCCCCAGGGTGGGCCTGATCCCGACTCACTGGGATCCGCATGGGGAGAGGAGACAGACCCGCAGAGGGCGGCCCGAGGGGGCGCAGGAGACACCCGCCCCCAGCCCAGGAGGGGCCTGGGAAGGGAGCAAACCCTGAGACTCCCTGACCTTGGGCCTCCGCGCCCCCAACAGAGGAAACCAATGTCTGTGGCTGAAGCCTTGGAGCCGCCCCATCTGTGCCGCCCCGAGACTGCGGCCCCCCGGCGACAGAGCTGAGGGTCCGGCAGCGGCCCCAGGAGCCCCCAGAGCCGCGACCCCACCGTGAGGGGATGGGAGGGAGTCGGGTCCCACCCGCCGTCCACCTGGTCCCTGCCCCACAGCTTCCCTGGGAGGAAGGAGACGAGGCCCCGAGGAGGCTGCAGGCCCGGGTTCCAGGGCGGTGCCGGGCAGGTTCCTCAAGCCCGGGGGTTCCCAGAACCGACCGGGGGCTGGCGGAACCTTCTTGGGTTACCCCCTAAAAACCAGCCCACGCTCCGCTTCTCGGGGACCCTCCCCACAGGAAGCAGCCCTGAGATGGGGGGGCCCTGCCCTGTGCCACCCCCACGGGAAGCCCCCAGGGGTGGCGCTGATGAGCCGGACCCATCAGGGGACGCCCCCCACCCCGCCCCCAGACAGACACTGAGACCCAGATGGCCACCCTGTTCCTCATTCATTCATTCACTCACTCATTCATTCCCCGCCAGAGGACCCCAGGTGCCGCGCAGTCCCTGGAGATCCAGAAGAAAAGGAGAAACCGAGGCTGCCCGGGGGCTTCAGGCTGGCGCGGGGAGGGGAGGACGCGGGCCCTGCACAGGTGGATGCTCCGAGGAACTGGCCGCAGGAGGCGCCGCCAAGCAGGTAAAGCGGGCAAGGGCGCTTCTGAGAGCCTGGGGGGTCTTTCTCTTGCTGCCTTCAGGAGCGTCTTCTGTCTCATTCTCTTAAACCTTCTACAGACTCCGCTTCCTGTTTAGTGATCTTCCTTTAAAAAGGTCACAGTGAAAATCAGAGTCCTCCTCCTGGCGAGTAAAGGCCTGTATGGTTCTCACTGCTTGCTGGGCCACTGATTTTGGGAACATGCTTCACCTGCCTATGTTTGAGGAACTCTGTGCGAAATATTTTCTAATTTCCTTTTTTGCATCGTGTCTGAAGTGTGCGAGAGGCGTGGTGATGGTGTTTGGTTCAGAAATCCCAGAAGTCCTGTAAACAGATATTGTGTGTTCTGCTTTATGATTTCGTATGCTTCAGAGGTTTCTAATGGGAGTCTACAGAAATTTATACTCAGTAATTTTCTCCAAACACTAAGCATCTGCCCAAATATAAGATAATCTAGTTATTTTACTTCAAAATTTTATTTTTTTTAGTATGAACTGAGGTTGGTCATTTAAACGCTATATTCCCCAGTGCCCAACTGTAATACAGTTATAATATTATCATTTTATAATTTTCTCTTTTTTAGTATGAAGCTTACCTGGAATGTGTCATTTATATGTATGTATGTATGTATGTGTGCATATGTATATATATATGTGTGTATATCATATGTCACATGAATATATATGTGTGTATCATATATCAACATATCCTGTTGAAATAACAGGATTTCACTTTTTTTTTTTTTTTTTTAAGACTGTCTCGCTCTGTTGCCCAGGCTGGAGTGCAGTGGCATGATCTCAGCTCACTGCAACCTCCGCCTCCTGGGTTCAAACAATTCTCCTGCCTCAGCCTCCTGAGTAGCTGGGATTACAGGCACATGCTACTACGCCTGGCTAATTTTTGTATTTTTGGTAGAGATGGGGTTTCACCATATTGGCCAGACTGGTCTCGAACTCCTGACCTCAGGTGATCTGCCTGTCTCAGCCTCCCAAAGTGCTGGGATTACAGGCGTGAGCCACCACACCTGGCCAATTTCATTCTTTTGTATGGCTGAGTAATATTTTATTGTCTATTTATATCATATTTTCTTTATCCATTCAGCATCCACAAACATTTAGCTTGTCTTTATACCTTGGCAATTGTGAATATTGTTTCAGTGACCATGGCGTGGGGCGGGGGGCAGATAATTCTTCAAGATGCTGCTTTTATTCCCTTCAGTTACACACACAGAAGTGGAATTGCTGCACTGTAGGGTAGGTTGTTTTTTTAAATTTTTAAATAACCTCCCTCCCAGTTTTCATAATGACTCTACCAATTTTGAACTCTGACTGTTCAAAATTGTTTTTTCTTAACATCTTTGTCAACATTGTTATATTACTTATTTTTTTATTTTATTATTACACTTTTTAGGGTACATGTGCACAATGTGCAGGTTTGTTACATATGTATACATGTGCCATGTTGGTGTGCTGCACCCATTAACTCGTCATTTAGCATTAGGTATATCTCCTAATGCTATCCCTCCCCCCTCCCCCCACACCACAACAGTCCCCGGAGTGTGATGTTCCCCTTCCTGTGTCCATGTGTTCTCATTGTTCAATTCCCACCTATGAGTGAGAACATGTGGTGTTTGGTTTTTTGTCCTTGCGATAGTTTGCTGAGAATAATGGTTTCCAGTTTCATCTATGTCCCTACAAAGGACATGAACTCTTCATTTTTTATGGCTGCATAGTATTCCATGGTTTATATGTGCCACATTTTCTTAATCCAGTCTATCGTTGTTGGACATTTGGGTTGGTTCCAAGTCTTTGCTATTGTGAATAGTGCCACAATAAACATACGTGTGCATGTGTCTTTATAGCAGCATGATTTATAGCAGCATGATATACCCAGTATATACTGGGTATATACTTTGGGTATATACCCAGTAATGGGATTGCTGGGTCAAATGGTATTTCTAGTTCTAGATCCCTGAGGAATTGCCACAGTGACTTCCACAATGGTTGAACTAGTTTACAGTCCCACCAACAGTGTAAAAGTGTTCCTATTTCTCCACATCCTCTCCAGCACCTGTTGTTTCCTGACTTTTTAATGATCGCCATTCTGACTGGTGTGAGATGGTATCTCATTGTGGTTTTGATTTGCATTTCTCTGATGGCCAGTGATGATGAGCATTTTTTCATGTGTTTTTTGGCTGCATAAATGTCTTCTTTTGAGAAGTGTCTGTTCATATCCTTTGCCCACTTTTTGAGGGGGTTGTTTGTTTTTTTCTTGTAAATTTGTTTGAGTTCATTGTAGAGTCTGGATATTAGCCCTTTGTCAGATGAGTAGGTTGTGAAAATTTTCTCCCATTTTGTAGGTTGCCTGTTCACTCTGATGGTAGTTTCTTTTGCTGTGCAGAAGCTCTTTAGTTTAATTAGATCCCATTTGTCAATTTTGGCTTTTGTTGCCATTGCTTTTGGTGTTTTAGACATGAAGTCCTTGCCCATGCCTATGTCCTGAATGGTATTGCCTGGGTTTTCTTCTAGGGTTATTATGGTTTTAGGTCTAACATTTAAGTCTTTAATCCATCTTGAATTAATTTTTGTATAAGGTGTAAGGAAGGGATCTAGTTTCAGCTTTCTCCATATGGCTAGCCAGGCCAGTTTTCCCAGCACCATTTATTAAATAGGGAATCCTTTCCCCATTGCTTGTTTTTGTCAGGTTTGTCAAAGATCAGATGGTTGTAGATATGCGGCATTATTTCTGAGGGCTCTGTTCTGTTCCATTGATCTGTATCTCTGTTTTGGTACCAGTACCATACTGTTTTGGTTACTGTAGCCTTGTAGTATAGTTTGAAGTCAGGTACCGTGATGCCTCTGGCTTTGTTCTTTTGGGTTAGGATTGACTTGGCAATGCAGGCTCTTTTTTGGTTCCATATGAACTTTAGTTTTTTCCAATTCTGTGAAGAAAGGCATTGGTAGCTTGATGGGGATGGCATTGAATCTATAAATTACCTTGGGCAGTGTGGCCATTTTCATGATATTGATTCTTCCTACCCATGAGCATGGAATGTTCTTCCATTTGTTTGTATCCTCTTTTATTTCCTTGAGCAGTGGTTTGTAGTTCTCCTTGAAGAGGTCCTTCACATCTCTTGTAAGTTGGATTCCTAGGTATTTTATTCTCTTTGAAGCAATTGTGAATGGGAGTTCACTCATGATTTGGCTCTCTGTTTGTTATTGGTGTATAACAATGCTTGTGATTTTTGTACATTGATTTTCTATCCCGAGACTTTGCTGAAGTTGCTTATCAGCTTAAGGAGATTTTGGGCTGAGACAATGGGGTTTTCTAGATACACAATCATGTCATCTGCAAACAGGGACAATTTGACCTCCTCTTTTCCTAACTGAATACACTTTATTTCCTTCTCCTGCCTAATTGCCCTGGCCAGAACTTCCAAAACTATGTTGAATAGGAGTGGTGAGAGAGGGCATCCCTGTCTTGTGCCAGTTTTCAAAGGGAATGCTTCCAGTTTTTGCTCATTCAGTATGATATTGGCTGTGGGTTTGTCATAGATAGCTCTTATTATTTTGAGATATGTCCCATCATCAATGCCTAATTTATTGAGAGTTTTTAGCATGAAGCATTGTTGAATTTTGTCAAAGGCCTTTTCTGCATCTATTGAGATAATCATGTGGGTTTTGTCTTTGGTTCTGTTTATATGCTGGATTACATCTATTGATTTGTGTATGTTGAACCAGCCTTGCATCCCAGGGATGAAGCCCACTTGATCATGGTGGATAAGCTTTTTGATGTGCTGCTGGATTCGGTTTGCCAGTATTTTATTGAGGATTTTTGCATCAATGTTCATCAAGGATATTGGCCAAAAATTCTCTTTTTTGGTTGTGTCTCTGCCAGGCTTTGGTATCAGGATGATGCTGGCCTCATAAAATGAGTTAGGGAGGATTCCCTCTTTTTCTATTGATTGGAATAATTTCAGAAGGAATGGTACCAGCTCCTCCTTGTACCTCTGGTAGAATTCGGCTGTGAATCCATCTGGTCCTGGACTTTTTTTGATTGGTAAGCTATTGATTATTGCCACAATTTCAGAGCCTGTTATTGGTCTATTCAGAGATTCAACTTCTTCCTGGTTTAGTCTTGGGAGGGTGTATGTGTTGAGGAATTTATCCATTTCTTCTAGATTTTCTAGTTTATTTGCGTAGAGGTGTTTGTAGTATTCTCTGATGGTAGTTTGTATTTCTGTGGGATCGGTGGTGATATCCCCTTTATCATTTTTTATTGCGTCTATTTGATTCTTCTCTCTTTTCTCCTTTATTAGTCTTGCTAGCAGTCTATCGATTTTGTTGATCTTTTCAAAAAACCGGCTCCTGGATTCATTAATTTTTTGAAGGGTTTTTTGTGTCTCTATTTCCTTCAGTTCTGCTCTGATTTTAGTTATTTCTTGCCTTCTGCTAGCTTTTGAATGTGTTTGCTCTTGCTTTTCTAGTTCTTTTAATTGTGATGTTAGGGTGTCAATTTTGGATCCTTCCTGCTTTCTCTTGTGGGCATTTAGTGCTATAAATTTCCCTCTACACACTGCTTTGAATGTGTCCCAGAGATTCTGGTATGTTGTGTCTTTGTTCTCCTTGGTTTCAAAGAACATCTTTATTTCTGCCTTCATTTTGTTATGTACCCAGTAGTCATTCAGGAGCAGGTTGTTCAGTTTCCATATAGTTGAGCGGTTTTGAGTGAGTTTCTTAGTCCTGAGTTCTAGTTTGATGCACTGTGGTCTGAGAGACAGTTTGTTATAATTTCTGTTCTTTTACATTTACTGAGGAGTGCTTTACTTCCAACTATGTGGTCAATTTTGGAATAGGTGTGGTGTGGTGCTGAAAAAAATGTATATTCTGTTGATTTGGGGTGGAGAGTTCTGTAGATGTCTATTAGGTCTGCTTGGTGCAGAGCTGAGTTCAATTCCTGGGTATCCTTGTTGACTTTCTGTCTCGTTGATCTGTCTAATGTTGACAGTGGGGTGTTAAAGTCTCCCATTATTATTGTGTGGGAGTCTAAGTCTCTTTGTAGGTCACTAAGGACTTGCTTTATGAATCTGGGTGCTCCTGTATTGGGTGCATATATATTTAGGATAGTTAGCTCTTCTTGTTGAATTGATCCCTTTACCATTATGTAATGGCCTCTTTGTCTCTTTTGATCTTTGTTGGTCTAAAGTCTGTTTTATCAGAGACTAGGATTGCAACCCCTGCCTTTTTTTGTTTTCCATTTGCTTGGTAGATCTTCCTCCATCCCTTTATTTTGAGCCTATGTGTGTCTCTGCACGTGAGATGGGTTTCCTGAATACAGCACACTGATGGGTCTTGACTCTTTATCCAATTTGCCAGTCTGTGTCTTTTAATTGGAGCATTTAGCCCATTTACATTTAAAGTTAATATTATTATGTGTGTATTTGGTCCTGTCATTATGATGTTAGCTGATTATTTTGCTCGTTAGTTGATGCAGTTTATTCCTAGCCTTGATGGTCTTTATATTTTGGCATGTTTTTGCAGTGGCTAGTACCGGTCGTTCCTTTCCATGTTTAGCGCTTCCTTCAGGAGCTCTTTTAGGGCAGGCCTGGTAGTGACAAAATCTCTCAGCATTTGCTTGTCTGTAAAGTATTTTATTTCTCCTTCACTTATGAAGCTTAGTTTGGCTGGATATGAAATTCTGGGTTGAAAATTCTTTTCTTTAAGAATGTTGAATATTGGCCCCCACTCTCTTCTGGCTTGTGGAGTTTCTGCCGAGAGATCCACTGTTAGTCTGACAGGCTTCCCTTTGTGGGTAACTCGACCTTTCTCTCTGGCTGCCCTTAACATTTTTTCCTTCATTTCAACTTTGGTGAATCTGACAATTATGTGTCTTGGAGTTGCTCTTCTCGAGGAGTATCTTTGTGGCGTTCTCTGTATTTCCTGAATCTGAAAGTTGGCCTGCCTTGCTAGATTGGGGAAGTTCTCCTGGAAAATACCCTGCAGAGTGTTTTCCAACTTGGTTCCATTCTCCCCGTCACTTTCAGGTACACCAATCAGATGTAGATTTGGTCTTTTCACATAGTCCCATATTTCTCGGAGGCTTTGTTCATTTCTTTTTATTCCTTTTTCTCTAAACTTCCCTTCTCACTTCATTTCATTAATTTCATCTTCCATCACTGATACCCTTTCTTCCAGTTGATCACATCAGCTCCTGAGGCTTCTGCATTCTTCACGTAGTTCTCAAGCCTTGGCTTTCAGCTCCATCAGCTCCTTTAAGGACTTCTCTGCATTGATTATTCTAGTTATCCATTCGTCTAATTTTTTTTTCAAAGTTTTTAACTTCTTTGCCATTGGTTTGAATTTCCTCCTGTAGCTCGGAGTAGTTTGATCGTCTGAAGCCTTCTTCTCTCAGCTCATCAAAGTCATTCTCTGTCCACTTTGTTCTGTTGCTGGTGAGGAGCTGTGTTCCTTTGGAGGAGGAGAAGCGCTCTGCTTTTTAGAGTTTCCAGTTTTTCTGCTCTGTTTTTTCCCCATCTTTGTGGTTTTGTCTACTTTTGGTCTTTGATGATGGTGATGTACAGAAGGGTTTTTGGTGTGGATGTCCTTTCTGTTTGTTAGTTTTCCTTCTAACAGACAGGACCCTCAGCTGCAGGTCTGTTGGAGTTTGCTAGAGGTCCACTCCAGACCCTGCTTGCCTGGGTATCAGCAGCGGTGGTTGTAGAACAGCAGATCTTGGTGAACCGCAAATGCTGCTGCCTGATCATTCCTCTGGAAGTTTTGTCTCAGAGGAGTACCCGGCTGTGTGAGGTGTCAGTCTGCCCCTACTGGGGGGTGCCTCCCAGTTAGGCTGCTCAGGGGTCAAGGACCAACTTGAGGAGGCAGTCTGCCCATTCTCAGATCTCCAGCTGCATGTTGGGAAAACCACTACTCTCTTCAAAGCTGTCAGACAGGGACATTTAAGTCTGCAGAGGTAACTGCTGTCTTTTTGTTTGTCTGTGCCCTGCCCCCAGAGGTGGAGTCTACAGAGGCCGGCAGGCCTCCTTGAGCTGTGGTGGGCTCCACGCAGTTTGAGCTTCCCAGCTGCTTTGTTTACCTAATCAAGCCTGGGCAATGGCAGGCGCCCCTCCCCCAGCCTTGCTGCCACCTTGCAGTTTGATCTCAGACTGCTGTAATAGCAATCAGCAAGACTCCGTGGGCGTAGGACCCTCTGAGCCAGGTGCAGGATATAATCTCCTGGTGTGCTGTTTTTTAAGCCCATTGGAAAAGCGCAGTATTAGGGTGGGAGTGACCTGATTTTCCAGGTGCCATCTGTCACCCCTTTCTTTGACTAGGAAAGGGAACTCCCTGACCCCTTGCACTTCTCCAGTGAGGCAATGCCTCGCCCTGCTTCGGCTCACACACGGTGTGCTGCACCCACTGTCCTACACCCACTGTCTGGCACTCCCTAGTGAGATGAACCCGGTACCTCAGATGGAAATGCAGAAATCACCTGTCTTCTGCATCACTCATGCTGGGAGCTGTAGACCGAAGCTGTTCCTATTCGGCCATCTTGGCTCAACCAGGCCATCTTGGATCCACCCAAGTATTTTCTGGGTCTGGAGGGTCCTGGTTCTCTTATGGACTCAGCGATGTGAAGTCATAGAATGCTGAGGTGTGGTTAAACTTTGGTTTGATCTCATCCTCAGCCCGAACACCTTCCCCTCTCCCAAGGCAGCAGTGAAGGGATGGTTCATGGATACGACCTAGGGGAAGGAACAGGGACCCTGACAGTGTGTGCTTCCGGATTTCTGTCTCCAGAACTTGACTGCTCCTCACAACACATAAGGCAAAAACTGTCATAAATGTAAGGAAAGAATTTGCCACTGGAGGCTAGGGAGTTCAGGTTGCCATGTTTTGAAGCCTCCTGAAAACTCTAAGGTGGACATCCACTCCTGGAAAAACAGTGAACCCGGTATGTTTCTGGCTATGATTGAAAATTCTTGGTAAAAACAGACATCTGTTTAAGTGCATGGCTGTGTTTCCTGTAGCATTAGAGAAATTCCATGAGATTAGGAAGCATGAAGCCAGGGTGAATGCTCTGAGGGATCTGGTAGTTCTAGGAACTTCGGGGCCTTGGATTTAAGAACTTCATGGTGAAGACTAAATCAATTGAATCTCAGCATAAAGCTGAGGCATCGAATGGCTTCCCACTCCATGAAAGAGTTGCCTCGAGAGGTTCCGTATGTTGGTAACAGCAGAGGGCATTAAAATGAGTCTCTCTCAGTCTGGGAGCTGGATGGGAAAAAAAATCATGCCTGAAATTTCGCACCCACGTGCCGTTGTCACCTAGGTGAGGAGTTTACATTTTAATTCTCACAATCCCCAGGACACCCCTGTGCCTAGAGCCCTCGGGGTAATCCTTCCACTCTGGCTTTCTCCCCTCTATCTCTTTCTTGGGAAAATGTTTGCCCCATATTGAGTCAACACTGGAAGATCCACATTGGTTCATCTCTGATTTCCAACTTTTGAATTTGCCCTTACAATAAATTGAAGTTTCAGTGACTTGGTGCTTCAGGGACCCGTCCCCACTCTTCCCAAGGAGAACAAACCATGGTTACCATGAAGTACAATAGGTCACTAAAACGTATTCCTCCAGTCTTACTGAAACTTCATGCCCTTCTGTCAACATCTCCTGCTGGCCCCATCCCTGCTCCTCCCCACCTACCCATAGCCCCTGGTAACCACCTTTATACTTTTTCTATGAGACCAGCTTTTTAAGATTCCAGATATAAGTGAGGTCATACAATATTTGTCTTTCTGTGCCTGTCTTCTTTCACTTAGCATAATGCCCCACTAGTTATATCCACATTGTCATGAATGACAAAAATTCCTTCCTTTTAAAGGCTGTATTGTATTCCATTGTGTATATACACATTTTCTCTATCCATTCATCCATTGATAGACAGTTAGTTTGCTTCCATATCTTCGCTATTGGGAATAATGCTGAAATAAATGTGGGAGTGAATATAACTCTTCAGCAAATCAATGTCAGTTCCTTTGGATATATACCCAGAAGTGGAATTGCCAGATAATATGGTAATTCTATTTTTAGTTTTTGAGGAACCCCCATACTATTTTTTTAACAGCTGTACTAATTTACATTCCCATTAACAGTGTACAAGTGTTCCCTTTTTATCTACATCTTCATCAACACTTGTTATCTTTTGTCTTTTTGATAACAGTGATTCCAACAGGTGTGAGATTATATCTCATTGTGGCTTTAATTTGCATTTTCCTGATTCTTAGAGATGTTGAGCATTTTTCATATATCTGTTGGCTATTCATATCTCTTCATTTGAGAACTGTTCAGATCCTTTGCTCATTTTTAATTGAATTGTTTTCTTGCTGTTAAGTTGGTTGAATTCCTTATATATTTTTGATATTCTCACCTAATCAGATGTAAGGTTGAGAAATGATTGATGTTTATGTGTCGATCTAAATCCTCAGACCTTGCTGAACTCACTGTTATTAGTTCTTGGGTTTTTGTTGTAGATTCCTTGAGATTTTATACATAGACTACTATGGTGTGTGCAAATATTTCTTCATTTCTCGTCTGTATATCTTCTAGTTCTCTTGCCTTATTGCCCTGGCTAGAACTTCATTATGTTGAAGAGTGGTGAGAGTGGACACTTGTAATTGCTCCAAATGTTAGGGGAAAACATTCAGTTATCACCATTAAGCCTAAAATTGGCTATAGGTTTTTTGTAGATGATGAAGTGACACTCTAATCCTAGTTTGCTGAGTTTTTTAAAAATTATGAACAGGTGGTAAAAATTTCCAAATGCTTTCTTTGTGTCCCAATTGATGCAATTGTGTGAGTTTTCTTCTACAGCCTGTTAGCACAGTGGATCACACTGATTTACTTCCAAATGTGGAGCTAGTCTTACATGCTTGGAATAAACTTCACTTGGTCATGGTTTGTAATTCTTTAATATATTGCTGGATTCTATTTGCTTTCTTTTGTTGAAGATTTTGTGTCTATGTTCATGAGCGGCATTGGTTATTTCTTTTTTTGTATTGTCGTTGTCTGGTTTTGCTATCAGGATAATACTGGCCCCTTAAAATGAATTTGGAAGTGTTCTCTTCTCCACTATTTTCCAGAGATTATGTAGAATTGGTGTTCATTCTTTAAAAATTTGGTAATTCTCTGCATCTGAAAATTTAAAATTCCAACTTTCTTTTGGCATTTTAAAACTACACATTCAATTCCCCTAATAATTATAGAGCTATCCAAATTATCTATTTTGTCCTGGCTGAATGTTGGTAGTTTGTGCTTTTTGAGGAGTTGGTCTGTTTCACATAAGCTGTTGAATTTCTATGTGTAGAGTTGTTTGCACCATTTGCTCATTATCCGGTTCATGTCTGTGGGGTCTGTAGTGATATCCCCAAACTTGGTATCCATTCCTGAAGCTTATAGTTTGTATCCTTGTATCCTCTCTTTTTTTTCTTTGTTGGTCTAGCAAGAGGTTTGTTAATTTTACTGATTTTTTTTAAAGAACTAGATTTTTGTCTCATTTATTTTCTCTGTTTTTTTGTCTCTAATTTCACTGATTTCTGTTCTTATCTGGATTTTTTTCTTCTTCTGCTTATGTTGGGTTTGATATTTTGAATATATTTTTATAGCTTTGTATGTATTATGATTTATATTACATTTTAAGTATATTTTTATAGAGTTCCTAGTGATCTTTTATTGAATACCAGATAAAGAGTATAAAAAACTGAGAAAGGTTTTGAGTGATGTTACTTTCTTGCAGAGACCATTTGTTTTCCTTCTGCGGAACAGTTAGACAAGCAGCAGATCACATTGATCCAGTGAGGCATTAAGATAAGAGGCCAGGCTTTATTCTTTGTGAAGGAGTCTCTATTTCTGGCCTGTACTTCTCCCAGGATATAGCCTTGAGGGGTTTCAATAGAAAGCCTTAAGTTTTTACCAAGCCCTTTCTTATTAATCCTAAAATTAAATATTTATTTTCCAGAGCTACAAAACCTCCATAAACTCTGTTTTGCTTTAAAGGCTCTTCGTGGATGCTTTTTGCTTAGCTCCTTGTCCTCTTTCCCCAGGCAGTTTCATAATCTTCAAGGGAAGAGGAGCTGCTGCACACTGGACTCACTTCTCTGAGCTCTTCTTTTCCCTGGAAGCTTTGCCCTGCAAGCTCTGGCTGCCTTTGTCCCCCTAAAGTCTGATTTTCGGAAGGAACTGCCGATGCCTCAGCTGCTTTCTGCTTGTGCTCTTGTTCTCTCTGTCGCTAACGAATGGGCAGAGGCCCCACGGGAGGAGAGTGGAGCGCTGGCACCTGATGCATTCATTTCCCTTCTCACCAGGATCCAGGCACCTCCTGTCCTGGACACCTGGGTTTCTCTCTAGTGCTTTCAACTGCTGTTTTGTGTTAATTTTTTCTGGCTTTCCTACTTGTTCTCAGTGATTCTGTAGCTCAAATATGAGCTGTTCCATCAGAACCAGAAGAGGAGTCGCAATACGTATTTGAAAAATACATGAATAAATTATCTGCAAATTAAAAATAATCAGCTCTCCAGGAGTAGCTTCTATGGTGGGTGATGGCGACTATCTGAGGCTGGTGTCACAGGGGTAAAAGAGTTTACCAAGAAACTTGTAGGTTTTAAAAAAAAGGCAGATTTATTAAAGAAAGGAAGAAAGTACATTGCAAGAAGGCAATGGGCAGGCCAGGAGAAGAAGAGCTGACTGCAAGGAGACAAAGGCTTGCAGGGGATTTTACAGGATGGTTCCTGGGCTGTGTGCTGAAGAGGGCTGCATACAATACCTATAATGCCAAGGTTGCAGTGAGCTAACTTGCATTTTTCTATCAGCTGAGGGTCTGGTGATACCTGGGCATGGGAAGATGGTGAGCTATATGCACAGGAGGGCTGTGTGTGCTGGACTGTGAAGACATGCAGACTTGTAGCTTATCTGCTTTCTCTTTTTGCTTTCCCTTGGTCCTGCCACTCTGGCTCCTTTTCCCTGATTAGGACGCCACAGCTTCCATGTGTTTTGATTTGTTAGATCTGACATGGGCCAATGAATCGTTTTTTCTTTAACTATATACAATCCTATTTTTCCCCTCATATAAGCCAATCCTAATGGAATAGAATCATCCTTTTCAAAAGCTTTTTACCAGAGGTCTCCACACCATTCCCACATACAGCCTCCCATGCCTCACTCAGCTACAACCTGGCAAAAATCTCCAGCCCTGCAGAGACTGAGTGGTGCATTGAGTCCCTGATTGCTGTTTTCCAGAAGGATCCTGGAGAGGATGGTTACAACTGCTCTCTCCAAGACGGAGTTCCTAAGCTTCATGAACACAGAAGAGGCTGCCGTCACAAAGAAGCAGAAGGACCGCAGTGTCCTTGACTGCATGACGAAAAGACTGGATGTCAACAGTAACAGGCAGCTAGATTTCCAAGAATTTCTTAATTCAAAATTGGCAGCCTGGCTGTGCATTGCCATGACTCCCTCCTCAAGGCTATCCCACCCTACAAGCAGACCTGAGGGCCCCTTCGGCCTGGCCTCCAAAGCCACCCCCTTTCCTTCCAGCTTCCTGTCACCATCTCCTCCTCACAGCGCACACGTCCCCTGAGCCCAGCACACCCACCTCCTCTGGCAGGCCCCGTCTGCGGGTAGAAATAAAACAGTTTTCACTCGCATCGGTGTGAAGAAACCACCAAACAGGCTTTGTGTGGCAACAAGGCTGTTTATTTCACCTGGGTGCAGGCGGGCTGAGTCTGAAAAGAGTCAGTGAAGGGAGATAGGGGTGGGGCCGTTTTATAAGATTTGGGTAGGTAAAGGAAAATTACAGTCAAAGGGGGGTTGTTCTCTGGCAGACAGGAGTGGAGGTCACAAGGTGCTCAGTAGGGGAGCTTTTGAGCCAGGATGAGCCAGGAGAAGGAATTTCACAAGATAGTGTCATCAGTTAAGGCAGGAACAGGCCATTTTCACTTCTTTTGTGGTGGAATGTCATCAGTTAAGGCAGGAACCGGCCATCTGGATGTGTACGTGCAGGTTACAGAGGACATGATGGCTTAGCTTGGGCTCAGAGGCCTGACAACATCACATTTTTAAAACATGAAAAAAAAAAAGCTTTTTATTAACTACTATGCTTAATTCAACTCCTTACTTCATATGTAGAGTTGATATAGCTGAATGCCTGCTGGATAAGTCAATAAAGGAAACCCTGACACTGCCACTTTGCAATGATAAAATAACTCATCAAATTGAAGATTTAACTGCAAAAATAAAAACTGAGTAAACACAGTCTCTTCCCATACATTTGGACAAATCTACAGACATCGCTGAACTTCTGGTATTGCTCTAGCACCAGCCCCAGCTAATTATTGGAAAAGGGTTTCTTTATAAGTGAATGGTTGGCAACAAACCAAAGTGCTGTCATCTCATAAACCGGACACTGAAAAGATGTGCAAAACAAGTACAACAATGCCACTCTTCTCACTTAGATGTTTTGTTTTTAGAAAACTTATTTTTTTGTAAAAATATGCTATTTCATGTTAACATGCAATGGGCTTATTATTTTTAGTGACTTCCTAAAATAAATCTATTTTTAGATTTCTCAGTTTTAATTTCTCAGGTAGCAACTATCAACAGATAAAAGCCACATAAGCAAATGCTCTTAGGGGTTTTGAGACCAAAGTGTTTGAGAATCACTGTCCTAGAGTTTTAAAACATTGGAAAGGGGAGGGGAATGTGTGCCCCTGTCATTAACAGTATCCAGCTGAGAGGGAGGCTCGGGCTGACTGACTCGGGGTTCTATTGGAACACAGCCAGGCCTGTCCATCATGTATTGTCTGAGGCTGCTTCCTGCTGTCATGGGAGAAACTTTTGGGCGGATGCTGCTGGGAGCCGGTCAGACTGGGCAGACTGGATGAGAACAGGAGGATGAGAATGAGCAAAGGCACCCACGAGGAGAACAGGAGGAAAACCCACGCGTTTGGGGGCGACTAGAAATGCGCAGTGAGCCTTGGGGTCCCCTGTGCTGCCCTCAGGCTGCGTTTGCCTTGAGTGAAATATTTTCTCCAAAAGGCAGAGGAGAGGACAAAGCCCCCTGTGCATCTCCATTCTCCACAGCGTCCCCAGGATGGCAGGAGGAGGTCCCCGAGACCTGCACAAGCTGTGTTTGACCCAAGGGGACTTTTTCCTCTTGAGGAGGTTTGCTGGGTCATGTCAGTGATGAGGTTTAAGGACAGAGCCCGGGACCCTCAGCAACCTGGATATGGCCAGACGGAGCTGGAAGCTTCTCACTGGCCGAGCTCTGGTCCCTTCCCCAAAACTGAAGGGTCACTACCCTATCCTAATCTCAGCTCGACTCATGCCAGGAGGACTCAGTAGTAGACTGTCCTACCACTGGGGGACACACTATTGTGTAACTGAGGGACACTAGGCTGTATCTGGGTGGACACTGCCCTGTTACTAGGGGACACTAGTGAGTAACTGGGGACACTGCCCTGTACTGGGGAACACTATCCTATTATCCTGTTACTGGGGGACTCCAGCTTATAACTTGGGGACACTATAATGGGGGACATTGCCCTGCAATTGGGGGACATTATCCTGTTACTGGGGGACACTATCTAGTAACTGGCGATACTACCTTATAATGGGGGGACAATACTGTATAACTGGGAGACACTATGAGGGGACATTGCCCTGTAATTGGGGGACACAGCCCAGTAACTGGGGGGACATTGCCCTATAACTGATGGACGTCACCCTATAACTGTGGGGACTTACCCTATAACTGGGGAGACATTCACCTATAACTGGGGGACATCACCCTATAACTGGAGGGACATTCACCTGTAACTGCGGGGACATCACCCTATAACTGTGGGGACATCACCCTATAACTGGGGGACATTACCCTGTAACTGGGAGACATTACCTCATAACTGGGGACACTATAATGGGGGAACATTGCCTTATAACTGGGGACACTACCCTGTAACTTGGGGATACACTATGCTATGACTGGGGGGACACTGCCCTGTAACTGACGGGATGCTATCCTGTAACCAGAAGATACTAACCTATGACTGAGGGACAGTATCCTGTAACTGGGGACACTGCCCTGTAACTGGGGGACACCACCCTATAACTTGAAGGTTGGGGACCAGGGTCTGGTGCCCCTGAGCTCAGCTCCTGCAGGTGGGAAGTTTCGGAGCCTCCGAGGGTAATTCCACAGGATGGGGCTGCCTTCAGGGTCCCAGCCTCACCTGATCATCTTTCGGGGGACACACTCCCCACCCCGTTGCCACACATCTGGGGTGCAGAAGGCAGCCAGAAGCCTCCAGCTCCCATCCAAGGCCTAAGGAGAATCTCAGGTATCCTGCTGGGTGCTCCCTGAGAAGGTGTGGGGTGCCGGCCACCCCAGTGCACTCAGACCTATCCGGGCAGGGGGCATCCATGATGTGACGTGGGTAACAGACTCTGGAGGAAGTGACGGAGAAGACAACAACGGTGGTGACCACTCCGCCCGACAGCACCTGCCGAGTGCCCCCCACTCTCTACTATCCCGACAGCACCTGCCGAGTGCCCCCCACTTTCTGCTATCCCGACAGCACCTGCTGAGTGCCCCCCACTTTCTACTATCCCAACAGCACCTGCTGAGTGCCCACCACTTTCTACTATCCCAACAGCACCTGCCGAGTGCCCCCCACTCTCTATCCCGACAGCACCTGCCGAGTGCCCCCCACTCTCTACTATCCCAACAGCACCTGCCGAGTGCCCCCCACTTTCTACTATCCAGACAGCACCTGACGAGTGCCCCCCACTCTCTACTATCCCGACAGCACCTGCCGAGTGCCCCCCACTTTCTACTATCCAGACAGCACCTGCCGAGTGCCCCCCACTTTCTGCTATCCCGACAGCACCTGCCGAGTGTCCCCCACTCTCTACTATCCCGACAGTACCTGCCGAGTGCCCCCCACTTTCTGCTATCCAGAGATCACCTGCCGAGTGCCCCCCACTCTCTACTATCCAGACAGCACCTGCCGAGTGCTCCCCACTTTCTACTATCCAGACAGCACCTGCCGAGTGCCCCCCACTTTCTACTATCCAGACAGCACCTGCCGAGTGTCCCCCACTCTCTACTATCCAGACAGCACCTGCCGAGTGCCCCCCACTTTCTGCTATCCCGACAGCACCTGCCGGGTGCCCCCCACTCTCTACTACCCAGACAGCACCTGCCGAGTGGCCCCCACTTTCTGCTATCCAGACAGCACCTGCCGAGTGCCCCCCACTCTCTACTATCCAGACAGCACCTGCCGAGTGCCCCCCACTTTCTGCTATCACGCCACTTAGTACTGCTATGACCTAGAGACGGTGAGACCAGGACGGACCAAGGAGGCCTCAGGCAGCAACCCCCTGGGGGTCATCCCCAGTGGCGGCACACTGGGAGGGGCAGGGGCTGCTGGGGGCCACTTCGGCTCCAGGCGCATCACAGTAGGAAGGCTTCCTGGTGGCCCAGGACAGAGGGAAATCTACAGCCCTGGCTTAGGGAAAGCTGGACAGTGAGAGGAGACAGAGCGGGGACAGGGAAAGAAAGGCTGCGCAGACCTGCCTCTGAGCACGGACAGGGGAAGAAAGGCCGCGCAGACCCGCAGAGATGGCAAGGTGGGAGGATCACTCCCTGTACCCCAGCCCAGGGTCCCCAGTCTCCTCCTGGGAAATTCACCCTCAGCTGTGGTCTGTGTCCCAGCCCGGGCCCTGGTTCTGGTGTGGGGCTCTAGGTGAGGCCGGGAAGCAGGAGTGTCCCAGGCAGAGGGGCCAGGCATGGGGGAGAGAAAGAGCGGACACCCGGTGGGCAGCACAGATCCCAAACCCACTCCACCCTCCTGGAGGCTCTGGCCTGTGCACCCATCTTCGTCTCATCTTCACCCTGCAAGGATGGGAGGCTGAGACTCCCTGGGGCAACCCGGGAGAGAGGTTCCAGGACCAAAGGGAGCTCTGGAGAGGACAGAAAAGCCGCTCCTCACCCCATTCCATAAACAGACAAAGGTGCCCAGAATGGCATGAAGATCAGCAGGAAGGGGGACCCACAGTGCCCCGCCCCTGCCCCACACCTGGCCCCATGCCTAGATGGGGTGGTTCTCCCACAGGACAGGAGTAAGGCCGACTGGTCCCCAGACTCCCAGGAAGAAAGCTCTGCAGGGACCATCTCCCCAGAACCTTCTGGAACCCAGGACAGGAAGGTGTGTGTGGGTGGGAGAGGAGGTCTTCTCTCCTTCATTTTCTGCTCATGACACCCCTCCCTTCCCGGGAGCTACTGTTCTTGTTCCTGCAGCAAAGATGCCACATGGGGCGGCGGTTGGAACCCTCCTACCCAGGCGGCTTCCTTCGGAGAATGCCAGACTTCGCGGGGAAGCACACGCTGGCGGGAGGTCAAAATCATGTGCATTGGATTCCAGCCTCTTTTTAAGCCCAGGCTTTATTCCAGCCTCTTTTTGAGGAATTTGACTGAAAAGTTCCCTCCCTCTCGGCTGATGCGCCGTCCCATCCTGGGCTCCTAGTGTAGGGCTCCTACCCTTGGCTCCAGCAATGCTGATGATGAGGTGCTGGGGTCCCCGAGGACAGGAGGCCTCCAGGAAGGAACCGGCCTCAGTCCACGCCGTCCAGGGACTGTGGCTCTGCCCTCTCGAGCTGTAGCACCTGGAAAGAGAGGCCTGTGACACCACAGCCCCGCAAAGACGGACTGTGGGGCTGTTGAAACACTGGCACGCGCCAAAAGCGGGTCACAAGTCCCAGAGGTGAAAAAGTAAATTACCAGAGTCCCCACCGGATGCTGGGCATGTGTGCTGGAAAAGCCTGGAGGGGCGGGTCCAGAACACGCATAGCTGTCACCGCAGATGACAGCAGCGTCTCCACCTTTACCTGCAGCTGTCTCTGATGCTCCCACATGCGTCACTCTTTTGGCTGCATAGTGTCTGAACCCCCTTCCTGATCTGGGGGAGCCCGCCCCTGAGTACATCTTGGTGGGAGCCAAGCCCCCACCTCCCACTACAGAGGCCAGGGCTGGGGCAGCTCCCTCTCCTGCCCTGGGTGGCCAGATGACAGGGCCCATCACCCGAGGCTTGGCCACTCCACTGCCTGGTGACCCAGGGACACTGGGACTCAGGGATGGCAGAGCAGATTGGCAGCCAGCCCAGGCTGGGTGTGGCGTGTGGGCTCCGTCCAGCCACAGCAGGGGATATAGGGCAGCAGCCACCTGGCCTGAGTCCCAGCTTTCCAGACCCTGTGACCCCTGCCCTCCCTTCCACCCTCTAAGTCACTCTTTGAGCAAGTTCCATTCCACGGAAATCAGCCAGATACAGTATCTCTTCCTTACAACCATGCAGCCCCAAACGTCTTCTAGTCCCAAATGTCAGCATTCCTCAACCTTGGCACCACCAACACGTGGAACAAAGAATTCTCTGCTGGGTGTGGGGTTGGGAGGGGCCCGTCCTGCACACAGTAGGACATTCAGCAGCATCCCTGGGCTCCACCCACGGGATGCTGGGAGCACAGACCCCAGCCCAGTCATGATAACCAAAATCATCTCCAGTCATCGCCTAATGTCTCCTCGGGGGGGTCAATGGTCCCAGATGTAGAACCCCTGCCACTGATCCACCCTCGTTTTACAGGCCACCTGCTCAGAGATGCTGTCACCAATCATGAGGTATAAAGCGGCATCTTGTGGCCTCTAGCTCAGCAGAGGCGGGTTTTCCTCATGTCCTTAAGGAAGAGTTCAAGACATCTTCCTGATTAGAAGGTTACTACTCTGTGGTCATACAGCACCTGTGTGTGCCTCTGTTGTGCACTGATCACACTGTGCTATGGTCTCACAGGTGCTGGAAGGACACTAGGTGTCCTCTAGCTCAGTGTAGACTCCTCAGGATTTATCACTGTTTTTAATTTTTTTAATTTAGATTTTGTTTTGCGACAGGCTCTGGCTCTGTCACCTAGGCTGGAGTGCAGTGGCACGATCACAGCTCACTGCAGCCTCCATCTCCTTGGCTCAGGTGATTCTCCCTCCTCAGCCTCCCAAGTAGCTGGAACCACAGGTGTGCACCACCACGTTTGGCTAATTGTTGTATTTTTTGTAGAGATGGGGTTTTGCCATGCTGCCCAGGCTGGTCTCCAACTCCTGGGGTCAGGTGATCCTCTCTAAAGTGCTGGGATGGCAGGCGTGAGCCATTGCAGCCGGCCTCTGATTTATCATTGTTGACAGTGACTCACTGGCCGGCTCTCTCCTCTCGTCAGATGATCCCCTGCGCTAGGGAGGCCATGGCCAAGCTGCTCTGTCATGGCTCCCAAACTGGCTTTGGAAAAGGGGGCCTATCCTTTTTCATTGATTGTATTGTCCTTTCTTGATTCTATTAATAATTAATTAGAAAAAGAAAAGGAAAGCAGGGTGGGTTGGAAGCCATGACGCCATCTGGATACCCCGGCTACTTAGAAACGACAGTGATTGTCACCATACTCATAGAGGGGTGTCCAGCTGCTAATTTTAGTTTATGTAATGCCAGCAAATAGAGCCTAGCCAAAAGGAGTGCACGCCAGACTCTAAACACACTCAGCAATTAGTGTAGCCATTGTGGAAGGCAGTGCAGAGATTCCTCCAAAGATTAAAAATAGAACTACCCTGCGATCCAGCCACCCCACTACTGGGTATAACTGACAGGAAATGAACTCATCTGCCGACGAGACATCTGCACGCCCGCGTTCACCACAGCGCCATTCCCAACAGCACAGCCGTGGAATCAGCCTGAGCGCGCACCGATGGATGAGTGGATAGAGAAAGTGCGGTGCACACACAGTGGAGAACTATGCAGCCTTAGGAAAGAAGGAAATTCTGCCATTTGCAACAATACGGATGAACCTACATGAACATCTTAAAGGGAAATAAGCCAGGCAGAGAAAGACAAATACCGCATGGTCTGATTCGTCTGTGGAATCTTGAAAAGGTGATCTTGTGGAAGCAGAGAGTGCGATGGTGGCTACCAGGGGCTGGTGGGTGGGGAGATTGTTGGTCAAAGGCCACAAAAGAAGTAAGTTCAACAGATCCAGTGCATGACATGGTGACTGTAGTTAATATAGGAAAATTACTAAGAGAGTAGATTTTAAGTGCTCTTACCACACACAAATAATAGGCGTGTGGGGTAAGGCACGCACATGTGAAATAGCTTGACTTAGCCATTCCACTGTGACACACATATCGAAATGTCATGTTGGACACCATCAATATATAGAACTTTTATTTGTCAACACGAAAAAAGTAAATTTAAAAAACGCTTTAAACATACTTGTCCCTTTGCAGAAAGGAGGACAGTAAAAAAGTCACTGTGTATATAAGAAAGTTTTTCAATCCTTCATGGAAATAACCTCACATTTCTTCTACAGACATGAAACATGGAGAGAGAAACATTTCTGCTGGATTTACCTGATTTTCTATGCACCGAAACTGCCAAGGCCAGCTTGTGTTGTACAGAAATGGTCGCAGATCAAACCTGTTGTCCTCAGGGCTGTAGTTCTCGGCGTGGTACGCGGGTGTGAGCGTGGTCATCTTGTGTCTGTTCATGGAGTACTTGGAGAAAAACCGCTTCACTTTGTCAGCGACCTGGTGGGCGTGCAACACACGAGCTTCATGTTACCAAAACTGGAGAGACTCCAGGCCGGAATTCCCATGCTGGATCACACAAGCAAATGACTAATGGGTTACTCCCCGCACAGGACCTTCCACGATGGCAGGTGTGGGGGATGCCCATGCTCAGGCCGGGGACGCTGGCCGAGCTATGAAACCGGGGTCCCCCTGCCTCTGATGCTATGAAACCGGGGTCCCCCGCCTCTGATGCTATGAAACTGGGGTCCCCGCCTCTGATGCTATGAAACCGGGGTCCCCCTGCCTTTGATGCTGTGAAACTGGGGTCTCCCTGCCTCTGATGCTGTGGCATGCTGCCTTGGGAGATCTAAGACAAATCCTGCGAAGATTTATTTCACAAGGCTTCCAGGAGGTTCCATGGGACTACAATGCTTGTGGGCTTCAGCCCCAGCAAGACTCACAACAGGCAGAAAAGCAATACTATTCTGACCCTGAAGTTTACATTCTATCCTCAAAAAAAGGGAGGGCTTGTTTCATGTCGTGTTTACCTGGCTGTGGGTGAGCCTCACTCAGATTAACTTGGGGCCAGCAGAAGATGAGAGTGGGTAAAAATAACTGAAAAGTGTTACTGTGTGAGATACAGTTTTATTACGTTAGGGTCACACTGTTATCTACTTGTTCCTACAGGTTAAACCGGCCTCTGCAAAGGGGACATTACCTAACTGGCCTCCCTCTGTGATGCGTCTCACGGGCTTTACCTGTCTCGGGGTGCAGATGTGTCTCCACATGCCGAGGAGTTTGCAGAACATGCTGTAGGGCCCCATCTTGGCCACCTTCCTGAGTTTCCCATAGACTGAGAGCTCCGCATATGTCATCCCCATATCTTCCTGTGCACAACAAAAATCCGTTTCACGATGACAGCAAGTCACAGCGGGGGGAGAGCCTAAAGCTTCTTTTGGAGATGGGAACCAGAGACCAAGGAGGCGATACTTTCCCAGAGAGGCAGGAGCAGAGGTGGGCTTTACTCCCCATCGCTAGTCAGCCAGTAAGGAGGTAGCATTTGGAAAACAGCAACGAAGAACCAGGCATTTGGTTTGGAGGACCGTAACAGGTGAACGGTGGCTCACCAAGGAGCGCTCATGTCTGAAGGCCCAGTTCCTGGGGATGTGACTTTATTTGGAAAAAGAGTGTAGGCTAGGCTGGGCATAGTGGCTCACACTTGTAATCCCAGCACTTTGGGAGGCCGAGGTGGGAGGACTGCTTGAGCCCAGGGGTTTAAGGCCAGCCTGGGCAACATGGCAAGACCTTGTCTCCACAAAAAATAACAAACTAGCTGGGTGTGGTGGTGTGTGCACCTGCAGTCCCAGCTACTTGTGGGTGCTCAGGTGGGAGGATCACCTGAACCTGGGACAACAAGGCTGCAGTGAGCCGAGATTGCAGCTCTGCACTCCAGCCTGGGTGACAAAGCCAGACCCTGTCTCTAAAAAAAAGAAGAAGAAGAAAAGAGAAAAGGATAAAACGTCTTTGCAGATGTAATTAAGTAAAGAATCTGAAGGTGAGATGACTCTGAATGTGGGGTGGGCCCTGCATCCAATGACATCCCTTATGAGGGCCAGGAGGACACGTGGAGAAAGGGAGGAAGCCGCGGGAAGAAGGAAGCAAAGGATGGAGTGATGCAGCCACAAGCCAAGGAACACCTGGAGTCCCCAGAAGACGCAAGAGGCAAGAAAGGATCCCCTAGAGCAGGGGTCACCAACCCCCAGGCCATGGATAGGTACTGGTCCCTGGCCTGTCAGGATCTGGATCCCAGAGCAGGAGGTGAGGGGAGGGGCGAGTGAGCATCACCGCCTGAACTCCGCCTCCCGTCAGATCCTCGGTGGCACAGATTCTCATAGGAGTGCGAGCCCTGTTGTGAACTGCGCAAGCGAGGGATCTAGGTTGCATGCTCCTTATGAGAATCTACCACCTGATGATCTGAGGTGGAACAGTTTCAACCCAAAGCCATCTCCAACCCTCTGTTTGTGGAAAACATTGTCTTCCATGAAACCAGTCCCTGGTGCCAAGAAGACTGGGGACCACTGCCCTAGAGCCTTCGGAGGGACCAGGACTCTGCCAACACCTTGATTTCAGACCCTGGCCTCTGGAACTGTGAGGGAAGCAATTCCTGTTGTTTTACGCCACTGGGTCATTAGTGACAGTAGCTCCACAAATCATCCATGGAAGGTGTGGCTCATGGAGCAGATGCAGCCTGTCTGCTGTCCTCCTGAGCCCGTGCCCTGAAGTGTGGGGGACTCAGAGAAGAAGAGGGCCGAGGGCTCACTGAAATCTGGGCCATGTTGGAGGCCACAGGGTGCCGCTGGTATCACTATCACAGCGCCAGGCAACAAATGCTTCAAGCCAGGCTCAGAGGAGCCGATTTTACCCCGAGGCTCATACAACCCAGGCCCTTTCCATTGTTCAAGACCTGCTCCCATTCCCTCTTATTCCTACCACACCCCAGGGCCATCATCAGACAGTATGGCCAGAGCCACCGCTGGGCCTTCTTGTCCGTCCCTCCAGGGGACGCTAAGTGTTTTCACTGCAGTGGCCACGTCTGTGTTGCTCACCACAGGGTCCCCAGCACCTGATGGGTTGCGCACAAGTGGCTGCTTGGCTGGTTTCTTTCCCATGAAGTGAGCATTTTCCAGTGTAACATTTAATTCCTTCAATTCAACAATAATAGCTGGAGACTTCAATACCCCACTTTCAATAATGGACAGAACAACTAAGATGAAAAATCAACAAGGAAACAGAAGATACGAACAACTCTGTCAACCAGGGAGGCCTGGCACACGCCTGCAGGGCACTGCACCCAGCGGCGGCGGAACCCACCTTCCTCCCAAGGGCACACGGGACGCTTCCCAGGTCAGACCATCTGCTGAGCCACGAGAGAAGCCTCAGACAACTTTAAATGTTGAAGTCATACAAAGTTGCTTTCTTACCACATTGGAATAAAAGTACAAATTCAGTAACAGAAATTTTGGAAATTCATGGATACGTGGAAATTAAAGAGCGTACTCCTAAATAATCAATGGATCAAGGAGGAAGTCACCAAGGGAATCAGAAAATACTTTGATAAATGAAATGAAGACACAACAGACCAAAACATGTGGGAGGCACTGAATGCAGTGCTAGGAGGGAAATTTGTAGCTATAAACACCTACCTTAAAAAAGAAAAAAGATCTCAAATCAATAACCTAACTTTCCACCTTGAGATACTAGAAAAAGAAGAGCAAATGAAACCCAAAGCCAGCACGAGGAAGGAAATGACAGAGATCAGAGGGAAATTAATGAAAGACAATAGAGAAAATCAACAAAACAAAAAGTTATGCTTGGAAAGATTAAAAAAAAAAATTGACAAACCTTTAGCTAAAATGACCAAGAAAAAAGAGTGAAGACTCAACTAAAATCAGTAATGAAAGACAGACACCTTACAGACCTTATAGAAATCAATGGATTGGCCAGACGCGGTGGCTCACGCCTGTAGTCCCAGCACTTTGGGAGGCCGAGGTGGGTGGATCACCTGAGGTCGGGAGTTCGACACCAGCCTGACCAACATGGAAAAACCCCATCTCTACTAAAAATACAAAATTAGCCAGGCGTGGAGGTGCATGTCTGTAAATCCCAGCTACTCGGGAGGCTGAGGCAGGAGAATTGCTTGCTTGAACCCGGGAGGCGGAGGTTTCAGTGAGCCAAGATTGCACCACTGCACTCCAGGCAGCCTTGGCAACAAGAGCAAAACTCCATCTCAGAAACAAAACAAAACAAAACAAAATAAATTTTTGGATCATCAAGAAAGACAGGCGCGCATCACTGAATGACAGGGATACGTTCTGAGAAACACATAGCCAGGCCACTGCATCGTGTGAACATCCTCAAGGCACTTACACACATCCAGATGGTCTAGCCTCCTATGCACCTGTGCTCCATGGTACAGCCTGAGCTCCTAGGCTACACACGCGCACAGCATGTTGCTGTACTGAATACTCTGGGCCAGTCTAACACAATGCTAAGTATTTATGTATCTAAGTGTAGAAAAGGGACGATAAAAATACAGTAGAAAGGGTAAAAGATGGGACACCTGCATAGGGCACTTCCCAGGACTGGAGCTTGCAGGACTGGAAGCCGCTCTGGGTGAGTCAGGGAGTGAGGGGTGGGTGAATGGGAAGGCCTGGGATGCTACTGTGCTACTGTGGGCTTTCCAAGCACTGTAAACTTAGGCTACAGTCAATTAATACAAATATATTTTTCTTCCTTCAATAATAAATTAACCTTAGCTTATTGTAACTTTTATACCTTATACACTTTTCTTGTTTTTGTTTGTTTTGTTGTTTGTATTTTTTTGGTAGAGACGGGGTTTCACCATGTTGGCCAGGCTGGTCTTGGAACTCCTGACCTCAGTGATTTGCCCACCTCAGCCTCCCAAAGTGCTGGGATTACAGGCATGAGCCACCATGCTCAGCCTTACCTTATAAACTTTTTAATTAAAAAAAAATTGTTTGACTCATGTAATAACAGCTTAAAACACAAATACATTGTCAGCTGCCACACACAAGAATTAACTCAACTGGCTCACAGACCTAAACATAAGGACTAAAACTATAAAACTCTTGGAAGAAATTATAGGAGCAAATCCTTGTGACCTAAGGAAGTTGGAGGGTCACGGATCTAATTATAAAAATATTTTTTCTTATTCTATAAGCTTTTCTCTATTAAAAAAATGATTTTTTTTATTTTGCTTTTTAACATTTTTTGTTAAAAAACTAGAACACAAACACATCCATCAGCCTGGGCCTGCCCTGGGTTAGGATCATCAGGCCTGGCAGAAATTCTCTCCAGCTGCGATGGCATGTCCTTGTAAATCGGAATCTTAAGGAGGTTACTAAAAAGCTCTGAGCACTAATACATGAGCTCAACAAGGTGCAGGGTATATGGTCAATATGCAAAAATCAACTGTGTTTCTCTATAAACTAGCAATGAACAATCTACACATGAAATTAATAAAACAATTCCACTCACCAGAGTATCAAAAACAATAAAATATTTTGAAATACATTTGGCAAAAGAAGTGCAACCTTAAATTCTGAGAACTAGAAAAAACACTGTTGAAAGACATTAGAGGCCGGGCTCAGTGGCTCACTCCTGTAATCCCAGCACTTTGGGAGGCCAAGGCGGGCGGGTTACTTGAGGCCAGGAGTTCGAGGCCTCATGTTCTGGCCAACATGGTGGAACCCCATCTCTACTACAAATACAAAAAACTTAGCGAGGCATGGTGATGCACACCCATAATCCCAGCTACTCCGGAGGCTGAGGTAGGAGAATCGCTTGAGCCAGGGAGGTGGAGGTTGCAGTGAGCTGAGATTGTGCCACTGCAACTCCAGCCTGGGCAACAGAGTGAGACATTGTCTAAAAAAAAAAAAAAAAAAAAAAAAAAATTAGAGACAACTTAAATAAGTAAGACATTCCATGTCCCATGTTCATGGATCAGAAGAGTTTTTATGATTAAGATGGCGAAACTCCCCGAACTCCAAACTGATCTACAGTGTCATGCAGTCCCTGTCAAAATGCAAAAGCTTTTTTTTCTCCAGAGATTGACAAGCTGATCTCAAAATTCATATGGATGTTCAAGAGGCTCAGAGTACCCAAAATCCTTCCTACAGAGTTATAATAATCAGGACAGTGTGGGACCAGCATAAGGAAAAACAGAAAAGATCTATGGAACAGAATTGAGTGTCCAGAAATAAATCCTACATTTACAACAAGGGTGCCAAGATACATCACTGGGGGAAAGGATCATCCTTTCAGCAAATGGTGCTGGGACCACTGGATATTCCCATGCAAAGGAATGAAACTGAAGCCCTTCCTCATACCACACACAAAAGTAACTCAACTAGATCACAGACCTAAATGTAAGGACGAAAACTAGAAAACGCTTGGAAGAAACTATAGCAGCAAGTCCTGGTGACCTAAGAGGCTGGAGTGTCATGGATTTTATCATAAAAAGCCCACAGCCACTTCCCCCAGCATCCACTAAGCTACCAACCACAGCCTGGGCCTCATCACGAAGGGCCAGCATGCAGTGGAGGAGTCGAGGGTGATTCTCCTCCTACATCGCTCTAAAACACGAGCAGAGATGCCCCTCCTGCCTGCGAGGAACTTGCGTTCCTCCGCCCGCCATCTGCTCTCCCTCCCCTCCCACCATGTCATCCTCTTTCTGGGGCGCCAACCATGAGGAAGTGAATTGAAGTGTCAAAGGCCAGGGATGTGACTGACACTGAGCCCTGGGCACCCAGGCCAGGGACCCAGTGACAGCGATGCAGCACAGTTCCTGGGGTCAGGAGGGAGGTAGGAAGAGCCAGCACCACCACACAGGAGGTGGGGAGGAGGGCAGGAAGCATCGTGGCAAAGCCACCGCCATTACCTCGTCAGTCTGGGACACCTGTCCATCAGCCAAGGGCTCCAGCTCTGCAGTGGCCGGCGCCAACAGGATGCTGTGGCCAAAACACACAGAGGTCGGTCAGTGCAGCTGCGAGGGTGGTGTGAGCTCTGGGAGAGAATCCCCAGACTAAGTTTCCCGAGTACGCTGGTCCCGGCCACTCCGTTCACCGTGGGTAGGACGTCACCAAGGCTTGCGGTGCTGGGCTTTCCAGCGGGGGTGAGCATCCTGGGCTGAGGAGTGTGGGCACTGGTGTGGCCTCACGACCCCAGGAGGAGAGGCAGAGATGGAGGCACAGTGAAGGGCCAGTCCACTGGGCACCGGGCACACCTGGGTCGAGGGGACTCTGCTGTAGGGAATGTCAATGGCCTGTGCACTGCGCCACATTGAGGAGCACCCCTGGCCTCTACCTGCTAACACCCAGCACACCCCGTGTGGCGAAGCTGACTAAGCATGTCTGCAGACGTTGCCTGATGTCCCCTGGGGGGCACAGTCACTCCAGTGAGGATAAGCAAAGAAGAAAACACATTCCCGTGGCAGGGAACCTCGGCAAAGGCCGAAGAAAGGTCCAGACACTGATCCATCTGCAGTCACTGCTAAAGCACAGGCGCTCTGCTCAGATGTGGCGAGCCTCGGCCTGCCAAGCATCGGCATGGGGATGGCAGGGAAGGGAGGCAGGGCAGGCGGGGGAGGCAGGAGGCCACAGCTCCGTGATCTGGCCGGAGCCGGGGGGCTGTGGAGGCACCACAGGAAGAAAGGGAGGCTTGGTTGCAGGCCTCAAGTGCCAGCTCAGGGGCAGGACCATTCAGCAGGCAACAGGAGCTACGAAGGAGCCTGAGTGTGGGCCAGGGTGGCCGGGGCCGTGCTGGGAGAGGAGCCCCGTGGCTGCGGAGCCACAGCCCGTGAGCACACTCACCTCTGCAGGGCAGGAAGCTGGAAGCGCTGGATGCAGAACTGGACGAAGACCCTGAGGTCCGTCTTGCTGATCCCGCCTATGGGGTTGATGTCCGCACTGGAGCAGTCGTACTTGGTCAGGTAGCCCAGGAGACTGCAGGGAGAGGGAGAAAGAGCGCGGGTTCCCAAGGGGCCGCAGACTCCATCAACCCTGGCCAGCCAGGGAGTTGCTTCTTCCAGGGGCCCTGAAGCCAGAAGTGTGGCATATTCAAGCATCCCGGAGAAGTCCCAGAGCAACCCGCAAAGGTGGCAGAGGCTGCAGAGGACCCAGGAGGGCCTTTGAGTGCACCAGAGGAAACGCCGGGGATGGCAGGCAGATTTCGGGGGTCACCAGCACGGAGCTGGGAGCAGTCGTCTGAACAGAGCTGAGGGACAGAGGTCTTGGGGTGTTGGAAGTGAGCAGGGACTGGACACACGTGGACACTCTGCTGCCCGGGTGGCCGCGGGCCCCTCCCCTGCCTGTCAACTCTGAGGCCTGTGGTCGGCAGAAGAATCCATCCCTCACTAAGGTGCCCACGTCCTAATCCCCAGAACCTGTGACTCTGTCACCTCTCAGGGCCAAAGGGACTTTGCAGATGGACTCAGCTGGGGACTTGAGATGTGGGAGTGATGCTGGATTGCAGGGTGGGCCTGAAATGCAATCACAGGGGTCCTTAAAAGAAGGGGGTGAAAGTGAGAGTCGAGGGAGCCCTGACTGCAGGGGAAAGGCAGAGACGCGAGGCCGCTGGTGGTGAAGACGGAGGAGGCGTCGTGAGCCAAAGAAGGCGGGACTCCAGAGGCTGGAAATGGCGGGAAACAGATTGTCTCCAGGGCCTCCAGAAGGAACCCACTGTGTCCACACCTTCACTTGAGCCAGGGGACCCATACTGGACCTGTGTCCTACAGAACTGAGGGACCATAAATGTGTGTTGTTGAAGGCACAAACTTTGTGATCCTGGGTTACAGCCGTCCTTCTCCACCCCACCCCGCTGCCAACGCTGGTGCAGGCCTCCAGGTTCTCCACGGGACTCCCGGCTGACCACCCATCTCCTCCATACCAGGCCAGGCCAAGCCTTTCCACAGTCTGAATCCCCTCAATGGTGCCCTTGACCTTGCAAGGCCTTCCAGGCTGGCCCCTGCCTATCCCACCAGATGCATTTCTTGACACTCCCAAACTCACACCTCCGTGCCTTCTCACCCTTCCTGACCCTCACTGTGGTGCAATGTCGGGGGTGTAAGACCCCCAGGGTCCCAACAGAGGGACAGGTGAGACCCTGTGCTGCCTTCAGTGAGGGCTACCCCAGTCACCCCATCGCTCCCTGTCCTGTCCCATCCAAGGCTCCTTCAGCAGGAGCTGGGATATGGGCCAGACGGGCCAGGGGAGATGACAGTCTCCATCTTAGCACTTTTTCTCTTCCATCCCCAGTAACTGCCAAGGACTGGGGAAATCCGCCGGGGCTGACTCAGAGAGCACAGTCTGGGGAAATCCCGCAGTGCAGAGCTCAGCTCAACCTGCAGACCCGTGGGGCCAGGATGCTGCCTCATCTTGGTGGAAGGAAACTCCAGCCGGGAAGTGGGGACCATGGGGATGGGGAGGCACGGTTATAGGGGGAAAATTGAGGCAGACTTTTTCTGGTGAAATCAAGACTGAACTGGCGGACTGGTGAGACTTTGAAGCCAGCAACAGGTGTGGCCATAAATTTCAATACAGGACCACCGAGTTCCAGCAGCTGTCCCCTCCTCTTGCACTCTGCATGGACCTTTCCCCCAGGCTGGTCACTTCCATCAGCTGAAATCATGTTGTTAGAAGCCTAACTTCAACACAGCCTCTCAGCTCTGCATTCCCATGCTGACCCCAACTTAACCCCGCAGGGCTGGCTTCACTCTCCCCTCCCCTCCTGCTCTCTCTGGAACCTTCTCCTGGGCCTGCCTCTGAACCCACCCCTCCTGCTGCTGTGGGCGCGCTGGCCAGGCCCCCAGCAAAGCCACCCTCCTGCCTGGTCACCTGCTCTCATCTCCTCACCAGCAACATCCCCACTGTCCCGTACCAGCAAGTCCACTCCCTCTCTACTGGTCATTTCTTGACAGTATCTTAAGGCAAGAAAACAAATGGAGACCAGTCTGGGCAACAGAGTGGAAACAAAAAAAATTAGGCGTGGTGGTGCATGCCTACAGTCCCATCTACTTGGGAGGCTAAGGTGGGAGGATTGTTTGAGCCCAGGAGGTCAAGGCTGCAGTGAGCCGTGACGGTGCCACTGCACTCCAGCCTGGGTGACAGAGCAAGACCCTGTCTCTAATAATAAAGCAAACTCCTTTTCCTGTTCCCAGTGATCTCTGCAGCGCCTATCCTGTGCCTCCCCTCCCCTTCAAAGTGAAATTTCTGGAAACAGCTGTCTCTGACGTCTCACACCTCCCTCTGCCCGACACGCCGCACACTTTCCAAAACAGCTCTGCAGGTCTTCCAGTCCCCACTCAAGACCAGGCCTTTCAGGGAGACAATGATGGGCTCTCAGTCCTGGGGGAGTCATGACTCAGGGCTTCATGGGCTCTTCTCCACCCACCCTCACCTCCCGCAGGCCTTCATGAAACCCACTTCTCAGTAGGGCCCTCCCTGGGCAAGCTGCTTACAAACTCCCAGCTCTCCCTTCCCCTCCTTGAGCTCTCTCGGCGGACGTTTCCTACAATACGCATGTTATCTGCTGGGCTATCACTGTCTCCTCCCACTTGCAGAGAACAGGAATTGTTTCTGACTCATTCACACCACCGGGAAGAAAGCCTGAGGGAGGACAGGTGTCCAACAGGCCCCTGATGAGGAGACAGGGATGCGACTGAACTAGAATCAGAAGCAATTCAACAACAGAATTACAGGGAAATTTAAAAAAATCAACACTACACATTTGAGATTCTTGCCAGAACACAGAGGAAGAGAAGGACTGGCTGTGACCCGTGAGAAGAAGGCGGCAGAGGGAGATGCAGCATGGGAAACAGAGAGAAGGGCTTCAGTACTACATCATGAGGGGAGTGTCTGCAGCCACACAGCCTTCTGTCCCACAGTGAGAAAGGGGCAGCTGAGGGATTACGTTTACGTTTGCTTCTTTTCTTTTCTTTTCTTTTTTTTTTTTTTTTGAGACGGAGTCTTGCTCTGTCGCCCAGGCTGGAGTGCAGTGGCGCGAACTCGGCTCACTGCCAGCTCCGCCTCCTGGGTTCATGCCATTCTCCTGCTTCAGCCTCCCAAGTAGCTGGGACTACAGGCACCTGCCACCACGCCTGGCTAATTTTTTGTATTTTTAGTAGAGACAGGGTTTCACCATGTTAGCCAGGATGGTCTCGATCTGACCTTGTGATCTGCCTGCCTCGGCCTCCCAAAGTGCTGGGATTACAGACGTGAGCCACTGTGCCCAGCCCGTTTGTTTATTTTCTAAATGGCATCTAGAGACCTTCCAGCTCCCAGAACCCAATCCCACCCTGGAAAAAAATACTTGTTTCTTTGTTAACATTTTAAATACTAGAAAATGATGGACAAGAGTTGTGAGGGGGAACTCTTACAACACAATTTTATAACAGATCAAATTCTTCCTCATCTACAAAAGCAATGCAGAGCCAAAGCAAACATCAATCTCCTCAACTACACCAGAGCTGAGAATATACACCAGCCGTCACACCCCTCCTGAAAAATCAGTCCCTTACAAAGGCACCAGAGGCACCAGAAAAGCAATGGTCAAAATATGCATGAGGAGGATGAGAATTTTTATACAGTATCAGGTGTTAATTTCAAATTTCTGTAATTAGAAAAATAAAATAGGACTTAAAAGTAAAAAATCAGTTTTAAAAGAGAACACATCTGCAGACAGGCAAGGATGCAGAGTGATTAAGACACTCACACTCTTTGGGAGGCCAAGGTGGGCGGATCACGAGGTCAGGAGATGGAGACCATCCTGGCTAACACGGTGAAACACCATCTCTACTAAAAATACAAAAAAATTAGCCAGGCGTGGTGATGGGTGCCTGTAGTCCCAGCTCCTCGGGAGGCTGAGGCAGGAGAATGGCGTGAACCCGGGAGGCGGAGCTTGCAGTGAGCCGAGATCGCGCCACTGCACTCCAGCCTGGGTGACAAAGCGAGACTCCATCTCAAAAAAAAAAAAAAAAAAAAAAAAAAAAAAAAAGACACGCCATAGAAAAAAGGGAGGGATAGATGGATGGAAGGGAGGAAATGTGGACAGATGGGTCGATGGATGGACAAAGGGAGAGATAGGTGGATGGATGGGTTGGGTGGAAGATGAAATGGTGAATGAATTCATGGATAGATGAGTGGATAGATGGACAGATGGGTGGATGGACAGACACATTGGTGGATAAATGGATAGGTGGGTGGGTGGATGAACGCATGGATGGACAGGTGGGTGGAGGGATGTGTGGGTAGATGGATGGATGGATAAATGCATAGACAGATGGGTGAATGAATGGATAGATGAGTGGGTGAGTGGGTGGGTGGATGGACAGACAGATGGGTGGGTGGGTGGATGGATGGATGAATGGATGGACAGACAGATGGGTGGATGAACGGACAGGTGAGTGGATATATGGATGGGTGGATACATAGATGGATAGATGAATGGACAGATGGATGGATGGGTGGATAGATGGATGACCCAACTGATGGATGGATAGATGGATGCATAGACAAACAAATGAATAAATCACAAATAGTTTTTGAAATCCCTCAGCTCCTAAGGAGCAACTAAGAACAGCACAGACGAGCTGAGAGGGATAGAGGCTCACCTAAGGGAAGTGGGGAAACCAAGGCTGGAAAAGAATTTCTAGCAGCCTCCACTGCTGGACTTGAGGGGCAGCTTGAATTTTATCCAGAAAACAACAGGGAGGCTCTGAGTTTTGTTGAACAAGGAAGCAATATGAGAAGGGGAGTATTTTCAGTCCACATAAAAAATGAACTCTGGTTTGGAGGTGAAAACTAGCTGCAAAGGAATGACTTAAGACACAGTGGAACAGCCTAGAAGAAAGAGGGGAGCCTGACCATGGCAGAGGGCGGTGGGAAGATGAATTTGAGGCACAGTAGAGATGAAGAACCACAAGGCTGATGAAAGTGGTGAGCGCCCAGAGCCACCTGCAGGAACGTGATGCTCATCCGCTCTGCCACTCGGGTTGGGTGAAATTCTAGAGGAATGATGTCGTTCCAGGTACCAAACCCGCCATGAAAGGCACAGGATGATAGAATCTCACAGCGTGTCACCTTCAGAGACCTGAGAGGTTCAGGGGCCCACCACCACGTGCCACTGGGCCACACTCACCTCTCATCCACGTTGGCGGATCCCAGCACGAGGAGCCCACCGTGGACGCCCCGAGACCAGAGGCTCAACTGAGCAAACAGATAGGCGAGGACCATCCGTATTCGAGCCTGGAAAACACAACAGAGGAAATAACGGGTTCCCTTGCAAAGGAACACGGGGGAGACGCACACCCACAAACTCTTGAAAACAAGAAAATTAAAATAGCTTAGGAGCTCTCTAGCGTTCTGGGAACATCAGAGTCTCAGAGTCCCACAGTGTCCCGAGGCCTTCCTCTCGGGGTGGTCCCACCTCCACAGGGCTCACACAAGCTCAGTGGTGCCTTGCCTTCAAAGATGGGAGCACCCAGAGCCCAGGAGGGCAGAGGGAGCACTGGTGGCAGGACTGAGCCGTGGGGTCCCTGGGAGAAAGCTTGGCAACTGCATTTCCATCCCTTTACCACTGGCAGGAGGGGAGAGGCCACCCAGGCACAGCAGAAAGGGGACAGAGAGAGACAGGACAGATCCCAGCAGCTGGAGCCCCCGGCCTCTCTTTTCCTCCGCCCATCACAGAGCAGTCAGTCAAGTGCAGTAGCTCAGGAGGCAGACAGCGTCTGGGCTGTTCCTTGAGGATTAAAGAGACACACACTCACACACAGTCATGTGCACTCTCACACTCATGCACACCCACCCACCCACATGCTCACAGGCATGCTCGTGCACTCATGCAGACGCACTCATGCACACAACTGTGCACTCACGTTTGTGCACACTCACACATCCACACACTCACACTTGCTTTTGCACAAGCACTCACAAGCACACCCACACTTGTGCATACATTCACACACTTGTACTCTCATACACTCATGTAACCTCTCACGCTCAGGCTCACACTCAGGCTCAGACACACCCTCTTGCTCTTGCACTCAGGCTCATGCACACACTCGAGCACGCACATCCTTACACCCCCGCTCTTGCTCTTACACATCACATGCTCATGCACCAACACACACACAGACCCCCTCCTTGTTAACAAGGCTGCATGACCGACGTCTTCAGTGAGGCATACAGGCTGTGACCCCAGCACTGGCTGTCCCTAGGTAACCGGTGCCATGAGCTTCCTGGAGACGATGGCCCAGGTGGGGGCACCTGCACATCCTGTAGTGATTGTCCCAGTGCTCCCTGCACTCCCACCCCCAGGGGACGCCGGCCCAGGCGGGGGCACCTGCACATTTTGCAGCGCCAGGTTTTCCCTGCTGCTTCCTCCATGAGCTGCAAACAGAGGGCTCTTCCCCGTCACCAGGCTGAAGATGCCCATGACGGCCTTCACGGCTGGATCGATGTTGAGACTGATGTGGTGGCTGGAAGGAGAAGGGTAGGCGTTAAAGGCAGCATGTGCACGTGTGTGCATGTGTGTGCGCATGAGCAGTGAAGCCCTGATGACCTAAAACTGACCACTGTAACCCATTTAAAGCGTATGATTTGTGGTGTTTAGCAATCCACAGTGCTGCGCAGCCATCACCACCATCTAGCTCAGAACTTCCCATCACCAGAGAAGGAAACCCCATCCCACTGGCAGTCTGTCCCCACTCCCTCCTCCTCCAGCTCTGACAGCTGTGACAGTGACAGATGCAGAGAGTGACAGACACCCTCTCTCTCTATGCCGTGGCCTGTTCTGGACATTGTGTGGAAATGGAATGGAAATGGAATCAAACACCATGTGGCCTGGTGTGGCTGGCTCCACTCCCTTCATCCGCACCACGTCTTCAAGGTTTCTCCTCACTGTGTCATGTGATCATGCTCCACTCCTCTTCGTGGGTGACTAATATTCCACCGTGTGAATGGACCACAGTTTCTTCCTCCGTTCATCTGAGATGGACCTTGGGTTGTCCCTGCCTCTTGGCTTCTGTGAATGGTGCTGCTATGGACTTTCCTGAACAAGTATCTGTTCGGGTCCCTGTTTCTGATTCCTCTGAGTACATATCTAGGAGGAGAATCACTGGAGGGCATGGGGACAGCTTTTAGCTGAGCTCAACAAACAGGATGGGGAGCTGCTCATTTTCTCCTAGGAGCCATTATGGATGGAATATTCTAGATAGAACCCAGTCTTTCTTCTCCGGAAAGGTGCCCTCCTCCCACTGTCCTCACATAGAGAACTGCCCGTGGAAGAGGCAGTGAGGGCGGGGGAAGAGAAAGGAGGAGGGGTAGGAGCCAGCCTGCAGCCAACTCCCAGGACCTGCTGCACACCCTGGTGAGCACATACGACCTGCAGCCTGCACTGGGAATGCCAGGAGTGAGGGGACAGAAGGGCGGAAATTGCAGGCACCATCTGAGACTGGGGTGGGTCAGATAGGAAGGACTCATACACAGCTTCCCTGAAATCTGGCTCAAACCAAGAGAAAGTGGAGCCCTGATAAGCTCCTAGGTGCACATTTAAGCAATTGCTGATGACAGGAGAAACAAACTGGTCTATCCGTACAGTGGAATATTATGCACCCACAAAAAGGGACGGAGCACTTACACGTTTATCCACATAGTGGATGACACGATGCGGAATGAATGAAGCCAGTCACCAATGCACTCACAGGCGGAGCCTCCAGCGACTCTGAGCTCTGTCAGCCACCTGCCATGCCCAACACCAGGGACCAACTCTACCTTCCAATCTGCTGGGCCAACTCTCTGGCCCGGGTGCACGTCTCCTGGGAGGAGTTCTTGCTGGCCATGTAGCAGGTGGTCAGTATGCGTCCACAGAGGTCTCGGGGATCCTGGGGGGTGTAGCTGATCTGGTTCACAATGGTGCGGACATCAGCCAGCACTTCCTCATCTGAAAACCACCAGGACAGAATGGGTGGAAGTCACCTGAGTGTGTGGGGTGTTTACATAGTTCCACCCCGGTCTACACCCCCAGGTGCCCGTGCGGCTCCACCCCGGTCTACACCCCCAGGTGCCTGTGCGGCTCCACCCCGGTCTACACCCCCAGGTGCCTGTGCGGCTCCACCCCGGTCTACACCCCCAGGTGCCCGTGCGACTCCACCCCGGTCTACACCCCCAGGTGCCCATGCAGCTGCACCCCAGTCTACGGCCCCCACGCGCCCATGCGGCTCCACCCCGGTCTACACCCCCAGGTGCCTGTGCGGCTGCACCCCGGTCTACAGCCCTCAGGTGCCCGTACGGCTGCACCCCGGTCTACACCCCCAGGTGCCTGTGCAGCGCCAGCCCAGGCTATGGCCCACAGCCCCATCCATCGGGCATCATCACCGCTGTTCTGCTGCATATGCTAAGGTGATGTCTGATACCATATCACATGGGGGAGGATGTGAACCTCCGACGCCTGTGTTCTCCCCACCAGGCCACACCGTGCACAGAGCAGGCAGGTACAGCTCTGGAGACTCAGCCACATGGGCCCAAAGCCCCAGGAAGCTACTGATGGCCTTGCTGCCTTAGCTGCAGGACTGGGATGTGACGCTGTGACATTTGTGCGTGGCCACAAAGCCCCCTTCACCCCGATGTCCATGGCACGGGTGTTTCCTCTGCCCCCTCTAGGTCCCCAACTCAGGCAGCCCAAGGGCTGGACCCTGGAGCCTCCCTCAAGCCAACAGATGTCACCTACTTCCACTCCTCACGGCCTCGCAGACCTGGCAGCACATGGAGTAGATGAGGCAGGCGGTGGCTGCGCTGTCCACCCCGCCACTCAAGGGCAGCAAAAACCCTGCCTGGAATGGACCAATCAGACAGCGTGAGCAGAGCCTCGGAGAAGCAGCATGCCCATGGATCAGCCAAGCTCCACCCATAGACCTCAAGGAGGCGTCCACAGAAATGCACGTGGGTGTCAGCACTTTCCATGGGGTCAGGACAAATACCCGCACGTGGCAGGATGAATGGATTTTTCAGAGGGAAAAAAGACACTTCACTGCGGGGCGTGTCAGAGGCTGACTCCACCAACAAACTGCAGATACGCATGATTACAGTGCTGGCAAGATGGTGAGCATGACCCTGAATGCTGATGGGCTGGGTTCCGCTGAGCCTCCAAAGGTGGAGCTGACCCACCAGCCACTGTGCCCACCTTGCCTCTGGCTAGCGCAGACTAAGCTCCCCATGGAGGCAGAGTGATGAAATGCTTTTTGTTGTTTGCACTAAAAAAAAAAAAAAAAAAAATCCCTACCCTGCCCCAGAATAAAACCAGACCAACCAGCAGAACAAGCAAAGTGGGCTCACTAGAAACTGGAAGTCTTACCTGTTGACTTCGTCTTAAAAAATCCCAGAGCCAGCAGGCAGGTCCAAGGCTGCAGGGCAATCAGAACATGGAGCCCGGAGGCGGCGGCCCCTGCCCACAGCACCCGACAACCCACCCAAGCAGGCCCCAGGAGGCTGCAGTGCCAGAGTCAACGCTGGGCTCTCAGGACGCCCGTCTCTGCTTTAGGCACCTCGTGAGAAGGGACGCATGTGATTCTGAAGACAGCCCCAGGACGCGGGTATTATCATCGTCCTCATTTTAAAATGGGGACACTGAACCACAGAACGGACGGACAGCACCTTGGGGCCCAAGGTCACAGCACAGGGAAGCAGCAGGGCTGGGGGTCACACCCAGGGGGTCTGGCTCTAGCATCCACGCCCTCAACCCAGGGGAGGCACAGTTGCCTTCTGCAAGTCCCCACCCAGGCAGGTTCTGAAAACCCACTGCGTGACCTCCAGGAGTCCCCATCCCAGGGGCGTGGCCACACAGACGCCAGGTCCCTCCCAGGGGTCAGGGGCCACACACCTTATCTCCTCCTCAGGGCTGTGGTATTTCCACTCGATGGGCTCAGAGATGGGTGCCAGCAAGTCCTCGTGGCACGAGAGGGCAAAGTCCACCTTCACTCTGGGGTAGGGGCTCGCCCTGCTGGCCTGGCAATGGAGATTCAAGACAGAATGACTCCCAGCTTCACGGAAACCCTCTGGGTCCCCAGGACCGACAGACAAGCAGGACTCCATCAGCCACAGAAACGCATGTCAAAACCACAGTGAGGCCACCCTCACTCCCACGAGGATGGCGAGAAGCAAAACGACCAATGGCAACAGGTGCTGGTGAGGGGTGAGAAACCGGGATTCTCAAACCTGGCTGCCTGGAAACTACCATGGTGCAGCTGTGTGGCAAACGCTCTGGCAGCTCCTCAAAGGCTAAACAGAGCCAGGCACGGTGGCTCACACCTGTAATCCCAGCACTTTGGGAGGCTGAGGCAGGTGGATCACCTGAGGTCAGGAGTTCGAGACCAGCCAGACCAATATGATGAAACCCTGTCTCTACTAAAATTACAAAAATTAGCTGGGCATGGTGGTGGAAGCCTGTAATCCCAGCTACTAGGGAGGCTGAGACTGGAGACTCGCTTGAATCTATGAGGCAGAGGTTGTGGTGAGCTGGGATTGCGCCATTGTACTCCAGCCTATGGTAGTTCACAGCAAGGGTGAAACTCCGTCTCAAAAAACAAACAAACAAAAAACCAAAAAGCAAAAAACAGTTAACAGAGTTACCATAAGACCCAGCCAATTCCACTCCTGGATAGACACACCCAAGAGAAATGGAAACATGTGTCCCCTCCAACAGAAGTACATGTATGTTTGTAGCAGAATTGTTAATGATAGACAGAAAGTGGAAACATTCCCGATGCCCATCAGTGGAAGAGTGAATGAACATGTGTCCATCCCCGCTACGGAACACTCTCTGACCATACAAAGGGATGAGCTACAGCCACTCCCTGTATCTGTGGGTTCTACACGGGCAGATTCAACTGCACACAGATAGAAGATACAGTAATCACGGGATTTGAAGCCCATGGATACAGAGGGCCGACTCTTCATATCAGTGAGTTTTGCAGGGGGCACTGTGGGACACAGGCATCCCTGCAGGGGATCGGTGCAGGCTCCTGGGTCCAATCCCTGTGGATACCAAGGGGTGGCTGCACCCGACACATAGATAAACCTTGACAACAGCACAGTAAAGTGTGGGAAGCCATACACTGTGTGATTTCATCCCAATGAAACGTCGAGAATAGGCAAATCCATGAAGACAGACAGTAGACTCGTGGTTGCCAGGACTGGAGGAGGGGAACGGGGTGCATAATGGGTACAGTTTCTTTTTGGGGTAATGAAAATGCGCTAAGATTGTGGCTGCATAACTCCATGAGTACATGAAAAACCACTGAATCAGGTGCTTAAATGGATACATTGGGTGGTATGGCAAATACAACTTAATAAAACTGCTATGAAAAAAAGGCTGGGCATGGTAGTTCACGCCTGTAATTCCAACACTTTGGGAGGCCAAGGCAAGAGGATTGCTTTAGCCCAGGAGTTCAAGACCATCCTAGGCAACATAGTGAGACTCTGTCTCTACAACAAAAAAAAATTAAAAAAAATTAAAAATTAGTTGGGCATGGTGGTGTGTGTCTGTTGTCTCAGCTACTTAGGAGGCTGAGGTGGGAGGATCACTCGAGCCCCTGAGGTCCAGGCTGCGGTGAGCTGTGATGGTACCACTGCACTCAAGCCTGGGCGACGGAACGAGACCCTGTCTCAATCAATCAACAGCAGAAGAGTCCGCTCTGTTATGAGCATCACACTTCTTCAATGTTTGCAAAAATCACTGTCTCATGACAGCTGCTCAGTTGGACATCCTATTTGTGACGATGTCCTGCAGAAACGCAGAGCTCCAGGTTACCAGCAGCAGGACCTCGGGCTGCAGGAGGGGCGTTACTTGCATCCCAGGGTCTCAGACACAGGCTCACTTGTGCCTTGGACCTTGCCTCCAACTGCCGAAGTGGGGACCAGCCTCGGCTGCACACTGTGTGCCTGTTCCTACCACGCTTGCCACCCCCCACCTTGAGGCCTTCCTGGGCTCCAAGGCTGCTTGGGTCTTCCTTGTGTGGCAGCCCCTAGCATGCTGACTGTCTCGTCAGCCTCTCTGCCTGCCTGTCCCCAGCTCACCCCAGCTCAGGGCCTGGCCCAAGCAGAGGATGATGGGCAACAGATGGAAGCAGGTTCTGTCTGCGGCACCAGCCCCTTTCCACGCTTGGGAAGTCCGGAACTTCCCTGTCAGACTTTTCAGGCACTGCACCCTCACGGCCTCCACCAGGCCCGCACGAATGGGGCCACTTTCCACGTCTTTGATGAGCATCCCACACAGGTGTCTACTGGAGCACTCACCGCCAGGTTTCGAGATGAAATCTCCGCCCTGTAGCTCCGGACGTCCTCCAGATCCAGCGTGGCCGTCAGGACTTCCTGGGGAAGGAAATTTCAAAGAGAACCCATGATTTCCCATTTGTTCCACTCCCACGTGTAATTTGGCCACTGTCAAAGGTGTTGTCACACCTTCTAAAGCAGGGGCTGAGACCCTGGATTCCTGGGGGCCCAGGGATGGGGCAGATGACATTGAGGCGGGCCCATAGCCCTTCCCCGTCACTGTTGCCACCGGAACCTCCACTTCATTCAGACACTTGCCAGTGACCCACTAATCACAGCACAAGACACCACCCTGTCAATAAGACACACCCCGTCAGTAAGACACACCCCTGTCAGTAAGACACTCCTGTCAGTAAGACACACCCCTGTCAGTAAGACACCCCCATGTCAGTAAGACACACCCCTGTCAGTAAGACACCCCAATGTCAGTAAGCCTCTGCCAGCGACTTCTGGGAACACCCCTCTCATCAAAAAGACACGCAAGGAGCCAGGGCCACTTTGCTGCCTCTGCATGTGGCTGTGTGAAGATGGGATGGCTGGAGCTGGGGCAAACATCCCATGCCCACGAGGAGAGGCAATCTGAGACAGGCCAACACAGAGGAGGGCGGAGCTGGAGAAGCAACCTGAGACTGAGGCCAACACAAAGGAGGATGGAGCTGGGGGAGGGCAGAGGCGGAGCCGCAGCCCCGGCATCCACACCAGGGTCTTGGCCTGGACGTGCTGCCTGTGTCACAGGAGGTGACACTGCCCTGCCTTTGAACCCGGCTATGGTAGGGGTTCTGCCAATTGCGGTATATGCAGACATGAGGTTTTAACTCATAGGGGTTATTCCTTCATGAAAAAATATCTTTATCAAATTGTGTTCCTGAGTGTTGCCTTGCTAAACACGAGTGTGGGACAGCGGGAACAGCACCTGCACCACTGCGGCGGTTCACAGGATGGCTGTGGCCACCTTGCGCACCCCTTGCTCCTACCGCTGTAACAGGGGGCCATACCTGGCCGGAGATGCCCATGAAGACAAGGAGACCGATTCACGCATCCTGTGGTTCTCTGGCTGCTTCCCAAAGTGACGGCACCCTGGCCACCAAGCTTCCATGCAGAAAGCCACGGTCCGTGTGAAGCCATAAAACAATGGAGATGAGGGAAGGCGAGGATCGTTCCATGAGAAGGTGGCTCCATCCCACTCTCCCCGAGGCTAGGTTAACAGCCTGCCGCACGGCGGCCTGACTCCAGGCACACGACAAGCCGGAAAGCCCAGGGGATTAGGAAGACCCTGAGAAACGCGGGCCCGACGGGGGTGATCGGCAGGTCTGTTGCTTGAGCAGGAGGCAGAAGGGGTGACTCTGAAATGATTCCACGTGTCACAAGACTTCTGTTGACCATTTCAGGTGCACCACGGAGGACCTGGTGGAGGGCAGTGGCCCGAGCCTGAGGACAGCGCGGCCACTCTGAATACAGCAGGCCTGTGGCCGCAGCCTACGACGGAGCTCTCAGGCAACATCAGGAACTCTAGAGACGTGTAAGGCAACGGCTCCCAGATTCTAATGCACGAAACAACTGCCTGGTGCTCACTAAATATACAGACCCCCGAGGACTCCGATTTGGTGGCTTGATGTGGGGCCGGGAACCTGCGGGGGTCCTGGGGCAGGTGATTGATTGCCAACACACCTGCCAATCAACACGACCACCAATGTGCCTGTGGCTCTGACGTGGGGAACGGGGAGAGGACCACACTTCCCATCAGCAGGAACTTAATCCTTCTCTTCAAAGCCCTTCCAGCTCTGTCGCGGTTAATGATGAAGCGCAAGGAGGCCTCTGGGGACACTGTCATGTGGAAAGCAGGGCCTGGAGTCGAGACGGCCACACCCTTGCCTGTCCCCTGTGCAAGAAACCCCTGAAAAGACCATGGAATTCTTGTTCAGGGTGAAGTTCACTTGGTCCACTATGAAACTGGTTTGGTTTTGTAACCGCCTCCGTGCTGACCACACCTATGCTGTGCAGAAAGCACCAGACAGAATCATGAAGATGGGAACGCAGCGGGAGCAAAGCAATGAACTGCTTAGACAGCTTCACAGAGTCGGCGACGCCAGGACACAAGCTCGCCCTGCTCCTGCAAAGCCAGCTGCAGAACACGCCTCCGGTGCTACCGCCTGCCTCGGTGAATCCGCCGCTTTAATGCCCATTCCCAACAAGAGCAGAGTGGAAGGCCGTCGGGTCCAAAGACGAGTCAGGCAACGCTGTGTGTGGGAGGGAGTGCTGTGGACCCGCGCGTGGTCTGAGCCCGAGAGTGGAGACGCTCCCACCCACGCCGGCTTGGGGCAGAACTAAAAGTTACTTTTTGTTGTATTTGTGCACTTGGGATTTATTTCCATTTGTGGCAATAATAGCCCATTTTTTCTTGTTTGCTTCAAAAACAGAAAGAGAGGCCGGGTGCGGTAGCTCACACCTGTAATCCCAGCACTTTGGGAGGCTGAGGCGCGTGGATTGCCTGAGCTCAGGAGTTTGCGACCAGCCGGGGCAACACAGTGAAACCCTGTCTCTACTAAGTAAATACAAAAAACTAGCTGGGCATGGCAGCATGGGTCTGTAGTCCCAGCTACTTGGGAGGCTGAGGCAGAATTGCTTTAACATGGGGCGGAGGTTGCAGCGAGCCAAGATTGCGCCACTGCACTCCAGCCTGGGCGACAGAGCAAGACTCCATCTCAAAAACAAACAAACAAACAACCGAAAGGGAGAGTGGCCCAAACCTCCCCAAGGACTTTCCAATCTGTGCTCCCTTCTCTGTGGAGGAAGTTTGCCTCCATGGCGATAACGATTACCTGGGAAGCCTTGCCCTGTGCTAATGCGCATCTTTAGCCACAGAATGTGCAGAGCTTTCATCAGCTTCCCAAAGGAATCTGGGGCCCCAACAAGGTCCTGAACCCCATTCCAAGCGGCAGCTCAGTTGCTGGTGAGGAATGTGCCAAGCAGGGTTCTTAGCTTTGTTCTCTGTCATCTCCTTCCTCGGAGCACCCACATATCTGTGTCGCTTCGGGATAGCAATGGCGCTTCCGACCTGTAACTCACAGCTCCCCCGGGGCCCTCCCTCACGCAGCTGGCCACTGTGTGCTCAGAGATCCCCACAGAACAAAGCCTCCCTGACCAGAGTGTCCTGGGGTCTCCACTTCTGCTTCCCAGGACTCAGGGGCAGCGTGGCATAAGGCCTCAGATGAGTATATGTGGCCTCAACACCCAAGGAAGACAGACAGGGCCTTGAACGGCCTCACCATACATGGGATCCCTGGACCTGTCTCAGGGACCATGGAGCCTGCTCATTTCAAAGGAGTGGCTTTGGTTCCCTGCCAGCCCTCGGAATTCAAACAAACCAACGACACCCTCCCGCAGGGGCCAGGCGGCACCCATCCTCTCATCACCACAGAGCCCGCCTCCCACAGCGGGGGCCGTCCCCTCTGTTCCTGAGCACACTTCCACCTGGCCCTGCGTGGCACGGAGCCCTCCTCCCGCACTGTGGGAACGCAGGACTCGTAAGCTGCCCTCAACCTCATCCATCCACTACTATGTGCTGTGTGTCGGGGTTCAGCTGTCTCCAGACCCGAGGGCGGGAGGTCCCCCCTCACCAACCAGGTAAATTTGAGGCCATCAGAGCAGGTGGGACCCCTGGGGGCTTCTCCACAGGGGCCCTCACTAAGCACCCGGCTTACAGGGGAGAGCCAGGAGCAGGCGGGACCCCCGGGGGCTTCTCCACAGGGGCCCTCACTAAGCACCCGGCTTATAGGGGAGAGCCAGGAGCAGGCGGGACCCCCGGGGGCTTCTCCACAGGGGCCCTTACTAAGCACCTGGCTTACAGGGGAGAGCCAGGAGCTTGGCCTCTGCACAGAGAACCCTCCCCCAGGCATGTCCAGGCCCGCTCATTACCACGTCATCCAGAGAAAACTGGGATCCTTGAGCAAAGACGCTTCCGTTCATGGCGATCATGGCGCAGCCGTCGTAGTACAGGCGGTCCCCGTCGCAACCCTTCTGGTTGGCCAGCAAGTAAATCCCACCGTTCTGAAAAAGGAGGACCCCACAGCGGAGTGGTCAGCTGTGTCCACCACCCTCACCTGCCACCTGCCCAAGTACAGGAACCTCCGCCGAGTCCCGCTAGGTCATCCTGAGTGGTCCCACCACCGCAGAGATAACGCATATGTGTGGGGAAGCACAGACCTGTGAAGCTGCGGCGAGCCCCGCCTTGCTAGGTGCCAGGCTCTACACAAAACATTTGTTTTTCCTTCACAACAACCCTACAAGGCAGACCCCATCACCTCCCTCAGGCATGATGAGGTTCAGACAAGCCAAAGAAAGCTCTGCGTGATGAAGCCAAGACTCAAACGCGGCTCAGCTAGACCCACATCTGCCCCGTGAAGGATGAACCAGCACCGCCCCTCGCACGTCTCACTGCCCAACAGCAGGAGCAGCAAACGTACGGGTGTTCCCTACGCCTCACCATGATGCCAACGAACAAGGAGCACGTTCCGGTTCCTGGTCATGGCAGAGAGGGTGACAGGGTTGCTTCATAGGGTGGCTGCGTGGGTGAGATGGGCTGTGCCGGCGAAGCCCTGGAGGGCAGCAGGGCACACTTGTTGAGTCCAGGCCATAATTACTAGCCTGGAACGTCCATTGTGTGTGGGCCCAGCCCTGCGATGGGCACTGAGGATGCAGGAGTTCTTGAGATACAGTGTCTGCCCTGTGGCGCACGCTCCCTGGCCCAGCCCCTACCTTGCTGGTGACCATAGTCACGAGATCCACCCTGGTGTTGGCTTTGCGCAGAACGTGGTGGCTGCCCGAGGCGTTGGTGATGATCTCCACGCCATCCAGGCCCATGTCGATGTGTGGGCTGCAGGCAGAGGCAGGTGAAGAGAACAGGCCACCAGACTCGTCCAAACCAGCCTCCCTGGCGGCCCCTTGCACTCTCCCACGGCAGCTCCCAGCCCACGGCCACAGCCACGGCCACAGCCCCAGGACGTCTGCAGTCCCAGGTCCTCCCAGCTGGCCCATATGAGGTGGGCGATCAGACAGCACAGGGGCATGGGGCTGACCTGTGGGGTGTCCAGAGCTCCTCACAGATCTCACTTCCAATGCAGGTGTCCCATGTCACCAGCACCGCATCTCCGAAGGGTACGGTTTCCTGCAGTCGGAAGAGAAGAGTGCATGAGATTCACTAGCCATGCCCTGTCTGGGCCACGCACTACCTAGGGCCACGGACATCCTGCAGCCACAAGAGCTGGAGTTGGCTCGGGGCTCTCGCACATTCCGAAGAGGTGGGTGCCCTGCGGCTGCGCATGGGACACCGGGTGGTGCCAGGCAGAGACGCCCTTAGGAGCCTATGTGTGGAAGAAGGGGACGCCTGTACTCTGAGCAGCCAAGGGGCAGGATGTCACGGACATCGATGGGGCTGCCAATTGGGGCCAGCAGCTTCTGAAGCGACCCTGTCCTGTGATCACACTGAAGCAGCTGCTGCCCTGTGCTGATGAAGCTAGGCCCCCACTCCCAGCCACAAGGCAGTGGCTGAGAGGGGACACCAGGGTGCCTTCCCTTAGAATTCAAAATTGAGAGTAGGGCATTTTGCTGTCGGTCTAGATAACACTTAAATGTCAGAACATAGCCCCTGGGGGTGGAGAAGGCTGTCTTCTGCCACAAGGAGGAAATGAAGAGGAGGAAGCCAGTGTGAGCGGGGGAAGGGAGGAAAAGCAGCCCCAAGGCAAGGAGGAGCCGCCCTGGCTGCTGTCTGGCCACGCAGCCCCCCTCACTATAGGAACCTGCCTCCTTTGTCTGTTTCAGACCTGTGAGCACTGTGGTGCCTTCCGTTACCTGGATCCCAAAGCGTTCCCGCCCCACCTGGCCCACTGTTGGCCGAGAACAGCGACAACCGACTGAAAAACGGGCTCCACACCCAGGGACTCACCTGCTTTGTCAGGTCCTGTATCATCCGAGGCAGAAAGTACTCCTCTGTGTGCCTGGAGAGGAAAACACCGAGGAGCTGAGGATGAGCATCTCAGGACAAAAGAGGAATGGCGGCTACATTTAAACAAAACTCAAACTGAACCCTCCAAACTGATGAACTGGCAAAGGAACTGCCAAGCGTTCCCCCCAATGCAATAAACAATCACATTCAGGTAAAAAGAAAAGAGTATGAAGGTGGCTTGAGGAGACTATGTGACATGGTGGTGGGCTGGGCTCTCCGAGCATCGGGCTGCCTCAGTTTCCCCACACGCTCATGTTCATCTTTACTGAGAGATGTGTCACAGGGGATTTGCTGAGAACTGGCCACGTTGCCTCATGGAGAAATCCAGGTGGAATTCCTGATCGCTGTTACTGAATCAGAAAAATCGTGTGGCATTAACCCGAAACACAATGACAAACCGGTATCATCCCTGGAATAAAATGATGCTCTCAATTCGAGAAATCAGGAGGAGGGTTTAATACCAACTTTAGTGCAAGGTGTCCCAAGAAGCTCCACCAAGAGGCGGAATCTTCAAAACAGACAGTTCACGCATTTGACTTCCAATAGGCTGTTACGAGATGCACCACTCAGATCTGCAAGGAACTCCGTTTCCTTTTTGCTTTCTTAGAATTCCCAGGAGCCTTCTGGGCATGGTTTTAGTAGTTCTCTCTACTTAAGAAATGTTAAACGTTGAGAAACTGAGTCAATGATGTCTTTCCCCCTCATTCACGTAGGGAACGGGGACATGAAGATATCCTACAGAACTGCAGGCTGCCTCGCCATCCCATATTGAGCACTCCATTCACCCTCTGTAGCCTGTGACAGCGATGCTGCTGCACCGAAATGCATTTTAAATGCAGGAACCGTCCAAACATCTCTCCCTTCATCTGCACCTTTCCCTCGACTCATGCAAAGACGCCCTGGACACCGGAACAAAGACCCAGCGGGACAGGCATGTACCCGGCCTTGCTCCTCACTGCAGCTGTGCTCCACAGCCAGCGCACACCTTGAGGATGGCTCTCTGCAGGCAAGGACCAGGCCTTAGTTATGTTTTCCTAAGAGGACCTGGAACCTGGAATGGCTCCTTGAGCCTGCCAAGTACTCTTTACTAAAGCAGGGGCATGCTGAACATGACCATTTCTTGTCATCATTCGGCACAGCTCCCAGAGGATTAGAAACCTCAGCTTTCTCTAAGTGAACCAAAATGTACAGTTGCTTCTGGTGGGCTCCAGCCTCACCTTCCTGCCACCTCTTCCACGGGGATGAAAGGAATACCGTCCCAGAGGGCCCAGTGTGACACCTGACACCGAGGCGTTCATGAGACGAACGGGGAAGAAGGAACAGGAGCCCCACACTTATGCTCTGAAATCCTAAAGACAACATCAACTGATAAAATTTCTCAACAAAAGCACAAATAAATGACAGGAGATAAGTTTACAACTAAGAAAAGAATTTGAAGTCTTAAAATACTTGCAGATAAGAAAACAAAGCACAGGATAGAGCCCTGTGAAGAGCACTGCAGAGAAGACAAATTCAGGGGAATGAAACTGCCAGAAAAAAAATACAAATAAACGAAGACAGTGATGGTTAGAAAGAAGATGAAAGATAAGGCAGGCAGACACAGACATGTCACTTGCCAGCCATCGAGGTTCCTGAAGAACAGAACAGAAGCAAAAGAACGAAAGCCTTTGGAAGCAGAAAATAGGTAAACTTTCCTGAAATAAGAAGACCTGAATGTGGAGTCAAAAAACCTTACAGGGTATCATAAAAAATAAGGAGAATCCCCAAGCCATTTGCTGGAGCTACTGAACCTCAGGAGTAATAGAGACATCCCACAGCACCTAAGCAGGAAAAGCTGGCTCCTGCAGAAATGCTAAAATCTGTTTGGCCACAGACTTCCTTTATGGATTAATTTTATTGCAAAATATGTTATGCAAAAGAGTACCAAGGCACACATGTGTAATTAAAGGATATTAAAATAAGCCCAGTGCACACAGTACCCAGGTGAAGGAGCAGAGCATCGCCTGGACCTCCGAGCCCCCAGCGTGCACTGCTCTCTCCTTGGAAGTGCTCCCCGCATCAAATCTTGCCTATCTTTGTACTTCAACCCAGGAACATGTCCTTAAGGCACAGATCACTCATGCACCCAGGTGCACTGATATGGTCTGGCTGTGTCCCCACCCAAATCTCATCTTGAATCATAGCTCCTGTAATTCCCACATGTTGTGGGAGGGACCCGGTGGGAGATAATTGAATCATGGGGCAGGTTCCCCCATACTGTTCTCATGGCAGTAAGCCTTAGGAGATCTGATGCTTTTACAATGGGTTTCCCTTTTTGCTTGGCTCTCATTCTCTCTTGTCTGCCGCTATGTAAGACATGGCTTTCGCCTTCTGCAGTGATTGTGAGGCCTCCCCAGCCACATGGAACTGTGAGTTTATTAAAGTTCTTTTTCTTTACAAATTACCCAGTCTTGGGTACGTCTTTATCAGCAGCATGAAAACGGACTAACACACGTCTTTTTTTTTTTTTTTTCTGAGACAGGCTCTTGTTCTGTCTTCTGGGCTAGAGAGTAGTGGCACGATCACAGTTTGCTGCAGGCTCAACCTCATGGGCTCAAGTGATCCTCCCACTTCAGCATCCCAGGTAGCTGGTGTTGGGAACAGGCCCCCAGATCTATAAACAAAATCTCTGCAGCACTGTGACATGCTCGTGATGGCTATGACGCCCATGCTGAAGGTTGTTGGCTTCCCAGAATGAGGGCAACGAACACCTGGCCCACCCAGGGCGGAAAACCGCTTAAGGCGTTCCTGAACCACAAACAATAGCATGAGTGATCTGTGCCTTAAGGACATGTTCCTGCTGCAGATAACTAGCCAGAGCCCATCCCTTTGTTTCCCGTTTTAATCTATAATCTAAAGAAACAATGCTTATCACTGGCTTGCTGTCAATAAATATGTGGGTAAAACTCTGTTCATGGCTCTCAGCTCTGAAGGTTGTCAGCCCCCTGATTCCCACTCCACACTCTACATTTCTCTGTGTGTGTCTTTAATTCCTCTAGTGCCGCGGGATTAGGGTCTCCACATCCAAGCTGGTCTTGGCAGCTAGGACCACAGTTGCACACCACAAAGCCCAGCTGATTTCTGTATTTTCTTTGGTAGAGAGGGGGTTTCACCATGTTGCCCAGGCTGGTCTCAAACTTCTGAGCTGGTCTTGAATCCTGAACTTCTGACCACTTTGGCCTCCCAAAGTGCTGGGATTACAGGCATGAGCCACCACACCTGGCCTTCCTTTTGGTCTTCATGAGTATCTTAGCTATTCGTGGCCTTTTGCTCTTCCATGGAAATATTGGAGTCAGTTTATTGAATTTCCTGTTCAGATTCTTATGGAAACTACACTGAATCCACAGATCAACTTAGGGGAGATGAATGCTTTTCACACCGTGCCTTCCTTTTCACACACACAGGCAATCTCCATTTAGCTCAGTAGTCAATAATGCCCTCCCATAAAATTTTATCACTTTTTCCCATACAGGGCTTACACATCTCTGGTTATAGTTAGCCATAAGCACTTTTCCTGCTGTCATAAATGGTATCTTTCTTAAAGTTACATGTTCTGACTGAATGTTGCTGGTAAATGAAATGAACCTGGCTTTTGGTTGGTTTTATCATCCAGCAAACTTGCCAAAATGTATTGTTAATTACAATATGGTTTCAGCCTATTCCTGGATTTTCATTTAATCCAGAATAATGACCTCTGTCTTTTAATCAAATTATTGTATCCATTTTTATTTGTAGTGACTACTGACAGATTTATTCTGTCTTATGTGCTATCTCTGAGTCCTACTTTTTCTACTGGACTTTTAAAGAACTCACTTCCTTTTATGCTTTATTTGGAATTATTTCATTTTTTCCTTTTTAGTCTTCTTTTCTTCTGCCTGCTATTTTGACAATCATATGTTCTATATCTTTTCTTTTAGTGGCTACCCTAGAAATTTTCTGTGTCTCTCAACTAAAGTCAAAAATTGATCAGTATCTTTATCTTTACCCTCCTACGGAGCATTGCCCTAATTTACACGCACAGCTATGCAGTGATTTAGGGCTGGCCTACTTTCTACTACACACTAGACATTATGTTTCATACAGTCCCATTTGTTGACATGTATCCACAAATTTATCAATATCCTTTTTCACCAATCCTTTTGAAATTTCGAGGCTTCTGCTAGGATGATTTTCCTTCTGCCTAACGTACATGTTCAGAATTTCCACTAATGAGTCTTTTAATGATAAAAAACTGTTTTTGCTTGTGTAAAAATGTCTTGATTTTGTCCTTGTTCTTAAAGGATGCATTTGCTGATTCTAACACTCCTGGCTGCCGGTGAATCCCTCCTCGGATTTTTTCCAGCCACCGTCTCCTGGCTCCAGGCTTCACCACTACGAAGCAGGAGTTGCTCTAGCTGCTGAATCTCTGCGGGCAATTTGTCTTTTTCCCTTTTGGCTACTTTTGAGAATTTCTCTGTGTCTTTAGTGTTCTGCGGTTTCACAAGAATGTTTCTAGATGTGAATTTCTATTTGTTTATCCTGTTGAGATCTGTTGCAGTTAGTGTATCTGAGAACAGCATCTTTTAAACATCCTGTGGATGTTTCCATTTTCTTTCAAATACCGCCTCTTCTCTATAACCTCCATTATCTCCTTCTGAGACAAGAATTCCACCCTTGTTATCCACTTTCACCCTTTTCTCATGTTTCTTAATGTCTCTTAGGTTTTCATCAGATTTTCTTTAAGGCTTAAATTCTGGATAATTGCAGGGAGAGGTCTACCTTTCAGTTCCATACCTCTCTATTCAACTATGTTTAACTTACTTGTTATTCATTCACATTATTATTTGGCTCTTTTTCTAATTCTGATTGGCTGCTTCTTACCTTTTGAGCTTCTCATCGATTTACTTCAGTGTATTAGGAACACTTATCTTCTATTCTGTGTTGAGCTTTCACATCTGCGTCTACTGTATTTTTTTTGCTGGTTCTGACTCATTGTGCCTTATTTCCTTGTATGTTTTATGACTGGACTCTGAGCTTCTCATTTTCCTTAAATGTCACGTCTAGAAATTCGGAGCAGCCTGGATTGAAGGTGAATTTCTCCAGAGAGATGTCTGTTTGCCTGTGCCCAGCGCCTGCGGGTGCTACAGTAACTTCTGGAAGGTCTATTGCCTGGAGACTGGACACTTCCTGAACTCATCTTGGGTCCACATGGAATTAACTTATTCTCCTGGGTCTTATACTACACAGGTAGGGAGGTTTCCAGCACAAAGGCTGTCAATTTCTAGGCAACATCTCTCCCCCTCCACCAAGCACCAGATTGAGGGAGGCATGTGTTCAGCCTTCCCTCTCTGTGCAGTGGACTTATGTCTCAGTCACGGTTTTAGTGTGAGCCATCTGTAGCTACAGCATTCAGAGGTGTCTCCTATTGGATCTCCTGCCCACCCCCCCACCTCCAGTTCCATGAAGTTATCAACAATAAAACTCAAGGTCTCCAGGCGTAGGAAACCCTTGGGGCAAAAGCCAGCTTTGCGCCCAGGGTCCCAGGGTCTCCAGTTTCACTGTTTTTAGGCTCAATGTATTCTGTACTTTCCTGCCAGCTCAGTGGTGCACATTTGAAAATGAGACATAAATGCATACATATTGTATCCGACATACTAATGGCTTCAGTTATGAGGGTCATTCCGGTTCTGGAACTGCCCTGGAGTCAGAAACGGCAAAGCAGCAAAGGAGTGAGTGGCAGACAAGAGCAGGCAACGATTCCACCTGCAAGACAGAAAGTGAACCGCGAGGGAGCAGCAACAGACATCTCTCCACCTCTGCTGGCAGAGAGGGCGAAATTACAGCCTTGGAGCCTGCAGAAGAGAGTGGCCATGAGAAGCAAAGCCATCCGCCCACGGAGATCTTGCAGCCCGTGTCTGGCAGCACCAGGCTCTAGAGGGCGGGGTGAGGCAGAGCCAGAAGCAAACGATACCTGGACCACCTCCCAGGCCCAGCACATCATCCCACTGGGGACCAGAGTGCACCAGACAGACCCTGGGCACCCGAACACTAGGCCCGGGAGACAGGGGACAGGGAAAGGGGTGGTCTTGAGGTCTAGAGGCTGAGGATGGGGGCATGTTAAGTGAAAGTCCAAGTGGCTGAGTGTAGGTGCTCAGCCTAGGAGATCAAAAGATGGTGCTTTTTTTTTCTGGAGACATTAGAAAGCAAAGATTTACTTTATCTTTACCTCAACATATGCTAAAAAGACATGGGATAAACTCGACATCCATTCTCCATTTTTAAAAACCTGAAGTAAGACTAGCTAGAGATAGATATAAGCCCCAAATCAAATGCAGAAACATGAAGAGCTTTCCAAGGAAAGTCAGGAAAAAGACAAAATTGCCCATTAGCAAAGAATTTTGCTCCAGAAATGATCTAGAACATTGTTCTAGAAATGCTGGCCAACAAAAGTTAAGAAAATGAACCAAGAGGTGCAAATACTGGAAAGGAAAAGGAAAATTCATTGTATATTATGTAAGTTCAACTTAAAAGAAAAACTACAAAAATCAACAGACTAACCAACAGACACAATAGGAGAATTTAATGAGGTAGTCAATTACAAAAGCAACATAAAAATCAAGTTTTCCTATATAAAAAATTAACCACTTAAAAATATAATATTAAAGAGTCCATTTACAATAACAACAATAAAAAACAGAAATAACTGTAATAAAAATGGAGAGTAGAATTTCTCAACCGGGGCAATTTTGCCCCCCAGGGGACATCTGGTAATGTCTGGGGACATTTTTGGTTGTCACAACTGGGAGCATCTGTGGGGAGACCAGCTATGCCAGTAAATGCCTGAGGATGCACATGGCCGACGCCCCATGACAAAGAATGACCCAAATGTCAACCGGGTGAAGATGTGAAATTCAGTATCATTCGAGATGTAAGTGGCACTTCACCTAACATGACTGATATCCCTGATTGATGACTGAGAGTTCCATGTGATCTGTGCTGAACGTGGCTACAGTTTAATCAGCAGCATCAAATCAGGCATATAAGGGACTGGCACCAGGGGATGGAGACCCTAGTCCATGTTTCTGTGCATCTTCTACTTGCAGAGGCCTGATCAGATAAGGAAGCAATGAGTATGGGGCCCCAGATGTGGAGAACAATGAACAGTTGTTCTGAGGGCACAATGACCTACACAGGCACAATGACCTCCTTCCGCAGTGGCCCCCGCAGTTCTACCTCATCCCCAATGTAGCCCCCTCCAGCACAATGCTATAAAACTTCCCTCCAGCCCCTGCCTCTCTGCAGACAGCCCCTTCTCTGCTGTGCTGCCTGTTGCAATATTGTAACATACTTTCATACCTTCTCTAATAAATCTGCCTCTCTTTACCTACAACTGTCTTGGTAAATTCCTTTACTGCCTGCACCATTGGCCCCAGCTAGTCGATATCTGTGACACTGCTGAGGTAGAATAGGGTCTGGGGGCAGGGAACCTAAGCACTTCCTAGAACTAAATCAAACAGAAAAACCCTGCTCTTTTTTTTTTTTTTTTTTTTTTTGAGACAGAGTCTTGCTCTGTTGCTCAGGCTGGAGTGCAGTGGCGCAATCTCGGCTCACTGCAAGCTCTGCCTCCTGGGTTCATGCCATTCTCCTGCCTCAGCCTCCCGAGTAGCTGGGACTACAGGTGCCCACCACCACGCCCAGCTAATTTTTTGTATTTTTAGTAGAGATGGGGTTTCACCGTGTTAGCCAGGATGGTCTCGATCTCCTGACATCGTGATCCGCCCGCCTCGGCCTCCCAAAGTGCTGGGATTACAGGCGTGAGCCACCACGCCCGGCCCAAAACCCCAGCTTTCTAAGACCAAGTAAATAACTTTGTAACTACTTCAGACAGGAAACACCCTTTTTATTTGCATAGTGTGTACACCAAGTAAATAACTTTGTAACTCCACTTCAGCCTCTTCATTTACATGGGGCTCACACCAAGTAACCGATGGGAAGCCTCTAGAGGATATTTAAACCCCGGGACATTGTGTAACCGCGCCCTGAGCCCCTGCTGGGGCTGCTCCCACCCTGTGGAGGGGGCTTTCATTTTCAATCACTCTCTCCTTTGGTTGCTTCATTCTTTTTTGGCTTTCTTTGTGCTTTTTGTCCCATTCTTTGTTCAAAATGTCAAAAACCTGGACACCCTCCACCGGTAACACTCCCATGATCAGGACCCAAGGCTACACACAGCGGAGGTGCTTAACGCACATCCCAGGAGTGGTCAGGCACCCGACTCACCGACTCCTCGACCACGGGGTGAACCAGCGCAGCTCGCGGTAGTTGCCCTCATTGGCCAAGGCCATCTTGGGTCTGATGAGCAGGATCTTCCTGCAGACAGGGGAACAGGGCTGTGCACACCGGGCTCCTGAGATGAACGTGCCACTGGCGGTGGTCAGTGCCACCAAGTGACGAGGTGATGCCATGCAGAGTCAGCTTGAGAATGGGGCCCCGAGCAAATCTCTTTCCTTCTCTGGGCTTCCGCTTTCTATGACTCGGGTCCCCATGGCTGCATCCATTCGTGACCGTCAACAATGAAGCAGCTAAGCCCCAGAAGGTGTGCGCCTCCCCAGCAGCTGGTGACCAGGCGCTCCAAGGGAACTTGCTCACCTGGACTGGCTTCCAGGCCACAAGGACCTGTGTCCCCACACCCCCACCCTCTGCGTCTCTCTCCTTCTGATACCTGATGATGCCTGTCTCGGTGGTGGCTGAGACCCAGAAAAGCAAAGGCACCCGGATCACCTGCCTGGTGCATCGGCCCTCACTAAGCCCGGGCACTTCCAGAAGCAGCCTCCCAGCAACGGGTCCCCAGGGCACCAGCACGGGTCCCGGCAGCCCTCGGCTGAGAGCGAGGGAGAGGCCCCAGTCACCCTCCCGGGGTGGGGGCAGGGGGCCTACCTGTTGAGGAATATCACTCTGCAGTTGTAGCGGACGTTTCGGTGCATTACAGGCCTGCAGGAGAGAGGGGAGGTACATGCGTGTCTGCCCGGTTATGAAACACACAGCACATGGAGGCAGCGGCTGCAGCTCTGGAATCATGCATTTTACTTTACTACGAAGCTTCCTCTGATCCCTTCGGAGAACTGCAAGGCTCTTCTGTGGCACCCTCAAATCAAAGCTAAAAGGAGCCAAGATGGTTCTGCCACCCAGGCAGCACCGACTCTAAGCCTAGAGGAGCTTCTTCTCAATGAAGGGCAAATTCATTCCACCACAGGGTTCTTCCCTCTCCTCCTGGAATGTTCCAGCCTCTGTTGCCTCCTCCCCTTCCCCTTCCAAATTGCCTTATGCTAACCTGAGGCATCCACTTTTCAGCACCTGTTCGCCCTGAGCTCATTTCCACCCACCACCTGGGACAGGTGGAACCCCTCCATTTGCTGCTCCGGGCTGGCCCTTTCTCGGGACTGGGTCTTGGCTTCACGCTCCCATCACCTCGCCAACACCCTATCATCTCCCCCTGCAGATAAGGGGACCATAGCAGGAGAGGGCGGCCTGGCTGGGGGCACTCGAGTGGGGACCAGAGTGACCCGACAGGAGGCTTGGGCCAGATCAGGGCAGCACAAGGGGAAGATGACCCTCATAGGGGCGCTGAGAGGACACAGTGTCGAAGAAAAGCACAGGCGCCTGCCAGAGGTGTGATCCGACAGCAAAAGTGTTTCAGGGGAAGAAAAACCAAATGTGGATGGTGTGGAGTTCCGATTCCAGCCTTGCCACTGGCTAAGTAACCGGTGTGAACCCAAAAGTATCTGAGACAGGTCTCAGTCCATTTAGAACATTTATTTTGCCCAGGTGAAGGATGCACTCCTGACACAGCCCGAGGGGGTCCTAACTACATGTGCCTGCGGTGGTCAGGGCACAGCCTGCTTGTACACATTTCAGGGAGACAGAAGACGTCACTCAATACATACAAGATGGGCACTGCTCGAACTGGAAAGGCAGGACCAACTCGAGGGGGCCAGGGACGGGCTTCCAGGCCATAGGTGGATTTAAACAGTTCTGACTGGCAATTGGTTGAAAGAGTTATTATCAATAGAAAGGAATGTCTGGGTTATGATAGCGGGTTGTGGAGACCAAAGTTTTATGATGTAAATGAAACCTCCAAGTAGCAGGCTTCAGAGAGAACAGACTGTAAATGTTTCTTATGAGACTTAAGGTCTGTGTTGATGCTCATGCTGGTCAGCTTTTCCAAAAGGGAGGAGGGTAAATGAGGCCTGTCCGACCCCCGATCACCCCCCACTCCCAGTCATGGCCTGAACCGGTCTTTCAGGTTAACCTTGGAGGGCCCCTCTGAGAGAAGCGGTTCATTCAAAAGGTTGGGAGGGCCTTAGAATTTTATTTCTGGTTGACATCAGCCTTGATTCTTCCTCCCAAAAATGGGGATGAAAGGGCAAGATGCATGCAGGGGCACCACTGCCTGCCCCGGTCCTGGCTGCGGCCACCACAAGCGACTCACTCCATCATGGCTTCTATTCCTCTCCGATGTGTTCTGGATTCAGGTCCCCACCAAATCTCATGTCCTACTGTAATCCCCAGCATTGGAGGTGGGGCCTGGTGGGGGCAGAGTTCTTATGAATGGGTTGGCACTGTCCCCTCCGTGCTGTTCTTCTGACAGTGAGTGAGTGGGTTCTCATGAGATCTGGTTGTTTTAAGAGTGTGTAGCGACTGGGTGCTATGGCTCATGCCTGTAATCCCAGCACTTTGGGAGGCTGAGGCAGGCGGATCACAAGGTCAGGAGTTCAAGACCAGCTTGACCAATACGATGAAACCCCATCTCTACTAAAAATACAAAAATTAGCTGGGTGTGGTGGTGCATGCCTGTAGTCCCAGCTACTTGGGAGGCTGAGGCAGGAGAATCGCTTGAACCCGGGCGGCAGAGGTTGCAGTGAGCCGAGATCGCACCGCTGCACTCCAGCCTGTGCGACAGAGTGAGACTCTGTCTCAAAAAGAAATAAATAAAAATAAATAAAAAAGTGTGTAGCACCTTGCCCCTCTCTCTCTTTCTCCTGTTCTTGCCATGGAAGATGCCTGACGAACACAAACTTGTTCTCACTTAGACAAAGTGTGCCCAGAGTGTGAGAGAAATAGATGTTTTAAATAAAATACGGGCCCTCCGTGAATATCTGATCTCTAAGTGGAGTAAGCCACTAGAACAAACTCAGAAACAAACTAAAGCAGATCAGGGCGGCGCTTTCACTACGTGACCATTTTACCACTGAACACATAAAACAAAGTCACACACCAAACAACGCACCAGGAAAAGGATTTTTACCTTACGTGGGAATGGACTGACATGTTTCGCATATAAAGGACTCAAAATAAAAGAGACAAAAACAGTTGTAGGCAAAAAGCCAGGTAACTATCGAAGAGTGTTATAAATCACCAACAAACAAAAAAAAGTTCAACTCAGTAAGTGAGCAAAGCAAATAAATAAGACAGTCGTTTTTAAAAAACTATTCACCACTCTGTTTCTTTATTTTGCTTATAAAGGCAAGCCCTTGTGGAGCAGAACTAAGGATGGTGCACCACCAACCACAGAGGGCGGGGACCCAACTCAGCACCCTCTTCCTGGAGGACCGTTTGAAGAAACGATGCAGGATGGAAGTTATCAATGACATTATGATAAAACTCTTGTTTTGTTCAATGGAGCCTCCAATCCAGAAAAATGCTAGATTTCAAAAGAAAAAATACCTTCAAATATGATGGTTACAAATTTAAGTGTAAAAAGTAGAAAAATGAAAAGAGGATGATAAATTCAAAGTCAGCAGGGGAAAAGTTTGAGCAAAAATGAACCAACAAAAGGCAAAACCCAAAAAGAACCAGCCTGGGCAACATAGCGAGACCCTGTCTCTATGAAAAATAAAAAATAAAATTAGCCAGGTGTACTGGTGTGCACCTGTAGTCCCGGGTACTCAGGAGGCTGAGATGGACGGATCACTCAAGCCCAGGAGGTCGAGGCTGCAGTGAGCCAGGATGGCACCATGGCACTCCAGCCCGGACAACAGAGTGAGAATCTGTCTCAAACAAACAAAAACAAAAACAAACAAAAAAAAGAAAACCTAATGAATAGAAAACTTGGTGAAGTGACTAGAGTAAGTCCTTGTGGTCGTCTGACTCTCAGCCCCTCAAAGATGTCCCCATCCTAACTGCTGGAGCCTGTGACTGTGTTATGTTACCTGAGGCGCTGCAGGGGTGATGAGGTGACAGGCCTTGAGATGGGAGATGATTCTGGACAATCTGGGCCAGCCAGCATAATGGCAAGGTTCCCCATAAGAGGGAGGGTCAGAGGAGGACTGCTACAACAGACGTGGGGGTCGGGGTGACATCACAGCTGGGAGGGGCCACAGGCCAGGGAAGCTAGAGAAGGCAGGGACGCAGATCCTCCTGGAGTGTCTCCGGAAGGAACCAGGCTTGCTGCTGACCCCTGACCCCTTGACCTCTGACCTTCAGAACCATTAGATAAAAGACTGGTGTTGCTTGTGTGTTTTGTGTCCATGGAAATTCATCAGAGCGGCAAAAGGAAACTAAGAGAGTCCACAGGACCAATTAGCATCATCCGTGTGAACAGGGCACTAAAATTCCCATCCATGTGCTGCTTAGAAGAGGCCCCAGTCCACAAATGTCACGGTGAGGGTCGCACGCGAGTGGCAGGAGAATATGTGCCAGGCAGATGCCAAGGAAGAAGCGAGCCAAGGTGCCACGTCCATGCCGGATGAGGCGGGGCTGAAGGAGACGTAAAGGACTCGATGCGAGGTTCAGTGACAGGGGATAGCAATGCAGAGCGCGGCAGACACCAGCAGAACATGTGCAGAGGCCTCCATAGGGGACGGCTATGCAGAGTGCGGCAGACACCAGCAGAACATGTGCAGAGGCCTCCATGGGGACAGCTATGCAGAGTGTGGCACAGACACCAGCAGAGCGTGTGCAGAGGCCTCCATAGGGGACAGCTATGCAGAGTGCGGCACAGACACCAGCAGAGCGCACACAGAGGCCTCCATAGGGGACCACCTATGAAGAGTGCAGCGCAGACTCCAGCACAGCATCCTCCATAGGGAGCCGGCTATTCAAAGCAGGGCTTAGATACCAGCACAGCACGTGCAGAGGCCTCCATAGGGGACCGGCTATGCAGGGACAGCACAGACACCAGCACAGCACACACAGAGGCCTCCATAGGGATGGCTAAGCAGGGACAGCACAGACACCAGCACAGCGTGAGCAGAGGCCTCCATAGGGGACTGGCTATACAGGGACAGCACAGACGCCAGCACAGCGCACACAGAGGCCTCCATAGGGACCGGCTATGCAGGGCACAGCACAGCACATGCAGAGGCCTCCATAGGGGCGGCTATGCAGGGACCGCACAGACACCAGCACAGCACACACAAAGGCCTCCACAGGGACTGGCTATGCAGGGTACAGCACAGACACCAGCACAGCGTGTGCAGAGGCCTCCATAGGGACTGGCTATGCAGGGTACAGCACAGACACCAGCACAGCGCGTGCAGAGGCCTCCATAGGGACCAGCTATGCAGGGTACAGCACAGACACCAGCACAGAGCATGCAGAGGCCTCCATAGGGACTGGCTATGCAGGGTACAGCACAGACACCAGCACAGCGTGTGCAGAGGCCTCCATAGGGACCGGCGATGCAGGGTACAGCACAGACACCAGCATGGAGCATGCAGAGGCCTTCCTTGTGGAGCTACACATATGCAGCCTAGGACATGGGAACCGTGTGGCAACATGTGGACATGGAACGAGCCCCAGGGCTCCCTGTGATGTGAGTCAAGCTCTCTGCACGGGGTGGGGTGAATGCTGCATTCCCCTTTGTGCAGAGTCTGCTGATGTGTGCACAGGACTTTCTGGAAGAACTGACACATCCTGCTTTCAGGAGCTCCCTCCTTGCAGGGGAAATGAGGTGGCTTACGGGGCTGAGATAGGAACAAAACCCACTTTTCAAGCATAAGGCCTTTCGTATCCCTGGACACATGGATGTTCCACACCCTGGATGGAGGCCGGTTGGGTGGGTCACGCCCTTGAGCTTGCCTTTGTCCCAGGTTTGCCCTTCCACACTCACACTGGCACTTACATCCCCACGTCGCAGATGATGTCCTGAGTGACGGGAGACTCCAGAAGGGCCGCTAGGACTTCAAACGAGTGCAAGAGGGTGTCCGACTCGTAATAATGATCCCAACATCCGTAGCCGCTGCAGAGACAGTGAGAAGGTGAGCTCCAGAAACAACTCAGGTGAGCGGGGAGGGGCAGGGCCTGTGGGCCAGTCCAGTCTGAACGTGTCTGGGGGCCGGGGCTCAGGTGTTTTCTCAAAGCCTTCCAGGTGATTCCAATGAGCAGCCAGCATAAGACCCACTGCCGCAGCCAGATGTGCCGTACTGAAAGCGAAGAGCATGGCCCCTGCTCCTCTCTCTGAGTTTTAAGTTACTACAAAAACTCTCTCTCTATCAGGAAGTGCCCGCCCTTGGGTTTCCTTGTAACTGTTAATGTGGCCCAAATGACACTGATCTACAAGAGAAGAACCTCAAAGAAACAAAGCTGGACCCACAGAAATCTATTCTTTGGCAAAGAAGATCACTAATAACCATTCAGAAAAACCACCCACAAAGCTGCCCCTGTGTTTCTTGCTACAGATGCTTGTAGTCTGCTGAATGATGAACCCCAAAAAGGTCCGTCCACACCCCACCTTAGAAACCTGCGAAGGTGACCTTATTTTAGAAGAAGAGTCTGCTGATGTAACTAAATTAAGTATCCCAAGATGAGATCACCCTGGCTTTTGCAGGGGGGCCTAAATCCAATGACAAGTGTCCTTGTAAGAAAAAGGAGAGGAGAGACAGGGAGAACAGGAGGCAACATGAGGACGGAGGCAGAGATGGGAGCAATGAGGCCACAAGACAAGGAGCACCTGGAACCACCAGGAGCTGGGAAAGGCACGAGGGACCCTCCCCAAGAGCCTTCGGAGGGAGCCAGACCCTGCTGCCATCCTGATTTTGGACTTCCGGCTTCCTGAACTGTGAGAGAATACATTTCTGTTGCTTTAAGACTCTAGTTTGTTTCTATCTGTTTCGGCAACCACAGGAATTAATTCAATAATCTGTGGTGTCATTAAATGCGAAGGCTGGGTTTCTTAGTATTGGGGTTCCCATAATAAAATATAGAGTACCTGTAGAACACTTATAACTCTTCAAGAAGTTCTCCTTTCTACTACACATCAGCCTGGAAGGCACACTTCAAATGCCCAGCAAACCTCGCACACACCTGCATAAACCCCAAAACCAGCAATTGTGACTTTCAGTATCTGGGAAAGCATTGCTCTCTGCCTTGGCTCTGCTAAGAGGAAAAGCCCAATTCTCAGATAGAAAAGGCATCCAGGAGATGTCCCAGTAGGGAATGGAGTTCTGAGATGTCCTTTCTCCTCCAACGGATCCGTTTCGTGGGTTTTCATGCCCTGTTGGCGTCCTGGCCCACATGTGAAACCAAATAACATTATAACACCACACGTCCCGCTGCATGGCATCCAGCGACCAGCGGCCTCTCACCCCTCCGGCGAGTCAGCAGCAGGAGCTGGTCCTGGGGCCATTTGGGTGGTAGCCTTCCCTTTCCAAAGCTTCCAGCACCAGCTCAAAGGAAACCGCTGACTTTTCTAGGTGAGAGGGTCTCTGGTCCATGAGTCAGCCTGCTCTAGGGCCACTGGGCCCTCCCTGTGTATCAGGTGCTGGACCTCTAACCAGTAAGAACAAGAGGCGGTGTGCTCAGTGAAGTGATGTCCCTCCTCTCCTACCTCGGTTTCCTCTCTGTAAGTTGTTGGAATATTTCATAGGAGCCTGCTCAGCAGGTTGTAAGCTACGTGGAGACCTGCTCAGCTGGGCCCCTGTCCCTGCTGGATGCAAATATTCCATCCCAGGGGCCTTTAGTTAGACATCCTCCCACTTTTAAAATGAAACAGGTCCAAATTTGGAGGAAAGAGAGAGGTGGATGTAACATTTATAGAAGAGAGAGACTAGGACGAAGAAAGAAAAGAAGACGTAAACTCTAAGCATCTGGGCAACATCAGGCCAGGGGGACTGGGCTGTCACCACTGCAGCTCCTCCAGGGCAAGCAGCAGACAGGACACGAGGATCAGGCCCCCGGACCAGCCCAGGAGAGGTCAGGCTCACGAGACGATCAGGCCTTGAGTCCAGCCCAGGAGAAGATCCGGCCATGGGGCCAGGAGAGGGTCGAAGCTTTGTGATATCAGACAGCCCAGAACCCTAGATCCCTTGGCACTTAGGTGAAGAATTTCTTAAAGAATCAATCAAATGAAGACAAATGAAAGAACAAAGTAAACATTCTTGGATATTATGGGAGAAACAGCCCTATTTGAAGGTGGTATTCTAAGGAGAGAAATCAACCTAATGAAGGCAAGAAACTTGGAAGGACTTAGAGAAAGATGCCTCTGGACTCACACAAAACCTCCTAAGAGAAGACAGTTCCTGCTTACTCTAAGTCCAGAAGCAAGAACACACACTAAGGCAGGGAACAAAGACTGAAGAGGAACTTCCAGATTCCACAACGGGTCAGAGGCCTAAAGACCAACGGGAAACTAGCAGAGCACAGATGGCAGCTGACATCCAAAATGAGAAAGGACTATCGCTTACAAGAGACTTACAATGTGGCTACTCATTGTTTTTTTTTTTTTTTTTTTTTTTTGAAGGGACAAGAAGGGAAATAAGCAATCAGTTTTCCTGATTTTTACAAAAAGGCATATAAGAAACGATAACCTATGCTTGCTTGTGGAAAGATTCTGAGATCACGGAATGAAAACCTGGGAATATGTCTTGGTCCTTCAGGCTGCTATAACAAAACACCTTGGACTGGGTAATTAATAAACAGCAGAAATGTATTGCTCACAGTTCTGGAGGCTGGGAAGCCCACGATCAAGGTGCTGGCAGATTTGGTATCTGGTGAGGACTGGTTGTCTCCTTCTCTGTGTCCTCACATGGTAGAAGGGGCCAACAAGCTCCTTTGGGCCTCTCTTGTAAGAGCACTAATCCCATTCATGAAGGCTCCACTCTCATGCCCTCATGACCCAATCACTGCCAAAGGCCTCATCTCTTAATTCCATCATCTGGGGGTTAGGTTTCAACATATGAATTTTGTGGGGACGCAAACATTCAGACCACAGCAAAAGGGCAGTGGTAACACAGAAGCAGCCCAACTTTGAAATTGGCCTTCATCTGGTAAAAGTCAGTTCTTTTAATTACTCAACATGGGAATCTAGACTTATTCAGCCTCCCTGGGCCTGCCCTTGCTCAGGTGTTCAATGGCATTAACCAGGCCCAACAGCGGGTGTGGCATGTCCACAGCTCTCAGGACTGTCCCTGCTCCTTCCTTGCCTTCTCAGCTGGGGAAAACTGATGCTGGTATTGCTAGCTGACGACCCCAGCGTGTCTGTGTCTGTTCTCACCATATTTCCAGCTCTGGTCCAAGCCTGTATCTTGCTCCTCTGTTTTTGGCAATTTCAATACCTATAAGTACAGAGAGAAAAAGAAAATGGAGCAATTTCAGCACCTATACACTCAAAGACAGATGAAACAACCTGCTGCAGTAGGTAGGATAAAAACAAAAAACAAACAACAAACAAAAATGCTCTGTGCCTTCCCAGACGGGATGCAGTCAGGCTTCCTGTTGACAGCCTGGCAGCAGAGGGCAGCATACACCTGTATACACCTGTATACACATGAGAACGCCTGCACCTGCTTATACTTGCATATACCTGCTTATATCTGCAGGAAATGAGAAACAGGGAGGGCTTGCAGGTCTGACCCTTAGCACCATGGAGGAGGCGGAGGAAGAGGAAGAAGTCAGACCCTGGTAGTTTATTAACAAGGAAATGCCCAACACCATCTAGAGGAAAAAGGACTTGGAGGATTACGATCCAGCAGTGGTGCCACTGTCAGGCACCATCGGCTTACTGGTCTTGGGCAGCAGCTTCCAACAAGCACCTAGGGAGGAGAGGCTGGCAGAGTGGAAACTTAGTTTTGGCCACCAAGCCTTCTTCAGTCCAACTAGATTTGCTCTGAGCAAATGAGGGGAAAGCAGGTTGATATTTAAAAAATAAAAATAAAAAACCACTGGCTGCGGTGGCTCATGCCTGGAATCCCAGCACTTTGGGAGGCCAAGGCAGGTGGATCACTTGAGGTCAGGAGTTCGAGGCCAGCCTGGCCAACATGGTGAAACCTCGTCTCTACTAAAAATACAGAAATTGGCCATGGATGGTGGCAGACGCCTGTAATCCCAGCTACTCAGGAGGCTGAGGCAGGAGAATCGCTTGAGCCCAGGAGGCAGAGACTGCAGTGAGCCAAGATGGCACCACTGCACTCCAGCCAGGGCAACAGAGTGACAGTCCATGTCAAATAATAATAATCATAATAATAATCCAGGGCACATACTGATTAGGTGCCATCTCTTGAAACATTCTGTTTCTGTTGTTCCTGGCAAAGGCTCTTGCAGTCAGCAGACCAGTGCAAGACAAGCTGCAACCTGACTACACTTGCAGGCTTGCCCATTTAGGTGCAGGTGTAATAGTTTAACTTTTCATCCTCCACGGTGCGTCCATATGAACGAAAATTAGATGGTGACCTTTCAACTACCACACCCTATCTTCGAGGCCACCACGCCCGGCTGATTTTTGTATTTTTAGTAGAGACGGTGTTTCACCATGTTGGCCAGGCTGGTCTTGAACTCCTGACCTCAGGTGACTTCCACCCCCTCCGGCCCCCCCAAAATGCTGGGATGACAGGCGTCTTTTTCTACTTCCCTTTCTGGGACGCCTTCTCCCACCAGGAAGGCCCACGGGGCAGAGATTGATGAATCTCTGGTCTCTGCACACCATCCCCGCCAGTGGGCAGCCATTCTGTTCAACTTAGATATCTCCGAGAATGCGCAGCTCGGTCCCAGCCACGGGACCCCAGAGATATCAGAACACGGGTCCATCCCCAGGCCTCCCGCCTAAACCGCCAGACTTTTCTTAACCGTGCCTTGTATATCGCTCGTCCCCGGGAACTATAAACACTCACTTCCCGACGAGGACTTGAGCACGTACCACTGGCGGGGTCATTGCCCATTATCTCACCTGATCCCATGCCCAGGGCCGCGAGTTTCCCAGGGCAAGGCTGTGAGCACGCCACGGGCAAGCCTGGGCCCAGCCACGGTGCCCGTGCGCCACCCCAAACCGGTGCCCCCGCCGCCCCAGACTCACTCTTTAAAATTCTTTGCAAATTGCCCTCGAAGTCCAGGGCCCACTGGTTGAGTGCGCAGGTGGCCACGGTCACCTTCCGGCCCATCCTGGCCGCAGTCGCTTGGGCAGGAGGCCAGCGGGGGACAGCAAGACCAGGGTCCCAGCGAGGTAGGCGGCTGGGACGCCGGACCTTCCGGGTTGCCCGGCCCCGCCCCCTCCCCGCCCATCCGTTGAGGCTCCGGCCAAGGAGAACTGCGGCGTCAGGCCCTGCCTACGGATCGCCCCGCCCCGTCTGAGGAGCTCACGACCGCGCCTGCGCAGCGAGGTGGCCTCGGCGTTCACGGCACCGCGAAGGGCCCCGCCCCCACCCCGGCTCCACCCACGTCCCAGGCCCCGGCCCCGCCCCGGCCCTTGCGGGCAAACCCGTTCAGGTGCACAGGTGCAGGGGGCTCACCGCCCAGCTGCAGCACCCCTCCATTTTATCCCACGCCGCCACCCCACATCCAGCTTAGCCATGTTTTATTTTAATGCGGCATGAAACGTTCCAAATACACCAAAAGTGGAGAGTACGGTAGGAGCGCTCCATCGTGCCCGCGGGACAGCAGACGATAGCAATCGATTCTCCGTGCTGGGAATCCCGCCACCCTGGGCGGATGGCGCTGAATTCTTGGGAACCTTCTCCTGCCCCTTTCACTCCTGTACCACGTGTGTAAGTAGCTCAGGTAGCGCACTGTTTGCCTTTTCTGAAACTACAGGAACTGCACTTGAATGTGCTTCTGCAACTTGATTTTTTTCCCCTGTAATATGAGATACGTTCTTTTAATTATTTTTCTGCAGTTTGGTATTCCATAGTGGCAGTAAAGCAGGTTTATTCAATAGCGGATGGGCATTGACGTTATTAGCAGCGTTTTGCCAACAGACGCACGCACACAGGCACTGCTGCAATTTCCTTTCCGGCAAGGTTTCCTTCGTGGCCTCGTTCCGCCAGTTCCTGCAGCAGCTTTGCAGAGTAGTAGGGTTCGTGCTGTTTGACTTTACTAAATATTGCCAAGTCTCTTCTCCAGGGCGCTTGCACCGATTCACTACCCGCGGTTTCTCACTTTTTATTTTTTCACATTTCCTCTTTAGTCCACCCACGGTAGAATCCATTTTTCCCCCATATAAATAACTGCCTCACCATCGTTGCTTGAAGAGGCCATCCTTCCTTCTGTCATTCATGTTAGTTTAAAAACACACAATTCACAAATTTGGAAAAAGAGAAGGCTTTATTTCTTGTAAACGGTCGTAGCCTGCAAGGTGGCGGCCATCTGTCTGAGGCTGGGAATCTGTCTCCAGCCAAGGCCAGAGACAGGCACGTCCAAGGAGGAGGGGTTGGGGCAGGAGCGCTATGCTGAAGGGATTGGCTAAACATACATATTCAACAGGTAACAGGAGGAGCTATGAATATTCATGAAGGTGGTCCTGACACATGCCCTCTTATTGAGCAAAGCATGTAATATATGACCCATGTTCACTTTGGGGTGGAGACTTAACATTTACACATCTTACAATTAGGGCCTTTATGGCAAAACGTCTTTTCAGGACACAAAAGCATGCAGGTGCATCATCTCTCTCTATTAACGGGTCAGCTGGTCGGCATGGTCAGCTGGTCGGCATGGTCAGCTGGTCGGTGGTCTCTTATCAGGAGAAAGTCACTGAAATCAGTCTCTTGTCCAATCACAGCTGCTATGGCTGGTGAAACAGAGTCAGTTAGTCGGCACCTAGTGGAGCTGCAATTGTTTTAATATTCCCTATCCCAAGGCTAGTGTGTGTTTGGCTAATAGAGAAACAGAAAGCCTTGTGGCTCTTAGAATATAGTTTATTCTCTAAGTGTGGGTTGCCTGACTTACCCTCGCCTAGCATGGCTTTGGGTCCTGTTTATAATTTGGTATCTTATTGCCACAGAGTCCGTTCTGTCAGTCTTATGATCTCTGTTTTAACATGAATGCCGGCCAGTTGTGGTGTCCAAACTCTGAAACAGGGGGCTATTATCAGGCGCATCTGACCTCCCATCCCATCATGTCTGGGAATTCAGTGTTGAGGCTTTTCTGGTGTCCCCTTGGTCAGGAGAAGGTCCCTTTGGTCAATGGGGGGCTTAGTATTTTATTTTTACCTTATGTACATATACCGGTTTTCACATTTTGAATCACTTTTTTTCCAGCCTATAAAGTAATGCTTGTTCATGACAATTTGGAAACTCCACAAAAGCACCAGAATGTTATACATGCTAACTTGTTTAATCCTCACAGTAGTTTTCATGCTTCTGAAATCCACACGATCTGCTCAAATTATCTCCTGCCAACAATGGCTGATGCCACGCCTGGGCAGAGAAGGGGAGGATCCTTGAACATCTGGTTGTCCCAGAAAATAAGTAAGTACTCAAAGGATGGTAGGTACATGTCATATGAAAAAAGAAGCCAATTTGAAGGGGCTCCCATTAGCTAAATACAGGACAATACAGTAAGGATCATAACTCGGTCAGCTAAATCCATTAGGGCATACTGATAAAAAATAAATCAAAGAGGAAATCCCTACAGAAGAATGCTTGCTAATAAATAATTTATTAATAAATGTTGAGGGAATGATAAAATTAGAAAATTAACACTTTGTCCCAAGAAATAAGGGATTCAGGCAAGAGTCCTCATTAAATGCTAGTTCACTGGGTGAAAGGTCATTTGGGAACAGCATATTTACAGTCTCAAAGTATCACTGCACCAATTACTCATTAATAACAAAAGGAAAAATGGAGACTTCTGGCAGAAACCATGGAGCCCCACTATCAATCATGGAGCACAGTGATATGTTGTCTTAAAAAAGAAAATTTTAGGACTCTTGAAATTTATTAGGTCAACTTGGGCAACAGAGCAAGATCCTGTCTTTAAATAAATAAATAAAAATAAATAAATTTATTATGTCAAGAGGGAAGTTAAGTCCTAGAAACTGGGTCACATAGCATGTTTGTAATTTTGTCTTTTAGATTATAGGCTGTTTTTCTTTATCATTCATGTTTTATAAATGACTAGGAGAGACCACAGACCAGGCCTGCTTCCCTTTTAATTACTGATCTTTATTATAGATTGTCTCTTATTATCCCGTACTTAGACCAGACTCCTACATCTTCAGTGTAAAATGTTAAATATACCTTCCACCTAAAAAAGACCACCTCAACTGGTCAGATTATAACTTTATGCATAAAAAGATGTTAAAATTCTGTTAAACTTCCCTAAAATTTGTCTACATAAATGATCCCAAACATCTACAGTTCAAAATACTGATTTCCATTCTTTAAAATCTGTGCTTCCCAGGCAGCCTGTCCTCAAACTTTATACACTTAAATAAACTCTCTTTAAGCTAAATTCTGACCCGTTTGGTTATTTCAGGTTGACAGCCTTCTAACAAGATAAAACATGCTCTATGTAGTATATTATCCTGCCAAAAAAAGTGCATAGCCTGAATGCACAGTGTGGCTCCCTGATTAGATCCTGGGGTTTAAAAAAAGGGCTGTAGGGCAGAGCTTCACACCCGTAGTCCCAGCACTGTAGGAGGCCACAGTGGGTGGATCGCTTGAGCCCAGGAGTTCAAGACCAGCTTGGGGAACATAGTGAGACCCCCCCGCCACCACCCATCTCTACCAAAAAAAAAAAATAGCGTGTGGTGGTGTGCTCCTGTAGTCCCAGCTACTCAGGAGGGTGAGGGAAGAGAATCGCTTGAGCCCAGCAATTCAAGGCTGCAGTGAGCTGTGATCGTGCCACTACACTCCAGCCTGTGTGACAGAGACCCCCGTCTTAACAAAGCAAAACAAAACAACAATAACAAAAGGGCTGTAAAGGGCATTATTGGGACAACCGCGGGAAACTGGAGATGGAAAATAGATAACAGCATTGAACTGATGTGGTCATTGTATTTTGGTAATATAGGAGGTTCTTGTTCTTAAGGAGTTGGATACCGAAGTATTTGGGGGGGGTATCACGGTATCTGCAGCTAATGGTGGGGGCTGAGTGGGGAGGAAAAAAGAAAAATACACATATATAAACACAGAGGGAGAGAAATGAAACGTGGCCAGCTGCTCACCCCTGCTGAACCTAGGAATCTGCGTGCTCACTTTACGTTCAACTTGTTTGTGTGCTGAACATTTTTCAAAACAAAAAGGTGCAGGGAAAAAAGAAAACATGATGTCTCTCTGAGGGCCACAGAGACGTGGCAACCAGATCGCTCTGCCAGTAAGGCCTGTTACCCGAGCTGTTGGGTGTGGGGTCAGCAGACACCTTCAGCTGCCCCCTCCTCCAGGGCTGCCTCGCCCCAGGTCATGCCCTCGCAACGTGGCCCGTGCGTCCGGCTCGCACTGTGGCTCAGCTTCTCCCTTTGCCCAGTCCTGCTGCTCCCTCCCCTCCCGTCCTCGCACAGGTGTGCCCCCCTAATAAGCAGGCCACCCAGACTCCATCTCGGGTCACTTTGGCGGTCTCCCAGCGGCGAGCCTTCCCTGACACCCATGTGTTTACCTGATCGTTTATGGAGGATCCTCTTCGCCCCGGGACGTGAGCCCTAGGACCAAGAACTGTGTCTGTTTTGCTCCTTGCGGTGCACCGGCGCCTGGACATACGCTCCATCAATGTGCGTCGCGAGCCGCTGAAGCCCCATTTGCCGAGGGGGAAACTGAGGCACGATGATCCAGGTGATGAGCCTGGCGCGTTCTCCGCGCGGCCCACGTGGCCACTCCGCCACGCCCCACCCCCAGCTGGTCAGCTGGGATCCCGAAGAAGCGCCAGAGGCTGCGCCCACCCACTAGGGCCGGGGCGGGCCGGTGGGGCGGCAGGGCGGGGCCTGGGCCGTCAATCTCGAGTCCGGCCGCTGCCGAGTGGCGGGCGCGGTGGGCCCGGAGTCAGCTCAGGCTCCTCGACCAATCACGGGGCGCGGAGCCGCCGGGCGTCCAGGGTCCGCCTCCGATTGGCAGGCAATCTCTGACATCATCCGGGGGCGGGCGCCCCTGCCCTGCGGGTGACTCCGACCCCCGGCTAGAGGGTAGGCGGCGTGGAGCAGCGCGCGCAGGCGAGGCCAGGGGAAGGTGGGCGCAGGTGAGGGGCCGAGGTGTGCGCAGGTGAGTGGCCAAGGTGTGCGCAGGTGAGGCCAGGGGAAGGTGTGCGCAGTGGGGGGCGCTTGCCCAGGTGAGCAGGTGCCCACTCACAGGGCGAGGGTGGGGTCAGGGGTAGGGGGCGTGCGCACAGGTGGGGAGAGGGTCCAGCTCACAGGCGAGGGGCCACTGGGGCTCCGGGGAGGCGGGGCGGAGGCGTGGATAGTCCCCCTCCCCCACGAGCCAGCGTCTGAGGGATGCTCTGTCCCCGCGCTGTCTGGAGCTTCCCCGGGCGAAGGCTGCCTGGCTCCGGGGTCGGCTCCTGGCCCCATGCCGCGCTCCGCGGCGGCTCTTTCTCCTGCCCCACCTGTTGTTCGCCTCCCTCTTTGTCAGTGCTGAGCCAGGCACAGCAGCTTTGCGATGGGACTGGCTTGTCCGCCGTCCTCCCTGACATGCGGCTGTTGAAGCCCTGAGCACTGGACCTTCTGCCTCTTGCTTGACTCCAACTGTGGGCCTTGAGCGTCTGCCCTCTCCTGAAATGTCAGCTGCCTGCGGTCTTATTCATTTTTGTGTTCCTTGCAGGACTTTAGCCGGTTGAGAAGGATCAAGCAGGCATTTGGAGCACAGGTGTCTAGAAACTTTTAAGGGGCCGGTTCAAGAAGGAAAAGTTCCCTTCTGCTGTGAAACTATTTGGCAAGAGGCTGGAGGTAAGTGTATCTCAGTGCCCTGGATCGTGGGCGCAGGCTATGGCTTCACAGCGTTGAAAGTACAGACAGACTGGTCCACCAGCTCTCGAGTGCCAACGACTGTCTGTGCCTCTTATGAGTAAAATACAACATACCAGGGCACCTCCCCTTTGTCTGTTCCCAGCCGTCATTGGGAAGGATGTTACTTAGATGTTTATTGCACAACTCAATGCTTGTGGCTAAAGAGCTGACTCCTGGGTGAATGAACTCTGTAATAAGCTAAAAGTACTTCTTTGGTCTTGTTTTAATCCCTTTTGACAACATTCTCCCAGTGGCTTTTTCACACTTTAGTTCTGAGGTTACACATCCCCTGACCCTTTTGCAATTTCCCAGTGTTTTACATAATTGATAATGTTGGTACCAGGCATTGTCCCCTTGTAGCTTATCCATGGCTTGGGGCAAGACGAATGCCACCCCATTCTACTTAGCCTTCCTGTAAGGCAAGTGTGCATGTGGGTGGTCTGGATTAACACCAGTCAGTGTGGGAACTAGGGATCGGAGGGAGTGGGGGCACTGAGCTGGTAAGTTTTGGCTGGGAAGAAACTAAGCTTGTATCTTACCTTGATGAGAGCCTGGGGGAGAGGAACTGTCTAAAGCAAGCCGGCTTGTCCAGGTGGCTGTGATCTTGAGATCAGACTCACTAGCGTGTCAGCTTTTCTCAGAAGTAGTTTTCTTTCATCCACTTTGATTTTACAGATATAAGGAGAGTGACTGGCACTCGCCAGGCTCTGTATTCAGTATTTGGGGCCGGAGAGAGACACGGTCTCTTCCCATCAAGAACTCTTCGTCCTGTTTTGTGCATCATAGGAACTGCATAAACTAACTTGTGTAAATTGAATGAAGTGTGGGTACTGAAGTTCTCACACTGCATAAGGAAAATGTCTTTCATCGTTGAAATTTTTTAAATGTGTGTGAATTTTTATTAAAGTAATTCATGCACACATTTTTTTAAAAATCAGTGTTAAAAGGCTTCAGAAGAAATAGTCTCTACCACATCCCACATCCGACAGTCTTGCTTGCCAGCAGCAAACACTTTTCATTCTTTCAGCTACTTTTGTGTTGTTGTTTGTACCTACTTGTTTCTAAGTAATTTCCTTTTAGTACCCCTAACTTTGCAAATTCCCTTCTGTGCATACAATAGTCAATAAATAGTCAGAGTATACATTGTTATGACAAAATTACCATTATTCACTGTTGAGCCAAGTAAGGTCCTATAATAATGGCTTGGTTTCTTTTTTTCCTTCCTTATATGACTTTTTATTTTTCCTGGAGTTAACAGTTGCCTTCCTTTTTTTTTTTTTTTTCCATTTGGTAAGGTTTCTATGCATCTCTCATTCATTTTTTTCTGGATGCTCTAACCGAGCTGTCACACATATCAATAATTTTCCTACACATTCAGATGCAACAAAATTCATCATTTTCATTTCCTCTCTTTCCTAGCCATTCATCTTGTACCAATGTGGACTGGTTTCTGGTTAGTCCTGCTGCATAGCTGTCCTCTTGGGACTTGCCCCTGCCCTTTTGTGGACATTGCTTCAGCAGCTCTCTTGGGTCTCCAGTTTCCTGGATCCTATGTTGTTGTCCTTGAGTAATAGTTCACATAGGAGTAGAATTCTAGGTTGCAAAAAGTTTTCCTCAAAATTTTGAAGTTTTTCATCATTGTCTTCTAGAATCCAGCTTGCTGTTGAGAAATCTAAGCCTACCGTGATTTTTACTCCTGTTTTTTCTCTAAAAGCTTTCAAGAGCATCTTTTAAAAAATCTCAGATATTTTAAAGCTTCACAGTTATGAACTTGTTCTGGAAGTGGGGATGTCACTGCTTCCCCCAAATTATAACCATGTAGAGCAGCTGTGGGTACCTAGAGACATTCTGTGTTCTCTTCCCCTTTTTTTTGAAGGGTGATTATTGATGGTCCTATATGGGCCACTGTTCTAGGCCCTGGTAGTAGAACAATGAAGAGGACACACAATTCCTGCCCTTGGGAAGCTTACATTCTAGTGAGGGGAGACAGACAATACACACACACAAATGAATACTTCTAGGCGATGGGGAGAGTTACTAAGAAAATAAAGTACCCAGTGGAGGGCCTTGGCAGGGAAGCTGGGGAGCAGCTGCTTCAGATTGGCTGAGAGGGAAGATCTCCCCAGGAGGGGACATTTTACATGAGCCCTGAACAAGGACACCTGCAAATGTGCTCTAAGCAGAGGAAGTCAGTGCCACAGACAATTTAAACTGTGTTCAAGGATGAGTGAAGACCCCTGTGTTCCTGGAGCCAAAGGAGAATAGGGGAGAGTGGTGTGTAGGAGGGAGGCAGGAGCCAGCTTGTGCTGTAAGAGGGGGGGCATTCTGCCATGTTTGGAGAATGAACTGAGACTAGCAAGAGCAGCCATAGCAAGGTCACGTGGGAGGTGATTGCAGGGTCCAAGGAAGAGAGTCTAAGACAAGATGATCTCTTCCCTGCCTGGAATCTGCTGTCAGGAACAAGGTACCGGGAAGATGTGCACAGGAGGCCAGCCCTGCCAGGCCCAGGAGCAGTGGTGGATGCAACAGGGAAAGGTGGTGTCTGTTATTTGAGGGATAATGTAAGCAAGGTTCTCTTTCTTGCAGGGCCCAATGGCTGCAAAATCGCAACCCAACATTCCCAAAGCCAAGAGTCTAGATGGCGTCACCAATGACAGAACCGCATCTCAAGGGCAGTGGGGCCGTGCCTGGTAAGGATCTTGCCTGTTCTCCCAGCTAGAAAGTAAAGTGTGGTCTCAGAGCTTTCCAGCCTTTGGAATTGTATGGACCCAAAGGAATGAAGGACCTTTTTAAAAAAGATTTTTTTTTTTGTCAAGACTAATGAAAGGTAAACAGTTTTCCACTTTATAAAGTAAGGAATTATAAAAAGAAACTAGAAATCATGGTCAGTCAACAACTTAGAAAAAAAGATAAAGGCTTAAAGGGCACCTGGGGCCTTCCCACCATCCTGGGGTATGACCTATTGTCACAGCTCCCATTTCGCCATAGAACCATGGGGACTTCGTGCGGGGTGAGTATCCTCTCCGACCTGGAACTGGGGAAACCACTGGCCTTGGTGGTTGTGAAAGACCTACCTCCGCTCATATTCTGAGCTCTGGGCCTTCCATGGGGGCCACAGATAGTGCCACCAGTTAATCAACTACAGTAGAGCAGGCATGTTGAGTGGCTTCCCTGGCCGCAAGGAGGGCCCGTGCTAGGAGCTAATGCCTTCTGTCATGGGGTGCTGGTGGGTTTGAGCAATAGTTCTCCCACACAGAGCCTCTTAGGGACTGCCTGCATCCGTCCTCGCAGGGAGGTGGACTGGTTTTCACTGGCAAGCGTCATCTTCCTACTGCTGTTCGCCCCCTTCATTGTCTACTACTTCATCATGGCTTGTGACCAATACAGCTGCGCCCTGACCGGCCCCGTGGTGGACATCGTCACCGGACATGCTCGGCTCTCGGACATCTGGGCCAAGACTCCACCTATAACGAGGAAAGCCGCCCAGCTCTATACCTTGTGGGTCACCTTCCAGGTCAGCAGCCCCTGCCCTGGGGTTGGGACACAGCAGGTGGGGAGCGTGCCCTCCTGCTGGGGTAGTCCTTCCATTTGTCTGGGACATGGATCCTGGCTCAGGTTGACATCTGGGTTCCCGGGACCCAGCAGGGCATTCCCTGGACTCTGACATGTTCAGATTCATCCTCAGCTGTAAGGCAGGAGGCACCTGTCACATCAGCGTTTGATACACCTTCACGGCATGCCTGCATGCAGTTGCTGGGCACGCCCAGCTCTGCAGGGACAAGCTGAGGATAGGAGCAAAACCCCGTGGGAGGGCAGTGCTGTCCTGAGGAAGCCCCATTGTCAGCAGGAGTCACGCTTTGCACCAGGTCTGGAAAGGAGCATCTCAGTCCCCAAAGGGACGCTCTCAGTCATGAGATGCCACTCAGAGAAGCCAGGGCCATGTTTCCCCACAGGCAGTCGAGGCAGGTCCAGGACGTCCTCAGCTCCATGGTGTCCCCACTGGCCTCCCAGTCCAGAGGGAGTTCCAGGAAGGGGTTGTTGTAAACCTGGTGCACACATGGGTGGTGCTGATTGCCTGAACCCAGGAAAAGGTTTCCAGGGAAACGGTGCTAGAAAGAGACAGGCCTGGGTTTTCCTTCCTGGGCGGGAGGAAGGCTCAGATCATGATTAGCTGTTTCTCCCCAGGGTCCAAGCTTCTGGGCTCCAGAATACTTCTCAGTTCAGATCTCTTGGTCCCTTTGAATGAAAAATGACAGGGGCAGTGTGAATCACAAATAGCCACAAAGCAGGAACCCCCACCTGTCCATCAGTAGATGAATGGACCCACAGAACAGAACACTGTGCCCACCGTGGGACACTATTTGGCAGCGGAAGGGAATGAAGCTCTGATGCCACTAGGCGGATGACCCTTGAAGACACTGCTGAGCGAGAGAAGCCAGTCACAGAGGCCGCATACTGTGTGGTTCCCTTTATATGCAATACCCAGTACAGGCAAATCCACAGAGGCAGAAAGCTCAGTGGCAGCCAGGGGCGGCAGGGACAGGGAATTCAGAGTGACCGTAGATTGGAACAACATATTCTTCTGTGGTGATGAAAAGTTCTGGAATTAGCAGTGATAGGTGTACAACCAACCATGTAAATGCGCTAAATGCCGCTGAATTGTGCACTTTAAAAGGGTGAATTTTAGCCGGGTGTGGTGGTGCACACCTGTAATCCCGGCTACTTGGGAGGCTGAGGTGGAAGGATCACTTGAGCTCAGGAGGACAACGCTGCAGTGAGCTATGATTGCACCACTGCACTCCAGCCTGGGTGGTAGAACAAGACCTCATCTCAAAGATAGATTTATATATATATTTAAAAAGTTGAATTTTATGGGATTCTCCATTTTAAAAAGGTGACTGGGAGGGACCTGTGCGCTCTCCTGAGGGGCGAATGGAGACCTGGGGGAGAACGCATTGGCACCTTCCCTGGTTGATGAGTTTATTGTCTCAGAACCCCCTTCAAAACCCACAGCCCAGCAGTTTGAGCTTCCAGGAGCCATAAGTGCTTCAGGAAGAAAAAGACTATGATTGTGATTCTCATGTTCCTGCTATGCGTCCCCCTTTGCAGGTGCCCTCCAGGCGGGGGGTGATCAGGCTGCTTGTGTGTTTCAGGTGCTTCTGTACACGTCTCTCCCTGACTTCTGCCATAAGTTTCTACCCGGCTACGTAGGAGGCATCCAGGAGGGGGCCGTGACTCCTGCAGGTAGCCTCCTCCCTTCCACCCTCCCCAGGCTCCCGTTCTCATCCCTTTCTCTCAGGGGCCAGTCCTCCCCAGCGCTCCTTTGTCCCTAAGACTTGTCACAGGGTAGAAATCCATTTTGCTTGGATTTTTCACAGCACCAGGCCTCAAAACCGTTGAGGGCAGCTGGGGCCATCCCACACCCAGGTTAGAAATCACTTTCCTGGGTAAGGAGGGAATGGATGGCCCAGCTCCTTCCCAGCCCCATAGCAGGGGATGCACTCGGCCCATGGAGCTTCCTGCAGAGACCACCATGCAGAGACCACCATTCCTCCGGGCTGTCCGTGGGAGACCTTGTCTGTTCATTCCTTGCCATGATTGAGAACTCACGAGGAGCCTGGCTTTGTGCCTCTCACGTGGGTGCAGACTGGAACCGCATCCCAACTCTGCCCTCAGAAGCTCCCTGTTTTGAGGGGTGGATGGGCTGAGGTGCTCCCCAACAATTACAGAGGGGGCCAGGCATACCACAGGGGCATCCTCACTTGCTTCTGCCCCTCAGCCCTGACCTCTCTATCAGACTGCACACCTGTCACTCAGCCTGTGGCCAGTTAACGAGATGCAGAACCAAAGGATGGACTCAGCCTCCCCTCCCTCTTCCTAGTAGCAGGTAGTTCCTTGGCCAAGGGTATAGGGGCCTCAGAGATGGTTCCTGGGGCCCCAGATGAGGGTCCGCAGCAGCAGAGGCCCAGAAAGTGACCAGGGCCCCCGCCAGGCATGCTTCAGCCCAGCCAAGCTCCTCACTGCGGGTTGGGAAAGCGCCTTCATTTCTGAATCCTTCATCTGCAGGGGTTGTGAACAAGTATCAGATCAACGGCCTGCAAGCCTGGCTCCTCACGCACCTGCTCTGGTTTGCAAACGCTCATCTCCTGTCCTGGTTCTCGCCCACCATCATCTTCGACAACTGGATCCCACTGCTGTGGTGTGCCAACATCCTTGGCTATGCCGTCTCCACCTTCGCCATGGTCAAGGGCTACTTCTTCCCCACCAGCGCCAGAGACTGGTATGTTCTTAGCAGCGGGTCCAGCCTGATGTAGAAAGTGGAAACTTCACCCCTGGCCTTTCTTGCTGCCTGGGGCAGGTGGTTGTAAAGCCCTGAGCACTGAGAATCCGTGGAAGAGGAGGAGGGGGATGGAACTTGCTTCACCCTGCGGAACATCCTTTCTGAATGTTTGGTGGCTTCTCCAGCCTTGGCAAGAATGCAGCTGAAGATGGCCAGGTCAGCTGTGATGGCCAAGTCATTGCCTTTAGGGCTGGCGTGGGGGTAGGGAAGCCAGGAAAAACTTCTGGCTTGGGGCACAGGCAGCCCATTGCCTCTTTCTTTGGATAAGCTGGTGAGGGCCAAAACAACCTTACTGAAGAGTCTTATTGTCCCTGTGGCTTTAATTAACAGCTTCCCAGGAGAGCCCTGCTGGCTTATACCCATTCCCATGGCTGGACAGTGGTGAGCCACTCATCACTGTCCACTCATCCATTCACCTGCCCATCTCCCCACCCACCCATCCACCCCCCTACCCATTCATCTACCTACTCACCCATCATCCACCTACCCATCGCCCCATCCCATTCACCCACCCACCAATGCATCATCCATCCACCTATCCATCACCCACACCCACCCATCCATCATCCATCCATCTACCCTCCCATCACCCATTCATCCATCTGCCCATCCACCTACCCACCCACCTACACATCTAGCCACACACCCATCCACCTGCCCATCTCCCCATCCATCCACCTACCCACCCACCCGTCCATCATCCATCTCATCCACCTGCCCATCCACCCTCCACCCCGTCTGTCTACCCACCCGTCATCTATTTGTCCATCCACCTATCCACCTACCCACCCACCTACACATCTAGCCACCCACCCATCCACCTGCCCGTCATCCATCCATTTACCCATCCATCCACTCTATCAGGGCCTGTAATGGCATGTGCCGAGGGGAAGGAATGCATCATCTCATCCAGGTCAACCTCCTGCCTGAGCAATGTCCGCAGCTCCTGACCGGCCTCCCTTACCCTCTCAGGCCCTCCTAGCCTGCTCCCTCTGGCTTCCTGGGTGACGCTTCTGAACACACCTGATCCCTGCCACCCTGCACCCCAGCTCAACCCTGCCTATCATATATCCATCCACCTGCTCCTCTCCCCATCCCATTCATCCATCCTTCCACCCACTCACCCTGTTATCTATCCATCCATCCATCATAAACCAATGTTTGGGGGGTTCTCTTGTGGACAGTTGTAGGCAGGGGGACTTACAGTTCAGTTTGGGGGATCCAAAAAACCACAGTGTGGTTTACACCTAGGCTCTTGGGAAATGTTTCTGGAGGATGACACTTTGTAGCTTGTGTGTTATCAGATAATGAGGCTGGCCTTCAATGGCTCCTGGAAATCATCCTCGCTACCTTATAATCATGTAGACTTTGTGTGTTTTGCTTCTTTCTACTTACCCTACCTGAGGGAACTGGACATGAAAATAGGATTTTCTAGTTAACACAGAAATTGTTGTGTGTCCTCAGCCAGCTAGACCTAGTCAGGGTCTCCACAGGGGTTATCTCGGCTGATGCTCTGGCCCTCCGGGGATTGGGGGATTCACGTAACTGGTCAAAGAACTTGTCCTGCACATGCTGGAAGCCGGGCCCAGGGTGCGTTTGTCATTCTCTACGTTGGCGTGATTTATAATGTCACTCACCCATGAGGGCCCACGTGCCCTGCGTCGGCTTCAAACTGCGTGCTTGGGCCCCAGAACGTAATCTCAGTGCAATCAAGCCAGTTCTTCAGCTCACCTGTGCCATGCGTCAAGGGCATCTGGAGAAGGGTAGAGAGAAACCCAGGTACCAGCCCAGGGCCGGTCTCCCACCCTTCCCGGGTGCAGAGCAGGTGCCCCTGGGCTTCTGCCTAAGGAAGTCTCTGCTGAGCAGCAGCTGAATGCAAAGCAAAGTGAATGAGGGTGCCAGGAACCAGCCGACAAGCATTCCAGCCGTGGGGGTCCCAGCGGCTCATGGCCAGCTTCTGCCTGCGCCATCTCACGTTACCCTTTAGGACCCTGGGCCAGTGCTGGGCTCTCGCTAAGTAAGGTGGCTTCATCTTGTGAGATATGCTCATCCACTAAATGTATCTTTTATTTATATTTTTAAGCAAATTCACAGGCAATTTCTTTTACAACTACATGATGGGCATCGAGTTTAACCCTCGGATCGGGAAGTGGTTTGACTTCAAGCTGTTCTTCAATGGGCGCCCCGGGATTGTCGCCTGGACCCTCATCAACCTGTCCTTCGCAGCGAAGCAGCGGGAGCTCCACGGCCATGTGACCAATGCCATGGTCCTGGTCAACGTCCTGCAGGTGCTTGTCATGGCTGGAGAGGGTGAAACGCCGATGCCGGCAGGCTCTAGGGAAACCCGCAAGCCAGAGTGTATTCCCATGACCTTAATCTACTGCTTGTAAAAGAGAGTCAGCTGCCCTCCCCAGGTGTCACCAGGAAGCAGCCGGCGAGCACTTGGTGAAGGAAGCCATCCTTGGGTGCCTGTCTCTGCCAGCCCTGGGAGGGGAGGAGGCAGGTTCTACGCAGCCAGGCGTGGTCCAGGAAGGTCTCCTTTGGGGATTACACCTGGGTAGAATCTGGGGGTGTGTGGGAGTTAACCTGGTAGAGTGGGGGCAAGAGTGCATGCTCCAGGAACCCCCTGTAGGGAGAGAGGGTGGCAAGTCTGGGACACTCAGAAACATCCCGCATCCTGACCAGAGAGCGTTCAGGAGCTCAGAGCCAGGTGAGGCTGGAGGCCTCATGGAAGTCTTCCTCTTTATCTTAAAAGCAGCAAGACCCAGAAAGTGTGTGCTGAGCTGGGGTGCAGGGTGGCAGCGATCAGGTGTGTTCGGAAGCGTCACCCAGGGAGCCAGCGGGAGCTGGCTAGGAGAACCCGAGAGGGTGAGGGAGGCCTGTCAGGAGCTGTGGATGTTGCTCGGGCAGGAGGTTGACCTGGATGGGATGAATGTATCCCTTCCCCTTGGCACGCGCCATTGCAAGCCCTGAGAACCTGGGCTGGGAGAGATGCCAGGGCCATGGGCTCGGGGTGGTTCTGAGGACAAGGACGCCCTTAGCCCTGCCCATGACCCAGGCAGGAACAGCCCCAGCTGCAGGGAAGGAACAGCCCCAGCATTGAGGAAGTTGCTGAGCAGCTCCCGAGCACCCCCTGCTGCATCCGCGTGGAGTGTGATTTCCCCGAGGTCCATGGGGGCCCCGGGAGGGCCGGGGGTGGTCAGCGGCTGCTTCTGTCTTGCAGGCCATCTACGTGATTGACTTCTTCTGGAACGAAACCTGGTACCTGAAGACCATTGACATCTGCCATGACCACTTCGGGTGGTACCTGGGCTGGGGCGACTGTGTCTGGCTGCCTTATCTTTACACGCTGCAGGTGAGGAGGTGGGCAGAGCTGGCCCAGCGGGGCATTTGGCAGACACATGCTAAGCTTTCTCCTTGCAGAAGCGTCTGTCCTTGGGGGCGCCAAAGCTGCCCCCTGTTTCTAGGAAGAAGGGAAGGCCTCGTGTATTAGCCAGCTCAGCCAGCTTAGGCCAGCAGCCAGGGAGGTGGCCTTGAGTATGTCCCTAACATCTGCAAAGTAGGGCAGATGCCGGCTCAGGGCTGGATGGGGCAGTGGAGGTGGAGGTGGGTCAGTGCGGGCGCTAGCAGGAGGGGTCCTCTTCATTCCTGCCTCCTAGGATGTGCTGGGCACTGGGGCAGGGCTGCCCTGGGAGTTCCAGGACAGTAGGGGACAGCAAGTGGCCTTGTCATTGGCATCAAGCCCCCCCTCCCCTCCCAGCTCAACGAGAGCAGCCCTGCTCTGATTTGGGGAGAGTGCTGGGCTCCCAGGTAAGGTGGCTGCTTGACCAGATGCCACCTGCCCATTTCAAGAGCAACGAGCCCCCTGGGGACAGAAATAACTCACCCCAGGGCACTTGCTTAGCAGCACGGTGGGGTGGCCTGCCCCAAGAGGCTGTGCCCAAGTGGAGAGAACCAACGTGGAGAGGCTGTCACCTATTCAGGATGTGACAGGCCCGGCATCACCTGTGACAGCCAGTCCTGTGGGATGGAGGTGCGGGTGTCCTGGAAAACCAGGATTCTCACAGCAGAGGGGGCCAGTACCAGGTGGAGGGTGCAGAGCCCCAGCTGGCCCCATGCTCACACCAGGTCCTTGGAGCCCCCTGCATGGCCCACCCGGCCCCATTTCTCCACCTGGCTGGCTGCAGGTCTGCTGGTTCCCTGGTTTTATAAACTCCATTTTCCAAGGATGTGAAAACGTAGCAATAGGTCCCACTATATAATAGCTCTTACTTGCTTTAGCCTCTGTGTGTGTCTCGAGATGTACATTTTTTATACTATCTATTAGGCTTCCCCCAAGAAGCAGAATCAGTAGAGGGGTGGAGGGTATACGTGTAAGAAAGAGATGTATTTTTCAACTCATGTGATTGAAGGGTGACAAGTCCAAGATCTTCAGGGCAGCCTGGAGCCCCAGGGAAGAGTTGATGCTGTGCTTAAATAGAAGGTCACTTTTTTTGTTTTTTGAGACGGAGTCTCGCTCTGTCGCACAGGCTAGAGTGCAGTGGTGTGATCTTGGCTCACTGCAACCTCCACCTCCTGGGTTCAAGTGATTCTCCTGCCTCAGCCTCCCGAGTAGCTGGGATTACAGGTGCATGCCACCACGCCCAGTTAATTTTTGTACTTTTAGTAGAGATGGGGTTTCACCATGTTAGTCAGGCTGGTCTCAAACTCCTGATCTCGTGATCCGCCCGCCTTGGCCTCCCAAAGTGCTGGGATTACAGGTGTGAGCCACTGTGCATGGCCAGAAGGCCACTTTTTAGCAGATTCCCTCTTCTTTGGGGAAGGTGGGTCTTCTGTCTCTTAAAGCTGTCAACTGATTGGATGAGGCCCACCCCCATTGTGAAGGGTCATCCACTCTGCCTGGTTGACTGATTAACATATGAACCTCATCTGAAAAATGCCTTTACAACTAGTGTTTGACCAAATATCTGGGAACAATGGCCTGGCCAAGTGGACACGTTAAATTGACCATCACAATATTAAATTCAGATTATATTTTTAATACTGTTACATATTTGATGTTTATGCTATATGTCATATATATAGGGGGTATATATACACACACACATACACACACAGACAGGTAGAAGGCAGGTAGAGTTACTCATTTAATGACCACAACAGCCCTCAAGGTTGGTGCTTTTATTCACAGAAGAGAACACGGAGGCAAGTCATGTGTCAGAGGCAGAGCTGGGGTTTGACCCCAGGCCACTGGGCCCCCGAGCCCACACTCCTGTCCTCTCCCTGGGCAAAGCACCGCTTGACCCCTTCCCCCTCACCCCCCAGGGTCTGTACTTGGTGTACCACCCCGTGCAGCTGTCCACCCCGCACGCCGTGGGCGTCCTGCTGCTGGGCCTGGTGGGCTACTACATCTTCCGGGTGGCCAACCACCAGAAGGACCTGTTCCGCCGCACGGATGGGCGCTGCCTCATCTGGGGCAGGAAGCCCAAGGTCATCGAGTGCTCCTACACATCCGCCGATGGGCAGAGGCACCACAGCAAGCTGCTGGTGTCGGGCTTCTGGGGCGTGGCCCGCCACTTCAACTATGTCGGCGACCTGATGGGCAGCCTGGCCTACTGCCTGGCCTGCGGCGGCAGCCACCTGCTGCCCTACTTCTACATCATCTACATGGCCATCCTGCTGACCCACCGCTGCCTCCGGGACGAGCACCGCTGTGCCAGCAAGTACGGCCGGGACTGGGAGCGCTACACCGCCGCAGTGCCTTACCGCCTGCTGCCTGGAATCTTCTAAGGGCACGCCCTAGGGAGAAGCCCTGTGGGGCTGTCAAGAGCGTGTTCTGCCAGGTCCATGGGGGCTGGCATCCCAGCTCCAACTCGAGGAGCCTCAGTTTCCTCATCTGTAAACTGGAGAGAGCCCAGCACTTCGCAGGTGTCCAGTACCTAATCACGCTCTGTTCCTTGCTTTTGCCTTCAAGGGAATTCCGAGTGTCCAGCACTGCCATATTGCCAGCACAGACGGATTTTCTCTAATCAGTGTCCCTGGGGCAGGAGGATGACCCAGTCACCTTTACTAGTCCTTTGGAGACAATTTACCTGTATTAGGAGCCCAGGCCACGCTACACTCTGCCCACACTGGTGAGCAGGAGGTCTTCCCACGCCCTGTCATTAGGCTGCATTTACTCTTGCTAAATAAAAGTGGAAGTGGGGCGTGCGCGTTATCCATGTATTGCCTTTCAGCTCTAGATCGCCCTCCCCTGCCTGCTCTGCAGTCGTGGGTGGGGCCCGTGCGCCGTTTCTCCTTGGTAGCGTGCACGGTGTTGAACTGGGACACTGGGGAGAAAGGGGCTTTCATGTCGTTTCCTTCCTGCTCCTGCTGCACAGCTGCCAGGGGTGCTCTGCCTGGAGTCTGCAGACCTCAGAGAGGTCCCAGCACCGGTTTTGGCCTTTCAGGTATAGGCAAGTGGGCTCTGCTTCCCGATTCCCTGTGAGCGCCCACCCTCTCGAAAGAATTTTCTGCTTGCCCTGTGACTGTGCAGACTCTGGCTCGAGCAACCCGGGGAACTTCACCCTCAGGGGCCTCCCACACCTTCTCCAGCGAGGAGGTCTCAGTTCCAGCCTCGGGAGGGCACCTCCTTTTCCGTGCTTTCTTACCTGAAGCATTCTCCCTCATCCCTAGGGTGTTGTGTAGAACTCTTTTTAAACTCTATGCTCCGAGTAGAGTTCATCTTTATATTAAACTTCCCCTGTTCAAATAAGTGGCTGTGTGGTTTCTGACTGGTGAATGGGCCTGACTCATGAATGGGCCTGACTGCAGGTCTGACTGGTATACGTGGGCTCTGTTTCTGGTATGAGAAGGGATGTCTGAGAGAGATGCTTGGGTCTCGGTGTCAAAGCATTGGGTGCCCGTGGGTGCGTGGCGCCACCCTGCCCCTCTCCCTCCCATGTCAGCCCTTTGCTGGGGCTGTTTTTGGGTTGAATGTGGAGAGTGTTCCATTCCCCAAGGAGATGAAACCAGGCTTGGCCACCTGCCCCCGGCAGGTGAATGGAGAAGCCAGAAAGAGTGCCAGGTTTGTCTTGCACCTGGAGAAACAAGAGTTTCACACAGGCAGCCCAGTGCCCATGCCAGGGCAGGGGGCCAAGCTCAGAGTGGCTTCATTGCTTCACATGAGAACTGGTCCCACAGCCAGGCCGCCTCCCAGACAGCCTGGAGGGTATCGGAACTGTGACCCGCCCAGGCTGACTGCTGAGCCCTGGTGTTCGTGCACTGGTGCCCCACCACTACCTGTTTGAGGATATGGGCCTGAGGGGTCCCACGCATCTGTGCTGGACACACACCACAAGAGTGATTCAAATGCCAGGGAGACGGGAGCACACTGCCCTGCACGGCTCTGAGTGGAGTGGACCCTGCCTTTTCTTCCCAGACATTGCGTAAATTCAGTTCACAGAGGCTGGGGTGTGGTCACTGTGAGCTCAGATCCGGGCCTCCCTGCCTGCGTTGGAATCCTGGCCCCAGCATTTAAGAGCTGTATGACCTTCAGGGGACCTACCCTCTCAGTGTCTCAGCTTCCTCTTTTGAAAGATGAGGGTCATTATTATCTTCCTGCCTTGATGTGAGAAGGGCTTTCCAGGCCAATTTGCTGGGAGAGCTCTTGGTTCAGATGTGGACCTGCCTCTGAATTGGCTGAGGTTTGCTTTTGGTTTGGTTTCTGTTTGAGCAGCTTTGCGCTGGGCTAAAGGTTCCTCTTCCATGCACTGTGTGTTTGTACAATGGGTTCTGCAGGTGCAAGGCTGTGGCCCAGGCTCTGTCCCACCAGACACGTCTGCCCTCACTCATCCCCAGATGGAGCCAGCTTCTCTCTGGGCGAGAACAGGGTGATCCAGGAGCTCAGATTAGACAGTGCCAGCCTCTACCATTCTCCATGTACAGAGAGCATTCTGTTCCCAGTGAAGCCACAGTGCCTGATCCCTGGGAAGCTGGCCTGGCCTTTGCCCCCTTCCAGAATGAAGGACGGCTCAGACCAATTGCCAGGGCCATCTGAACTGTGCTTTACAGGGCATGGCACTGCCCTCTGATAAGGGGCAGGCATCCAGTACCCCAGGACAGGGTCAGGGCAGGAATCCAGTGGGCACATTCAGAGAGGCTGTTTTCCCATGAGTAGATTCAATCCTGATACACCCCACCCTCTCCAACCTCAACCTTCGAAAGCGAGGTGAGGCCTTTCTCAGAAACCACCCTGCTTGCTATTGGCTCCAGCAGATCTGCTTTCTGGTCCACATTTAACAATCAATTACTCAGCACATATCTCTGTCCTGGGAGGAGCTGCGCAGATTGCAGGCACTGTCTTTGATGGCACAGCTGATTTCTTGGGAAACTGAGGCCTGGGGTTTAAAGCAACTCACCCCAAATGACAGAACTAGCAACTGGTAGAGGCCAAATTTAAACCTAAGGAGGAGAGGTAAAGGGGCAATGTAGGTCACAGAGTACAATGTTTGGGTTAGACAGGAGAATAAGTTTCTGAGATCTGTGGCCCAGCATGGTGGGTGACCATAGTTCGGAATGTATTATATATTTCAAAATTGCTAAGAGTAAATTTTCAGTGTTCTCACCATGCCCACAAAAATACACAGATGAAGTTATGGATATGTTAATTAGCTTGATTTACTCATTCTGCAATTTACACATGTATCAAAACATCACATTGTACCCCATAAATATAAACAATTATTGTCAATTGAAAATACCATTAAAAAATATAAATGACCAATGAAGATCTGAAAAGCTGTTCAATTTCCCTAGTAATTAGAGGGAGGAAAGTTAACATCACGTGATCCTTTGGCAAACTTGATCACATTGGCAAACTTTATTGCAGCAGTAACTCCCAGCATCACCAAGGTCAACAAGAAGCCAGTGTTCTCCTAAACAGTACGTAGGAGTTCTGTTCATTCACGTCAAGAAATTTACCCTGAAGAAATCAAGGGAGGAGGAATATGTTTCAATAACAACGTTGGTGCAAGTATGGTAGATAATAAAGTTTTCTGCTGGGCGCAGTGGCTCACGCCTGTAATCCCAGCACTTTGGGAGGCCAATGTGGGCAGATCACTTGAGTTCAGGAGTTTGAAACCATCCGGGGCAACATGGCGAAACCCCATCTCTGTAAAAACAATTAAAAAATTAGTTGGGCATGGTGGCACATGCTTGTAGTCCCAGCTATTCAGGAGGCTGAGGCAGGAGGATCACCTGAGCCTGGGGAGGTTGAGGCTGTAGTGGACCGTGATTGTGCCATTGCACTCCAGCCTGGGCCAACAGAGCAAGACCCTGTCTCAAAAAAAATAAAGTTTTCATATGAAATATATACATAAAAGGATATATACCAAAACATAAACATTAATGCTATTCATAGCTGCACAGCGGAGGTAATAGATAGTGTTTTTTTTCTGTATTTTTGATAAATGTTATTTTTCAGTAACACTTCTGCAGGATTATAGTAGTGGTGAGGAAGGCTGCTTGTACCTGGGCAGATACAATGCATTTGTTTTTAATAAACTAGGCCTTCCTGCCCTAAGCAGGCCAAGGAGGAAGAGGAGGACTTCTGGCCAGGAGGGGGGTTTCCACGCAGGCACTGGTGCCACCGAGGGCCGACTGGGCTTGGTTTCACCACGTTGCCTGCAGGGAGGGCTGTTTCAGGAGCAGGAGTCAGCCCTTCTTGTCTGGAGGACTGTCGGAGGTGGGCGTCAGTGATAGCGACAGGAGGCAGCCAAATGCCCAGCAGACAGAGGTGGATCCCCGGTGAAGCCCCACCTCCAAGCCAAAGACAGTTTAAGGCCTGAAAGCCAGGCTATCCTTGGACTGGACTGACAACTTGTCTTGCTGTTTGGTGCACTTCCCTCTGATGGATCCCCACCCTTCACCTATTTTACATATACCCAACCTTTCCTAATTGGTTTCCTACACTGTTGTGTCCACCTTTGAGTGGCATCTTTGCTTTAACCTTTTGTTTGTTTGTTTTGGAGACAGAGTCTTGCTCTGTCACCCAGGCTGGAGTGCAGTGGCGCAATCTCTGCTCACTGCAACCTCCGCCTCCCGGGTTCAAGCCATTCTCCTGCCTCAGCCTCCCGAGTAGCTGGGATTACAGGCATGTGCCACCATACCCGGCTAATTTTTATATTTTTAGTAGAGACTGGGTTTCTCCATGTTGGTCAGGCTGGTCTCGAACTCCTAACTCAGGTGATCTGCCCGCCTTGGCCTCCCAAAGTGCTGGGATTACAGGCGTGAGCCACTGTGCCCAGCCTAGTTTCAACCTTTTACTGCATACTCGCAAGCCAATCAGCATGCACTCGCCATCCTGTACCTGTAAAGACTCCAGACTCATTCAGTAGAGGGGAGACGGCCTGACTTTGGGGAAGATGACCTGCCCTTCCTGGCCCCTCTCTAGCTCCCCTCTCCACCTAGAGCTGTTTTGGTTGCTCAGTAAAATTCTCGGCCTTCACCATCCTTCAAGTGTCCATGTGACTTCATTCTTCTTGGATGCTGGGCAAGAGTGGGACCCACCTAGTGTGAGTACGCAGAAAGGCTGTCACACTAGCCCTTTGTCCTTGCCAGCGGAGGGCAGCCACCCCACGTGACAAGGCAGGGGGACAACTGAGCTGCTAACACACCACCACACACAAACAGCAGAACTAAAGGAGCACTGTAACACTGCCTCTGGGGCTTTGGGGTCACAGGCACCCTCACCTGGGTGCTGCAACACGCCTAGTCTGGCCACGGGTCCTGCATGGAGCTTGCTCCTGCGTCTGCACTTGGAATGGCCGGCCGGATCCCACACTCACATGCTCACATGCTCCCTCCCACAAGGGGTTGAGCACAGTGAACTGAGTAGACGGGGCGCCCCTGCTGTGAGTCCCGTGAAAGGACCAAGAAAAACCCTGCATTATCAGGAGAGGGAACGTCAGGCCACAGCCCGGCCAGATTTTCTGGTCAAGAGGCCTCATCGAGGAGAACATTCCATGCAGACTTGAGATCTAAGTCCCCTCTGTGTGTTTATTTCATCAGGATGGGCAGATTATTCTCCCTGAGTGCCTCCTCAGCTCACAGACCCACTCTTGCCCCTTTCCCAAACCTTGGTCTCCAAATCTGTTAGGAAATCTGGATGTTACCTGGGAAGACCAAGACCGCAGTGACTGGGAGCTGGGGACGGGATGGGTCTGGCTTTTGGAAACTCAATGCCCCAAATTCAGCAATGAGCCACAGACGTGGACCAGCTCTTTGTTGTTCCAGGAAGTGGTCAGGGGTGGGGGTTTGCACAGGGTGAGTGTGGTCACCTGGACACACAGGGAAGCTGCAAGATGGCTGTTAGCAAGAGGCAAGTATCAGGCAAGTTCACCTGGCTCACAGCTTTAAACACCTCCACGGCTTGGTGACTCCAAGGTTTCATCTCCAGCCATGCCTTTGTCCTGAACGCCGCTCATGAGTCCACATGCTCCCTCTACACCTCACTCAGCATCTGAAAGGTTACTCGACTTCACCCCTCAATCAGTCCTGACCTTTTCCCATAAATGTCAGTTGCTCTAACCGAAAACCAGGTATCATCCCTGACTCCCCTCCCTCACGCCACGTTCCATCAGAGGGCAAGCCTGTGGCTGTGCCCATGAAATGTCCAGGATCTGACCGCTTTCCATCTACCGGGTGCCCCCGTCCCAGCCTCTGTCCTCTCTTAGCCTCAGCGCATGTCTCCCTGCCTCCTGCCCCCGCCCCCAGTCTGTTCTCGGCTCAACAGCCAGACTATCCCATCAAAATGTGAGTCACATGCTGTCACTCCACTGCTCAGAACTTTCCAAGGTCTTCTCATGTTGCTCAGAATAAAAGCCAGGGTCGTTCTGAGGGCCTCAGCCGCCCTGTGGACTGTCAGACCTCTCTTGCTGCATCCTCCCACATTGACACAGCAATAGCCATGCCCGCCACCTCCCTGGGCCTCTGGCACTGCTCCACCTCAGTCAAAGCCCAGTTAGAATTATTGATGCAAATCCCCACAGCCAGGATCATCAAGACATCGACCGCCAAGCTTTCTGGCCAGGGATTTCAGTTGCAGAACTGTTTGCAACACTTAGCTGCAATGGAAGTGCCAATTCTGGAACTGGTTTCCTTGTTGTTGGCTCACTTCTTCTTACCCCTGAGCACACTTGGAAGGCTACAGACTTAGATAAGTGAGGAGGAGGCGGGAGGCATTTGAATTACATGGTTATTATTTTTTTCTTTAACTGGGAGTGAACTCCACTCTGTCTTGAGAAAGAATTCTTGACTTGCCTTGCCGATGAGAAATGCTGCTGTGGAGGCTGAGTAGAGGCAGGAAGAGCTGCCTTCCCTTTAAGACTTGGAGATGACCCTGGGGAGGGCAGCAAAGGCGTCTGCAGAACCATCTGGGCTGTTTCCCCCTGGACAGGACTGCAGGGAGCTGCAGGGAGCTGCAGGGAGGGTCACCACGGCCCTCTGTACCTTGGAATACACTAAGATCTCCAGGGTGTGGTGGTCCTATGCCCACACATCCCACTGTTAGGAGTGTCCTCACAGTTATATCCTGCCATGTGCGAAATGGCTGCAAGTTCAAGGCTGTGCATTGCAGTGTCCTGTGCAAAAAAACCGTGAAAAGATCGGGAACAAGTTATGCAAATCAAGAGGTGACTGTTTAATTAAGTGCATCCACATGATGGAATGTTATAAAGCTCTCAAAAAGAATAGGGCAGTCAACTGATGATGAATCACATTAACTTAATAAGGAAGAAAAACCACTTTATTATATGAAATAGATGGAGAAAAAAGGACACTAATTCATAATAAAAACTCAAAGACATCCATAGAAAACCTACAGCTAACTTCATATTTAATGATGAGATATTGGATTCTCTCATCATAAGATCAAGAACATGGCAAGAATTTTCACTGCCACTTCTTCCAAATTACATTAGAGATCCTAGAGATTGCAACAAGGCAAGAAAAAGATTTAAAAAGACATAGATTGGGAAGAAATAAGTAAATTAGCACAATTCACAAGATTGTTATGAAGGAAAGAGTTAACACAACAGGCCCTAACTACTATGTTTGGAGAGGCCTGCCTGCAAGGTAGGCCCTTGAGTGGCATCTGGGAATTTAGATTTGGGTAGGGTTCTCACCACTCTAATTGATAAGAGTAGGTCACTGTGCCTAGATTGTTGTACAAATAGTATGCCTTTTGGTTCACTTGCTTTCCTTCTGGAGGTCTAGAATTTTGACACATGCCAAGCAAAGGCTGGATATGGTATAAGGCCAGCACTCCTGAAAAGTCCTGGCTGCTTAATCTCAAATGAGCTTCCCTGATTGGTAACATGTCACATGTATTGTCACAACTTGTTGCTGGGAAAATTAAGCATGTCCTGCATGACCCCACTGGGAGAGACCCTTTGAAGTTTATGCCTGGTCTCCCCCAGACTCGACTCTCATGCACCTTTTCCCTCTGCTGATGTTGACTTTTATCCTTTCCCTGGAAGCTGCAGTTTCCTGAGCCTTCTTAGTGAATCATCAGACCTGAGGGTGGTCTTGACCGTCCCCACAATAGTTATGCAGAAAATCCTAAGAAGTCTACAAAAAAAGCTACTAGAACTAATAAGTGAATTTAGTGAGGTTGCAGGATACACGGTCAATATCAAAAATCTATTTTATTTCTATTCTTGCAAAAAAGTAAACATATCAATTTTTCAATAACATTTACTGTGTTGAAAACACAGCAGACTTAGAATGAAATTTTAATTAAAAATATGGAAGACTTGCTGTATTTTGGAAACCACAATTATTTCTGAGAGAAATTAAAGAAGAGCTAAATAAATAAATGGGTGTGCCACGTTTACATATTGGTGATGTGTTTACATACTGGTTACATATCGGACTGGTGATACAGCACCATTTCAGCCAAGTGAGAAGTGAAGAATCTTTTCAATGAAAAAATTAGCAGTTAAAAAAACAATAAGAACTTTTGAGTCATATAGATACCCAAACGGAGAAAAATGAATTTTGACTCCAACTCGCATCATTTACAAAACTGAAATGTATTATTAACCTACATGGAAAAAGCAAACCAATAAAATCTTTAAAAAATATATATGAAAATGATCTTGGTTAGGCAAAGATTTTTAAACAGGATGATAAAAAGCACTAACCACAAAAAAAAAAAAAGGAAAAAAAGTGGACATTGATGAAATTGAACTTCTCTTCATCAAAAGAAAATGCTACGAGAATGAAAAGGCAATTCACCAAGAGGGGAAAGTTATTTGCAATGACACTTTCATCCTCTGGAGGACTCAAGTCCACATTATATTATGATGGTACAAAAGCAATTGTGGCTTTTGCTATTTCAATGACAAAAACTGCAGCTACTTTGGCACCAACCTAATATAAGGGGCTCTTACAAATCATGGAGAAAATGACTGGCACACTGATGCTTTTAAGATGAGAAAGAGGCTTGGACAAAATGACCAATGTATGTGAAAATATGTTCAACATCATTAGTCATCGGGAAAATGCAAATTAAAACCACCAGGAGCTACTGCATCTCCACCAGAATGGCAAAGAAAAAGGCTGAGAAGCCTGTCTGTTGTAGAGATGTGTTCTCTGGTTGCTGATGGGGTGCACATGGGAACAACCCCTTGGGGAGATTGTTTGGCAGCATCTCTTAAAGCCAAGCGTTCGTGTACCCTATCAGCCAACAACCCTACTCCTGGGAGTGTTCCCAGGGATGCTCACCAGAAGACATGTGCAAGAACGTTCATAGTGACATTAATTGTAAATAGCTAAAAAAAAAAGAAAAAAGAAACAGTTGGCAATAGCCCAAATATCAATCAGCTGTAGAATGAATAATTTGAAGTACAGCTACACAGTGAAAAAACGCATGGCAACGGAAAGAAACCAAGAAAGCAGCAATGGCTACATCCAGCAGCATGGCTGAGTCTGCACACAGGATGTTGAGCGAAGGAAGCAGATCTGAGATTGTGTGTACTGCATGAGTCCCTCCATATGGTGGCCAAGAGCAGGAAGGACTTACTATTATAATTAAAGACAGAAGCGTGGTTACCTCCAGGGACCGTGGAGCTGGGTGGGGTAACCTAGCTGGAAGGGAACAGGGTGCTGCCTTGAGGGCACATGAAATATTCTAGGCCCTGGTCCAGTTACTCAGGAGTAGGCAAATGTGAGTCATCCCTCTGCACCTGAAATGAATGCATTTCGTGTCTGTAGATGATATCTTTTCATTAGGAAAGGAAGAAAGCCAGGCAGCTCTTGCAAATGCACCTGCAGAGGATGAGGCTGGGCTGGGACCAGAACCACAGGTGTGGACAGGGGCCTGCAACAAGAAAGCTGTAAGGGGGTCTCCTGGAGGGAGGTGCTGATGGGAGGGCAGCGGCTGCAGCGGCTTTTGTAGATACCCTCTGGGTGCAGAAGAAGCTGATGGGGGAAAAGCCCCTGATCAGACGACAAAAGTGGGAGCTTGAAAATCAGGCCCCTGGTGGTGACCAGCATTTATTGCCCCCTGAACAAAGGCGAGGCCCTCATCTCAGACCTTGCTGTACAGTGACTCAGACTCCCTGAGATAGGTAGGCCTCATGCTTGCCATTGGTCCCACTTAACAAGGAGGGAACAGCAGTGCCAGGTCTCAATTTTGTCCAGTTCACAGCAAGTGCAGAGCCAGCATCCTTATTGCCCAGCACTAGAGTCCTTGTGCTTAAGCACGAAGCTGTTAAGTTCTGTCTCCCACCACACTCTTTCCTTTCTTTTTTTTATTTTTGAGATGGAGTCTTTCTCTGTCACCCAGGCTGGAATGCAATGGCACGATCTTGGCTCACTGCAACCTCCACCTCCCAGGTTCAGATGATTCTCCTGCCTCAGCCTCCCGAGTAGCTGGGACTACAGGTGCATGTCACCACACCCGGCTATTTTTTTTTTTTTTTGTATTTTTTAGTAGAGATGGAGTTTCACCATGTTGGCCAGGCTGGTCTCGAACTCCTGACCTCAGGTAGTCTGCCCGCCTCATCCTCCGAAAGTGCTGGGATTATAGGCATGAGCCATGGCACCCGGCCACTCTTTCCTTCCTTTACGAGGCAGGATCTTGCTCCATTGCTTAGGCTGGAGTGCAGTGGTGTGATCATGGCTCACTGTAGCCTTGGCCTCAAACTCCTGGGCTCAAGGGATCCTCCCGCCTCAGCCTCCTGAGTAGCTTGGACTACAGGTGTGTGCCACCACACTCAGATAACTTTTTAATTTTTTGTAGAATCATGGTTTTGCTATATTGCCCAGGCTGGTCTTGAATTCCTGGCTTCAAGGGATTCTCCTACCTTGGCCTCCCAAAGTGCTGGGATTACAGAAGTGAACCACAGCACCCTGCCCACACTCATGCTTATAGCCTTCTGTCTCTTTTTTTTCTGATAGAATTCTAACAGTCCCAAAGCTCTGTCCTACAGACCCTTAGCACCTAGAGCAGCAAATTTGGAGGAAAAAGAGGGTTTCCCAGTTGAGTCCCAGTGATGACAGTCCACATCTGGTTGGCCATCACGTGATGTTCATGGAGGTGGCATTAGGAACTGGTCCCTGACATATGGAAGTGAGGATCTTAAAGTCCACTACTCCAGCAGGGTGTGGTGGCGGGCACCCATAGTCCCAGCTACTGGGGAGGCTGAGGCAGGAGAATCGCTTGAGGCCAGGAGTTTGTGTACGGCCTGGGCAACACAGCAAGATTCCATCTGAGATTTGTTTTCACGTGAACGACTCCCTGGAGGCCCTCTGCGTTCACCTGCCGACTGGCAGAGACAGTGCCATCATGCCTCTCAGTCAGGCTTCAGCAGTCCTGACTACCTTCTGTTTGCACAGCCTCAACTATCAGGTTGAAATGTGCAGCATCTCCACGCTGAGCTGCCCCGTGTCCTTCTACAGCTGCCTATTGCTGTCGTTTCAGCCCAGGTAAATGTCCCGCCCATGTAAGTGAGCTGCACCTTCCTCTGCCCTTGCCTTGTCCCAGCCAGACGACCTGGACCCTCCTTCTGCCTGCTCCACGCATGTGGCTACCTCTCCTGTATCCCCAGGATACCTCCCACGCCTCCCCTGCTCACAGCTGAGGGCAGGGATGCTCCATACTTCGAGCTCTCTTCAGCCTCCCAGTTTCTTGGCCATCCCAGCAAAAGTCTTAGGGCCGCTGTTGTCCTTGGTAGGACAGATCCCTGGAAGGTCACACACTCCAAAACAACCATAAGGATGGTGATAGATAAAGTAGAAACACGAGCATAAAAGCAAAAAGGTAATATTCTGGGGCTGCTGCTGCCAGGGACTGATGCCCACACAGGGTGGGGCCCCTAAGATCACGGCTGTGTTACAGCACAGTGCCATTATTGCGCATGATGGTGGCCTGAGCTACCCAGAAGAGGCCACCTGACACCCAGCATCCCTGCTCAGGAAGGCAGGAAGTTTTGTAATGCCCTTTAGAGATCTTGGTGCATTTAAAAACATCCTGCTCTACTTAGTTTTTGTTAACCGGATTATTCAGTTATAGGGAATGATTCATTCTCTAATGAAAAGAGCAGAAGGGTTGTGGGTGGGTTGCATTATAGGTGATTTTCAAAGAGTTCTTTGTTTCAGTAGCTCTGGTTTGGCCTAGATGTTTTCACTGTTTAAGTCTTTCAGAATCTTTTTTTTTTTAATTTTTAAATAGGAAGTGAGAACATCCCCGAGCAAGACCAACAATTGCTGAATGAATACAAACCCCCTTGAGAATCACGCCGACAGGTGCTATCTCCTCACCTGGGGATTGCAAAGGTGAGAGAGGAGGCGAGTGCCTCCCGGTGTCTGGAGAATCATATAGGGGTTGCTCTGGGAGTTTTAAGTTTCTCCTGAGTGAAAGTTAGTGGTTTTACATTTTCTCTTGATGCTACTTTTTACCTCTTCCTCCAGCTACTAAAAAAGGTTTCCTTGTAGGTGAAAATGGAACCGAATTAGTTCTGTGATCTTGTTCCATTCTAAAAGGGATTTGATTTTCCATTCATTCATCCCAAAACTGTTGCATACCTACTATGTGCCAGACTTTATTCTGGCCAGAAAAGATTCTTGATGTTACTGGAATTCAGTAATTTCTGTGGACATGTGCTCAAAAGCAGGCTGCAAAGTCCTGGAGCCAGGGGTCCTGGCAGAACTCTTGGGAGAGGGATGGGTTTCTGTAACATGTCTGACACAGACCAGCAAGGCCACATTTAAACCAAGGCTGTGTGTGTGTGTTTTTTTTTAATTTAAATTTAAATTTTAAGTTCCTGGGTACATGTGCAGGACGTGCAGGTTTGTCACATAGGTAAACGTATGCCATGGTGGTGTGTTGCACCTATCAACCCATCACCTTGTTATTAAGCCCCACATGCATTAGCTATTTATCCTGATGCTCTCCGTTCCCCCACCCCACCCCCTGACAGGCACCAGTGTGTGTTACTCCCCTCCTTGTGTCCATGTGTTCTCATTGTTCAGCTCTCACTGATAAGTGAGAACATGCAGTGCTTGGTTTTCTGTTCCTGTGTTAGTTTGCTGAGGATAATGGCTTCCAGCTCCATCCATGTCCCTGCAAAGGACATAATCTCATTCCTTTTCATGGCTGCATAGTATTCCATGGTGTATATGCACCACATTTTCTTTATCCAGGTATGTTTATTAAGGGGAAGGCCCAACCATGCATTGTGTGCGGCCACCTGGTGAATGAAAAGCAGGTTGGTATTTTCTTCCAAATACACATATGTATATATAGGTATATATATATTTACATGGGTAAATTGCATGTCGCAGGGGCTTGGGGTACAGATTATTTCATCATCCAGGTAATAAGCATAGTACTTGATAGGTAGTTTTTTGATCCTCACCCTCCTCCCGTCCTCCACCCTCAAGGGGGCCCCACCCTCTATTGTTCCCCTCTTTGTGTCCATGTGTACTCAATGCTTAGCTCTCTCTTATAACTGAGAACATGTGGTATTTGGCTTTCTGTTCCTGCACATATACATATATATATATATATGTGTTTCAGTAGCTCTGGTTTGGCCTAAATGTTTTCACTGTTTAAGTCTTTCAGAATCTTTTTTTTAAAATTTTTAAATAGGAAGTGAGAACATCCCCGAGCAAGACCAAAAATTGCTGAATAAACACAAACCCCCTTGAGAATCACGCCAAGAGGTGCTGCCTCTTCACCTGGGGATTGCAAAGGTGAGAGGGGAGACGAGTGCCTCCCGGTGTCTGGAGAATCATATGCGGGTGTGCTGCCTTTGGAGCACAAATATATATATATACATATTTGAAATTCACAAACGTTTGCATTTCTCGCCAGCGACACAAGCCGGCTACCACTGCTGAAAGTGAGGCGGCCTCCAGTCAAGGTCTAGGGACTTGACCTGGTTTGATCTGGCTACACTCCCACTGCTCGATTTAGACTCTGCCCAGACTAACAGCGAGAGTGTAGCCAGATCCAGACCTTACCAACACGCTCCTTCCTCCCCTGTCCTACCAAGCTGGAATTCACTGTCAATATCCTCCATAGAAGACAGAGTTGGCTTCCAACAGTATCAGGGGATGCAGGCAAAGGGGGTGATGGGGCCTGAGATAAGTTTCAGTTCAGCATACAGGGGGCATCTGTGCCGGAATGACCAACCTTGGTAACTGGTATGACTTACTGTTCTCACTGAAAATACTACAGCTCTCCAAGTTTGAAAACAACATCAAGAATCTTTTCCGGCCAGAATAACGTCCGGCACATAGTAGGTATGCAACAGTTTCGGGATGAATGAATGGAAAATCAAATCCTAAGAGGAAGCTTCCTTCCAGGCTGATCATACGTCATTGTCATAGGTGTCTCCATTGAAACACTCCACCAGGAGTGGGCAAACTGATTCTGAAAAGGGCCAGTGAGTAAATATTTGGGGCTTTGTAGGCCAGGAGGTCTCTGCTGCGATTACTCACCTCTGCCATTGCAGCGAGAAAACAACCGCAGACAATAAACACAGAATTAAATCAGCAGTTCCAATACAACTTTATTTACTAAAGCAGTCAGTTGGCCAGATTTGGCCTGTGGGCCACAGTTTGCCAACCCCTGCGCTAGACACGCTCACCATTCCTATAGGACAGAGACTGCGTTCCCCATCCCCTTAGGACCCAGAACTAGATGTTTTAATTAAGTACGTACATATTAAAACTGCCTCTCCCTTTTATGATTCTGTTTTAAGAACTTTAAAAAATGTTGCAAAATTCTTAGGTATTATGTGAGGGGTAGGTTGAAAGGCTGAAAGTACCAACCTTGCGTCAGAGGGAATAGTGTGTGAAGCCATTTCCTTCCTGAAACTTGGATTTGGGACTGAGGTGTGAGAATTGTGCTCTAGGGAACAGCCACCAGGGGGAGCACAGTGCACACAGAAGTAACCTGCTTTGCACCAAGAAACCAGGGGTGAAATCTAGAGGCTCAAAGGTGCAGGCTACTCATGGGATGTGCTGCGTGCTCACTTGGGGCACAGGAGCTGGGATTCTGGGTGCAAATGAGGGAGCAATGATGCTGTTTTCTCATGCTCTACCCTTCCAGAGGTTTCGTGGTTTTGATTTGTGTGCGTATTACTTCTGCAAATATATGCTTAAGTATTGTACGTGTGATGTCGTCAGGACTAGACCAAGACGCATGGCACCCAGGGGAACAAGCTTCAGCCCAAATTACTTACGTTAATTGACTGATATGTGTTTAGGGAAGGGGCTGAGTGCTATGAGGGGGAGCAGAGGGAGTTCAGCTTCACCCGGATCCCCCGAAATTCAGTTCAGGGTCCACCTGCACACCCCATCAAGCCCTCCAGGCAAAGCATGGTATCATCCACACAGGACCGTTTTCCAGCTTTCTGTTGCTACCCAAACATATCCCTTGGCCCAAATGACCACATTTTCATCCAGTGGAACCAGGAATACTATACAGCAGTGAAAAACAAACCACAGCTACACACATCAACATGGGTGCACCACCAGAGGACGAATACAATAAACAGGCCACAGGAAAAACATACGAGGTGGTTATTTTATTTGCAGAAAGCCCCAAATCAGGCAAAACCAATGTCTTCTCTAGGGATATATCCAGGTGTGGCAAAAGTGCTAAAAAGAGCAAGAGAATTATTAAGCAAAATGTTAGGGTGCTGGATATCATTGGGAGGAAGACCTAAACAGGAAGTGTGGAGAATATGTGATGTCTTATACTGGGTAGCAGGTTATTAACTTATTTATTGAAACAAGGCCAGGTGAGGTGGCTTACACCTATAATCCCAGCATTTGGGAGCCTGAGGTGGGAGGTTAGCTTGAGGCCAGGAGTTCAGGACCAGCCTGGGTAATATGGCAAGACTCTGTCTCTACGGAAAAAAAAAAAAAAAAAAAATTAGCCAGGCATGGTGTTGTGCACCTGTAGTCTCAGCTACTCAGGAGGCTGAGGTGGGAGGATCATGTGAGCCCCCAGGATGTGGAAGCTGCAGTGGGCTATGATCACGCCATTGCATTCCAGTCCAGCCTAGTGACATAGCAAGGCTCTGTCTGTTAGAAAAAAATAAGGCCAGGTGTGATGGTTCAGGCCTGTAATCCCAGCACTGTGGGAAGCTAAGGCTGAGGTTTGAGACCAGCTGGTGCAACATGGCGAAATCCTGTTTCTACTAAAAATACAAAATATTAGCCAGGTGTGGTGGTGCATGCTTGTAGTTCCAGCTACTCAGGATACTAAGGTGGGAGGATCGCTTGAGCCTGGAAGGTCAAGGCTACGGCAAGCTTTGATGGTTCCACTGCACGCCAGCCTGGGCAACGCAGCCAGACTCTGTCTCAAAAAAAAAAAAAAGTCATCCCTAACATGTATATACATTACATATATCTTGTTTTATATCATAATAACATAGTATAAAATAAAAATAGAAATAATCCTTTCTGCATGTGTATCTCAGGGTGCAGCCCTGGGGAGACAGAGAAGCTTAGATCTGGGGAAGCTCTCATCTGGCCGATAGGGTTTGCAGTGTGGCTTTCTAGAAGCTGTAAGGGTGAATGAACCGCAGATGCTCAGCCCCACCCAGAGAACTGCAGCTGGTGTGGAAAATAGAGTGGGAGGCATGACAAGTGACAGCTGTAGTGAGAGACGTCGGGTCTGGAGCACAGTGACTCAAGGCAGAGGACTGTCCCAGGGTACGGGATCCAGGCTGATGCCCATGTGCCACTGCACTGCTGGCTCAGATGCCCCCGTGACCCCTGCAGCTCCCGGGGCTCCTGGGAATGCCACTGGCGGTGCCCCACACTGGGTGGTAGCTGCCTTTGTATTTACCCAGCCATGCCTTGACTCCCTGAGCACTGGGCTGCTTCCAGCTCTTCATTCCAGCACCTGTAGGAAGCATCTGTGGATGCTCGTGGGCGGGATCGGCCACCATGTTACCTGCTCTTTGCAGGAAAGCCTGGCCTTTTACATCCCAGGCCTAGGACTTGTCCCAGTTTGACCAGGACTGAGAAGTTTTTGGGGACATGGCTTCTTCAATGTTGAAACTGGAAAAAACCAAACCAGGATGAGGTGGTTATTTCACCCAGACTTTGGTACTCAAATGTAAGGGCTTGGTTTGGCTAGGACTGATTGTGTGTCACAGCAGCACGCCACATAACCTGTATGCCTTCTGTAAACCCTCCATTTATTTTGGAAGGAACAGTCATCCCGTGTCTCCCACTGCCAGCTCCTGGGGGCTGCCAGCGTTTTACTGAGTGGCTCTCAGCTGCCTCCAATCTTGCTAAGGGCAGATTAAACTAGTAAAATGGGACTTGAGAGCAATTCTTCCTCCCTGAAAGGCTAGAGTGAGGACACGAGAACACGCTTTTCAGACTGGAGAGTCAACAATCACAACAGATTTCTGTAACTGAAGGTGGTGGTTTTCTTGTCTTATCTTCGACTGGAGGGCATCAGACTCACCTGGGGGTCTTCTTAGACTAAGATTGCTGGGCCTCCACCCAGCGTTTCTCATTCAGGGGATCTGGGATGAGGACTGCGGACTGCATTTCTAACAAATGAAGCTAATTTTGATGGTCTGGGGTCCGCACTTTGAGAACTGTTGTCACAGTGTTAAGGGATACGGTCTAGATGAGGGGTTGTCAGACTTTTTCTACAAGGGGGTCACATAAGAAATATTTTAGGTTTTGTGGGTGATATGGTTTGGATCTGTGTCCCCACCCAAATCTCATGTGGAATTGTAATCCCCAATGCTGGAGGTGGGGCCTGCTGGGAGGTGATTGGATCCTGGGGGTGGAATACCCCCCTTTGGTGCTATTCCTGATAGAGTTCTCATGAGATCTGGTTGTTTAAAAGTGTGTGGCATCTCCTTCCTCTCTCTCCCTCCTCCTCTGGCCATTAGGATGACCCTGCCTCCCCTTCACCTTCCACCATGATTGTAACTTTCCTGTGGCCTACCTGGAAGCCAGCACCACACTTCCTGTACAGCCCACAGAACTGCGAGCCAATTAAACCTCTTTTCTTTTCTTCCTTTTTTTTTTTTTTTTTTGAGATAGAGTCTCAGGAGCCTAGGCTGGAGTGCAACGGTGCAATCTCAGCTCACTGCAACCTCTGCTTCCAGGGTTCAAGCGATTCTTTTGCCTCAGCCTCCCAAGTAGCTGGGACTACAGGCGTGTGCCATCACACCTGGCTAATTTTTTGTATTTTTAGTAGAGACAGAGTTTCACTGTGTTAGCCAGGATGGTCTTAATCTCCTGACTTCGTGATCCACCCGCCTCAGCCTCCCAAAGTGCTGGGATTACAGGCGTGAACCACTGCGCCCGGCCCAAAACCTCTTTTCTTTATAAATTACCCAGTCTTAGGCATTTCTTTACAGCAGTGCGAGAACGGACTAGTATAGTGGGCCACATGTTCTCAACTACTCAACTCTGCCGTAGTAGCCCAAGAGCAGCTAGAGACAGGGTGCAAATGAGTGTGACTGAGTTCCAATAAAACTTAATTTACAAAGACAATCAGTGGGCCAGAATTAGCCTTTGGGCTTTTGTTTGCCAGCCTCTGGTTCAGACCATTACAGTGTGATTTTCAACAATCCCCTTAGCTTCTCTGTGTTTTCCATCTTTGTATTGGTGAGTGGATGACTTTGAGCGAGTTGAAAGCAGACCATGGAAGTCTGGGAAGGACCATTTGTTTAGAGTACAGATGCAGGTCAGTGTAGCACAACCTTACTGAGGCTTTATAGCTTTCAACAACCGTCATATTATATTCACCAGTCTGTGGGTCAGCTCGGGGTTCTTCTGGTCTGAGCTGGTTTGGCTGGTCTCTCTGAGCTCTCTTGTGCACCTGGGGGTGGGGGTCACCTCACAGGTCATCTGATGGTGGATTATCCAAGGTAGCCTCAGCCACATGTCTAGCAGGTGGTTGGCTGTTGGCTGGGCATCTTGGTTCTCTTCCACGTGGCCTCTCCTCCTCCAAGAGGCTAACTCCAGCTCCCACACCAGGGTGGTCTGAACATAGCAAGGGAGGAAGCTGCAGCTCCTCTGATGACTATGTTTGGAGCTCACACAATGTCACTTTCATCACACTGTACCCATCAAAGGAGTCACAAGACCAGTCCAGGTTTAAGCATGGGAAAATAGGCTCCACTTCGTAACAAGAGCAGCTGCAAGGAATCTATGGCTGTTTGCAATTTACCACTCAGGTGGAAAGAAAGGATAGGGAATGAGGCTGCTTGGCATCAAATTTTTAGCTCCAGCTTTCATAGCTGGAGTTCTCACTTCATTCCCCTGAGCCTGATCCCTCCACAGAAAAAATGAGACTGATGCTACCCAGCCTCAGAAGGTCGCTGAGAGGCTAGCGGGATTAATCTAGAGAGTGTCTGGCACAAGAAAGTCATCTCCATGTGGCTGTTATAAATGTCTCAGTGAACCCCTACAGATGTGACAGCACTGGGGGCGTAAAGAATGGAGGACACCCAAGATCATTGGAATGTCCCTTCACATACGTCTCCAAGGACTCCCTGCCCAGCTCTGGGCTTTTGCTTGTCCCTGCCTAGAATCTGTTCAAGGCTTCAAAGCTCAACTCACCTTGTTGCCTCCTTTTACAGCCCTTGTCGCATTGCATTAATTTCTTTTTTACAAATGTTTTTCTCCTACGAGTTGGGAGCTTTTTGAGAGCAGAAACAGGGTTTTGCCCAGAGCCTGTGGTAGTGCCTTGGGGAACATCCTATCCCAGCCCCTTTAAATCATCTGGGGTTTGCTTCACCCTATTTTCAATCAGAAACATTGGAAGCCAACCGGCACAACTTCTCAAGAGAGGAAGGATGTAAGCAGTACATGTTCTGCTCCCTTGCAACTCTATGTGGTCTCTCTTCTGGGACATTGCCACATGGATCTTAGTATAATTTGCTTAAGAAAAACAAAGTAGCTAAATTCTGTGAATCCTATCTGTTTCCCATGAGAAGAACAGATCTCATCCACAGGGCATCAGGGATGTTCAGGCTCTTTGAGAAGAGAGGACAAAGGTGGGACCCCCAAGGGCGTCTCTGTGCACTTGGAGAGATCCAAGAACTCGCTAAAGTAATGTAATAAGTTAGTATTCAATGCACACTTGTAGGGTTGAACTATGCTTTGTTATAAAGGGATGCCAGGATCGTAGAAAGTTTGTGTAGGGAGTAGGCAGATACATCATTTCTCTTTCTATAAGGCCTGTTTTGAAAGATTTCTTTCTAAAAAATGGACTAGGTGAAGACAAGCCTGTCTAAACTTAGAGAGGTATAAGAGATGCAAGGATAGAAATGACTACATTATGTATCCATCCATCCATCCATCCATCCATCCACGGACTTACCACCCATCATCCATCCATTCACCCATCCACCCATCCTCTCATTCATCCATCCATCCACCCATCCCTCCATCTATCCACCCACCCATCCACCCACCCATCCATCCATCCACCCACCCATCCATGTATCCATTCATCCATCTACCTATCTATCCATCCATCATCCATCTACCCATCCATCCACCCACCCACCCATCCATCCATCCATTCATCTATCCAGCCATCCAACCTTCATTCATTCATCTACCCACCTATCCATCCACTCATCCATTCATCTATCCACCCATCCATCCATCTATCCACCCACCCATCCACCTATCCATCCATCTATTCATTCATCCATCTATCGATCTATCCATCCATCCATCCATCATCCATCTACCCACCCATCAACCCACGTACTCATCCATCAATCCATTCATCCATTCATCTATCCATCCATCCATCATTCATTCATTCATCTACCCACCCATCCATTCACTCATCTATCCATCCATCCTGGAGCTCACACAATGCCTTGCAAATACTTCAGTCTACCAACTTATTTTCCAATTCTAACCCTCTCCAACACTCCAACATCCCCTTCTCACAATCTATCTCTCGCTCTCTCTCTTTCTCTCTCTCTGTCTCACTCTCATTCTCTCTGTCCCTCCCCAACTTCTCCCTTTTGGGAAATTCAAATTGCCCAAAATATAATAGAGATAACTCCTTGATATTATTATTATGATCACTCCTTAGGTATGTACAGCACTGTACAGTTTACTAAACACAAGTCTTCACATCAGTCCTCTTCTCTGCAGCCACATGACTCAAGCAGGCACAGGACCCATCAGGAACACCAGAGTCCTGAGCAGGAAGAATGTCTCCTGTCGCAGCCTTGGGGGGAGTCAGGCATGATGTGCCCGATGGTGCAGCAGGACACGATGATGTCAGAGCTGCCTGGGACATATTGAACTTCCTGATTTTTTCTTCTTGTGATGGAATAAATGATTTTGGATTAAGATGGAGAGAAACAATGATAGTATCAGATCTGGTGTGATGGTTTCCCTGGTGAGGAAAGTATTTCATAAGCTTGGAAAATCTGGTTCTAACTGGTTCACCCCTTGGAATTGTCCTCCCACCTGGCTTCCACAGGTCTGCATCATGAAGGCCCTTCCCTTTCAGCCAGGACTCTTTTGTCCACCTCCCACTCCCTCTGCAGGCACACTTGGCAAAGCTTGGACATTTTGGGTTGTCACAACTTGGAGGGTGCTACAGGGATCTAGTGGGTGGAAGCTGGGGGGCAGCTACACATCCTACAAGGCACAGGACAGCCCACAGCAGAAAACAATCAAGACCAACATCTCCAGAGGACCACGAGTGTGTGGCTTGGCTATGCATGGTCACCCAAACAGAGCTGGTGGGCCCTGACCCACTTTGGCCCAGAAGTTTCTGGCATCTCCCCCCGTGTGCGTCACTGCTATTCTGAGACATTTGCACACTGCATTCATAGGTCAATGCTCCAGGCAGGACAAGTGACGTCACAAGACATGCACAGGCAGCCTCAATGGCACTGATCACAATTGAAAAATTTTGAATGACTTTTTAATTTAAAAATAAATTCTGGGCCAGGTGCGGTGGTTCATGCCTGTAATCCCAGCACTTTGGGAGGCCAAGGCAGGTGGATCACCTGAGGTCAGGGGTTTGAGACCAGCCTGGCCAACATGGTGAAACCCTATCTCTACTAAAAATACAAAAATTAGCTGCGTGTGGTGGTGCATGCCCATAATCCCAGCTACTCGGGAAGCTGAGGCAGAAGAATCACTTGAACCCAGGAGGTGGAGGTTGCAGTGAGCCGAGATGGCTCCATTGCACTCTGGCCTGGGCGATAAGAGTGAAACTCCATCTCAAATAAATAAATAAATAAATTCCATATAATATCTGGCTTCCCAGGGAGACCAGCATGCCCATGGGGAAAGAAACTTGTCTGAATCCTCCTCACTGTCTCCTCACTCTAGAACAGCACCGTGCCCCTAGGAGGCAGTTGGTGAATATTTGCTGAATGAATACTGATAACCCTTGATTCAGAATTAATCACCTCTGACCTAATCTACTTTAAGCTAAATCTACAAGAGCATTTTCAGAGGATAATCATATATCTCTAATTCCAATGATTTTCTGGGCATTCCATCCAATGAAGCTCTAATGCCCAGGACCAAGGAAGAAGCCCAATTGCTAAAAATCGGTCAGGACTGTCTCGGTTGCAAGTGACAGAAACCCAACTCAGACCCATTTGGCAGGAAAAAATTCTGTTGGCTCCCTGGGCTGAACAGTGCAGGGCAGGCTGAGGTTTGTGCTCCAATGATACTGTAAAAATTCTGTTCCTCATGTCTCTCCTCTGCTTCCTGAGGGCTGACTTCCTCCTCAGGGAAGCTCTGGTTGTGGGGCCGCAAGGCAGCTACAAGGGCAACTCCAGGCTCACTTTAGGTTCTCCCAGATCCTTAATCCAAGGGAAGAGAGTATCCTTCCTGAGAGATGACCAAGATCCCAGGAAGAAACCATGGCTGGCATCACATGCCCACCCTGGTCAAGGGTAGCCATCACAAATCAACACAAACTTTGACCTAAGACAATTGAAATGTATTGGAGGTCAGAAGTCTGAAATGGATTTCAGTGGGCCAAAATCAAGGTGTCTGCAGGGCCATTTTCCCTCTGGGGGCTCTAGGAACTGGGAGAACCCATTTCCTTGCCCTTTCCAGCTCCTGGAGGTGCCTGCATGCCTTGGCTCACTGCAATAATAACATCTTCCAGTCTCTCTGACTCTGACCTCCTGCTTCCTCTTACAAGGACTCTCATGATTACCTAGGGTCCACCCAGATGATCCAGGGCAATCTCCTCATCTCAAGATCTATAACTTAACCACAACTATAAAGTCTCTTTTGCCATGGAAGCTCACATATACACATATACACATTAGGATGTGGTGTGAGGACAGGGACCATTATTTAGCCAACTTTAGTAGCCAAGGAGTGGAATAATCTTACTGGCCAGCATGGGTCCTGTGAGCCCTTAGGGGCCACCTCATCCAAATCTTAAGACTGGAGCAGGATTAGAGTGGAAAGAGAGGCAGAGGCTCTAGGAGGCTGCTGGGCCAGCTTCCAGAAGCCCCAACTAGGTCAAGAGGCCATGACCTCTGCTAGGCACCTCACAGTGGCCTCATGCAGAAGCAATGACACAGAGGGGCCCTGCCTGGACTATGGGTGGGCTCCACCTCTTACCTCTCTGCACCTGTTTGTCACCAGTTCTCTCCCTGGTATTAGTTATGTCCCCAGCACAGAACCTGAAACAGGGCAATGCCTTCTTTCCTTCCTTTTCTATGTCAGTGATGTGAACCAACAGTTTCTTTTCTCAGTAGCTGAGCAATCTTTTCTGATTTCTTTTCTTTTTCTTTCTTTCTTCTTCTTTTTTTTTTTTTTTAGAGACAAGGTTTTGCTCTGTTGCCCAGGCTGGAGTGCAGTGGTGCAATGTCGGCTCACTGCAGCCTCAAACTCCTGGGCTCAAGCAATCCTCCTGCCTCTGCCTCTGCCTCTCAAGTAGCTGGGACTACAGGTGTGTGCCACCACCATTCCCAGATAATTTTTTAATTTGTTGTAGAGATGGGGTCTTTCTATGTGGCCCAGGCTGGTTTTGAACTCCTGGGCTCAGGCAATCCTCCTTCCTTGGCCTCCTGAAGTGCTAGAATTATAGGTGTGAGCCACTGCAGCTGGCCTCTTCCGATTTCTGTTATGCTTTCTTTAGATTTTTACTTCTGTGCATTGATAGTCAATATTTGGATTCACAAGTAAGTTTCAGATCAATGAGGATTTGGAGTAAAGTAGAAGCGTGCTGCTTGGTTGGCCACACCATGCTGGGGCAAACTCGGATTCAGCCCATTGGAGGCAAAAGCCTTTCCTGCACTGAACCAGTTTTTATTCCACTCAACACACCCCAGATGAAAATATTTTGGCTCAGGAGAGCAGGGCAATTATTTATGGCCTCATTTCCCTCTTTCTTTGGGAGTGGAAGCCAACATCAGATGATTTAAAACAAAACAAAGGAAAAACCACATCTTTGACATCAGAATGCAAATGCTATTGTACCAAAGGAAAAACGAAAACAGCTTGACCAGGCCTGGAATCAATTTATTTCTGTGCCCCAAATGCATAGCACTTGGTAGAAAGAGCAAGGTATTTGGATGTCTGCTCCCACATTGGGTATTTGCTGATTTACGTGGGGGAAATGCCTTGCATATCAAGACAATCCATCATCATCATCATTGTCATCACTGTCATTGTTATCATTATTGTCATTATCATTGTCATCATCATTGTCACTGTCATCATCATCATCAATGTCATCATTGTCATCATCATCATTGTCATTATCATCATCATCATCAATGTCATCATTGCCATCATCATCATAGTCATCATCATAATTGTCATTGTTATCATTTTCATCATCATTGTCATTGCTGTTATCATTATTGTCATCATCATTGTTATCACCATTGTCATCATTATCATCATCGACATCGTTATTGTCATCACTGTCAATGTCGTCATCATTGTCATAGTCATCATCATCATTGTCATCATTATGTCATCGTCGCCATTGTCATAGTCATCATCATTGTCATAGTCATCATCATTGTCATAATCATCATTGTCACAGCCATCATCATCATTGTCACAGTCATCATTGTCATCGTCATTGTCATTGTCATTATTGTCATCATAATCATTGTCATAGTCATCATTATCGTCATCATCATCACTATCAACGTCATCGAGGCCATCACACCTATCACCGCAGTGAGGGTCAGGTCAGGAAATGCACCCAAGGGTTTCCTGTGCTGTCAAATGTCCCTCATGTCTCAGGCTCTATTGCAAATTAGAAAGTAAAAAGTCAAATTATTCTTATTTCCAGACAATATGATCTTATATATAGACAATCCTAAAGACTCTACCAAAAATCTTTTAGAATTGAATGAATTTAGTAAAGATAAAAAATTAACATATAAAATCAGTAGCATTGCTATACACAAACAACAAAATAGCTAAAAAGGAAATCGAGAAGATGAGGCCATTTACAATAGCTATGAAAAATGAAATACCTAGGAATATATTTAAGAAGTGACTGACAAAAAATAAAAACAAATGGAACGACATCCCATACTCATGGATCCAGAAATATTGTTAAAATGATCATAGTACCCAAAGTAATCTACAGATTAAACACAATCCCTACCAAAATACCAAGGACATTCTTCACAGAATTGGAAAAATCTTAAAATTGTACAGAACCAAAAAAAACTCTGAATAGCCAAAACAATCCTGAGCAAAAGCACAAACCTGGCATTATGAGACTTCAAAATATACTACAAAACTGTAGTAACCAAAGCCTCCTCCATCCCTGCATGTCCAGGACGCACAGGAATGAACAGGCAGCCGATGCTTGGCCTTCCAGAAGCAACAGCCTGGCTGCAGATACACAGTCAGCATGCAGACAGATGGGACACCAGCAAATATTCCAGAGAGGAAGGTCATGAAGCCCCCACATGAGAGACCAGGTGGGTTCAAAAGCCATCCAGCCATATCAGCTGAGCATGCAGTACGCAGAGCGGGGGGCATGGGCCTGACATGGAGATGCGAGACAGGGGCCTGCAGAGATGATGGCAGCTCCGTGTGACAAGGGCCTGATGTGGCTGTGGCAAACTGACCAACGTTTCTGGACAGCAATTTGGCAAAATGTTTAAGGAGCCTTTAAAAATTTTTGCTCTTCCAACTAGTCATTCAAAGGAGGTGATGGAAAGGGGCTGATCAAAAATGCAAGAAAAAGAAGGATGACTAAGGAGATTATCCCAGGATTGCTGACGGTGACCAAAAAAATAGGACCTACAGACTCCACAGAGGATTCATAGCAGATGTGGTAGATGGTGTTAGAAGGAAAACGTTTCCATCAAATATTCCATAACATGCAAATGGCTATAATGTTCCACTGAAAAGTCTAACACAAAACCGTACATACTGTAATATGTGTAGTGTGTATACCTAGCAACTTAGTGAGAGTCGCCCTCATGCCCCACTGAGTTGCACCTCACACAGCTGTTCACAGAGGCACTAGATGAATGGAGACCCCTCTGTTTTCTGTGATGACTGTCAGGGTAGAGAGCTGAATATTGGCAAAGGTTACTTCCGATTAGCAGGATTTGGAAAGGGTTTTGTTTTTCTTCACAGTTTTCTCTATTTTCTACAATGAGCCTGTATTCTTTCTTTATCGAAAAAAGATCCAAAAGTCACTTATAAAATGAAGAAAACATTTGTGATAATAAATATTTAATCACAATGCAATATTCGAAAAAGAAAATGTACTCATTCATTTTTGAGGGTAGTTGATTTTTTAAAAACCTATACAGTGCATAAAAGTAGGTTGAAAACAGGCTGGGCATGGTGACTCATGCCTGTAATCCTGGCACTTTGGGAGGTTGAGGCGGGCAGATCACCTCAGGTCAGGAGTTCGAGACCAGGCTGGTCAACATGGCTAAACCCCATCTCTACTAAAAATAGAAAAAAGTGACTGGGTGTGGTGGCTCGCACTTGCAATCCCAGCTACTCGGGAGGCTGAGACAGGAGAATCCCTTGAACTTGAGAGGTGGAGGTTGCAGTGAGCCAAGATCATGCCACTGCACTCCAGCCTGGGCAACAGAGTGAGACTTTGTCTAAAAAAAAGTAGGTTGAAAACAGAAATGCCAAAATATCAGAGGGGTGACCACGGGCGGGGACCTCAGGTGATTTTGATGCTCTGTATCTTTCTGCATGTTTTCTAAACTTGCAAAAATATGGAAAATGTTCTCTAGAAGCAAAGCAGAGGGAGAGAATGGTTTCAACCAGGGCCAGGAGGTCAGTGAAGCCTCCCAGATAAGACAGCGTTGGAGCTGGAAGTCAGGAATCTGTCTGTGACCACAGCTTGCAGACCACCCAGGGCCCCAGCTCCTCTTGGGGTCTCCCCCTTCCACGAAGGGGAGAGGGGCTGCTTCAGATAAGTGGCTGCGAAGCAGGTCACAGTTTGCTAGAAACAGGTGGAGGCCAAAGCATTAGTGCAGGGCCCCCCTAATCCTCCCTTCTCCAGGGCAGCCATGTGCAAATGGTCATCGGAAAGGACCCCCTTCCAACAAACTGCACACGGCATCCTGGAAGTGGCTCTTGCCCACCCAGGGCCCAGCTCTGGGTGTGGGGGGCCACCCACACTGCCCTGGGCCCCTGGGCGCTATGAGCCCTAAACTTAACTCCCAGCACAGTGCCTGTCCCAGGGACCAGTGCCATGCAGTGGCATGGGTAACTGTGTGTTCTCTCCCCCAGCCTCACTGCCGTGGACAGCGTGCCCCTCATCTGTGACTACGGCTCTGGCTTCAGCAAGGTGGGATTTGCAGGAATGGAAAGCCCAATGGGCGTGTTCCCCACTGTCCTCGGGAAACTTCGGCACGATGTGAGTGATGTCGGGGTCTCCTCCCTGTGGGGTGCTGCTCATCCAGAGGTGGCCCGCCGGCCCGGTCAACCCCATCCCCTCTCCCACAGGGCGGCCAAGGCAATCCCTTGAGCGGGGCGTGGTGGGTGCGAACGTGCCTCCACAAATCCAAGTCGGGAGCACCTGGCTTGATAACACACAGATGGCTGGGCCACCTAGAGTCTCTGCCTCAGCTGGTCCGGGGTGGGAGATGGGGTGGGCAAGGCCTTGCCCCTCTCACCACTCCCAGCATGCGGCCCATTCTGAGAGCCGCAGGCTTAGAGAGAGCAGCGATGTGTAAATCAGTAAAGTGGATGCATTGTGAAAAATCAGTCTTACTGCCCGTCTCCCATCTCTGGCTCTTCTCACGTTCAGAGAGGTATGGACACGGAGAAGGAGCAATTTGCCTTTAGGGTAAATGGGAGTCCATTAGGGTGAGTGGCAATGGACACTCAGCCTCCGTGATAGGAAGGCAGTAGGAGGGCAGGTGGCGACCGGGACACAGGCCCTCCAAGAGGCCCATCTCTGACATGCCAGCAAGTGGATCTCACATCGCCAGATCTTCCTGTGTTTCAAGGGAATTTAGAAACACAGGTGTTTCTATTGTGGTAAAGTATACACAGTGTAAAGCTGTGTTAACTGCTCAGTTCAGTGGCATCAAGAACATTCACCACCATGTATCTCCAGAATGTTCTCATCCTCCCAAATGGAAGCTCTGACCCCGTTAAAAACCAACTGCTCATCCCCCTCCCCCGGACAACACAGTCGCGTCATAACTGAAACTGGGCGAGTGGGTCTGAGCCTGGCTGCATGCCAGGTAGGGACAGAGATGCCTCTTCTCCCAGAAGAGGAACCACCTGCTCTGAGAGGTGACTTCTCGAATCCACATGGTGACAAAGTGGTGGGGGCAAGACCCCCCAGTGCATCTGCGTTCCCAGCTCATGCTCTGGATCATGGAGCTCATCCTCCGGAAGTTCCAGTCGTCCGTGGTAGGGAGCAGCGTCGTGACGTGGAAGATCTCAGATGTCGCAGGACCTCATGGCGATCACTCTTGTGCTTTGCAGCACTTGGAGCAAATTATTGGCAGTGTTTCTAATTATCCAAGATACACTGGCTCCCGGAGCTGTGACAGAGGAGAAAATCCCGTCTCCCTCTCTAAGAGGATAAAATGCACATGGATGCTGGGAGCCAGTGGATTTCCTCCTCGTTGTCCAAGTGGCAGGGATCATAGCAGGGACCACCCTGGCAAATCGCAGGTGCCTGCACTCAAGCTAGCCAACCAGCTTGCTGCTTGGGGATTATGGAGCTCAGTGGTTAAGAGCTGGGGCTTCAGGGCCGGGGAGACTGAGGCTCCAATCTCAGCCCTGTCCTCAGCACATGCATGACTCAGCGCAAGGGTGCTGCTGTGGCAGAGGCATCTCTTTTGCATAATGTGATTGTCCAAAGTATGTATCTCAGAGATTCGGCCTGAAGGTTAAATGAGATGAGTGAATGTATGTTTGGTGCAGTTTCTGGACCATAGGGAGTGTTTAGCAATGATGACGATGGCAGTGATGATAACAATGACTAGTATATTCGTGTATTCGCTTAGAACAACAGAAATGTGGCCATGTGCGGTGGGTCACGCCTGTAATCCCAGCACTTTGGGAGGCCGAGGTGGGTGGATCACCTGAGGTCAGGAGTTTGAGACCAGCCTGGCAACATGGCAAAACCCCGTCTCTACTAAAAATACAAAAATTAGCTGGGCGTGGTGGCACACGCCTGTAATTCCAGCTACTCTGGAGGCTGAGGCAGGAGAATCGCTTGAACCCGGGAGGCAGAGGGTGCAGTGAGCTGAGATCGCACCACTGCACTCCAGCCTGGGCGACAGAGTGAGACTTCATCTCAAAAACAAAACAAAATGAAACAAAAAAAAAAACCCAGAAATGTATTTCCTCATAGTTCTGGGGACCTGGAGTCTGAAAGCAAGGTGTCAGCAGGGCTGGTTTCCTCCCAAGGCTCTAGCAGGTGATCTCTCCTGCCTCTTCCAGCTCCTGGGGGCTCCAGGCATCCTTTGGCTGCCTCCGTCTTCACATGGCCTCCTTCTCTTTTTCCTTTTCTGTCTCTAATCTCCTCCTGCCTCTGTCTTAGAGGGACACTTGTCATTGGATTTGGGGCCCATCCAGGTAATCCAAGGTGATTCTCATCTTAAGATTCTTAACTATCACTTCTGCAAAGACACTTGATGCAGATAAAGTCACCTGAGACTCCAGGTGGACATAATGATAGGGGGGTGGGCATCACTCAACCCACTACAGTTACAATCTGGAATTTCATCTCAGCTCTCAGCCCCTCCTCTAGGGAAGGGGCCTTATCCTTGGAGTATGAATTGACTTAGAGGGGGTGCATTAGGGAGCATCTGCTGAGAGCGAGGCTCTCCCCTCCAAATCCACCCCAGCTAGGCTGCAGGCACTGTCACCGTCTCCCATCACCCCCATGTGGGACTGTCCTAGTTGCAGGAAAACAAGCTCAGGGCCACACACAATAAACATAATGCACTTGAATCATCCCGAAACCATCCCCTGCCCTGCTCAGTGCAAAAATTGTCTTCCATGAAACTGGTCCCTGGTGCCAAAAAGGTTGGGGAATGCTGACCTAGATGGCGAAACACAAGATCACAGCGAGAGGAAAATTTTTTGCCAAAACAGAATGAATGACCAAGATGAATTATGGGGCAGCAGACTGCTTGGCTCAACCACAGCAGATTAGGCTCTTGATTTGGTTTTATTTTCATGGGCAGCTGGGAGTAAGTTTCAGTCTCTGAGAGAGGTCACCTTTTTTTCTAGATCTAAGCTGCATGTCCCTTCCCACAAGCTCAATGCAGTGCCCTTAACTCCCAAGTCAAGAAGTCATAGCCACGGAGACCCAGGGTGTCCCTCGGGGCTCCGCCACCCCACGCCCCTTCCAAGGCTTAAGTCTGGCAGCCAAGATGGCAGTGAGACCCCTCGTAGGAGGACTTGTGAGAACAGAGAGGCAGGATGAAGGCATTGCCCAAAGTCACTGGGTCCCTTCCAAGTAGAGCAGCCGCTCTGACCCACAGGCCTCCTGATGAAAGGACACCAGGCCCAGCACTGTCCATCTTTTTATCTCAAACAGCAACTTCGAACTGGAGAAAACATTGTTCCTTCTGCACACCCATGACTTTGTCCCTCCCCCACCGCCTACCCACCACACTTAGATGTGGGTGGCTGAGAAACGTTCGAGGAGGTGGCAGCAGTGACAATCCCTCCTACCATGATGTCAGCTTATGAAATGCATTCCTGCTGGTGGGCTTAATTGACTTGATCCTCCAGCAGCGCCATGGCGAGGTGTGAGGAAGAGAGGTCATTGTTCCCACTGGACAGAGAAGAAGATAGAGGCTCAGAGAAGAAGATGGAGGCTCAGAGAAGGAGATGGAGGCTCTGAGAGGGAGATGGAGGCTCCGAGAAGGAGATGGAGGCTCAGAGAAGGAGATGGAGGGTCAGAGAAGGAGATGGAGGCTCCGAGAGGGAGATGGAGGCTCTGAGAGGGAGATGGAGTCTCTGAGAGGGAGATGGAGGCTCAGAGAAGATGGAGGCTCAGAGAAGGAGATGGAGTCTCCAAAAGGGAGGTGGAGGCTCAGAGAAGAACATGGAGGCTCCTAGAAGAAGATGGAGGCTCAGAGAGGGAGATGGAGGCTCAGAGAAGGAGATGGTGGCTCTGAGAAGGAGATGGAGGCTCAGAGAAGGAGATGGAGGCTCAGAGAAGAAGATGGAGGCTCAGAGAGGGAGATGGAGGCTCAGAGAAGGAGATAGAGGCCCAGAGAAGAAGATGGAGGCCCAGAGAAGGAGATGGAGGCTCTGAGAAGGAGATGGAGGCTCTGAGAGGGAGACGGAGGCTCAGAGAGGGAGATGGAGGCTCAGAGGAGAAGATGGAGGCTCAGAGAAGGAGATGGAGGCTCCGAGAAGGAGATGGAGGCTCAGAGAAGGGACACGACTTTCCCCAGGTCTCATAGCTGGTGATTCTCATCCCAAATCCAAACCTCTTCTGCTGAAGAGACAAACTCCTAAGATAGAAAAGCTCTGAGCAGCTGAGCTGTGGCTGCCTGGAGAAGGGGCCTCACTCTGAAATCACTGCTCCATTGCATCTCTGCACCATTGCACTCTTGCACCCGGCATCATGGCACCATTGAGCCGCTGCACCATGGCATGGTTGTTCCACCACATGCACCATTGCACCATGGCACCATGACATCATTGCACCATGGCATGGTTGTTCCACCACATGCACCATTGCACCATGGCACCATGACATCATTGCACCATGGCACTATAACGTCACTGCACTGTGGCACCACGAGGTCACTGTAGCATGGCACCATTATGTTACTGCAGCACAGCAACACGACGTCATTGCAGCACAGCACTATGGCATCATCGCAGCATGGCACCATTATGTCACTGCAGCATGGCACCATGACGTCATTGCACCGTGGCACCATGACGTCACTGCACCGTGGCACTATAACGTCACTGCACCATGGCACCATGGCCTCATTGCAGCACGGCACCATTATGTCACTGCAGCACGGCACCATGACGTCATTGCAACATGGCACCATGACGTCACTGCACCGTGGCACCGTGGCCTCATTGCAGCATGGCACCATTATGTCCCTGCGGCACAGCACCATTGCACTGAGGCCATCCTTCCTACCTGCTGCTCCCAGCCAACAACTGAGGATGGCAGTGACACCAAGGCAAGTCAAGCCCATTTTCGGGAAACCCAGCACTCCTGTGATAAATGAGCCTGGCTCAAGAACTCTCCAACAACCTTGCAAAGGCTTCCCTTAGACGGCATGGTGGCTAAGGTCACCAATCTGCTTCCCTGTTCCCTGCACCCAGGCTCAGACTTGGACAGCAGCCTGTTGTCTCTTCGATCTTTGTCCTGCTGTCTCCCCTCTGTCCCCAATGTGTGCGTATTCCCTAATCACATTCTTGCACCTTTCATTCCATCCTGGTGTCTGTTTCTCAGTGGACCCAGATGAACACATGGGCCATCAAGTAAAATCACCTCTGAATGATGGAACGGATAGCTTAATCTGCCATGAAAGTAGCCAGGTTTATCTTCCTAAAAAAATAACAGAAGTTGAATTACGTCACAGACCCTTTCCCGGTCAACCTTCTGAAGCAAATGTGGAAGCAGTGACGATCCCTCCTACCACGATGTCAGCTTATGAAATGCATTCCTGCCGGTGGGCTTAACTGACTTGATCCTCTAGCAGCACCGTGGTATTCCTGGTGCATCTCCCCTCACCTCTCCTTCTGCAGCAGCCTCTCTCCTTGCTGTCCCGTTTCCTCATCTACGAAGTGGACAGGACGAATGTCCTAGGAATGACTCCTCGGGCACACTCTTACCTTGTGGGTACTTTGCTAAAACCTCTTAGTGGCCATTTCTGAAATAGCTCACAGGGCTCGGGGAGGTCGTGGATGCTGGTGCTGTGGCTTGGAGTCTCCCACGAAGGCCACTGTGGCCTCCCAGCCACTGCTCACTGGGTCTCCATAAATGAAAGCCAGCTGCAGGGGAGTCCAACCCCAGTCAACCCTAGAAGCTGATCTGTCCTGGCCTGGGTCTTTCAGAATGTATTGCTGGGGATGGAAGAGGAAGACTAGTTCATTGGAGAGGAGGTTCAGAAAAAGCGAGGGAAACTCAACCTGCAATACCCCATTTCTTGGGCAACAACAACCAACTGGGACAACATGGAGAAGGTGGGTACAGCTTCTGCCAGGCAGGACGTGTTCATAGGCCTCCCTAGCTAGGTCCAGCTATGAGACAGGGGTGCAGGCCTTCCTAACACAGACCCTGCTGTGAGGGCTGAGAGAGATGACGGATAAAAAGTCCTCAGTCCTGGCCGGGCGCAGTGGCTCATGCCTGTAATTCCAGCACTTTTGGACAGGTGGACAGCTTGAGTGCAGGAGTTTGAGTCCAACCTGGGAAACATAGTGAGAATCCATGCCTACAAAAAATTAAAAAATAATCTGGCTGTGGTGGTGTGCCGCTGTGGTCCCAGCTACTGGGGAGGCTGAGGTGGGAGGATTGCTTGAGCCTGGGAGGTGGAGGCTGCAGTGAGCTCCAATTGTGCCCCTGTGCTCCAGCCTGGGCAACAGAAGGAGACCCTGTCTCAAAGCAGACAAACAAATGGCAAAAAAGTCTTCAGTCCCAAACACTAAGAAGTGGTAAGTATGGTGAACTTGCAGCTCCCTCACTTAGTAACTGAAGTTCTGGCTAGGACCTCCATGTGCATTTGGACAGGCCGTGCACTGCCTTAGAGGATGTACCTGTTAGTTACTGTGTCCCTGTCCCAGCCACAGACGAGGCAGCTTCAATAGCAGGAATTCATTACCTCACCATCCTGGAGGCTGGAAGTCCAAGGTCAAGGTGTGGGCCAAGCTGGTTCCTTGCAGGGCCGTGCCAGAGCCTGTGTCCTGGGCCTCTCCCCTGGTGGCTGTCAGTCTTTGGCTCCCCTTGGCTCACAGATGTGTCACCCCGATGTCTGCCTTCAGGTTCACGTGGCATTGTCTGTGTCTGTGTCCACATTTTCTCCTTCCTATGGGATTGGGGACCCAGCCTCCTCTTAAGTGATGGCATCTGCAACAACCCTGTTTCCAAATAAGGTCCCATTCAGATGTACGGGGGCTAAGACTTCAAAATATGAATTTTGGGGTGACAATTCAACTGATCACAATGTTTTAATGCTGCCTTCACACGTTAGCCCCAAATGCAGAGGCTCAAAATGCCAATGGTCATCACTCTCAGTTTTGTGGGTCAGGAATCTGGGAGTGACTCCTCAGGCTGGTTCTGGCTCAGGGTCTCAAGTGGCTGCCACAGCTCAGGGGCTGTGTTGGCTGCAGGCTTGACTGGGGCTGGAGGAGCGCCTTCCAAGGCGCCAGTATCAGGTGGCCGTGGGGTGCTTCCTCTGCATGGGGGTCTCCCCCCAGGGCTGTTCGACTTCCTGCCAACCTGGCGATTGGCTTCCCCCATGGGGAACTATGGAAAAAGCCAAGGTGGAGGCACCAGGCCACCGTGGCACAGCCCGGGCCGTCGCACTATTACTTCTGCCACATTCTGTTGGTCACACAAGCCAGTCCTGATTCCATGTAGGAAAGGTCTGCACAGGGCGTGACTTCCAGGGCCTGAGGGCCATGGGGCCATCTTGGCGGGGGCAGTGGTAGCACCGTTCACAAGTGTTTTTTCCTGCACAGCTGTGGCTGTGGTGCCCAATGTGACGGGAATGCAGAAACATGGGCCGTGTAGACAGGTCTTGGAGAGCACGGCTTCAGCTATGGGTCCCAGGGGCCCCCGCCCTCTGCTGCCTTGTGGGGCGCTCACCTGCCTGAGGGAGCCCAAGGCTCTGGGTCCTGCGTGGCTTCAGGGGTCCTGGCTCCTGGCTTCACCATCTTCCCTGAATTGCCAGCATCACACACTGACCCTCCTCTGTGCCCATGTCTCCCACCTCCTCCCTCTCATCACCCCGCCCTGTCTTCAGGAGACTCTTCCAAGCTCATGTCTGGCTGTGTCCCTTCCCTGCCTCAGGCTGGTCATCTAAGGATGGGCCACATCTGCAGCTGATGCCTGGCTCTTGCTCTTTCACAGGGATTGTGGCCTCATGCTTCCAGGTCCTGTGCCTGCCTGCAGGAGGCTGCCCCTCCACACTGCCCTCCCCCAGGGGCACGTCCCCCCACAGGGACAGGCAGCCGACTCACACCTGATAACAAACCATGGTGTACTGAGCCCCTACTGTACCGGGTGTGAGGGGCTGAATTGTGTCCCCCAACATTTACATGTGAAATCCTAGCCTCCAATGCCTCAGAGTGTGACTGTGCTTGGAGATAGCAGCTTTAAAGCGGCAACTAGGTTAAGAAGACATCATTAGGGTAGGCCCTAATCCAATGTGACTGGGGCCTTATCAGAAGAGGAAGTTAGATGCAGACACACAGTGGGGGACCCTGTGAGGACACAGCCAGAAGAAGACAGTGCCTGCAAGCCAAGGAGAGAGGCCTTGGGAGGAACCAGCCCTGCGGCACCTTCATGTGGGACTCCAGCCTCCAGAATGGGAGACAATGAGTGTCTGCAGTGCGAGGTGCCCTGTCTCTGGGGCTTTGTGATGGCAACCGTGGGATATGAATGCACCAGACTTCTCGGCGAGGCCACCATTTCACTGTCACACTCCTCTGTGAGGCAGGGAACATTTCCTGTTTTGAGGATGAGCAATGAGGTTCAACAGAATCAGGTTGCTTGTCCGGGGCTGGCCTGGTGTGCAGTGGAGCTTCCGTTCATACTGGGCTCACACCTGCACTCTCTCCCTGTGCAGCATCCACCCGTCTGAGTCCCCAGTTTGTGTCACACCCTTGAAGTCCTGGTGGTGGTATCTGACCCCATCAGACCACGAGATGCTCTAGCCAAGCTCTGGGCCTCACTGGTCTCAGCCCCATGTCCTAGCCCCAGGCCTGGTGACCGAGTGGAGGTTCTGCATCTTGCTGAAGCCACGCTGTCTCCCTGATGCTCCCTCAGATCAGGATGACCTCTCTGTCACTCAGCCATCACAAGTGCTATTTACAATGCTGCTTTGACGGCTGGGTGCAGTGGCTCACACCTGTAATCCCAGCACTTTGGGAGGCTGAGGTGGGTGGATAACCTGAGGTCAGGAGTTCAAGACCAGCCTGGCCAACATGGCAAAACCCTGTCTCTACTGAAAATACAAAAATTAGCTGGACGTGGTGGCATGCACCTGCAGTCCCAGCTACTCGGGAGGCTGAGGCAGGAGAATCACTTGAACCGGGGAGTTGGAGGTTGCAGTGAGCCGCCGAGATCGTGCCACTACACTCCAGCCTGGGCGACAGAGCGAGACTCTGTCTTGGAAAAATAGAAATAGTAAAATAAAAATAAAATACTGCTTTGTCAAACAAATAACATAAAATAAGATAACATAAAATAACAAAACCTAAAGCCCTGCCTGGTCCTGCAGCCATGCCCTGCCCTGTTTGCAGAAGCCTGGCCTTGGCCCCAGGAAGCTGCTGACTCTGTATCCCGTCTTCTCCCAGATTTGGCATCACTCCTTCTACCAGGTGCTCCACATCGCCCCAGAGCAGCACCCCATGTTGGTGATGGAGCCGCCTTTGAACCCAACACCCAGCAAAGAGAAAGTCACACAGGTACCGGGGCCAGTGGTGGTGAGGGCCTCAGGGGGTCAGTATCTGGTCTCCCCCGAGCGGGGGGCAACCCCGGCCTCACCTGCTCCTTGCTCAGCAAGAGGAGGACGCTGGTCAGGGGACACCCCATCGACACTCACGCCAAGCATGCCGGCCTCCGCCGGGGTGCTGGCCAGGGGCCAGGCACTTCATACACGTGACTTCATGCAGGCCTTCCAACCAGCCATGGGGCAGAGGACCATACTCCCCTTTGTACATATGAAGAGCCTGCGGCAGCAGGGAGCTTAAGCAATTTGGCTAAGGTCATGCGGAGTGTCGCTGGCGTGCTTGCCTAGACCCCAGTGGTCTCGCCCTGCAACTCCACTCTCAGCCACAATTCAGTTGTCCTAGGTGCAGGTCTGACTCCGGCCTCTGATTCTGGTTTAAAAGCTCCTGGGTCTCTTCTCTGAGCTTCCTCTTGGGCCTGCCCACCAGGCAGGAGGCACTGGTGTGTGTTGACAGGGTGGCCCTGACGGGGCTGGGCAGTGGGGCCTGGCAGGGGCCCGGGCTGGAGAAGAGAGGAAGGTGTGGCACTCTACTTAAGGCTGGGGTGGGGGCTGCTGGGCTGCCGCTGGCTACCATGTTCCCATCACATCATTAGCTGCTCCTAATGAGGACATTTGGTGAGCTCATTAAGCAAGCAGCACAGTTCCACCACCTGGCCCAGGGTCCCTGGAGCCCAGCGGTGTCTCCCGCAGTGAGCCGTGACCCACAGACAGACCCAGGGCTCAAGGCGCCCCCTGCTCCCTGCAGAGGCACACAAGGCGGCCCAGAAACGGCGGCTCCATCCATCACGGTGCAGGCATGAGCTGCCGCCTCATTTAAGACAAAGCCCTGAGCGGACCCTTGAGTCCTCGTCGGCTTGTGGAGAGGTGGTTCACAGGAGTGGGCCACAGATGGGCTGCCTGGTCAGGGCGCAGCAGGCTCCCACTTTCAGACTGTCGAGTGCCCGTGAGGCGGTGGGGAGCTGGAGAAGGAGTGGGATGGCCCTCTCCACAGGGGACATCTCACTCCCCGGCGGGGGCAGCAAAGTTCTCTGGAGACACAGAACAGTGGGATGAGCGTAGACACGGAGAGGGGTTCAGGATGAGGGCCTGGCTCACACAGTGATGGAGGCCGGCAAGTTCCAGGCTCTGCCGTTGGGAAGCTGGAGCCCCAGGAGGGCCCGTGCTTTGGCTCCAGTCTGGAGGCCGGCGGGGTCTAGACCCAGGAAGAGCCAATGTCCACTCCCAGTCTGAAGGCAGGAAAGGGTTGGTGTCTGGGTGCAGGCAGTTGGGCCGGAGGGGCTACCTCTTACTCTGTCCTTTTGATGGAATCAGGTCTGCAACTGATTGGATGAGGCCCACCCACATCCAGGAGGGCTGTCTGCTTTACGCATCCCCTGATCCACGTGTTGGTCTCACTCAGAGACACCCCACAGACACACGCTGAAGAACGCCTGGCGAAACCCCAGGCGCCCCGCAGCTGGGTGCTGTTGGCCTGTGGGATGAGCCAGGGCTCCAGCCGTGGGGTTGGCATCCAGCCTGCCTCTGTGGCTTCCCACCTGCTGGGTGCACTGCCTGCCTTTCTGCCCTGGTCCTCTCCAAATTCACCCTCTAACTGTATCAGGGACCCAGCAGGAAGTCAAAGGTACACTCACATGGGGCATGTTTAGTGAGAGTGTCATAAAGAGATTATACACAAAGGTGAGCGTGAGTTTTAGAAAAAAGCCCCATGAGAGGGTGCGGTATCCAGGGGTGTCCCGGGGCAGCTGCTACCACCCCTAAGCCTGAAAGAGCAGTGGATGGTTTTCAGTTCCCAGGGAGGGCTGTCACCCAGGCGCTGTGGCCTTCAGAAGAGGGACCCAGCAGGGAGGGAGCTGGGACGTCAGCAAGCCCTCCCCTCCCCTCCCTGGATCTCCTTCTGGAGCCCTGTGGGCAGAACCTGATGGGCGACCCAAGAAAGAGGAGCCAAGGACAGACATCACGAGGAAGGCGGGGGCTTCTGCAGGCCACAGGCAACCGCCAGCCCACTCGCGTGGGGCTTCTCCTCACTGTGGGCAAAGGGATATTTCTACATCTGTGGGCCCTGCTTTGAACTCTCCATCCCGTAACCAGCCCCAGCAGGCCTCAAAAAATTCCCACAAAGACAAAAGCCAGCCTTGACTCCCGTGGGCCTGCTGTGGGGCCAGAAGGTTACAGAGCTCACATGGTCTTCACGGTCCTTCCCTATGGTCCGATTCCCATTTTACAGATGAGAAAACTGAGGCCTGGGACCAGCAAGTGATGGCATTTGTGGAATGCTCAGTATACACTAAGCACTGTGGCACGGGCTTTACGGGTGTTAACTCATGTTGTCCTCAGCACCATCCCCAGGGAGGTACCACTACTCTCCTTCTGATGAGGAAACTGAGGCATAGCGAGGAGCAGTCATCTCCCAAGGTCACACATGCTGTAAGAGCCAGGCCTAGAACCCAGGGGTCCTGCTGCCAGGCCAGGCCCTTCCCTGAACTCTGGGCTGCTCCCAGTGTCCACACCCCAGTACTTCACACCCTGGGGCCACTGTGCACCTGTCCTAATCACCCTGAGCCAGGTACCAGACATCCACGGACAGCCCCCATACCCAGGAGCCCATCTGTAGGGAGTCTGCCGTCTAATCCAAGTCTCCCCACAGTCCTAAGAGGTGGCTGGGATGGGTGTGAGTCCATTTTACAGACTGGGAAACTGAGAGTGTCCCGGAGCTCATTGGAGCAAAGCTGGGATAAGGAGGAATGTGTTTCTGTGCCCATGGTCTGGGTCTCTCTTGGGTGGTGCGGGGAACCAAGTGCCTCTTGCAGGCGGTACTCATGTTGCCTGGGTAGTTAAGGAGAAGCCCACCTCATCTGCGGGCCTGGCCGCCAGGGGTGGCTGATGTTTCTCCCTAGGTGCTGTTTGAGACTTTCAACATACCTGTCCTGTATTTAGCTAACCAAGGAGTCCTTTCTCTGTATGCCTCTGGCCAGACCTCCGGTGAGTAGCCCTGTGGGAGCCCCACACCCTCCCCCTCCCTCCGGCTGAGACGCTCACCACTGCGCGCAGCCCACTCCCTCCCTGACCAGTAACGAAAGACAAAGACCCACACAGCTCGCACTCTCCAGACCCTTTCATCCCTCCTGGTTAAATGATTCGCTCCCAGGTTTTAACAGTTTACTTTACTCACTTTTTTTTCTTAATAGCTTTCTTGAGGTGTAATTGATATACGATAAATTGCATGTGTTTAAAGTGTACAATTTGCTAAGTTTTGACACATGGGTCTACTCTTGAAGCCTTCAGAACCAAGATAATGAATGTTATCTGTCACCCCTAATCTTTTCCCTGGCACCACACAGTCTGCCCCTCCAGTCTGTCCCCAGAGAGCCACCAGCTGCCTTGGAGTCTGCATTTTCTAGAATTTTGTATGAATGGACCAGGAGGTCAGCACTTTTTTTGGGTTTCTTTTTTTTTTTTTTTCACGCAGCGTAATTACTTGAAGATTTATCCTTGTGTGTGGGTTGAGAGTTCATGTCTTCTCATTGCTGGATAGTAGCCCATCTTATGAATACATTGTACTTTATCCACTTGTGAACGAATATTTGAGTTGTCAGTTTGGGGCTATTGTAAATAAAGCTGCTATGGGCCGGGTGCGGTGGCTCACGCCTGTAATCCCAGCACTTTGGAAGGCCAAGGCGGGCGGATCACGAGGTCAGGAGATCAAGGCCATCCTGGCTAACACGGTGAAATCCCGTCTATACTAAAAGTACAAAAGATTAGCCAGGTATGGTGGCGGACACCTGTAGTCCCAGCGACTCGGGAGGGCTGAGGCAGGAGAATGGCATGAACCTGGGAGGCAGAGCTTGCAGTGAGCCCAGATCATGCCACTGCACTCCAGCCTGGGTAACAGTGCAAGACTCCATCTCAAAAAAAAAAAAAAAAGCTGCTATGGGCATTTGTATACAGTATAAGTACTGTGTAAGTATTATTTGTCAATTAAAACAACAAAAGGAAAAAAAATCCTGGTATGATTTTTCCTCTTCCACCTTTTGGACCACTACTGTGAAACCTGCATGTGTGGTGTCATAAGAAAACTTGTGGGCCACCGTCCACAACAGCCAGCCCTTTTGTTCCTTCTTGTGCACTCCCCTTTGGGGGAAGAAAGCTGGCTCCCGAGAATCTTTGTCTTCTCCTCTGTTAGCTCCTCTCTGCCTTCTCTCACTGCAGATATAACAATTGTAAGGGATGTCATTGGCTTTGCATTATGGTACCAGCATGTTCTCTTGTCTAGGCATGACTGTTGAATCTGGAGAAGGAATGACACACTTCGTGCCCATCGCTGATGGCTGTCCTTTGCATCAGTCAACCTTCCAGGTGGACATAGTGGGCCAGGACCTAACCTCGTACCTCCTGCAATTGTTGAAAGACAATGTGCAATTATTGGTGGGCACAGGTAGGAAATTGCTATTCTTGGCTGGGTAAACTAGTCTCTGGGGTATAATAGCCTTCTTTGCTAGCTCAACCTACAGCCCTCAGTGTGTAAAGCTAAGACTACTTGACCATCATTCAAGTTCTAAAAACAACTTTATTTATATTTAGGGACATTTAGTGGATTGATGATGATGATAAGGACAATGATAATGATGATAACGATTATGGTGGTGGCAATGACGGTGATAGTGATGGTGACCATGATGGTGATGACGGTGATGCTGATGATGGTGATGGTGATGGTCATATGGTGATTGGTGGTGATGGTGATGATGGTGGTGGTGATGATGGTGATGATGACAATGATGGTGATGGTGATGATGATGGTGATGGTGATGATGATGGTTATAGTAATGGTAACAATGACTGTGATGATGGTGGTGGTGGTAATGATGGTGATGGTGATGATAGTTATGATGACAGTTGTTAAGATGATGATGAGCTAAACTTTATAGAGAACTTATCCTATAGAAAGCACCAGGCCAAGTAAACATTTCACATGCATTTTCTCATTGCTTCTCACTGTAACCCTATGAGAGGGAACAATTATTTCCATTACAAGAGGAAGATGCAGCCAGGTGCAATGTCTCATGTCTGTAATCCCAGCAATTTGGGAGGCTGGGGTGGGAGGATCACTTGAGCCTAGGAGTTTGCGATCAGCCTGGGCAACACGGCAAGACCCGGTCTCTACAAAAAGATTAAAAAATTAGCAAGGTGTGGTGATGAGCAACCTGTAGTCCCAGCTACTTGGGAGACTGAGGCAAGAGGACCACTTGAGCCCAGGAGTCAGAGGTTATAGTGAGCTCTGATGATACTACTGTATGCCAGCCTGGGTAACAGAGCAAAGCAACACCCTGTCTCTTAAAAAAATAATAATAATAGGAAGAGGCTCAGGAAGGCTATTAGAAGATTTGCCCAACATTCCATAAATGATAAATGGTATAGCAGCTGGGATATGAACCCAAGGCTCCAGGTAAGGTGCCTGTCCTTCTCTGCACCCAGTTCCTGGACTAGATTCCCAGCCTGTATAACCTGCATGACACCCATTCCCAGTGAGCCTACAATCTTGCATCCCAGGGTCTTCCTTGAAGACCAAGAGGTCTGTGTCAAAAGCGATGCAAAGCATGGAATCTTAAAGAATAACAGCAATTAGAGGGAAAGTGAGAAGGGTTGCAGGGCAAAGTCATAGCATGTTATTGATGCCTCACACCTGGTGAGCTCTTGGTGAGCATCGTTGCCTCTCATCCTTCCAACAGTCCTGCGAATGACCATTTATCTCATTCTTGCAGATAAGGGAAGGGAAGGTTTAAGAGGTTAATGAAGTTGCCTAAAGCCAGGCATTGGGTCAATGGCAGAGATGGGATTTGAACCCAAATTTGCCTCATCAAAGCCCCAACTACATGAAGAAAGGAACAAATATCAGGAGAGTGCAGCATCCCAGAAGCCAAGGAAGGAAGGGAGTGATTAACAACCTCAGCTGCCGAGGGAAAGAGGCCAGGAAAGAACCAAAGAGTGTCCTCAGGTTTTTGGATCTAGGAGTACAGAACAGACCCAGGCAACAGCAGGTTAGGTGGAGCCAGTGAAGGTAGAAGGCAGACGTCAGGGTGCTGAAGAGCAAGTGACATTTCCAGGTGGGCGGTGCAGAGTTCCCCTATCCAACTCAAAAAGAGTGATAGAAAAAGCATAAAACCATAAGCGAGAAGACACAGCTGGGTTTAAAGCCTGTTGTCAGCCATCCAAAAAGAGAAGGAGTGTACGTAACCTTCCCGATATTTCTGGGTGGGGATTTTGATCCACTGTGGGCAATTCTCCAGAGAAGAGGGCAGCTGTGAGCAGGCGGCAGCTGGGGGATGGGGCACCAATGGCACCGCTCATAGCAGTAGATAAGAAAGTCGGGTTTGCTTTTCCAGCTCCCCCCCACCCTCCCCCAAACATACACCGTATGTAGAAGGAGATCAACTTCTGAAATGCTGAAATGTCCTAATCCCTTTTATCTTAGTTCAAGACATACTTATTCTACTCTTCCACAAACTCAGGCTCAACACATGGCAGAAACAAGAGCGCCAGGAGTGTGAAATGGAAATAGAAATGACAGCTCTAGTGGTGCAGCCTCAACCTCACCAAAGGTGCTTCTGTGAACTCATCTCATTTTCATGCCTTTTTCTGTTTGGCACTTTTCCTTTGTCCCACAGGGGATCGAGAGTACATCCAGGACATGAAGGAGAAATGCTGCTATGTAGCTTTGGACTTTGACAAGGAAAAGATGAAAACCGATTCACCTTCCCACCAACAGAAATATCAGCTGCCTGACGGCCAAGAGATCACCGTTGGGCAGGAGAGTTCTTCTGCCCCGAGGTGCTCTTCCAGTCAAAACTCATAGGTGAATCCGCAGGAAGGGACAGAAATTAGCCTGGACATGAGCAAGCGAACACCCTGTAAGAAAGAAGGGGCCGGGCATGGTGCCTCACGCCTGTAATCCCAGCACTTTGGGAAGCTGAGGCGGGTGGATCACCTGAGGTCAGGAGTTTGAGACCAGCCTGGCCAACATGGTGAAATCCTGTCTCTACTAAAAATACAAAAATTAGCCAGGCAGGGTGGCACATTGCCTGTAGTCCCAGCTACTCAGGAGGCTGAGGCAGGGGAATCGCTTGAACCTGGGAGGTGGGGGTTGCAGTGAGCCGAGATCGCACCACTGTGCTCCAGCCTGGGCAATAGAGCGAGACTCCATCTGAAAAAAAGAAGGAAAGAAAGGAAGGAAGGAGGGAAGGAAGGAAGGAAGGAAGGAAGGGAAGGGAAGGGAAGTAGGGCTGCCAGGAGGGGGTGTGGTTTGAGTAGCAAACAAGCACACTGTTTCAAAAGCTCCTCTGACACCAGCTAACACTCACTAGGCACTTACAGTCTGCCTGTCACTTCACTGACCATTGCGAGTGTTATATCCTTGAATCCACCCCTAAATCCACCTCTGTAAAATTATCCCATTTTACAGAGAAGGAAACTCACCAAAAAGGTCTTCTCTTTCAAAATGTATTGTTGGTACTCTGCCTACTTACAAAATAATCTGAAATATAAATATCAATACAATTTAAGACAGACATGTAATCACCCTGGATTTGGAGGGAGCTTTACAAATGTGGCTGATCTAGAGACTTTGATTTAGCATAGAGCTGCCTAAATGCTTCAGCTGGTACATTTGTCCTGGTGGAACGGGAAAAATGACAGAGGGTGAAATCCCTACTGGTGGGGAAGATGGAATCTCCCTGGTCGACATGGAAAAGCAGGTGTTCCCCGGAGTCCAATTCTTCATTTGTTACCTTCGTAAAGGACAAAGGGGAATTAAGGGTGGGGAAGTAACCATTTCCCCAGGTTGAGGACCCAGTGAGTACCTGGCACTTAGAATCTTCTGTAAGTTAGTTGGTTTATCTCTGTGTTCTTCTGTTCAACTGTGCAGGGGATGGCCTGGTCACGTGCACCACCAATGTGAAGTAGAGAAGAAATTGAGGTTCTTCACCCACTGTGGGGAAGTTCTCCCCGGGGTCTGGCTGGGTCCCAGTGAACAGGAGCACCACCCCAGAACGGTGAAACTAGCAGGGCCTTCCTGCCGGGCCTCTCTTAAATGCCCCTTGGGGTTAGCCTTTTGTCCTGAGTCCAAGGTTATTCGGCAATTTTTCCTCACAGGCAAGAGGCACGGAAGGCACCACGCAGCCTTCCCAGGGGCTCACAATTTTGAACAGAAAATATTAGGTTGGTGCAAAAGTAATCGATTATATTTGCACCAACCTAGTAATACAAGGCACACATCTCTTCAGGGCAGTTCTCATTATATTTGAGTTTATTCATGTGGCCAAATGATGAGCCAAGAAAGGAGGGATCAGTGTCATTTCTCAAAGGCTGCCGGAAGGAGGATGCTGCCTCGACAGGAATCTTTTTATATAATTGATACCAAGGCATTACATGTTAAGAACTGTCAATAACAGTTGAATATAAATTCTCCTGGAGGAGAGTGGAGAATTCCTATTTATTTCCTCAACCAGGAGCAGCTGAGTCCTGCCATCTGACCGGGTGGCTCCCTGCATTCCCTGATGGGAGCCCAGCTAAGCTAAGGTTTGCCTACCTTGCTGGGTGCTACCTAAGGCTCAGGGAGGTTTCCAGCACCCAAGGCCTTCCGCTGGGAGGCAGGGGCCCAGGTGTGCAGCCGCCAACCCTCTGGCTTCCAACATTCTTTCTCCCTCTGCCTGTCCTGACAGGGAAAAACACCCCTGGCATCCACACGATGGCCATCCAGAGCATCACTTCCTGCAACCCCGACCTCCAGAAGGTTCTCTTTGGCCACAGGCTACTGTCCGGAGGGACGGGCTCCTGCCCCGGCTTGCGATTCCGGATGCAGAGAGAAATATCTGAGCTGGTGTCCCCTACAGTTTATGTGAAGGTGAGGCTTCCCCAACCCATCCCCTCTGGGAGCGCTTCAAATTCATTCCACAGATGTACCTTGAACACATCAGATATGCCGGGCATGGCTCCTGGCACCTGGGAAGTCCTTCTGGGAAGTCTTTGGAGCTTTCACTCTAGTTGCCGGGGGAAGCAATAAACGTCACGAATAAACATGAAGGGGACATGAGTGGCATGTCAGGAGGGCTGTGATCCATGGGGAAAGTGCAGCAAAGGACGGGGTGGGAGGGAGTGTGGGCAGGGCCGGGGCTGCTGAATACAGGGTGGGCCAGAGTGGGCCTCTTCAAGAAGGGGACATGGGGTAAGCACTTGAGGTAAGGGTGAGCCATGTGGATATCTAGGGAAGAACATTCAGCCATGGGGGGAACAGCACATGCAGTGGCTCAGAGGCTTGCTTCCTGGAGGAAGGACAAGGAGGGGTTGGCTGGGGCCGAGTGAGCAAAGGCAACAGGAAAGCAAGGTCAGAGATGCTGCAGAAGGACATCCATTCCAAGAGGGTCTGGAAACCCCCGGCAGGGTTCAGCAGAGGAGAGACATTGTCCAAGTAGGCTCTGGAGAACTGCTCAGGCTCCTGTGCAGAGAGTAGATGTCATAGGGACACAAGGTGTGGACAGTCGGGACATTAGGACTGTTGGGATGTTGGGACTATCAGGACATTGGGACTGTCAGAATGTTAGGACTGCCAGGATTTGGGGACTGCTGAGATGTCAGGACTGTCAGGATGTCAGGACTGTTGGAATGTTGGGGCTGTTGGAATATTGGGACTGTTGGGATGTCGGGACTGTTGGAATGTTGGGGCTGTTTGGATGTCGGGACTGCTGGGATGTTGAGACTGTCGGGATGTTGGGACTGTTGGGATATTGGAACTGTTGGGATGTTGGGACTGTTGGGACTGTTGGGATGTTGGGACTGTTGGACTGTTGGGACTGTTTGGATGTTGGGACTGCTGGGATGTTGAGACTGTTGGGATGTTGGGACTGTTGGGATGTTGGGACTGTTGGGATGTCAGGATTGTTGGAATGTCAGTACTATTGGGATGTTGGGACTGTCAGATATCAGGACTGTAGGGATGTTGGGACTGTTGGGATGTCAGGATTGTTGGAATGTCAGTACTATTGGGATGTTGGGACTGTCAGATATCGGGACTGTAGGGATGTTGGGACTGTTGGGATGTCAGGACTGTTGGAATGTCGGGAATGTAGGGATGTTGGGACTGTTGGGATGTCAGGACTGTTGGAATGTCAGGACTGTAGGGATGTTGGGACTGTTGGGTTGTCGGGACTGTTGGAATGTCAGGACTGTTGGGATGTCCGGACTTTTGGGATGTCGGTACTATCGGAATGTCGGGACTGTCGGAACGTCGGGACTGTCGGAATATCTGGACTGTCAGAATGTCGGGACTGTCAGGATGTCGGGACTGTCGGAATGTTGGGACTGTTGGGATATTGAGACTATCAGGACGTCGGGACTGTTGGGATGTCAGGACTGTTGGGATGTTGTGACTGTCAGCACATCGGGACTGTTGGAATGTCAGAACAGTCAGGATGTCGGGGACTGTTGGAATATCAGGACTGTTGGGATGTTGGGACTGTCAGGATGTCAGGACTGTCGGGATGTTGGGACTGTGAGAATGTTGGGACTGTTGGGATGTTGGGAGTGTTGCGATGTTGGGACTGTTGGGATGTTGGGACTGTCAGGATGTCAGGATTGCTGGTGTGTGGGACTGTCAGGATGTCGGGGCTGCTGGTATGTGGGACTGTCAGGATGTCGGGATTGCTAGGATGTGGGACTGTCAGGATGTTGGGACTGCTGGGATGTGGGACGCACCTGGCCTGGCTGGCTGGGGCAGGAGGGGCAATGTCACTCACTCATTTCCAGTTGAGCTCAGCAGCTGTCCCATGAATGCAGCCTCCCTTGGTTAAATGAAAGCACTCTTCCCCCGTGGGGGCCCCACCCAGGGTTGTCCCCAGTGGACACTTTCTCTGGCTTCCTCTGTGTCAGAGGCCTCACAGCCTCTGATGTGGGGTCTTTGGGGGCTGTCACTGCAGGGCGTCCCTGTCGAGCTGGCCCTGAATCCTTCCCATCTCACCAGCTGGCCCTTGAGCTGGCTGCAAATCCTACAGGCCAGTTGTAGGGTGCTCTGTAATGGGGTCTCCTGCAGGTGCACAACAGACTCTCACCAGAGGGACACCATCACTCCCCTCGGGCCTGTCACCAGGGTTCACAGCCACCCTTTGTATGCTCCGTGTGGGCGGGGCAGGGGGGCGGGATCTTCCAGACACCAGGGTGGGCAGGGGCATGAGTGGCCATCTCAGCACTTCTTGTCCTCCCTAGACCTGTCTTACTGCCCTTGTCCCCTCCACTCCAGCCGCCAGCTTTGGAACAGGACACTGCAAGGTGACTTCCTCCAGAGTCTACAGGCAGGAGGCAAGGACTTACTCCCTTTTGCCCACATCCCCCTAAACTTTTCTCGAAGATTATATCACCCTATCACCCATCACTCTCACCCCCAACCCTAGGGGCCTCAGATCTGGTTGCAGGCAGATGCGCTCAGAGGGAAGGGTCTGGAACGTGTCCTCAGAGCATCTTCGGCTGCCTCTGAGACTCTCCTTGCCCATCTGACGGTGTTCCCTGTACCCTTCCTGTCCTTGCTCTATAGACCAGGGTGAGATTTGAAAGAGAATGCACAGCAGTGATGCCTGTCCCAGGTGGTCCCTATCCCTCCTCCGTAGCAACAGACAAGCATCAGGAATTACAAATGCATCAGCCAGGATTACACAAAATATCTTCCTACTGCCTTGTCACTTCCCAAGTCTTCAGCCCTCTTCCTGTAGGCCATAAACATTCATGGGATGCTGTAAAACTGTTATCCGTTTCCTTCCTCCCTAAGTCTGCAGCTCTCGTTAGACCATCTTATGTTATATCATAGGCATTTACATTCTATTAAAACCATCACCCCTCCCACCTTCTCACTCCAAAGCCCTTGGCTGTCACTTCATAGCCTGTTTCTGGTCTCCCTCCTCTCAGCTTTCTGGACCACTCCAGGCTCTTGTGTGTAATGAACTTTGACTGAATCAGAACAGAAGGCTACTGATTAGCCCAGCATGGAAAACAAATTAAAATTGAATATCATACTTTCATAACTTCCTTTTTTTCTCTTTCCTTTTTTTTTTTAAATAAGACAATGTCTCACTGTCACCCAGGCTGGAGAACAGTGGCATGGTCACGGCTCACTGCAGGCTCAGGTGACCTCCCAGGCTCAGGTGATCCTCCCACTCAGCCTCCCAAGTAGCTGGGACTACAGGTGTGTGCCTCCATGCCCGGCTAATTTTTTTGGTTCAGGTCTTGGACTGTGGGCTCAAGTGATCCACTTACCTCAGCCTCCCAAAGTGCTGGGATTATGTGCGAGCCACCACGCCTGGCATACTTTTATAGGTTTCTTGACCACATTTGCAAAGGGGATCTTTGGGCCATCTCTGTCCTGCCAGCATGTGGCTGGGCTGCATTTGGTCCAAGCCCTTTCATCCTTCTGAGTCCTCAAGGTGCCCTCCACTGCCTCCTCCCGCCAAAAATTCTCCATGAAGCTTGATGATGATATCGCCCATTTCCCATTACTTGGCAGTGATTTAGCTCTTCTCTGCATAATTTCTCTCCATCTAAGCCATCTCTGAAAGAGGTACAGTGGTAGATTCTCCTGTAAGCATCCATAAAGCTCATTAAATTGTTGCCTAAAGAAAATCCTTTCCCTGAAATGAGTTCATCATCCACCTTGAGAGAACAGCTCATTTCAATGGGGGCAACTTTTCAAATAATTGTTTCTCGCAGCAGCCTAAATCTGCTGTAATAAATGTTCTTGAGCTAAAACTCTGCCCATTATTCCCCCTTATTTCTTCAGAATGTTATTTTACCCTTAGATACATTTCCAGATGTGGATTTTGGAGTCAGAATCATGCACAATTTGAGGCTTTTTGAATGGATGACCCAATTGCCCACAGAAACACCGAGCCTCCCATCTGTCCCGGCGAGGGCTGAGCCAGCTCTGGACCACGTCCACGCCAGCACAGGGTCCTTTGTTCTCAAAACCCCTGGGCACCTGGGTAGATGGAGAAGAAATGTTTGTTGTTCTTTTCTCTGTTTTTTTTTTTTTTTTTGTAAACATATTTCTCGTAATTGTTCAATCCAATCCTTTGGCCATCTTCTGTTAGTGATTTGCTATCTTCTTCTTTTTTTGGGGGGGGGACGGAGTCTCACTCTGCCGCCCAGGCTGGAGTGCAGTAGCGCAATCTCGGCTCACTGCAACCTCTGCCTCCCAGTTCAAGTGATTCTCCCTCCCTCAGCCTCCCGAGTAGCTGGGATTACAGGTGCCCACAACCACGCCCAGCTAATCTTGGTATTTTTAGTAGAGATGGAGTTTCGCCATGTTGGCCAGGCTGATCTGGAACTCTTGACCTCAGTTGATCCACCTGCCCCAGCCTCCCAAAGTGTTGGGATCATAGGCATGAGCCACTGCACCTGGCCAATTTACTTTCTTCTTAACACACACACCATCCCAGTCTCCATTTGGTTTTGTGTGTTTGTTTAGATAAGACGCAGATGAGGTCATCAACTGATTGAGGTGACAGCCCCTCCGTGGAAGAGGCTCCCGGGTGCCTGCGTCGGCCCTTTCTCTGCCTGATGCCCTGATCCTAACCATGCCTTTTTTTCCCCCCTCCTGACTCTTCCTTTTTATTTTTATTTTTTTAGCTATAATGATAAATCTTTTCTTAACCAATGCCAGCAAGTGGTTTCCAAGCCAAGCGCCATTCTGTGGTGTGACAGAGCCGGGAGACACTGGGCAGTTGAGTTGGGGAACCACTCTTCCTTCCCTCTCACCTAAGCCTCGGGTTTCCCAAATCTCCATTCAGCGCTTCGTGCCTGCAGATCCCTGCAGATCCCTGCATCGAGGCATTTGCTCCATGTCTTAGAATCCTAAGCATGTCCTGTTATTATCTACCTAAGTGCCTTAAGGAAAGTTAGTGAATGTGTGAAAATGACAAGTGTCTGACCTGGAGCGAGTGACCTTAACCTTCCTGAGCCCCAGGGGCCTCTTTTTAATTATTTATTTTTTATTTTATTTATCTATTTTTTGAGATGGAGTTTCACTCTTGTCGCCCAGGCGAGAGTGCAATGGTGCCATCTTGGCTCACTGCAACCTCCTCCTCCCAGGCTCAAGCAATTCTCCTGCCTCAGCCTCCTGAGTAGCTGGGACTACAGGCATCCGCCACCATGCCTGGCTAATTTTTTGTATTTTTAGTAGAGACGGGGTTTCACCATGTTGGCCAGGGAGGTCTCAAACTCCTGACCTCAGGTGATCTGCCTGCCTTGGCTTCCCAAAGTGCTGGGATTACAGGCATGAACCACCATGCCCGGCCTTTATTTTCATTTTTTGAAACAGGGTCTGGCTCTGTTGCCCAGGCTGGAGTACAGTGGCACAATCACAGTTCTCTGAAGCCTCGACCTCCCAGGATCAAGCAATCCTCCAGCCTCAGCCTCTCAAGAAGCTGGGGCCACAGGTGCACACCACCATGCCTGGCCCCCTGCATCAGGCAGAGAAAGGACCAATGCCAGGCACCTGGGAGCCTCTTCCACCAAGGGGCTGTCACCTGGATCAGTGACAAATGGCTGTAGAGACTTTCACTTCCTCCTAGCCCAGAGGTGACCTGACTTGGTATAAGAAACATTACTTTCTCTCCTAAAATAGAAATGGAAAGAAATATACACTTTATAGGTGTGGTCATGAAAAGAGGAACCTAGCAAGAGAGAGAGGAAGTCTTGAAAACTCCCCATCACAATCTAGAAGGAATTTCTCCAGGGGGTTTAATGACTGGTGATTGGTTGATTTTGCTTATCTGTATTTTAGAATTTTTCTACAAAATACCTACCTATGCCTTAGGCACCATCATTCTATATGGATAAAATGTGTTGCATGTTTTAAAATGCCAAGGGTACGAGTTCTGTGTGCTCTTATTCATTTTATCTAATTGTTTAAAGCTACAGGCCGGGCATGGTGGCTCACACCTGTAATCTCAGCACTTTGGGAGGCTGAGGCAGGAGGATTGCTTGAGGCCATGAATTTGAGGCCAGCGTGGGCAATGTAGCAAGACCTCATCTCTACAAAAAAAATTAAAATATTAGCCAGGTATGGTAGTGCGCACCTGTGGACCCAGCTACTTGGGAGTCTGAGGCTGGAGGATTGCTTGATCCTGGGAGGTCAAGGCTGCAGTGAACTGTGATTGTGCTACTGTACTCCAGCCTGGGCAACACAGAGAGACCCTGTCTCTAAAAATGAAAAAAAAAAATAAAGCTACAGGAAGTAGGCATGGAATGTTCGACATCTTTAATGGCAAATCACAGATTGTATTTGCCAGGAGGGAGAGACAACTGTCCATGAAGTTCTCTCAGGGGTGGATGTTTTGTGTCCACACTTCAGAGTAGTATTTTGATTTTGCTGTCTTCTCTTTTCTCCTGCCCACTCCCCACCTCCCCTTCCCTCCTCTGCCCTCCACTCTCCTCTGCCTCCTTAACCCCATCCAGGTGGCCACCTGTCCGTATTCTGTCTATGGAGCTTGGGTAGGTGGCTCCATCTTGTGCTCACTCTCCACGTTCAAGGATATGTGGGTCACCAGCAAGGAGTACAAGGAGATGGGCTCTTCCATCATCAGTAGAAAAAGCTTCTGATGTGTGGCTTTCAGGACCATGTTGCCTGTGCCTTCGACACCAACTGCAGGATGAGCCTTGTTGTGGCTGAATTGAACAGAGCTCAGAACCAGCTCAAGGGCAAAGGCACTTCCTCCCCCAGACTTCAATAAAGAAGACCAATAAAGGATGGACTCTGTCTTTTTGTCTGGGCTCAGCTGGCAGAAGCACAGGACACTCACTACGCAGTGTCGCAGGACACAAGCTGCATGAATGCAGAGTAGTGGAGGAGAGGGAAATCCTGGCTCTTCCTGTGTATCAGTCAGGAAGGTGAAGCTGTGCTGCAGGAAGAAGCATCCCCCAAATCTCAGTGCCATAAAACAAAAGTCAGTCTCTCCCTCATGCTGCATGTCCACTGAAGGTCAACAGGGGCTGCCTCCTACATCATCCTCCCTTAGAATCCAGTGACAGAGCAGACCATCAGAGACATTGTCATTCATTGTGGATGAGCAGAAGAGTGTGCTGGTGGGTCTTACATTGGCAACTAAATACATTAGTCCAGAAAAGCCACAGGGCACATAGCCATGATTAACCACAACAAGTCACATGGCCCTACCCAACCACAAGAGGCAGGAAGTGCCATCCTACCACAGGCCTGATGTACCCACATGGGCAGAACAGCATGGATGCTCTGGCCTCGTGAAGGCACGATCGGGGCAGTACCCATAGCCCTCACCATGCAAGGGGCATTACATCCTCCAATGAATTTAATCCTTATGACGTTTCTGTGAGGTTGGTTTCATTATAGCTGATTTCATGAAGCAGAAACTGGTGCTAAGAGAAGTGAATTAACTAGATCAAGGTTATTTAGGTGTAACAGGCAGTTTAAATCTGTAAATAGCATCTAGTAAGAATGCCAGAGGAGAACAGAGAGAACTAAGGAGAGGAAAAAACCAACCAAACAAATAGAAGACACATGTTTTCAGTGTAGAGGGGCCACGGAGGGCTGCACAGACCCAAGGAAGGGTCCTGCTTGCAGACACTAGTGGAATTTCAGAATATCAAAAATAATGACATCTAGAGGCTTTGAGAGAAATCAGCAAACGCAGGTTAACTTAAAGTAGGGTGACTGGAAAAAAACCCAGATTACCCAGTTAAATTTTGAATTTCAGAAATGTAACAAATTTTTAGTATAAGCATGTCCCAAATGTTGTGCATTATCTCTACTTGCTAAATCTGGTGCCACTATCACAAGGGAAAGTGACTCCAGTTATTATTATTATCAGAATTCTTGACTGCAAATTGTTGTAGAAGACAAGACAAGAAAACCATCAAGTTAAGAGGAAGGATTATTTTGAACCTAGAATCTCATACATTTTCCAATAGGTGGAAATGATAAAAAAAAATAACTTGGGGACAGGCAAACACTCTGAAAATTTACCACTTATATGCTCAGGGAAGTCACGCCTGCCCACATGCAGGCCACAGACCACAGCGGCAAGGATGACCAACGAAAGGATGGCGTCCTCACTCTAGACAGTCAGGTGAGGAGCTATCTTTTCTTCCTCTTTCCTCCCTACGCACACTGGAGCACACAGTGAAGGGAAGAGGGAGGGACATAAGATGAACAGGCACTCCAGCACTCCTCACTCAGCTGCAGGAGTCAGGGCTAGGGCAGTAGGAGGGAGACAGAGAGAAAGAAAGAAAGACCTACCATCAAATACAAAATTTATTCATCGATCCAACCACCCACCCATCCACTCATTCAACAATCCATTCATCCATCCATCTACTCATCCACCCATCACCCATCCACCCTCTCCTCCATCCATCCAACCATCTCCCCACCCATCCATTCTTCCTTCCATCCACCCACCCACTCATTCATCCATCCAACCATCTCTCCACCCATCCATTCTTCCTTCCATCCACCCACCAACCCACTCATCCATCCATCCAACCATGTCTCCACCCATCCATTCTTCCTTCCATCCACCCACCCACCCACTCATCCATCCATCCAACCATCTCTCCACCCATCCATTCTTCCTTCCATCCACCCACCCACCCACTCATCCATCCATCCAACCATGACTCCACCTATCCATTCTTCCTTCCATCCACCCACCCACTCATCCATCCATCCAACCATCTCTCCACCCATCCATTCTTCCTTCCATCCACCCACCCGCCCACTCATCCATCCATCCAACCATCTCTCCACCCATCCATCCATCCAACCATCTCTCCACCCATCCATTCTTCCTTCCATCCACCCACCCGCCCACTCATCCATCCATCCAACCATCTCCCCACCCATCCATTCTTCCTTCCATCCACCCACCCACCCAATCATCCATCCATCCAACCATCTCCCCACCCATCCATTCTTCCTTCCATCCACTCACCCGCCCACTCATCCATCCATCCAACCATCTCTCCACCCATCCATTCTTCCTTCCATCCACCCATCCACCCTCTCCTCCATCCATCCAACCATCTCTCCACCCATCCATTCCTCCTTCCATCCACCCACCCACCCACTCATCCGTCCATCCAACCATCTCTCCACCCATCCACTCTTCCTTCCATCCACCCACCCACCCACTCATCCATCCATCCAACCATCTCTCCACCCATCCATTCTTCCTTCCACCCACAGTCAAGGCTGGAGCAGTGGTGGTACGGGGAAGCATAGAGGGAGAACGTCCTTGAATCAAATATGACATTAACATTTTAAAACATATAGGACCAAGCTGTAGAAAATATTAATGAGACTGCCCCAGCCCTAATAAAAGCATAACTTGCCTTACACCAGCCCTGTTCTAAGTGGTGTGCATAGGTTACCTACCTCAGTCCTCACCACAAGGATGGTGGAAGTAGGGGCTACGGTTATCCCTATTCTAGAGAACACAAGTGGAAGCACCCAGTCACACAGTTAAGAAAGTGGGGAGCTGGGTCTCAACCCAAGGCAGGTATAGACCTTAGCCTGCTTCCCAGTAGAACCAGAAGTATGTAAACAGTAATGAAATCAGCATGAGCCATCAGCAATCACTCAGGTTGCCTGCTGCCTGATGGGAAGAGCAGGGGTGAGAGAAGGGGTCAGCACAGCTGGAAGCAATTGAGAAAAATATCCATGTTTATAGCACAGTAAATCAAGAGTACTCAATAACTGGGGCCCACACACATTCACTCAGAAACCTGGCTTGCCTGATTTCTCCAAAGGAGTGTAATTACCAGCATTCAGCAAGTTATTTATACTAACTATTCCAGAGTGTTTCTCCTATTAAAAACACAACAATTAGTGATCCTAATAGTCCATTACACTCAATCTGATGCTGAAAATTGCTTCATTAAAAGCCAGTTGAGAGACTGGGGTAAATAACTGTAAACTCAGTCCCCAGATGATTTCTGTGTTCCTGGAGAGTTGATTCTTACCCCAAGGTGTACCAGCCAATGGGCAGCTCAGACCTCAGGGATAATCATTTCCCAAGAGGCCATTTTGTTCTCATGTCTCAAATTATGGGACTCATTATCCCCCAGCCCTACACAACAGCAGTAGAAGAGGTGGTAAAAGGGTCAGCTGGGGCCATTCTGTCATCCCCAGGTCAATCCTGCAATAGTTGGTTCAACTGCAGCAATCCTGTCCAGCCCACACAGGATGCAGCTCTGGGTACAACCTCTTGTCCCAGCCCAGCCTGTATCCATGCACATCAGTGCTGGCTGCTCAGGAACATAGAGGCCAGCCTAGAGATGACTCAAGTGTATTGTTTTCTATTCTTTATTTTTACCATTCATCCATGTCCCTCCATCCATCTGCCCAGCCACCCATCATCCATCCATCACCCCATCCATCTTTCCATCGTCTCTCCAACCATTAATCCAACTATACATACAGCTCTACAACTGTCCATCCATCCAACCATACATATAACCATCCATCCATTCAGCTATCCATCTATCCATCCATCCATCCATCCATCCAACCAACCAACCAACCAACCATTCATCCACTCCTCACTCATTCATTAAATACTGAATTGGTTCTTTTTAGTCAAATTACCTGTACTTGAAGTCTAGTTCTATTATTAATTAACTGTGTGTGACCTCCACCAAGTTTCTTTTTTTAAAATTTATTTTTAAAGAAAAGAGGTTTAATTGGCTCACAGTTCTACACACTGTACAGGAAACATGGCAGGGGAGACCTCAGGAAACTTACAACCATGGCAGAAGGTGAAGGGGAAGCAAGTACATCTTACATGGCTGGAGCAGGAGGGAGAGAGAGAGAGGAGAGATGCTACACACTTTTAAACAACTATATCTCATGAGGACTGTATCACGAGAGCAACACTAGAGGGATTGTGCTAAACCATTAGAAACCACCCCCATGATCCAGTCACTTCCTACCAAGCCCCATCTCCAACATAGGGGATTACAACTGAACATGAAATTTGGGTGGGAACACAGATCCAGAGCATATCAGGGTGTTTATTTGCAAATATGTTATTTTCTAGTTCTGTAGTGATCTGATGTCTGCTATAAATGTCTGCTGTGAAGGCGACACTGGCATTGTTTTTCCTGGCCATTGTGTGGTACATGGCATAATGGAGTCTAGCGCTGACTCCATTGAGTTGGAAGGTGATTATGGAAGACACACAACCAAACTCTCATGTATGACATGTGTAAGTAAAGAATAAGCTGCTGTTCTTACTGAAGCTCTATGAATGTGATTTCAACCCATTTGATTTCAAATGTATTGCCTTAAAACATTAAGAGCATTGAAAGCTTAAAGGGAGTTGGCCTAGTGTTTGAGCAACTGAAGCACGTTTCTTATATTTCTATATGGTGCAGTTTCCTCATCTATAAAATGAGAGGGAATAATAATAATCAGTAAAATGGGGGAGTCAAAGAGTTAATCCCTGTAAGAGGCTTAGAAAAGTGGTGTGGGGATAATAGATGCTTAACAAATGTTAGCTGTTGTTATCATTATCATAATTATTAAAATTCACCAAGATTTATTGTCAGTCAGGATGCTATGGTTTTAAAGAGATGTATAGATAAAGTTCTGGAATTCAGAGAGGCTATTGGGTAAGGTGTCAAGGAGCTGGCAGCATGTTCAGGGATCATACAATACTAAATTTTGTTCAGATTTCAGGAGAAGAGGAACTTAACTTTGGAATCTGGTAATTAAACATTTCCAGAGGAAACTTTCTTAAAATACTACTTAAAAATAAGGACAATACTGTGATCTTACTCATATGTTTAATTTCTGTTCAAGTCATTGCTTAGACTTGGTAATTTTTTTAAACAAATCATGACACAATGTTAAACTAAAGAAGCCCTAGATAAGAAGACTTTTTGAACATACTGAAAGCTTCAATATGAAACCTATCAATTTCCTGAAAGTTAGTGAACAACGCAACTTTCAATTTTTGTGTCTCCAAAAAGAATCAGGCCAGATAATCTTCAAGATGGCTTCCAACTCTGGCCAAAGTTATTCTGCATGCACGTCTTGCCAGCATCAGAGCTTGCTTATGTATAGAAGATTGTTGAATCCTTGACTGAATCCACTGTGTGTGTTCTTTAGAAAGAGGGGCATAGCTTAAGAGGAAAAATGATCATTTACAAATTAAAATGATCCAATGTAATGAGTGAACTGACTTAGTAAGTATTATTGAAGCCCTCAGGTTTGCTGTCTGCTGACCCACATGGTTGGCTCTGGCCATGGAACTCAGCAGCCAGAAGATGAGAGGAGGAGAGGGAAGTGCTGGTCCACCCTGAGCAAGGAGCAGCCAGTCATCACAGTCATGGCAGAAGTTATTATCTCAGGCTCATGGCAGCCACTTTTCTGCACTCTATGTGGGATGGAAGCCTGTATTTTCATTTAAAATTCTGTACAGCACAGAGAAGCCATTGGTTTAATCCTCATTTCAAACAATCCCTATCTTCCTGAGGTTGAAATAATGGGGAAAGGGGAACTGCCTGTCCTGGCTCATTATGTGATATGTGATTTCAGGGAGGTTGCACCACCACTCTGATACCCCCTCTGCTCATCAGTCATGAGGTGACAATTTGCTCTCTATCCCTATCCCTATCCCTAACTCTATCCCTATCCCAGTCTCTATCTCTGTGTCCACTCCTATCTCTATATCTATCTTGAACCCTATTCCTATTTCTATCTTTATTCCTGTTGTGATTTGAATGCCCCCACCAAAATTCATGCTGAAATGTAATTTCCATTGTAATAGTAACGTTAACAGGTGGAGCCTTTAAGAAGTGATTAGGTCATCAGGGCTCTGTCCTCATGAATGGATTAATGCTGTTATCTTGGAAGTGGGTTAGTTATTGTGGGAGTAGTCTCCTGATACAAGGATAAGTTCATCCCCCCATTTGCTTACTCTGTTTTGTGTGCTTGTTTCCACCCTTCACTCTTATATCATGGGATAACACCAGATGCAAGTGCCATGCTCTCAGACTTCTCAGCCTCCAGAACCATGAGCCAAATGAACCTTTGTTCTTCATATAATAAATTACCCAGTCTGTGGTATTCTGTTATAGCAGCAGAAAATGAAATAAGATAATCCCTATCCCTATTTATCTTATCCCTAACTCTATCCTCATCTCATTCCTTTACCTATCACTAACCCTATCCCTCTCTGTCTCTATCCATATCCGTACCCTTATCTCTAGCTCTATCTCTATCTCTATCTCTATCCTTTTCCCAATTTCTACCAGTAGGGCTGTTATACAAATGAGTGTGAAACAGCAAATGCAAGACACTTTGTAAGCGGTAAAGTTCTCAGCAAACTCAGGGAGGGGGATGCTGGCATAAACCAATGGTTCCCAGACCATCCATCAGAATCACCTGGAGGGTCGATTGAAAACAGATGGCTGGGCCCCACCCCAGCATTTCTCAATCAGCAAGAATTTCATTTCTAACAAGCTCTCAGGTGTTGGTGCCACTGCTGAGACCAACATTTCTTGTGGATCTCTAAGGTGGTCTTTTTAGGTTATACTGGGACAGGCAAATACTTCCTGGTAGTCTCCACCACAAAAGTAGGATATACTTTGTTAACACTTACAGAATTTTTTTAAAAAATGTGTTTATTAATCATGATTATGCTATGAAACAGGTACTGTATTTATTTAACCAATGGACCTAAGTTGAGTAAAAATATTTTTAAGGTGTTCAGAGATAGGGTAGAAAGTTCTAGAACTGCCTTCCTCCAACCTGGTCTTTCCCAAGAACTGACCCAAACCAGGGGCTCCCTTGGGAGCATGCCCTGTCTCTGTTTGAACCCTAGCACAGCGATCCTTGGCCAACTGCAAGCCTTGGCAAGTCCCTCTTTGCAAAAGCCCTGTGTCTGCACCCTGATTAGTATCACTGGCACTTGTCTGAAAGTGGGCTCTCATTCTCTCTCTTCCTCCTGCCTTTCTCCTCCTGGGTAAATTTGGACAAAAGCTCGCATCTGCTATAATTCACATCGTATGCCATGTCCTCCACCAAGGCTGTGGACAGGAGCCCGGGCATCTACAGAGGGAACTCTATGGAAAGATAAGTAACTGGAACTTGTTTTGTTTGTTTCTCAAACAAACAAAAATCATAATCCTGACTCCATTCTCTTTAATGCACTACCAAGTTCTGTAATTCAGAACAAATGATCATATTCTCACTGTACTGCCTGTTTTTCTCTAAGAAAATATTCCAAATTGATTTTTAACTCATAAGAATGAAGTTGTCGACTTGGCAAAGAGACGTCTGCACTCCCACACTGATTGCTTCATTGTTCACAATAGCCAAATTATGAAATCAACCTCAGTGTCAATCAACAGATGAATGGATAAAGAAAATGTGGTATAGATATAAACAATAGAATACTATTCAGCCCTAAAAAAGAAAGAAGTCTTGTCATTTGCAATGATATGAATGAACTCGAATGACACTATATTCAGTGAAATAAACTGGGCCCAGAAAGCCAAATACTGGATGTGATATCTAAAAATGTCAAACTCATCGAAATAGAGAGTAAAATGGTAGTTATCAGGGGCTTGGGTAGGGGAGGAGGATTGGGGAGACGTTGGTCAAAGGACACTTTCAGTTAGGAGGAATGAGTTCAAGAGATCTACTGTACAACACGATGACTATAGTTAATAACAATGTCTTATATACTTGAAAATTGCTAAGAGAGTAGATTTTAAATGTTCTCACTAGGAATACATAAGTATTTGAAAAAATTATTTTTCTGCCACATATCTAAAACTAAAATAAAGTTGTTAACTTGGGGTTCATGAAGGTACTACCATGTACTGTAGTGGATAGTGGGGGGCTGAGATTGGGAAATTGTGGGTGAGCGAGGGTGGAGATCAGAGGGCTCCCCCTCTATCCTAACCTACCCAGTGTCTCCCTGTTCTGCATTTCCCAGAATCCCTTGCAGCAAGCTCCTAATGGAAGCACCTGTATCTAATTGAACGCTCCTGCAGGACAGAGGCTCTGCCAGCACTGTCTGGCATTCCTGCAGGCAAGCCCCCGCACAGAGGTGTTGACCCTTCCTCCAGCAGCTTCCCTATCTGGGTGGTGTCTACAGTGGCCATCTGACTCTGATGGTGGCCTGACTCTGGAGCTGGAGGAGGAGCTACAGCTTCCCAGTTGAGCAGGTGGCTTCCTGTTGGCAAAGAGGAAGCAGCTCCTTTGCTAGCTCGGTTTTGTTTTCAAAGTCGTTCCTGAATATTCAGTTCCACAACCATTTCTTCAGCCTCTCCAATGATTCTATTTGCCCCCCGTAACCTGAAACTAATTCCTTCTTGCTAAACTAGCTGCAGTGCATCCTGTTCTCTGAGACTGAGCCCCAGTGATATAGTGCAGGTATGCATTTCCCAGGGAGATACTCCATCATTCCCACCAGCTTCCTGAGAGGGCAAATATCTGAGAGAGGCTAAGAACCTCACCCACTTGTGATCCACAGGAAGTTCTGGTGGGCTAGCACTAGTGCAGGTGTCCTAGAATACTTGAGGGGAATCAAATCACGCTGAACTTGTGGTAATATAGTGCTTCTAAAAAGCTCTTCTAATTTGCATTCTGCCCATCTGGAGTTTCAGTTCCTGGGTCTAATTAACACATTGCTCACCTGAAGCCATTTTCACTTTATATTCAATTCAACAATTCAATGACTTGTTTAATAAACATTCACTGAGTAAGCATTCACCGGACCCTATGCTAGGAGCTGGGGAAACAGACATACCTGCTGTAATTCCTGCCTGGGGGAGCTTAGCTGCTGCATAAGGAGGAGAAAGCCTAGAAATAAAACCACTGCATTTTAAGGCTATTATGGCCACAGCAGATGTTATGTATCAGGTGGTAAGAGGGGAGAGAGAATGAGGCAACAATGTCCTAGGAAACGTCTGTGACCACCAACTGTGGCGACTGCGAAAAGGGCTACAAATTCTTCCCCTTCCATCAGGAACTGGAAACTACTTCTTCATCCCTAGAATATGGGTTGGTCATGTGACTAGCTTTAGTCAATGGGACATTAGCAAACATGATGCAATGTTCCATGGACTAAGGGGTAAAAAGTAACTGTGCATTGGGATTCCTCTCTTGCTGTTCTTGGAAATCCTGCAGCCACCACCATGCAAACTGGCGGATGCACGAAAGACATATGGCCCAGTAACCCCCATTAACTATATCTGACTCTCAGCTAATCAGCAGCCAACTGCCAAATGCAGGTATGAAACTACCTGACCACCAGCTGCCCACAGATGAATGAATAAACCCAACCAAAATAAGCAGAGGAACCAGCGAGGCCCAGCCCAAGTCACTGGGCCACAGAATCATTACCTGATAAATAATTGTTCTTTTAAGCCACCAAGTGGCGGGATTGATACATCTACTCTGTGCCTAGATTTCTACTAGGGCTCCAGGCAGAGTTTCAGGAGAAATAGAAGAAATATTTCCTGTTTTCAAGGAACTAAGGCATCACATCTGAAATTTGCCTTTGGCATAGGGGACTGACTACTACGTGGTATCCGTCTTCTGGGTCTGCCTTCTCAGTCCAGAAGAGGTCAGTAGTTGCTAACGCTCCATGTGCTTTTGGTGTAAAAATCCATTCTCCAAAGGAGGTTGAGAATAGACTTTTCCATCATGGTCAAGGAATGAAGATGGTGGTAAGAGACTATGGCAATGAGGCAGGTATGCTGGTAGCAACAATCCCCATTGTCCTTCTTGCCAGTGTGGCCCAGAGGCTGGGGATTGAAAGGATGCTTGCTATTTGTTAGGTAGCCTGCGTGTGAATTCCAGCTTCACTCAGTATGGACAAGCTGTAATGCAAATCACTTCACCCTCCAGGGCCTGTTTCTTCTTCAGCCACATGGGCTGACAACACCAACTCCCAGGGTGTTGGAGGAGCAGATGCGTAGACATGAGTGGAGGGCTCAGCACATGCACACCCACTCCCTCTGCTCTCTCGCTGGCCCTGCAAAAGGGCAGGGAAGTGGCCCAGACTCCTTGTAATCCCAATGGTCATCTATGCCGCAGATAGCCCTGGTAACTGGAAGGTTCAGTCAGAGTGGATCATTTGGTGCCTGCGAGGCCTGGCTCTCTCCCCACCAGGCTCCAACCTCCCTCCTCTCTTGATTCCCTGGGTCTCCTCATAGACTCCTCTCATCCTCCTTCATTTGTGCCTGTCTTCACTGCTTCTGGGGAGAGTGTCCTGCTCGCCTGGGGCCCTGGGCCTCCTTGCAATGCCACACTCTCATCCCAGCCCCACCCCCGAGTCTAGCTGGGCCCCTCTGGTAGGGTTGGGACAGAGCTGGCCAAATGAGGCCAGTGAAGGCCAGAGCTCTGGGGCAAGCAGCTTTCCTCTCTTACAAGCTGATGGTTGCAGAATGGGGCTCAGCCTACTAGAAAAAGCTGGATATCCCTCAGGTGAAGCAGCAAACTCAGGGGGGATGGGAAGCTCTGCAAAGCCATCCCTAATGAGGCCAGCAGGGTAGTGCAGGGTACTGGACAGAGAACCAGGAACCAAGAGGCCTGAATTCTGTACCCAGCTTGGTGGTGCTGGGCCATTCTAGGACCCACACTCACACTAGGGACACAGCTCCTGCTGTTCCATGAGCTGCCCTATGGGGTCAGGACACAAATGGTGGAGCAGGAGGCCTTGCTTCCCTCCATGGGATCTGAGAGTAGAGAGCACAAAGCAGCTGCTACAGCCTAGACGTGTCTTTCAGATCTCTCGTCCTCTCTTTAAAATGTGTGCAGGTTGATACTCCTCTCCACAGTAGACCTGTTGGTTTTATGGTTAAATGTCTTAAATTACTTACCGATTAAATTATCCAATTCTTCCTCTAAAAGAAGAGTTGAAGGAAACTGACCTCTGGGAAGCTGTGCCCCATTGTCCTACAAGTTCAGGCCCCTGCCAGGTGTCCCCAGATCAGAGGTCTTCCATCTCAGAGCAGCAGAAAAGCAGCATCCCCAAATGGCTGCGTCTAAGTTGTGCTGAGTGTATGTTTTTCAAAACCAATGTCAGGCAGAGAGTTTTGTGCTGGTGCAGGTGTTAGAGACTGCATGAAGTCTCTGGAATTGTAGGAATTTTTGTTTGTTTGGGCAGAGGATTGGAAACATGGACGGCCTGGAGTGTGGGGAGTGTGTTTTCATGCTTGCTGTGTTTCTTCTCACTTCTTATCTCGTCTGAGAATGTGGCTGCGCTCGGGAAGCAGGCTCGCCCCTGCTGCATGGTTGGAGAAAGTGAGGAAAACACAAGTTCTCGAGGTCATGTTTTCAGAGGCCTGCAATTGACCTGAATGCAGCAGGTGGCTCTCCTTGGAAGGACAAAGCGGCCACTCAGAGGCCTCGTGTGCAGGTTTTGTCTCACCAGCTGGCGCCCATGCCTGGGCTGAGCACGAGCCGACCGCTGGCTGACAGGCCCAGCTGGAGATTTTCGTTTTTCCTTTCGCGAGAGGCTGATTCGACCCTGAAAGAGGGTGCAGCGGCCTCCCAGGGAAGCTGATGCAAAATTCAGGTGCATGATATCAAGGCATTGGTTGCAGACCACCAGCTTGTTTTCCCCCTCAGCGCTTTTCCTTGATTTTTCTGTGAGATGGAAACTTCTCCCTCCTCCAGCCAGGGCTGGGGGCTGCCAAGTGAATGGGGAGACTGGGCAGTGAGACCTACAAAACCCATAAATGGACTTGGAGGACAGTGGCAAGATGGAGAACCCCTGTGGGGAGCAGCAGACCAGGAAGCACTGTGCAAAGAGCACCAGCTCTTAGCATTGGGCTAAGGAACATCAGACCAGGACCATCAATACAGGGAGCACCATGCTAGAGGCACTTACTGTTCCAGGGAGCACCAGGTCCTCACCTGGTGCTGGGCCAGAAGCACTGAGCCAAGGAGTACTGAGCCAAAAAGTACTGTGCCAAAGAGTACTGCACCAAGGAGTACTGTGCCAAGGAGTACTGAGCCAAGGAGTACTGTGCCAAGGAGTACTGAGCCAAGGAGTACTGTGCCAAGGAGTTCTGAGCCAAGAAGTACTGCACTAAGGAGTAGTGAGCCAAGGAGCACTGTGCTGGAGTGCACTTAGGGTTGTCTGTGAGGTCAGGGCTCTGTCCAGCAGGCCCTCATGCAGCCAGGCCTGCTGCTTCACCTTGCAGTGCTTGGTCTGGGTCTCCTCAGCCATTTTTGGGCCTGAGCCCATCATGCCCATCATCAGGGAGGCCAGTGAGCAGCCTGGGAAGCCCTGGTCCTGCCGGAAGCTGCAGCTCCAGCTGAGGCAGATGCCCCGGTCCAGGCTGGCTGGCGATGAGGGGCTGACAGTCAGTGCTTCCTGCCCTGCTCTGCACCGCCGTGCCTCCTGCAAAGGCACAGCTCCACAGGCCCCTCTGGCTGTGCTGCTGCCACTGTCTTTTGTTTTCAGAATGCAGGGTTAAGAGCAGATATGGTGGAGAGACTGTTGGTATCCCACACCGGTCCATCTTGGCTATGGGGTGTATTGCTACATAATAAATTGCCCCAGATCTTAGCAGCTTAAGACAACAAATGTATATTAGTCCCAGTTCTGGCCCAGGGTCTCTCCTGAGCAGGATTCCCAGCCCTGAAGACTAGAGGCACCGGTGGACAGAGCTCAAATCACCACTCAGCTGGCATCAGATTGGACGTGACAGAGAAATGCATCTGAGAATCGAGACTTGGGGATTGTGTGTTCCAGCAGTGGACCTGCCTAGATCACAGACCTGCTCATGCTCCCCTCCTCCAGGAAGCCTCCTGGGAGTACCCCACACCAGGGCAGTTCGGGGGAGTCATCTGTCTTCACCCTCAGTACCTGCAACAGGCACCAGGTGGTGGCTGCCCGGCTGTGGCCTCACTGCGGCCCTTCAGGAGCCAGCTCTGGTGTAGACCGCAAACAACCCAGCACCTGGTCCAGCCTCTGAAGGGCTGGGTTCCACTCCTGGCTCTGCCTCGTGCTTGTCCTCTGAGCCTCAGTTTCCCCATCTGTAAAGTGGGCAGGAGGGTCCCTTTGATGAGGGTCCATGCAGCGGCGGATGTGAGAGGTGGGTTGTTGCCTGTACACCACGGTGGATGTAGGGGTAGAGGAGCAGAATGCATGCCACCCTCACCTCTGGCTGCCGTGGCATCACCCAGGTGTGCTCTCTGGCACCTGTGCCCTTGCAGGGATCTGATCCCACAGCAGGAGCCTCCCACGGGGGCCACTTTTACAGTTGGGCCCTCCTGCTCGAGCAAGGACGCTGAGGAGTGTGGTTGTGAATTCTTTCACACCACAGAGGGCCCCGGGCACCTGCCCTGCTCCCTGGCCTCCGTGGGGACACTTTTTGGTCAGTGCAGCCATGGCGCTTGGCTGAGGAAGCCCCCATTGCCTCAGACATCAGGAAAGGCCGCGTTACAGCTCCTGCTGAAACACCTGCTTGCCAGATGCCCCACTTAACCTTAAGGATGAGCCCTGGAGCAGCAGCCTGCCGGCGGAGCTTCCCCCTCCAAGCCACATCAGCCAAGGCTCTTGGCTGCCCTCCCACTCGTCACTCACAAGAATCCAAAGAGTGGCCACCACATGCTGCCCCAGGAGTTTGCACTCCATGGTGGTCTCGCTGCAGCCCCCAGCTCTGGGGGTGTTTAGATGAGGTCTACAGAGCACAGGCTTTGGTGCCACAGATCTGAATTCTGAGCTCCCATTGCTTAACTATAGGGACTAGAACGGTGGGTATATTGCATGTCCCCCCTTCCAGACGATGAAACAGTGCTCTGAGGCCTGCTGCTCGGGATGCTGTGAAGGTTGAACCAGCTGGGGCTGCACTTCGGACCACTCTCCTCCTTCCCAGCGGCACTACCACCCGACCCGCACCTCACATGCTGTCTACAGCCCTGCAGACATTGTGTGGCCTCCTGCTGTGGTCCCTGTCCCAAGACCTGTGCCTGGCTTGGGGTGGTCTCCTAGCAAATCTTCATGCTGGCTGAATGTCCATTAAGATCAGGAGGGGGTCCCAGGCCAGCTGTATCAATGTCCCCTGGGATTGTCAGAAATGCAGATTCTTGGCCCCATGTTCACCCTGCCACTGGGGACTCCTAGGGAGGGGCTGGGATCTTTTGTGATCAGCCTCAGGTACCCTGCTCACCCTTGGCGCTCTTGGGGAGAGTTTTTTGGCACTGACTGGTGGATCTTGCCCTGGTGCAGGTGGCGGACTAGGCTCCTCATCCTGGCTGCACAGCTGGCGAGGGGCAGCAGGCATGCTGGGCTGCCTGCCTGGGGGTCAGCCAGTCCTGAGGGGGAAGAGAGTGGGTCTGTGTGTGTTTGAGCATTTAGGGTGATTGGAGCTACTCAAGGCCATCCCTGACAAACGTCCTGAGGTCAGAGAGGGCAGGGGAGGGCCACTGAGAGGAGCGAGTGCTGAGCTGGGATTCCCAAGACAGACTCAGCACGCATTGTGCCCTGGGCTGCCACCACGTGCTTGGACGGGAGGCACCGCTCTGTCAATGCCTGGTTCCTCACTTCACCCTGGCAGGGGCTGCGCCCCTATCACAGGGCCATGTGGACCAGCTGGGAAGGATGTGTGGGAGTGTTGGCATCGCCCTGGGGAGCCATGGTGGTGCTCACAAATTCTGGTGGTTCTGCTGCTGCTGGCATCTGACATGCAGCAGATTTCAGTGAGCACCTCTGAAGCCCCAGGCACTCTGCTGGGTCCAGAGCTGGAGACTGATGCTGGCCCCGGTGTAGCACGTTGGTGGAGCAGAGAAGAGGCTCAGTGCAGCAGCAGGGAAGCAAGAGGCTGGGGCAGCAGCTCGGGGGCTCTGGAAAGGCATTCTGGGCTCTGGAGACTCAGACTTTACCAGATACCCGCTGGTGTGGTGACAGCAAGCCCTGCCAGCAGGCCTGGGTGCTTCTCCAGCCTCGTGGGTTCCTCCTGCCCTGCTCAGAGTTTTCCTGTTGGGAGTGTGGTTGTGAATTCTTTTACCCCACAGAGGGCGTAAGAATTCACACCCACACTCCATATACACCATGGAATACTATGCAGCCATGAAAAATGATGAGTTCATGTCCTTTGTAGGGACATGGATGAAGCTGGAAACCATCATTCTCAGCAAACTATCACAAGGACAAAAAACCAAACACCGCATGTTCTCACTCATAGGTGGGAATTGAACAATGAGAACGCATGGACACAGGAAGGGGGACATCACACACTGGGGCCTGCTGTGGGGTGGGGGGAGGGGGGAGGGAGATCATTAGGAGATATACCTAATGCTAAATGACGAGTTAATGGGTGCAGCAAACCAACACAGCACATGTATACATATGTAACAAACCTGCACGTCGTGCACATGTACCCTAAAACTTAAAGTATAATAAAAAAAAAAAAAAGAATTCACACCCACAGTACTTACAGGAGGGTGAACCATTTCAGGGTCAATTCTGTTTCCTTTGAGGGCCCTGAGAGAGGTGGCAGGTGAAATTGGTCTAATTTACATTTTAGAACAACTTCCGCAGCAGCAACAGTTTGGAGGATGAGTTGGGGGCACGACGGAGGTCGGAAAATGAGGGTCTGGAGAGGAGTACAGCAAGCTGGGCAGTTGCCCTGAGCAGTGCAGGGCCTGGGCAGAAGCCATGGAGTGTGTTTGTCCCACTTTGTGGGTCTGGTCAACATTTTTTTTTGTTTTTGAGATAGAGTTTTGCTCTTGTTGCCCAAGCTGGAGTGCAATGGCGTGATCTCGGCTCACTGCAACCTCTGCCTCCTGGGTTCAAGCGATTCTCCTGCCTCAGCCTCCCGAGTAGCTGGGATTACAGGCACGCACAACCATGCCTGGATAATTTTTTGTATTTTTAGTAGATACCGGGTTGCACCGTGTTAGCCAGGCTGGTCTCGAACTCCTGACCTAAGGTAATGTGACCACCTCGGCCTCCCAAAGTGCTGGGATGACAGGTGTGAGTCACTGCACCTGGTCTGGTCAACATTTTTAGAACCCGGGAAAGAAACACACCAGCAAGCTCAGCATGCTTTGCCACCTCGAATGTTCCTGCAGCTCAGAGTCTCTCCCTAAAGCGAGTAGAGGGCAGTTCCTTGTTCACCAATTGCTTGACATAATTCATTTTCTGATAGGAAACCCCAAGACGGCCGGGGACGTCATGAACAGGTGTGCCCCCACACCACATGCCCTCCTGCCGGCTCTGGCCCTGCTGCAGGCCTCTCACCTCCACCCCACAGAAGTTGCCTGGGGCTCAGCAGCTGGTTGCTCTCCTGGGAGCCCTGGCCATCGTGGTGCAAGGAGCCAGGCACTACAGCCAGGAGGGCTCACCCTTGCCCAGGAAGAAAGGCTGAGCTCTGAAGCATCCTGGGAGCCAGGTCTGGCCATCCAGTGACAAAGCCTGGGCCACCCTGTAGCCTGGAGCACAGACACTTCCAGTCCGATGTGACAATCCAAAGTCAGGAGCCCTTTCCAAATAGAGGAAGCATGTTCTCTGTCATGGACAGGAGAAGCAGAGGCCTTGAACCCAGCTCCCTGCATTTGAATCATGGCCTCCTGTGCTGAGGGCCAGGTACTCAGGCACCTGAGCCTTGCAAGGGCTCAGTGTCCTCATCTGCAAGTTGGGGACAGCGTCCAGAAATCAAGGCTCTCAAATGCCCAGCGGGCATCTGGTCCTGAGGAGAGGTCAAGCCCTTGCCATTAAGAACACTAGCCCAGCTGCGCACAGTGGCATGCGCCTATAGTCCCAGCACTCTGGAAGGCTGAGGCAGGAGGATCGCTTGAGCCTGGGAGGCCGAGGCTGCAGTGAGCTGTGATTGCACCACTGCACTCCAGCCTGGGTGACAGAGTGAGACCCTGTCTCTTTTATTTTATTTTATATTTTATTTTTGCTTTTTTCCACATGTTCTAAGAGACACTGTCTAGAAAATTTTTTTAATTAAAAAATAAAATTTAAAAAAGAACACAAACCCTATTCAGTGAGGGCTGCCCAAGGGCATAGGAATGCAAGGCAGATGAGACCTATGGAGGCCAAACCACGGTTATCTTAAATATTTAGCGGATGGATGGATGGATGGATGGATGAATGAATGAATGAATGAATGAGACAATGTGACTAAAGCAGCTCTTGGCAGGAAAACAGAATCTGCAGTGAGATGAAGGCAGGACAAGGTGTCACTCCTCACATTAGAAAGTGGCACCCTTGAAGGTGCTGGACTCCTGCCTACTGGGACACGCACCTCATCAAAGCCAGGTGACAGTGATGCCCATGTGCAATGCACAAACTGCACATCTATCTTTAAGCGGCCTCCTCCTCCTTGAGGCTTTCTCAAGTTCTGCCTTTTCCAGAGAGGAAGGCTGGAGTGAGGAAGGGACAGGGCTCCTGGGGAAGGACCGGGGCCAGGCCGTGTCCCCTTGGCTGGGTCGGCCAGGGCCTGCGAGATGCCAGGCAGCCACCCTCAGCTTACAGCTGGGCCTCACTCAGGACATCAGAGGCCAAGGCTCCTTCCTATTATTCCCTTGGCTGACAGCCAAAGCAGCCCCTCTGGGCTGGGATGGACAGACCCAGGGCCTGCAAGGGCCCCTTCCTGGCCCACTGAGCCTGGCTGGAAGGTGAAGAGCTTTGGTTCTCTCAGGATTGGAGGACTTGAGCCAGCAGGGAACCCAGATTGGGAAGGAGGCTGAGGCTCAGGAAGGGCAGTGGGTAGGCATCAGGCCGGGCATCAGAGAGGGACGTTGGCTCCAAAGCAGCACTCAGCCCTGCCACCTCCACGCTGAGCTTCTCCACCTGTGTCCTCACTCATTAGTGAGGGACACTGGGGACAAAGGGACACTCTGCTGGGCTGTTGGGAATGAAGGACACAGGCAGAGTGTGTGCCATGGTGGCCTCAGCTGCAGTAGCTCCCATTGTTATGGGGTAGGGGGGCGGGTCACAGGCCCAGCAACATGATGACAGCTTGGCCTTCCTCCCACCCGAGTGCACTTCTGTTCAGCCCAGCCAGGCCTGAAGCCCATCCATCCACCCTACCCACTCTCCCTGCCCCTGCCAGGGCTGGGCCAGAGCAGGAAGTGACACCTCCAAAGGGCTCACTCTGCTAGGACCTACCACAGGGATCTGGGGATCAGAGGCCCAAGACCACTCAGCTACTAAGAACGTGGGGGCACAAGGGGCCTCCTGAGTCTGGTCCAAGCCTCTCCTCCTGGCCAGTGGCTGTCTGTGGCTGAGAGCAGAGGGTGCTCTATGTTCCTAAACAAACAAATGAGGTCAGGGAACCCAGCAAGAGGGTTGGCAGTGAGCACCATCTGTCCCTCTCCATCTGTGGAGAAGCTTCGGAGCAGCCAGCAAGGCAGGGATGTCTGGCTGTTTCTCCCTCTGACCTCTCAGGGGATGCCCTCAACATCAGCCTGAGAAAGCCAGCACGCTGGAGAATTTTCCAAATGGCTCCAACAGCTGCCATGGGGCCTCTGGGAGACCTCAGGCCTGAGACTGATCTTTGTTTTAAAAGACAAATATTCTATTTATTGAAAGAGGGCCCACGCACCTCCACCTCCCCAGCCTGCCTCCTCCCCCAAGCCACTGAGCTGGTTTCAGGTCAAGCCTCAGCTGAGTGGCATCTCAGGTTGGGCTCTGCCGTCTCCGAGGCCTTGGTGACCTTAGAATGGGCCCCCACAGTGACTGGCTTAGGCAGTTCCTCTCCCTGGCAGGTGATGCAGGCACAGGTGTGGAAATAGAGGCAGAGGGACAATCTCCTGGTAAGCCCACTCAGTGGGTTCATGAAGGAGGAGTGCCCATCAAGGGTCACTGTCCAAACCTGCCCACAGAATTAGGTTCCTTTTCATTCTCTGGGTTCAACTTAGATAACCCATGAGAACCACACTTCTAAGCCTCTCTGAGCACAGTTTTCTGGGAACAGCAGCTTGGGGTGTGTTTATATCCCCTTCATTAAGGTCACTATTCTTTACAGGTCCAGACATCAGGGTCTCTACCTGCCTGGGCAACTGGCCTCATTTTTCACTCTATGACCCTCTTACAAGTCAATTTAGAGACACCTGGGCTTTCCAGGTAAAGCCAAAGTCTCCTGGGTTGAGGCACAAGCTCCATAGCATCTTGGGAAGATGATGGGCAGTTAGCAGACACTGACTTGGCTTCCATGTGGGGAGTCATCCACTCATCCATTCACATACTCAACCACTCATATATTCAACCAATCATCCATTCATCCATTCAACTACTCACCCATTCATCCACTCGACCACTCATCCACTCAACTACTCATTCACTCATCCACTCAACCACTCATCCACTCAACCACTCACCCACTCACCACTCACCCACTCAACCACTCATCCACTCAACCACTAATCCACTCAACCACTCAACTACTCATCCACTCAACCACTAATCCACTCATCCACTCAAGCACTAATCCACTCAACCACTCAACCACTCACCCACTCAACCACTCATCCACTCAACCACTAATCCACTCAACCACTCAACTACTCATCTGCTCATCCACTCAACCACTCATCCATTCATCCACTCAACCACTCAACCACTCATCTACTCATCCACTCAACCACTCATCCACCCATCCACTCATCTACTCATTCACTCATCCACTCAACTACCCAACCACTCATCCACTCAACTACTCAACCACTCATCCACTCAACCACCCATCTACTCATCCACTCAACCACTCATCCACTCAACTACTCACCCACTCATCCACTCAAGTATTGAACCATTCATCCACTCAACTACTCATTCACTCACTACTCATCTACTCATCGACTCAAGTACTCAACCACTCATCCAGTTAACTGCTCATCCACTCAACCACTCATCCACTTATCCACTCAACCACTTATCCATTCAACTACTCAATCATTCATCCATTCAACTACTCAACCATTCATCCACTCAACTACTTATCCACTCATCCACTCAACTACTCATCCACTCATTCATTCAACTACTCACCCACTCATCCACTCAACTGTGCAACCACTCATACACTCAACTACTCACCCACTCATCCACTCAACTACTCACCCACTCAGCCACTCAACTACTCAACCACTCATGCACTCAACTACTCATCCACTCATCCACTCATTGACTCAACTGCTTAACCACTCATCCACTCATCCACTCAACCATTTATCTGCTCAACCCTTCATCCACTCAACTACTCATCCACTCATCCACTCAACCACTCATCCACCCATCTACTCAACCACTTATCCACTCATTCATTCAACCACTCAACCACCCATCTACTCAATCACTTATCCACTCATTCATTCAACCACTCAACCACTCAGCCACTCATCCACTCAATTATTCAACCACTCATTCACTCAGCCACTCATCTAATCAACCACTCAACCACTTGTCCACTCATCTGCTCAACCACTCATGCCCTTACTCATTCAACCACTCAACCATTCGACTACTCATTCACTCAGCCACTCGACCACTCATTCACTCATTTACTCATCCACTCTTCCACTTAATCAAAATCTACTTGGCAATGTCCGGGGACATTTTTAGTTGTCACACTGGGTGAGGAGAGAGTGGTGCTGGCATCTAGTGTGTAGTGGTCACCAGGATGGTGCTAACATCCCGTAATGCACACGACCCACCCCCAAACGTCAATAGGGCCGAGGTAAGGAACCCTGTTCTCAAGGCGGACAGGCCCAGCTGCGTCACCTACCCCCCCTCTGGTCTCAGGTAAGATGCCCAATCTCCTCAGTTGCAGTCTCCTCATCTATAAAATCAGAATAGTGCCTGGCTCTATGGCTTATTGTGAGGATTAAAGATAAAACAGGACTTACAGTAAGAAATGGAAGTCACTTTAGAAAGATTTATCTGGTGTGATAGAGAGAGTGGGTTAGATCCTCAGCAGAACCCTGAGTGGTGCTCAGCACTTGGTGACAGACTTCTGGCTGCCATCCATTGTCCTTTTTTCTTCTTCCTTAGAAATAGAACCCTGGTTCTATCTGGGAGTTGCAATGTGCCCAGCTGAACAAACAATGTCCCAGATGTTCCTGGAGTGAGGTATGGCCACATGACCAGCTTCTTCCCAGTGAGATATAAGCAGAAGAGTCAGGTGGGACTTCCAGGACTGCCTGAGAGGGGCAAAATCCACCATAGCGACCCTTGAAAACATAATACAAGTAAAAGAAGCCAGTCACAAGAGGTCACATACTGTAGGATTCCATAAAATATACAAAGAAGGGAAATCCATAGAGACAGGACGTAGCTTAGTGGTTGGTTAGGTCTGGGGAGCTAAAGGGTAGGGGAATTCCTTTTGAGGTGATGAAGTGGTTCTAAAATTAATTGTGGTGATGGTCACTCATATATGTGAATTATCCAGTATTTGAATTATATACCAATGAAGCTGTTTTAAAAATGCTACAGACTCATCTGAAAACTGTGGTCTATTCATTCATTCCCCCTTCCTCTTTCCCCTGGCCTGGAGTACAGACGTGATGGCTGGAGCTCCAGCAGCTCTAAGGGACAGTGAGAGCAGAAGCCAATGCTAGAGAAGACAGAAATATCCTGGGTCCCAGACGGCCATGGAACCACCAGTCTAGTCCTGCCTGTCTATTTGCTGAATTATTTTTCATGAGAGATAAATAAAATGTCATGCGGTTCAAACCACTGGTATTTTAGTTTTTCTATTGACAAAGTCAAAGCTTATCATACATTAGGTAATAACTAACATTCATTGATGGCCTATTTTGTGCCAGGCACTGTTCTAAGAACTTGACATGTAGTGACTCTTGTAGTCTATGTCGATATTATTTTTTAACATCTAACTTATTTTAATATATTTATACCCATTTTAAAGATGAAAAAGTTGAGGAGCAGAGATATTAAGAGACTTGCCCAAGATCACACAGTGGCAGAGCCTAGGCTCCCAACCATGACATTAAAACAAGCTGCTCAGAAGCTAGAGACTTCTCTTTTTAAAATCTTATTATCTCTGTTCTCTTTTGATTTTAAACAAATTACTATGGGGTCTTGCAATAAAACTTACTAGGGGAACTTATATACAAATCATGACTTCTGGCTGATACTTCTGAAAGCACTATTTTTTCTTTGTTCTTAACCTTCTTAAATTTTCTCTTTAAAGACCCTGGATTGATCTCCTCTTACCCTGGAGTTTGCAATGCATGGAGCAGACCCCAGGCTCTTACCTCAAGAGAACCTCCAAACCTCAAGATCAGGAAACACCTTAAGATCAGGAAGCACCCACTCTCCCAAAGCCCACCCAGGGCCTGAGCACTCTCAATGGCATATCCAAATGTCCTAGCCCAGCTTCACCTGAACTGCACTGGCACCCCACCAGCCTTCCTCCTGCATGGAGAAGCTGACTGCTAGGTAATTCCTCCACCAGGAAGGGGCAGTTTGAAATGCATGTGCAACAGTGTCGGTGGCCAAGCATGAGTGTTGAACAACTTTTATTTAAAGCAACTGAGCCCTTCTTGTTCTCACACCCCCACCTTGCTGGTAACTAAGGAGAGCTCCATCCTATCCACTAATCTGTTTCCTACAGTAGTCCTGAGAGTTGGCACTACTGTCCAGGGCCAGAAAATGGGAGGGGCCTCCTCAAAGTCACATGGGCTTGGAGGAAAGAAGTGATGAGGATCTAGTTTCAGCACTCAAGACTTGCAACTCTACCACATGCTCATGTGCACAGGCAGGTGTGCTCAAACGATGGTCAGCAGCTTCACTCAAGGAGGAAGAGTGAGGCCAACCCTGGCTACAGAGGTCAGTGGCCATGCATACCCTCCCTACAACAAGGCAGAGTTGAGGTCTGGTAGAAGGGGGGACATATGATTCATAGATGAGAGATTTGGTAGTGTCAGAGAGTTGATAATTAGTAGAGAGACAGAGAGAGAGAGAGAGAGGATGGATAGAGGGATGGATAGATAGCTGGATAGATGGATGGATGAATAGATAATTGATAGGTGGATGATGGATAGATGGATGGATGAATAAATAGAAAGACAGTTAATAGATGGACAGGTGGATGGATAGCTAAAGAGACGATAGGTAAGATCATGGGTAGATGACTCAATAGAAGATAGATGGGTGGATGAGGGATGGATCGGTGGATGGATAGAAGGATAGAGAGAAGACAGAAGACAGATAATAGATGGATGATAGAAGATAGATGAGAGAAGATAGATAATAGATAGACAGATAGTCAGACGGATGGGTGAATAGAAAGATGATGGATGGATAAATGGATGGATGGATGGATGGATGGATGGATGGATATATACATAGACAGATATTGAGATATTGGATGAACAGATGGATGGGTGGGTAAATAGGTGATAGATTGATGATAGATGATAGATAGATGATAGATTGATAGATAGATAGATGATAGATAGAAAGATGATGGATAGATGGATGGATGGCTAGATGGATTGATGGATGGATGGATAGATAGTAGATGGACAGATGGGTAGGTTGGTAAATAGATGATAGATATATTAGATAGATAGATAGATAGATAGATAGATAGATAGATAGATAGACAGACAGATGGGCAGGTGGAAGCTGTAGAGGGGACCATCCTAGACCCAGACACCCTGCTCACCACTGCCTTTTCTGAAGACTCAGGACCTTCTTGCTATTTCCCCAGTGCAGAGCTTCTCTTCGTGGATGACGACGAGGTCCCCTTGGTGGGCACTAACGGCAGGGAAACTGTGCTCACAAATGATCCACTCCTTCATGCCCATGATGGGAGCTCACAATACCAGCAGCTAAGCAGGCAAGTCCCACTGCCAGGAGGTCCCCTGAAGCTGCTGCCCTGCCCAGAGTCCAGGCTGACTAGGGTGGGATTGGAGACAGGACACAAGGATGGCAGCTGCCAGCTGCGCTCCTCCCAGCTCTGCTGCTGACAAACTGGGTGGCCTGGGGCCGATGTCAACCTCTCTGAGCCTCGGCCCTCCTTCCCATCCCAGTGCTGGACATCACTGCTGTGCTGCATCAGTATACTGTCAGGAGCAGAGGGAGCCAAATGCTCTGTAATTGTACAGCTTTTGCTGAGTTAAGGGATATTTGTTATTACCCTGGTCCCATATTGGTGATTGTTCCGCCTCCCCAGACCAGTTATAAGGACCATGACGATGATGATGATGGTGATAATGAAGGCGATGACAATATCAGCATCAGTAGTATCCTCTCCCACTTATTGATGGTGCCAAACTGGTGAGGTGCTGAACCGAGTGCCTGCTGTGCATTATTTAATTTCATCTGCACAGTATCCCCATGGGTAGTTATTGATACTCTCCCATAATGCAGATGGGAAGGCAGGCCTCTGGCGGGAGTTCTTTGATGCAGAGTGTATACATCAGAGCTGGAATTTAACCTCGGGGTCTGCTGGTCTCCAGAACCTGGGTCTTTCTTCATCTCTGCCCCTGTCTTTCTCCTGGTCCCAAAAGCCCCAGGTCCCTGCAGCATCCTGCAGTCCACTGCAGGATTCCCACCATCACCTTCCAGCCAAGCCTGGAGGGCCCTGAAGTCCCTTCCCACCTTTGGGATCCACTGCCTCTCCCTGGAGAACCAGCACAGGCTGCAGAGAGTGGCCCACTGTCCTGGGTGTGACCATGGAGCATTTCCCTCCAGCATCTTGGGGCGGTGGGTGATGGTCCTGGCTCTGTCCTCTTCCAGCCCAGGACTCCTTGTTCAGGAAGGACGAGTCCATCTCTCAGGTTTGAACTCCCCTTCCCAGATGCGGGATTCCAGACCTCTGCATGGGCCAGTGTTGGGTAGCCATGCCTGGAGTGGGAGCGCTTCCACGTGGGTGGGACTCAGAAGCAGAGAGCAGATGATGCTGGGCCTGTGGCGGGGGGAAGAGCCAGTGGAGAGGCCCCCAGGGAGGGCACGAAGGCAGGGGGCCACTCACCGAGACTTGCGGGGTTGAGCAGGGAAGGAGGATCACCAAGACCACATGTTCATGTCCCTCCCTCACAGGGAGCTTTGTTCCCATCCACACCAGGGCAACCTCCTCCTGTCCTCTGACTTTTCCAGCACTCGAGGGAAGCCTTTCCCTTCACCAGTGACTACCTTATGTCAGCCTTTGCCTGGAGCCTCACACAGAAAACTCCCCACCTGCCACTCATTTCCTTCTCCCTGAGGGCCTAGCGTCACCACTGCCCAGGCTGGCTGGCCACAACAGCCTCAGGACAGCCCTGGCTTCTGGGCTGCTGCTGTGCATGCCTACTAGGAGCCAGACCAGCTAAGACTATTCTGAGATGGAGAGGCAGGTGAGACAGGGGAAGAATACACCATGGTGGCCTGAGGGCAGGTGTGCTGATCCTGGTGGCCCTCAAGTTAGCATCCCACCAAGTACAGCCTCAGCTCCATGACCCGGCCATACCTCCCCAACATTGGCATCTCTTGATGGGGCCAGCCCCAGCCTTGAGCCCCAGGACAATTGGTGTGCCTGCCTCCCTGCCTCCTCCAGCTCCAGAAGGGGCAGCCCTCCGTAGTTATTCAGGCTCTCCTGGGGGCATCCTCCATTTCGATTCCCAGAGACCAGAGGGTGCAGTAGACAGAAGCCCTGTCCTTCCTGCTCAGGCCCAGAATGCTGCCTTTGTGAGGGAAGCAGAAGGGGCCAGCCTCAGCTCTCAAGACCCAGTTCCAGCTGCCTGGCCTCAGCCTGGAGGATGGACCCCATGCCCACCCCTACCCCACTGGGTGAGGCCTGTGCGTCATGAGCCTGGATGGCACCCAGCTTTGCAGGTTGCCTCCCTCTATTTGAAGGTAGAGGAAGGGGAGTCGCTAAGCAAGGTCACCATGATTAATTGATGAACACAGCTCATCCCAGATTTGGAGAGGAAATGGGTCACTGTCAGAGGCCCTGGCCAAGAGCACGCACATGTCACCTCTGAGTCTGCACATGTCACTAGCCAATGGGGAGAGGCTTCTGGAAGGTGTCAGGAAGAAGGTGGCTGAGTGAGAGTCAGCCCAAGACCAGAGAATGTGGATGGATGGCAGACGAAACCTCCAGGCATCACTAGAGGTGGCCTTAGAGACAAAATTAAAATATTCTCTTTTGTTTGCTGTGCACAAGCACCCAAGTGTTGAATAAGATTTGGGTTAGTCTAAACATACAGTAGATCTTTGATGACACAGGGGTTAGGGGAATCCACACCCCCTCCCCCGCACAGTTGAAAATCTGCATATAACTTCTCCAAAATTTCTCCCCCAAAACTTCACTAATAGCCCACTGTTGGCCAGAAGCCTTACATATAACATCAACCGTTGACTAACACATACTTTGTATGTTGTATGTGTTCTATACCGTATTCTTCCCATAAATAAGCTAAAGAACATGTTACTAAAAAAAATCATAAGGAAGATGGAAGACAGTCATTAGGTGGAAGTGGATCCTCATAAAGTTCTTCATCCTTGTCATCTTCATGCTGAATGGTGTGATGGTTAATACTGAGTGTCAACTTGATTGGATTGAAGGATGCAAAGTATTGATCCTGGGTATGTCTGTGAGGGTGTGGCCAAAGGATATTAATATTTGAGTCAGTGGACTGGGCAGGGTGGACCCACCCTTAATCTGGTGGGCACAATCTGATCAGCTGCCAGTGAATATAAAGCAGGCAGAAAAACGTGAAAAGGCGAGACTGGCCTAGCTGGATGCTTCCTAGCTGGACTCTCCCTAGCTGGATGCTTCCTGCCCTCAAACATCCGACTCCAAGATCTTCAGTTTTGAGGCTTGGACTGGCTCTCCTTGCTCCTCAAGCTTGCAGACAGCCTATTGTGGGACTTGTGATCATGCAAGTTAATACTTAATAAACTCCTTTATATATATATATGTGTGTGTGGGTGTGTGTGTGTGTATCCTATTAGTTCTGTCCCTCTAGGGAACCATGACTAATACAAGTGGGCTGGGGAGAAGGAGGAGGAGGGGTTGGTCTTGCTGTTTCAGGAGAGGCAGAGGGGGAAGAAAAATCCTAGTATAAGTGGACTTCTGCAATTGAAACCCTTGTTGTTCAAGGGTCAACTGTATATCTATATGACGCTTGTCAACTGTGTGTGTGTATATAGATAGTGTGTGTACATATGTATTATGTATGTGAGTATAGAATCTATATATATAGTGTGTGTATATGTAGAAAGAGATTCAAATATGTATGTAGATTAAAAAATGTTTTAGATAAATGCTTATATGAGACCCATAAATGGTGATCAGGATGACATGGAAGAATAGAGAGAGCTTTGACAACCCAGCCAGAGCAATTTCTTTGTCTTGTATAACTGAAAACTTCAGTGGTTGATCTATGTGCCCCCTAGCTTTGCTATGTAGCAAACCATCCCAAAACAGTGCATTGAAACAACCTCCACTGGATGATTGCTCACAAGGCCGTGAGTGAACTGGGCAGTTTGGCTGTCACCTGGCCAAGCAAATGGGGACCAGTGTTCTAGGACATCCTGAGTCACATCACGGCCAGTTGGCTCTGGCTGTCATTTGGTACAAAAGTCAGCAGGGTGATGGGGTGACTGGGCTATTTGTGGAAATTCTCACCCACCAGCAGTCTGGCCCTAGAGCAACAGGAGAGAGCAGGCCCTGTGCAGAAGCACTTTTCCAGCCTCTGCTTGTGTCGCGTTTGCTACTTGCATTATCCAAAGGAAGTCACGTGGCCAAGTTCAAATTCAAAGGTGTGGAGACTGAGGACTCTAAAGCTACAATGAAGAGCAGCATGCGTTCAGAAACAGAAGGAGTATGGCCCCTTTGCACCCTACCACATGGATTTCAGGCTAGGCTGGATCCAGGGACTCAGTGATGTCTTTTGGGCTTGGTCTCCTCCCCCTTGGCTCTGCTTCTTTCTTGGTCAGATCGACTCTCAGGCCAGCTCTCTCTGTGGCCCAGCAAGCTGGCCACCTGTAGCTCTGGGACTCTGGCCTCCCACCTCAGGTCTGGTGGGATAAAAGTCTCTCTTCCCCACAGCTCTAAAGAAAGTCCCTGAATTCCCTGTCTCTGATTGGGTCATGTGCCCATCTTGGAGGTGACTTTGTATTACAGGAATGTAATGTCCTGATGGCCTCCTTCAGGGCACAGAGGGAGAGTGAGTTCCACGCAACCTGATGGACAGAGGAGGAGCATGGGGCTATTGGCCAAGAGACCAGGGGCCAATGCCAGAAGCCAGAGGATGCTCCATCAGCAAATGAAACAAGTCCCTGTTGAGTGACAGATGCCATTTGTGAAGGGATTTTTCCCTTCTTTTGTGAAGTGTCTGTTCATATAGTTTGCCCATTCTTATAGTGAGTTGAAGGAGTACTTTATATAGGCTGTACATGAGTCCATGGTCAGATAAATATTCTGTGAATATTTTCTCCCAGTCTGTGGCTTTCCTTTCTCTCTCTTTCTTTCCTTCCTTCCCTCCTTCCTTCCTTCCTTCCTTTCTTTTTCTCTCTTTCCTCTTTCCCTCCCTCCCTCACTCCATCTTTCTCTTGCTTTTTCTTCCTTTCTTTCCTTTTTTCCTCTTTCCTCTTTCCCTCCCTCCCTCACTCCATCTCTCTCTTTCTTTCTTTTCTTCCTTTTTTCCTTTTCTTTTTCCTCTTTCCTCTTTCCCTCCCTCCCTCCATCTCTCCCTTCCTTCCTTCCTCTCTTTCTTTCTTTCTCTTTCTTTCTTTCTTTCTTTCTTTCTTTCTTTCTTTCTTTCTTTTCTTTTCTTTCTTTCTTTCTTTCCTTCTTTCTTTCTTTCATTTCTTCTTTTGACAGGGTCTCACTATGTTTCACAGGCTGGTCTTGAACTCCTGAGCTCAAGTGATCCTCCCACCTTGGCTTCCCAAAGTACTAGGATTACAAATGTGAGCCACCACACCCAACCTACTTTTATATGCTTAATGCTGCCTTTTGATTTAATAAATAGGATTTATCCAATCATCCACCTGCCCTTCAATTCAGCAAGTCCACGTTGAGAACTTCCCTCAGGCACTGGGGGACAAAACCATCCCAGCTCCTGCCCACATGAGTTTCCAAGTGTGCGGTGCAGAAAACAATAATCGCCAAATAGGTAAAATAACTACAAATGTGCTCTATTCTGTGAAGGAAAGAAGAACTGGCTAGGATGGGAGGAAAATGAAGGAGGTTGGGGCTGGAAAATATTCCCTTTGGCTTTTGGTTGGTTTTCTAAAAATACTTGCTACTCTTTGCCCAAGATTCAGAAAAAAATTATGTTTCTCCATGACACTGAAACCTCCTAGAGGCAGGGATTGCTTTGAAACCTCCCCAGTGGTGACCCCCACTTCCCTCCCTGGGCCTCCTGTCCATCTCATTCCTGTTTTGTGGGTAAATGCTCGGTACATCCTAAAGTCATTGAATAGAGTTGTTGCTCCCTTGGCCCCTGTTCACTTGAGGGTGGAGTGCAGGGGCCAAGGAGGAAGAAAATGGGAAGTTCCTGTCCTTAATACCCAGCTGCCAACGTCAGGACATCCAGGCATGGATTGGGCTGTAACTGAGGTTGTGTAAACCTTCACCTTTGATCCTTTGAGTTCTCAGCATGGCAAGGGCCTTGAAGGCTGGAAGGGGATTTAGGGATCCTTCAATCTGAGCCTGTAGCCAAGACTTGGAACCACTTGTCACGTTTCTTAGGGGGCCATCCCAGCACCACTTCTTGTCTGTGGCAACGGGCCACTCTCTGGTCCAAGGCAGCCGTGCCATCTTAGGAGAGGTGGCTGGGAGGCTCAAGTGAAGGAAATAAAGTGTTCTGGGAGGGAGGTAGACATTTCTCATGATCCGTTCAACACTAGGAAAGAAGACACTTTACATTTTTCTGAGCATACTTATAAATTTATAAGAAAATTCTGCATTTTTATTTTATTCAATGACTTAGAAGCCAACTAGTCTCCTTTGAAGATTCTGGAAGGAGGCCTTTAAACTTGAGTCTGGCCCTATGAAACCTGGTGAACGCTGAAGGCATCCTGGGCCCCTTGCACGGATTTGAACAAAGTATTGGTCAAGTTGAGAGTTGTGGCAGGCGCAGTCACATACCCAGGGGCCCCGGCGGGTGATCTGGGCCAGCGAGTTGGCTCACACATGGCCTATTTTGGGAAATGGGGACGTCAGAAATGGAGAGGCCCCAATTCCACAGCCCAAAACCTCATCTAGAGAGCGGGTGAGGCACTAAGACATTTACACAATGGAATCTTTTTTTTTTTTTTAAAGTCAAAGTCTTTGAGAAAAAAAATAAACTTGGCTAAATTGTCTTTAACAACACAACAGAAGCTACCAGCAGCCTTGGGGCAGAATAGACTGGCAAAGTTGTAAAGGACGGCCCTGTTTACCTGCCTTGCAAGGCGGGCCTTTATTAGTCTGAGGGAGAGGGAGTCCTGTGCCCTCATCTGACGGGGAAGCCCATATAATTGCCAGCAGGAAAAAAAGAGGCAGTTTGGGAAAATTCTGGTAGGAATGATGGAAGCTAGCTATGTTTCTACCAATGCTTGATCAATAACACCCCAAACCCTGGCAGATTATCTTGCTTATGAGAAGCAGTAAATATCCAAAACAACAACAACAACAACAACAACAACAAAACCAGACAGTTTACTAGTTCTATAACTCAAGATGTTTTTGTGATTGTTTTCCTTCATTGCAGACTCTTCCTGGGAGACTTGGTTTTGACCAAGTCTAAACGGATACAGAGTGAATAATGGCCAAGTGAAAGATGTTTGCCAAAATCTACACATGTGAGGGAGGTCTTTTTCCTTTTCTTGATATCTAAGAGCACCAAGGGTGCGGTTGGTTTTAAAGATCACATGCATGGCATGCTGGAAGGATGTCAATCTTTATTCATGAAAGTGGTTATCAAATACGGGCTCTGGGCAAAGAATCATGATGCATGCTGCCTAGGCCCTTGGCAGTTCACATTCCAGGAGGGAAAATGGTTGTAAAACTATATCAAGCCTTATGCAGAGGTGGGAAAAACAACCAAGAAGGCAGCAGCTCAAAAGAAAGATCCTGGGTCAGGCATGGTGGCTAATGCCTGTAATCCCAGCACTTTAGTAGGCCAAGGTGGGGGAATCGCTTGAGGCCAGGAGTTTGAGACCAGCCTGGGCAACATGGTGAAACCAAAAAATTAGCCAGGCATAGTGACGTGTGCCTGTAGTCCCAGCTACTTGGGAGGCTGAGACGGAATGATCACTTGCACCCACAAGGTCAAGGAGGCAGTGACCCATAGTTGCACCACTGCACTCACAGTGAGCCACCGTGCCTGGCCCCTTTTTTTTTTTTTTTTTTTTGGTAGAGATGGGGTTTTCCTGTATTGCCCAGGCTGGTCTTGAACTCCTGGGCTCAAGCAATCCTTCTGCCTCAGCCTCCCAAAGTCCTGAGATTACAGGCACGAGCCAGTGCTTTTGGCTAAGATCCTGATTTAAAGAGAGGTAAATATTCACCATTCTGTAGAGATGCCTAAAATTGATGAATCAAGAGATTGCAACAAAAGCAACATATTGTTTAATAATAAAGATAAAAGAAATACTTAAATACTTAAAAGAATTAAAGAAGCTGGGTGGGTTGCATGTGGGGGCTGCTGTTTATCCTTACAAGCCCTTTGGCACTATGTGGCATGCACTCACACACACACACAGAGACACACACACATACGCCCTACTTTGATTTACAAAAGGAGGATAAGGAAGAAGAAAAAGAACAAGCCCTTGCCTCCTACAAGGACAGATAGTGATGATGTCTAAGAAATTGTGACGGGGAGCCCGGCGTGGTGGCTCACACCTGTAATCCCAGCACTTTGGGAGGCCAAGGTGGGCAGATCACCTGAGGTCAGGAGTTCAAGATCAGCCTGGCCAACATGATGAAACCCCAGCTCTACTAAAAATATAAAAATATAAAAATTAGCTGGCTATGGTGGCACACGCCTATAATCCCAGCTACTCGGGAGGCTAACGCAGGAGAATCACTTGAACCCAGGAGGCAGAGTTTGCAGTGAACCGAGATGGTGCCATTGCACTCCAGCCTGGGTGACAGAGTGAGACTCCATCTCAAAAAAAAAAAAAAAGTGTGACAGGGGTTACAATGCTTACAGGTGCATCTCTGGAAAACCCCAGATCTCATCATCATTACAAGAACATGCCATTTTAAAATCCTCATTTTTTTTCTTTATGCTTTCAAAGAACACCAGAGAATCGTGAAACCCAGGAGTGCCTGGAGATTTGGGTTTATGCTTCTGTCTCCTTCTTAGCTGTGGTCCAGCCACTTGGTCCTTGTATGCCTTTGCTGCCACGCCTGCTGTGACAGTGGCCAGCTAACCCCTGGTGGCAAACGGGGTGTATTTGGTGGTTAGAGGTGGACATAAAGGCACTCCAGCCACATCCCAAGGCTCCACATCAGGAGGGAACAAGCCTCACAGGAGGCTGGCTCTTCTCTTGTGTGGGTTCCGACCAACATCAGCCCGCTTCACCAGCTTCTAGGAGCTGCGTAACTTGCAGCTGCACACGTGCATGTCACACAGGGTAACTCTGGAACTCTGGGTCCCTGTGCAGGAGAGAGACGTCATGGAGATTCACTCCCTTTGTGCAGCCACCTCTCTTGTACTCTCAGCGTTGGCTCCTGCCCAACCACCTGAGCTCCCTGTTCCCCTCGGCCTCTCTCGGGCTGGCCCTGTCATCCCCGACCCAGGAAGCTGGTCGAGACCCTTCTGAGTGACTGGCCCTGTTTCCACCCAGTCCTGACTCACTGTGGGAGTGAACGGGGAACAACAGCCTGAGCCTCGGATAGATGTGCGGCTGAACAAAGGGGATCCTCAGGCTGTACCTGCTCCCCCAGCAAGGCCCCTACTTAACCATGGCCAATGGCCTGCCGTCCCCACAGCAGGGTTTTTCCTGGGGGGGCACAGCCCCTGGCCGATGCTGTTGGTTCCTCTAAAAAACAAAAAAACAAAAACACACTCTCTTCTTTCCCGCTTGCCTCTAGTTTTGCTTTTCCTGAAAATCCAGTGCTGCTCCAAGTTCAAAGGCAACTCCTCCAGGTTCACAGCTGCTTGGGAGGCCGAGGATAGGACCGTGTAGTCACCTGGACATGGGTGTCATTCCCAGCCCAGGACCTTACCAAACTTCCAGAACCTCAGTTGCTTCTGTGAAGTGGGAAGAAGCCCAACTCCCACAGTGTCTGCTGTGAGACGGCTTCAGTGAGAGGGAACCTGCAAAGCATGAGTGCTGGGGATGGGGCGGCTTGAGGCCGAGCCCCTCCCGCACCGCCCCAGCCCCAGCCTTCCACCTCCTCCCTCATTTTCTCTTCCTCTCTCGGTTTCCCTTGGCCTCTTTGTTTTTCCCAAAGGTAATCCTCGGTATGATCAGATAATTATCTGAGGCAAGTGCACAAAATCACACATTTGCAGAGCACAGCGCTTCACCTGGGGAAGAACATAGGTGTTTGCAACACATTTTCTCTCGGCAGAAGACACTAGCATAGCAGCACCAATGCAGCTAAAAGAGCAAGGGCTCTGGAGCCCCGAATGCAGGTTAAATTCCTGCTGCGCTTCATAATAGCTGTCAGCCCTCAGCCACTGGTTCTGAGCCAGTGCTGAGCAGCTTTAGGGGAAGGAGGGAGAGCAGGGAAAGAAGGGCACTTGGGCACTGGAAGATGGAGGCAGCAAGGAGTTGACAGAAGAGAAAAACCCTGACCTGGAACCTAGAAAATTGTTGCAGCCTTTTGGTGGGCCCCAATATTCCGGGTTCAGAAAATGCACACTTGGGAAAAGTAATGGTATTTATCCTGTTTGCACCGACTAAAATTCTTTCTCCTTTGATAATTAGGGTTTTTGCTTTAATGCTCTCCCATGGGACAGGTGGCTTACGATGGCTTAGATTGGCATTTTCAAGGGAAGGAACGAGTCTCCGGAGGTGGCCTCAAGGGATGTGTTAAGAACTTACCTTATCACTGTGGGGCCCTGAGAGTTGTTCCTTCTGAGCCTCTCTCAGAGGATTTTGTGGTTAAACTCCCCAAAGTGTCCATTCTGTCTCTACTATTTCACCCTGCAATCTCTCCTGAACCCCATCCAAGCTGAGGTTCTTCCCCCAATCCACCAAAACTACCTTTGTCAATGTCACCAATGACCACCATGCTGGCAAATCCATTAGCACATTCTCATCTTCCTTTCACCATAGCTTTTGACACAGCTGATCTTTTCTCCTTTGGGAAAGACTTCATTCCTGTGAGTTTTAAGACACTGTAGTCCCTATGTCAGGAAAAATTGGGAGAAGAATTTAAAGTGGGAAGAAAAAAACCAAGCAAACTTTACTGAGCATCCTGTCTAGTACACCCTCTGGGTTCTTTCTACCTTTCATTGGGCTAGTTGTAGAAATTGAGAAAAGTTGTAGAAAACTGAGAACAATGCAAATAACTTTTGTTTCTAGAAAGGCAAATTAGTTGTGTCTGCTGGAATGCAATTGGTTATTGGCCTCTGGTAGACCTGCCTTGAATGTTTGTAAATTTGATTCAAATTTCTTTAGTGCCTCTAGAATGGCTGGGGCTTTGACTCCTCCTTTGAACTGGTTGTAACATCTGATTAGTTCCTTCATTTATTCCTCAGTTAAATAGCATCTTAGGTGCTCATTTCATGTTTCAATGAGAGTCTTGATTTTGCCTTTTGGACACACTCTTCTTTTGCGCTTCTCCTTGTGCCTACCTTCCAAGCCATTCTTTCTCCTTCTTTGCTAACTCTCTCTCCTTCACAACTTAGATGAAACCTTCAGTCTTGTCCTCAGATCTCTGTGCTGATCTATCTACCAGCTTTTCCAGGTGATCCAGTCCAGCCTACTGAATTAAAAATCACCTAAATGTTAAGAACTCTCAAACTTACATGCCAAGCCCCATCCACTGCCACGATTCCAGACTAGTGAATCTGGTCTCCTGGAAAGACCATTCAGTGTCTAACAGGCATCTTGAATCAGACGTGTCCAAAATACAGTGTGGGATTCACACTTCCCATGCCTTCAGAACTGTTCTTCCCCTGTGGCACCTTCCCTGACACCCTCTGCCCAAGCCACTATTGACTTTCACCTGGAATACCATCAACCTTTACCTGGGACACTCAATGGCTTCCTAATGAGACTCCCCCCAACCCAATCTATTCTTCAACTATTGGCCAGCATGATCTTTCTAAAGCACAAGCTGGATTTTGTCTCTGTCCTACTTAAAACAATCCTGGCTTCCCATTGAGCTTACAGTAAAATTCAAACTGCTCAGCCCTGCTTTTAGGACCCTAAAAGATCCAGCCCCAACTGCCTCTGCAGTCTCATCTCTGTTCTTCCTTTCACTCACTGCACTCAGTCACACTGGCCTGCCTGTGCTTCCCACCATGGGCTTTACATTTTCTGTTCCCTCTACTAGACATGCTCTTCCTGCAGGTATGTGCATGGTGAATTTCCTCATTTTCTTCATGGGTCAGCTCAAATGTTACCTACTCAAAGAGGCTTTTCTATACCTCCCTTTAAAAGCAGCATCTCCCATCACTCTCTAACCCCTTCCACTGATTTACTTTTCTGCACAGCATTTGTCATCAGCTGACGTTATGTATTTATTATATCCTAATGTATTTTTATTTCTATCTTATCCACTGGAATGAACATACCTTTGTCTATTTCATCCATCACTGTATATCCAGAATCTAGAAAGGTACCTGGCACATAGTAGTTTCTCAAAAAACATTTATTGAATGATCAATCACTTTCCCTACAAGAGACAGCACTCTTACAGGTGAATATAAATATAATTTATGATATAAATAGAAAGATGGGGATTCAAGAAGCAAAATAGAACACTGCAAGCACAGAAGGAAGAATGAGCAAAAGCATATGGACAAGAAAAGTCTGCAGTTTGATGCACCTGTCTATCTGTGTCTCTACTTCAGTTCAATCCAGCAAGACCAACTTGAAGGCCTCATACATGCTGGGCACTGTTCTGGAGCTAGGATATGGAGATAAATGCCACCTTGGCCTTAAGAAACTCAGTTTGGGGAGGGGAGTTTGGTACATAGACAACTGACAATCTAGGAAGCCACTACTCTATAGAGGCACCATGTAAAGAAGAGTGGAAACGCAAGGTCAATTCAACTCTAGAAAGTCAGGATAGGCTTCCCAGAGGAGGGACTGTGTCTTGAAGAAGGGACAAGAGTTTCATGAGCAGATTATGAAGAAATAATTTGTTTAAAAAATTATTTTATAGGACTACAATATTTGTTGTATCAGTCAGGATGATCAAGGTTATGCTGAAGTAACAAACATCCCCCATATCCCAGTCATTTCACAGATCATCTCTTGTTGAGATCACATATCCATTGCAGGTCCTCAGGCAGCAGGGACAGTGAGCAGGGAGGCTCTGTGCAGAGATGTCCCTCAGGGCCAGGGTGTAGGGAGGGAGCAGCTGTGTGCTCAAGCCCCTCAGCTGCCAGGCAAAGGAAGAGTGCTCTTGGAGTCGCATGCCAGCATTTTAAATGCTTTGCCTACTTCTCCCCACAGTCCACAGGGAGTAGCTTGTACCATATTCACTACTCCCTGCAAAGGAGACAGAACAGGCAATCCTGCCATGTTCATGCACAGAGGAAAACAAGACAATCTGGTAGGCAGCACTAAGAGTTACCCCCAGGGCACAGCAGACCGCAATGGTGGCCTTCCCAATACCACCCTTTCCTTCTTCCTATGACAGGGGCCTGGTGAGGCTGAGGCAGGCGTGCAGCCCAGCTAAAGAGCTGCATTCCCAGCCTGCGCCCCTGCTAGGTCTCATCATGCGACACATCTAAGAACCACGCGATGTGACTGGCAGCTGCAGGATGAAGTCTCTGGGAAAGTGGCTTAAAAAGGACAGGCTAGGCCAGGCGGGGTGGGTCATGCCTGTAATCCCAGCACTTTGGGAGGCCAAGGTGGGTGGATCACCAGCGGTCAGGAATTCCAGACCAGCCCGGCCAACATGGAGAAACCCTGACTCTACTAAAAATAAAAAAATTAGCCAGGCGTGGTCATGGGCACCTGTAATCCCACCTACTTGTGAGGCTGAGGCAGGAGAATCACTTGAACCCAGAAGGTGGATGTTGCAGCGAGCCAAGATCACGCCACTGCACTCCAGCCTGGGCAACAAGAGCAAAACTCCGTCTCAAAAAAAAAAAAAAAAAAAAGAAAAAAAAGAAAAAAGAAAAAATCACCAGGAATGCTTGTTAAAACCTAGATTCCTGGCCTCAACACCCAATTTGCCAGTCTGGGGTTGGGCCCAGGACTTTTCTTTCCTGATAAACTCTCAGGGGCTGCTGCTGACCTCAGATCATACCCTGAGTAGCAAACTCACTGGGGCACAGGCTAGTCCCGGGAAATCCTGCAAATTGAGGTTATGAACCAATTCACCTATGAGCTCTCCAAGGGCAGGAGCTGGGTTTTATCCACTCACAGACGCTCACCCCACTCGCTTTTCCTCCCACGGCTCTGCCATGTACACCCCGTGTTCCAGTCCTTCTGAATACGGCTGGTCACTGAACCAATGACACAGTCCACTCTCCTGTTGACTTACGAAGCCCACATGCACCAGGCACGGTGCCTATGCGTGGGGCAGGCCTGGGGTTTGGCCTTTCTGACCAGCACCCCCGTGATGAAATGCTGCTGTTCACAGGCCACCCTGGGGTAGTCAGGGCCAGGGGTCCCCTCCCCACCTCCTAAAATAAATGCAGGATCTAAGAGCAGCACTTGCTCCTCTCCAATGCCAGGTGCAGACATGGGAGAGCAAGGCCGGGAATGCTGTCTGGAGGACCCCCCAGCAACTTCCTTCTCCCAGAAAAGCAGAAGTACCTGTCCACTCACACTACAGTGACTTTCAGCAGTTTCTGGGGTTAATTTCTCAAAGTAAACAGCTCAGGACCACCTCATTCCCTTCTCTAAATCCCATGTCTCTGCACACTCTACAGGGGGCTGTGAGGAGGGGGCGTCTAGCTGTGTATCAGCTGCGGCTGGGGCTGCAGATGCTGGGCCTGCTCTCCTGTTTGTTCGACGCTTTGGCCCCAATCTCCTGGTTGGGAAAACAACACAGACCCTTTAGGCTGAGAACAAAAACTCCAGCCTCCGTGGGGTCCCTGGAAATGGTTGAACTCCCGTACAGGAGTCTGGGAAGGGGACACACAGATCGGGGAACAGGAGCAGGTTTGGCCTCACGGAGGGGTGGGCACTGGCTCCTTCGTCCCGGTCAGGAGCAGGGCATGGCTTCCTGAAGGAAATGTACCTGCTGTACTGTAGCCTGGCACAGAACTAGAGCATCTGCAGATCTAGACAGGGTGAGCCAGGAGATGAGGGGCTGCAGCAGGGGAGAGGAAAGGGACGGGCAGGAGGAAGCGGGAGGAAGAGGAGTGGGAGTGAGCGGAGGGAGGAGGAGGGAGAGGGCAAGAGGAAGAGGAGGGGAAGCAGCTCTCACTAGTTCAGCAATGACCAGGACGGTGTTGTGCACTCTCTGTGTCTGGTATAACACAATAGCCCTGCCAGGGAGGCTGTATTTCTAGCCCCACTTTACAGAAGGGGAAACTGAGATGTAGGGAGCTTCAGGAACTTGTCAAAGGCCATTCAACCCTGAGTGGCAATGCTCAAACTCAGGGCTCCACCAAAACCCCGGCTCTTGGCCTGCAGAACCCGAGGAGGGCAGGGGACCAGCAGGGGCTTTGGCCTCCGGGTCAGGACGCGAATTCTAATCCCAGCCTGCAGAGGGATCATGTGGGTCAAAGGAGTTGGTGGCTGACTGGGTTCCGGGTGGGAGGGAGGAGCATGGAGCGGCCTTGGGGTTCCACAATGGGTGCTCAGGGCGATGACAATGCTGTCCCTGAGCCTGAGCCTGCTGCAGAGCAGAGGGACATCGGGAGGAGGACGTGGTAGGCCTGGGTGTGAGCAGCCGTGTCAGGGGCCGCAGGGAGGGTGGATGGGAGCATGGGCGTTGAGAATGTGGCCGCAGATGGGCTTCCTGAGTCCCCAGCCTGTGGGTGGGGCGAGGGCCCTTCCCTGGGTGAGGAGAGCCCGGGAAAAACAGCATCGGAACGGGTGGAAGAAGGGACGGAACCCACAATGGACCCCGGGAATGGGGCAAGTGGAGCATGACCAGGGCGTGGGGACAGGCCTTCTTGGAGAGAGGGTCCCCGAATGCAGGGCTGGGAAGTGAGGAGGCGAAATGGGAGCGGGACGGCTCTTCTGGAAGCTTGGCTGGAAAAGGTGGTCTGGGGTTCTCTCTCTCTCCCCACTCCCTGCCTGCTTCTGCTTCAGTATCAGTGCATGAGTCAGCTGGGGCTGCAGTCACAAAGCCCCACAGGTGTTTATCCTCTACAGTTCTGGGGTTGCAGCCCAAGATCAAGGCAGCAGAGTTGGTTCCTCCAGAGGCCCTTCACTGCGGCTTATAGCTGCCACCTTCCCTGTGTTCCCCTGTGCATGCCTGTGTCCTCATCTCCTCTTTTGATAAGGACACCAGTCAGATGGGTTTAGGGCTCACCCATGTGACTCCATTTTAAAATAATCACCTCTATAAAGACCCTATCTCCACCAGGCATGATGGCTCATGCCTGTAATCCCAGCACTTTGGGAGGCTGAGGCAGGAGGATTGTTTGAGCCCAGGAGTTTGACACAAGCCTGGGCAATATAGTGAGAACCTGTCTCTTAAAAACATATTTTTTAAAAAATTAGCCAGGCATGGTGGTACATGCCTGTGGTCTCAGCTACTTGGGAGGCCAAGGCAGGAGGATCACTTGAGCCCAGGAATTTGAGATCAGCCTGAGCAACATGGCAAGACTTCGTTTCTACAAAAAATAAAAAAGTCGGCTGGGCTGGTGGTGCACGCTTGTAGCCCTAGCTTCCTGTGAGGCTGAGGTGTGAGGATCCCTTGAGCCCAGGAGGTCGAGGCTGCATTGAGCCATGATTGCACCACTGCACTCCAGCCCAGGTGACACAGAGATTTCTGTCTCAAAAAACAAATAAATAATCAAAACAAAGGTCCGGTCTCCAAATACAGTCACGTGCTGAGGTGCTGGGGTTAGGATATCAACATAGGAATTGTGGGGAGACACATCTCAGCCCACGGGGATCAGTCGCAACTTGAACTTGAGCTCTGACGTGGCTGTGGTCGGAGGACTCTGCATTCCTCCGGCTCTGAGATGTGACGTAATCACATTACCCAACCCACTTCTCACGTTCTCCACCGGGAAGCCTCATGAGCACCCCGAGACCTGAGGAGTCACCCTTGACTCTCCTGGGACTTGTTGGCGCTCCCTTCAATGCAGACCTCCTGCCCAAGCCCCTGGTTTCTTGTCTGGATGGCTGCGAGCCCCTCGCTGGTCTCCTGGGCACCCCCAGCTCTACTCCCTTCCGTTTTCCTCCTTGCAACATTTGTGAAATGCAAACTGGACCATGTCATCCCCTTCCTCAAAGCCTTCAGTGCTGTCCTGTTGCCCTTCGGACAACGTTTCACAGCCTGGCCTGCAGGGCCCTGCCTGGCATGGACCTCTCAGCCACATTTTGAGTGGCCAGCCGTGCAACCCATGCCGTGTCTATGTTGGTCATCTTTCCATTTTTTGAATGTCCCAAGCTATTTCCCTCACCTGAGATTTGTCCAGAGCTGCTGCCTCCTCCCGAGATGTCCTCCCTGACTCGTCACCTGGCCAGCTCCTCCCACCTGTGGGGGTCCACCTAGGAGCCACCCCATCCCTGCATGTCTGTGCTCCCACCTCAGCTCGCCCGAGCACATCTGCCCACCGTGCACCTGCTCCTTGCTAGACAGTGCTGTAGGGATAGAGCATGCACGAGACAAACAGGCTCCAGCAGGGCAAGGCGGAGAGCAGGCAGACGGGTAAGGAAAATAAACCAATGTCAGGCTAATGGCAGGTGGAGAGTGAGGTCTCCTTTTGGAGATCATGGTCTTTAGTGGAGACCCACATGACAAGAAGGAGCCAGGGAAGAGCACCCCAGGTGGAAGGAACAGTTGGCGCCCAGGCCCTGAGGTAGAGATGGGCGTGGAATGTCTGTGGAAGAGAAGAAAGGACCATCGGTGGAACCTGTGGAAGGAGGCAACACGAGCGCCTGGGGAGGCTGCGAACTGAAGCCTGCAGAGTTTGTAAGCCCAGGCAAGGGGTCTGGATCTTACGCTACTGGAGAGTTTTCAGTAAAGATGGGACATGATCTGGTTTATGCAGTTAAAGGATCACTCTGGGCCGGGCACAGTGGCCCACGCCTGTAATTCCAGCACTTTGGGAGGCCAAGGCACGAGGATCACCTGAGGTCAGGAGTTCAAGACCAGCCTGGCTAACATGGTGAACCCCTGTCTCTACTAAAAATACAAAAATTAGCTGGGCGTATTGGCTTGTGCCTGTAGTCCCAGCTGCTCGTGAGGCTGAGGTGGGAGAAACCCTTGAACCTGGGAGGCAGAGGTTGCAGTGAACCGAGATTGTGCCACTGCACTCCAGCCTGGGCCACAGAGTGAGACCCTGTCTCAAGAAAAAAACCACAAAAAACAAAACATCACTCTGGCCATTCTAAGAAGACAGTATCAACAGAGAAGGGACATGCAAAGAGACCCCTTAGGAGGTTACTATAGAAGCCCAGGAGAGAGTTACCAGTGACCAGGGCGAGGGCGACGGAGTAAAGCTGGAGAAATGTGTGCATACTAGTCTATGCTTTCAAAGTAGATTTAAGAGAACTTGCTTAGGGTCAATAAAGGTCGCCAGAGAAGAGGAAGCAAGGCAGATGCTGGAATTTTGACCTAAGCATAGACAGACCATCCCCTGAGAGTGTAAACCCCAGGGCACATCAGACCGTGATGGTGGCCTTTCCGATACCACCCTTTCCCTCTCCCTATGACAGTGGCCTGGTGAGGCTGAGGCAGGCATTCAGCTCAGCTAAAGAGCTGCATTCCCAGCCTGCACCAATGCTAGGTGTCATCATGCAGGGGTGGGGGGCACAGGGAGGAGGACCAGGATTAGGGCAGAAGCTGAGAAAGACGGAGTATGAGTCTGTGGCCAGGTGGAGTTGGAGCTGCCCCCACTGCACCCCTGACACCCACTGCCTGCTGTGCAGCCCCCTAAGGCTTGCTCACCGTGGAGCTGACCATTTCCACGGCATGTAGGCTGAACTCTGTCTCAGGAGCACTCCTCACTGGACTGTGACCTGCAGGACATGGGCCTCCCTATCTCATCCTCCTTCACCACAGAGGCCCCACACCCCACCCAGAAGCCTCAGTGCACAGTGAATGTGCCGCCAGTGTCGTTGGAGCGAATCAGTGACGGATGGAGGAACGCAGACGTGAAAGGACCGTTGCGCTCAGTCCAAAAAGAACATCAGTAGCCCTTTGGCAGCTTGGTTCCTTGGCTTCCCCTGAAGTGCCTTTAAAATCAACTACAGTAAGAACTCATCTTTGGAATGGCCATCCACGTATTTTATGACTAATCCTGAGAAACCAGCATCACAGAGCCCAATAGGCAATGACAGTAACTATGGTAATTAACCCAAATCGCCCTTCTCTTTAAAGACCAGAGAAGCACAGGAGATGCATCCCCAGGGACTGTAAGGGATGAAGATGATTTCTTTAAGCTCCTGATATCTGCTCCACGGACGCGTAAAATCACAGCTTTGAATTCCTAGTTGAGTTGCCAGCTCTGCGGGCTCCAGAGAGACCACACACGGGTAGCCGCTGACTCACCTACACCTCAGCCCTGGGTGACCTCTTGGTTACAGGTAACCATGCGGCAGCCACCAGGCTCTGTCCCCTGCCTGCTGTGTTTGGAGGTAGAGCCTGTGCTGGGAAGCACAGTTCCCGAAATGGTCTCCTTCGGCCTCCCAGGGCGATGCATTAGAAGTAACGAGAAGCTTCCATGTCTGTCTGGATGGGGAGACCAGCAGGCCTAGACTTGCTAAGCAAATGTGTTTCCTCTTTGGAAAATGACTGTCCCTGGCAGCTCCCTGCCTGGACAGAGTCGGGTGCATAATGGACCTTAACTATGCATGGGTGTGAGGAACAGGAGGGCCGGAGGCAGGCACGGGGACCAGACCACCCAGAAGCATGTGCTTTTGAAAGTGAAAATGAGCCATAATGACCCAGAAGGGTGTTGCTGCTTCATATTGGACTCCCAGTGGTGGAATACGTGAGAATGCTTTCAATTTTGTCATTGAGACACCATTGATTCTGGGATACGGCTGTGCATGCGTGCTCTTCATCGTGGTGGAAATGGCTTGTCTTAATAAGCTCTGGAGCAAATGCAGGCTTTCAGAGTCACGCTGCAAAAACAGCATTTGGCTGTCTGCAGAGCTCCCCCAAAGCAAAGCAAACGTAGGACATGAGAGTCAAGAGAAAAAATCCTGGAGGAGGCAACCAGGGTGTGAGGGGGCCAAGACTTAGCAAATAAAAGTAACAGGGTGCATAGTTATATTGGAATCCCAGACCCACAGTATTTTTTTTTACATATAAGTATGTCCAAATAGTGCATGAGGCATACTTACACTAAAATAAATAATAACCCACTGTTTATCCCACATGTTATCTGGCAGCCCTGTACGGGGAGCGAAGCTCTGCCTGCCGCACATTAAATGAGTTTGGCTTGCCATCATTTCTGAAGGTTGAATTGTTGTTTCTGAACATTTTAACCCCTTGGCAGAAAGGAGGAGATTAGCTTAGCAAGTACTTTAATGGGTAGTTCACACGCTGCTATTTGCTATGGTAGGCTCCTCTGTCAGGCCGTTCTTGCATTGCTATAAAGAAATACCTGAGGCTGGGTAATTTATACAGAAAAGAGGTGTCATTTTGTCTCACGAACAGGAAGCATGGTGCCAGCATCTGCTGGTGAAGCCTCAGGAAGCTTCCGATCATGGTGAAAGGTGACAGGGAGCCAGCGTGTCGCAGCATGAGAGATGGAGCAAGAGAGCAATGGGGGAAGGGGCCACACACATTTAAACAATTAGATCTTGCATAAACTTCCTGAGCAAGAACTCACTCATGGAAGGAAATAATGTATGCAGTGGCCCATTTCCAAGACAAAGTGCCTTAAATTGGCTTAGGTCAGCAAACTACAGAAGAAACAGGATATACTAGTCCCCTGCTTGGATAGCCAAGGCCTGCTTGCCAGCCCCCCAACCCCCTTGGTTGCCCTTACGTGAACTGAAGAAGTTTAGTCTAAGATGAAAGTTTACAGGCCGGGGGCAGTGGCTCACGCCTGTAACCCCAGCACTTTGGGAGGCCAAGGCGGGCGGATTACTTGAGGTCAGGAGTTTGAGACGAGCCTGGCCAATATGGTGTAAACCCATCTCTACTAAAAATACAAAAATTAGCCAGGCATGGTGACGCGTGCCTGTGATCCCAGATACTCAGGAGGCTGAGGCAGAAGAATCACTTGAACCCGGAAGGTGGAGGTTGCAGTGAGCTGAGATTGTGGCACTGCACTCCAGCCTGAGCAACAGAGCGAGACTCAGTCTCAAAAAAAAAAAAAAAAAAAAAAAGAAAAGAAAATGTACTAGCCTGCAAAATAGCTAGCTTTTTCTGTTCTTATCAGCCTGCCCAGATACTTAAGTCATAAGTCAAATACTTGAAGAGCCCCCGAGCTGACTAGGATTGCAATGCATTGTGGGTTGCAACAAAGTGCAGCAGGACAACTCCCAAAAACAAAACACCTGAAGTCTCTGCCTAACAATCAATAGGCAACATCTGGGAAGATTGTGACCCCACAGTACTCAGCCTATGAAGAACCAGGGGAGCGATCTGTGCACTGGGGGATGAACTGCTTGTTGAAACCGTGCTGGGTGTGCCTGCCCATCGACACCTGATCTTGCAAAGCCATCATTAAAAGTCTCATGTTCACCATTCTCCAGGTGCCTGAGTCCATTCTTTGGGTTTGGATGGGTGAGTTTGTTTATCACATCATCACCAAGGGGACAGTGCTAAGCCACTCATGAACGAGCCACCCCCATGATCCAATCACCTCCCACCAGGCCCACACCTCCAACACTGGAGATTGCAGTTCAACATGAGCTTTGGAGGAGACAAACATCAAAACCACGACAGCTCCTTTCCCCCTCTATGCAGGCTGCACCCACAGCTGCTCCAGGGCTACGTGGCTGGATGCAGTGCTATGCAGAAAGCGTGCTCCTTCATCTTTAACAAACCCTGCAGGGTAGGGATCCTTGTTCCATTGTGAAGATAACTGTGTAAGGCTCAGAGAATGGCAAGAACTGCTCTAGCTCATGCAGCACATTAGCCAGGGTTCTTTAGTTGTAAGCAAGAGAAAAACAGGTTCTGTCTTGCATAAGCAGAACAGAAATGTATTAGAAAAATAAAGGGCAGCACAAACATGGCCAGAAGGAAGGGAAAACGCTGCGGAACTGGTGACAGGAGGTGTGTGTGGACATATGCCCTGCCGGCCCCAGACACGGGCCACCAGGTCACACTGGCCTCTCCCAATCTCAGCCTCCTTTTCCAATCCACAGTTGGTTCCAATCCACAGTTCAGGGCAGACATCTGATTGGACACAATTTACAGTGGCTGCATCTGACTGTCCCTGTTTAGGTCAGGTGCATCTGATTGGGCAAGACTTTCAGGGAAAGGACACCTGATTGGACAAATGACTCAGGGCAGGCTCATCTGATTGGCTGAGTCAATCCACATTCCCATGCCCAGCTTCCAGGGAGGCTGGAAAGCAGAAGGGACCAGTGCTTTTAGAGTGTGTCTTAGAAGGGCAGGTTATCCTTACCAAGACCTAAGGAGGCAGGTCCTGGAGAAACACAGCACCAACAACCAATATCTGTGCTCAGCTATGAAGCCGTGGGGTGGGAAACTAAAGGGAACCTGGACAGGTCCAGCCCCAAAACCCCTGTTCTTTCCATTTTCCATGCTGCCTCTGGGCAAGCCTGGGCCCTGGGTGGGCTCACAAGCCATGGGGTACCCCTCTCTATAAGCCTCTCCAGCACCACCTTTCAGAGCTCAAACAGCAAAGCACATTGCCAGAGGACACTGCCTGTGGGACAAATAAGTGAGCTACAAAAATGGCTTGGCACTGATTCTGGTGCTGCTCTAAGTCACAAAACCTTTCTCATCGAATATCTCATTATCCCTGAAATCAGCCGATTGCACAGATAAGGGCGGCAGCCATATGGTCCGGCTTTCTAGGACAATCCCTGTTTTACACCTGTTGCCCTGGTGGAATTATTGATGGCACTGGCGCTCATTCTCAGAACTGTGCAATGTGGATGATGGATGGTCCCCTACAGATGAGGAGGAATTCTGAACTAAAGATGGGCTTGGCACGTCCTGGTGCAATTTCACCACCGTGCACCTGGATGTGGTCTTCCTCATAATTTTTTCTGCTCATTTGTACCTCTAGCATTTCCTTTGTTATTCTTGCCAGGAACATAAATTGAGATGAATAAAAAAGACATTGTGGCCTCTGGCTCCCAAGATCACATCTTCTCAGCTGCACTCTTGGAACACAGCAAAGTCAGGGTGATTTCTCTTCAGGGCTCCGCACAGAGCAACACCTTCCAGTCAACTGCCCTTGGCCAAAGCACAGGAGGCAGCTCCATCATTCTAATGGCTAATGAGGAAGTTTTCCTGCAGGTGAGCACAGAGCCACCTCCAGAGCCCAGAAGTTTCCAGGGCTGTCTTCCAACTTCTGGGTTCTGTCTCAGGTCTGCAACATCGACGCTTTGCAGTGTCTATTCTGTTAACATCAGTCCTACCTCCCAGAGCCTTGGGTTTGCAGCTTCGCTGATGAACAGCCACTCTGCTCACTGTGCCCAGTCCCAGGACAGCCACAATGCCAAATGCATCTCCCTGGCCTCATCTGTCCCCCGTCCTCTCCTACCCAGGCCAGGAGTCCCTGCTCAGACTAAGCTCTGCCCAAACCAAGCAGGAGAGCCAGCTGACCAGGGTGGAGGTCTTGGGCCAAGCAAAGGCCCTGGGTTCAGAAGGACCAAAGGGTGGGAAAAGTAGCCACACAGCCCAGAGGCCAGCTGGCAGAAGCCAGTGCCCAGCAGTCACCCTAGATCCACACCTCTGTAGAGGGTGAGTTGTCCACCTCCCTGTGCAAGCCTGGTGGACTGCAAACTCTGGGCCATTCATCACCACACCAGGCTGCCCCAGAACTGGGCTGCATTAACAGGAGTATTATGTCCAGGAAAAGGGAGGCGAGAACCCAGCTAGGCTCTGGGATCCCAACCCCAAACACTGTGGAGTACAGCATTTGCTTCCTAGCAGTAGACTCTGGAAGGGGATGGATCCCCTTCAGAATGGATCCAGAAGAAATAGTCCCAGGAGCAACCAAAGGCAGGAGCCCTGCAGCCTGGAGAAGAGTCAATGCCCAGGAGAGAGCAAGCTGCTTTCTCCTGTGGAAATCATCCCCCATGAAGAGTGGAGACCTGGCCTGCACACCCCAAAAGGCTGAGCTATAGGTTGGAGGTCAGTTCAGCATGACAACAACTCCCATGTCCTGAGCACTTACCCTGTGCCTGGCTCTGAGAGGACGTTGTGCACACACTCTCTTTTGAAGGCTGGAGACCTCCCTGCACTGGCAGTCCTGCAATGCTCCCACCAACCCCAAAACTAAGGGAGCTTCTGTAACTTGTGCACATCATACAGCCAGAGCCTGAAGTCCTATTGGGCTCAGGCCTCCTCTGTGCTCTGAACCACAAATGCTTCTCCACATACAGAACCTTCTAGTACAGTCATGTATCCACACTGTTATGGTCCCTGGGGTGACAGAGGAGGTGACTGACCCTGTCCCTGCTTCCTGAAGCTTCTAGGTCAGCCACAGAGTAAGGGTCTTAGGAAGTAGCGAGTCCCTGGATGAGGATCATTCCCACAGACACAGATGGCAGGGACTGGGGATGTGGATTCATGCCCCCTGCAGGGCTTTGGTGCAGGCAGCTTCTCAGAGCCACTTCCATGTGGAAACCCTCTGAGAAGCTTCTGGAGAACTGCAACCAGCTCCCATCCCCCAGCCAAGGACAGGGGGGCCACAGCAGCATGACCCTCTTAGACCTGTCTGCAGTTTTCCTCTGACCAGCAAAGCCTGGGGAGGCTGGAGGGCTGCAGCTGGGGAGGGCTGGCTAATGGGCACAGCAGGTGCAGAGATGGGGGCCAGTGGGAAGGAGCCAGGCAATGGGCTCTCCATGTGCACAGCCCAGCGGGGGCCTGGAAATGGCTGTCCTCCCAACTCAGCCCAGCTGGGCAGGGACCTGTGGGGTGCTGGGGAAATGCAGGAGCCAGTCCTCCTCCCTCCTTCTCCTGGGCCTAGCCTGAGCTCTGCCCCTCCCCTGGTGCACATCTGCCCTGCTGGGAGGGCTTTAAGTGCTCAGGGTCCAAGTACTGCTTCTCAAATGAGGAGACCACAAGGAAGATGCTTTCTCAAGACATAACACTGCCTGGTGACTCTGAAAGGCCCAACCCCTGTGTGTGATTCTAGGACCAGTCTGTCCAGTACCACAGTGACCACTCCCCAACCCCCCATCCTTGTTTTCCTCCATAACCACCATGGCCTGTGTCTACTGAGCACTTACTGCCTGCTAGGAACTGAGTGAGATGCTGTAAACATCATATTTTTGGGTTTTCCCAATAGCCCTCTGTATTTCCCAATAGTCCTCTGTCTTAATCCCATCCCCATCATAGCGGAGGGAACTAAAGTTTGGGGAAATTCTGTAACATGCCCCAGACAGCAGAGCTAGGAAGGGGTGGAGTCCAGGTGAGAGCCCAAGTCTGAGTGCAGAACCCAGCTCTCCATCACTCTGAACTGGGTTGCTCCCGTATCTGAGAGCAATCACTGCGCAAGGAAACACCAGTCACTGAAGTGTAATGAGCTGGGGATAGGAACTGAGTCAGCCTCTTGGTGGGCCAGCAGTGCCCAGCTGGCCAGGTGTAATTGGCCTGGTGAAAGGGCCCTCGGCCATCCAACCCCTTCTGGGGGGGCTTCTCGTATTGCAGATGCCAGAAATCTAAAAACTACATTTCCCAGGTGCCCTTGCAGTGTGGGCCCTGTATGCAAATTAGGCATTGTATGAAAATGAGTTTCCTCCAATTATACACTTGTGTGAGCCACAGCTGCTCTCAGCTTCTGTGATGGGCACCACCACAGGGATGTTGAGCTTTTAGCCTATGGCCACTTGCTTTATTGGTGTCAAGAGGCAGCTGTGCAGGTGGCAGCAGCTGACCCCTGCATCACAGCCCCATGGAACATTCTGGAAGTCAGTATTTCCAAGGGCAGCCTTCTTCTCCCCATTTTCTTGCCTAAGACTTTCCTGGATATCCAGCCAAGGACTGGCCACTCTGGCCAGTCCACTCTTCTTGTCTTAAACTCTGAATCTAGATTGTATTTGTTTCCTGCAGCTGAAGCTTGACTGATGACTCTGGTGATTTTCATTAAAGGAAGAGGGAAAAAAATGTTTAAAAATTGTGCCTATTTCACAGATTAGGGTGCTGAGGCACAGAGGGGATAATCAACCCAGAGTCTTGCCAGAGTTGTTCCTGGTGCTAAGACTAGTCCCTGGACTCAGCTCTGGGCAAGAAAGGGATGGGGTACAGACACAGTGAAACCTACTGTGCTAGTCTTTGGATCCTTGCCCACCTTGAATCCCAAAGTATTTCCCTCCCAAAGGTGCTTTGGCGTCAACTCTTCATCCAGTCATCAGCACAATTCCATTGTAGAGCTACGAGTAATAGGATCCATGTCATTTGTACAAAACAAATTTAAAAATGCAAGAAACAAAAACCGATTATTTTGAGTTGATTATGCACTTATGATCCATTGTAATATATGCATGTGATATGCAGATTTATGCACACACTTTGGAATGTGCAACTGCATAATCTTTTACCTTGCCCTTCTAAATCTCTTTGGCAAAGGCAGGGTTTGCATCGGGGTGTGTTTCAACACCAAATTGAGGTTGAATAAAGAGATTAGCGAAAAGGGAGAGGCGGGCCCATCACTTGCTATCTCATTTCAGCTACAGTTTTATGGATCTATCTTCAGGATCAAGCTGCAATGCTTTTAATGTCCCTCATGCAGGCCAAGCATCTGGGGAAGTGCTGGATGGTCCCACCTGCCGCTGTGGCTGGGGCTACAGCTGTGGCCTCTATGGCCAGTGCCCAGGGTGCCCATCAGGCCTGATTCCTGCCCAAGCACCCTCAAGGCAATGAGCCCTGAAAAGATGGGAGCCCCTTTGTCCTGTGGCTTGGGCAGGTTTGCAATATGTGGGAAGAGGAGTAGGGTGGATATACTTAGCATGAGGTTGGAGGCGGCCCCAGGATTTGCACTGAATCAAGCGTCTGCCTGGTCCTCCCAGGATGTGGGCTGGGAAGAGGCAGTTTTCTCTGCTCTGGTGTCCCCAGGCTGAGCCGAAACTCAGAAGCAGGAGGAAAGCTGGACTGGCCATCTGCTGATGGCACAGCCCCAGCCTCATACCCCCAAGTCTACGAGTACAGCCCTGGAGACTCATCTGTAGCCCCTTGTCATGAAAGGGCTCCCAGCAAGGCTTAGCATAGGAAGGAGGAGGAGCCTTTGGGTGAGTAAGCCCCCATTCTCCTTCTACAGGAGAGGAACCCCGTCAGGGAGGGGCAGCGGCCGAGGCATGCAGGGTCACCCTAGAAGCTGGCCCCTGACTCTGAACTCATGCTCCATTGCTGCTGCCACCCTGCCTGTTTCTTCACAGAGATTTGAGTTCTCTGCCCTGCCCCCACCTCAGGTGCCCCAGGCATTGGTGGCCAACCTTCTGTGCAGTACTGGGTGGCTGGTCCTGGCACCCTTGCTGTTTGCCCTTCCCATTCTGGCCAAATCCCAGCTCTTTCCTGAATGCACCTATCCAGGGAACACCAGCAGGAATGCCCCTTGGTCCTCAGGGACCTGCGCTAGCCTCGGATCCAGGAGGCTTTTTTGTTTTCCCAGTGTCTGCCGGCCTCAGGTGAGTCTGTAGGCACCTCCAGGCCTCAGTGTTTTCCCCTTCAATGCTGAGAGAATCATCCCCATATCCAAGAGATGATATTAGAGAAATGTTGTAGCTCCTGCCCAGCATATAGCTGGTGTTCATGAAATAAATTGTGGGAGCAGCTTTTCTCTCCAGTTAGATCAGTGGTGTGAACATTTCAGGGGTTATGAAAATGTTAAGAATCTGATGAGAGGAACTGACCTTCCTCCCAGGAAAATGCACATGTGCATTCGTAGAAAAATTAGATGGAGTGTCATGGGTTCCTCAGTCATTCATCTTCATCAATCTTTGTTCAAGCAGTGAGAACCCCGGCACAGCCCAGTCCATCAGAGCCTCCAGGTCACTGCGCATACTCCCCAGAGACTCTGGCCCACGTGGGAAGGAGGGGCTGGATCCAGGAGTGAGCTGCACAGGGAAGAAAGAAGCCTTCAGAGAACAGAGCATCTGGTCCACCCACCTCACCTGCCTCTAGGTCCCTACCCAGGGAGACGCCACAGGTGCTTCTGGGGAGCAGGGAGGGGTAATCCCTCCATTCTCTCCATCTGAGGGGCCTTGTGTGGCTAGACCAAGGTGATGGGAGCTGCTCTGCAAAATTTGCATCTTCGTGGGACCTCTCCCAGCACAATTTAAATATCCAGAACTGGACATCATCAGACTTCCCAAGAAACACACAAGAAAGCCCACCATTGCCTACTCACTTATTTTAAATGCTGTGATGCTCTGCCTCACAATCAGAGATTCCATTTTTTCACCAATGCATTATTTCCTTGGCCATTGGTGGCTGTGTTGAGAATTAGATTTCTCATGAGTGTTTCTCAGATTGAAAAATGCTTCATGATGAAGTAAAGTATGCATGTAACCTAGAGGTATGTCCATGGTCATGAGACGTCCTTGTCAGCCGTTTGCCCCTCTGCTGCCTGTGGAGGCCTCTGACGTCACGTGTGCGTGGGCACCTGGCTCTGTCCTCTCCAACCTTCAGCGTGGAGGTGGGGAAGGGGCACCAAGTGGGAGCTGAGCCAAGGCAGCAGCAGGCTGGGCTCAAGAAAGAGGTGGGGGGAGGAGGACAGGCCCCCGGACCTCACTGTGACACCACAGAATCGAGTGGCTGGCCCACCTCTGGCTGTCATTTTAGAATTCTGTTTCTTCAGTGTGTACTGAGGCCGGCAGAAATGCACGGGCCTGGTCACGCAGGAAGTCACCTCTCCCACGTGTGCTTTACCCAACAAACATCCAGCCAGCCCCAGTCCATGCCAGGCATTTTTTTAGGCGTTTGGAGCATAACAGAGTTCAAGGGGACCGATTCCTGCCCTAACAATATGTCTGATGGATAAGAACTGACCTGGAGAAGAGGTCAGTTTCCTAACAAATAGGTCACTGTCAAAGGGTGGTAACATGGAGGAGGAAGGAAAGTGGCAATCGGGGACCTGGGATGAGTGTTGGGTGCAGACGGCACGTTTAGATAGAGTGGTCTGGGACGGCCACCTTGAGAAGGTGATGTATGAGTCAAGGCGAGGAGGTGGCGTGGGGAAGAACATTTCAGACGCAGGAATGGCTGATGCAAAGACTCCAGGGCAGATGGGTACACGGGTGGGGAGTCTGGGGAAGGGCAAGGAAGACTGTGGGGCTGGAGCTGAGCAAGTGATGGGGGGAGAAGGAGACAAGGCCAGGCAGGGAATGCAAGGAATGGGGTTTCTGCAGTTGGTGCAGGTCCAGTGGGCCTTTGTAAGGGCTTTGGCTTTTATTCAAGGAGAAATGGGGAGCCCTCTAGGGTTTTGAACAGAGTCACATGCTGTGACCCACCCTCTAAAGCAAGGATAATGATCCCCAGCATTTTAGGACCCTGGCTGCACAGCAGGAGGTGAGCAGCAGGCAAGTAAGCATTCCGGCCTGAGCTCCGCCTCCAGTCAGATCAGCTGCAGCATTAGATACTCATAGGAGCATAAAACCTATTGTGAACTGCACATGTGAGGGATCTAGGTTCCCTGCTCCTTATGAGAATCTAATGCCTGATGATCTGTCACTGTCTCCCATCACCCCCAGATGGGACCATCTAGTTGCAGGAAAACAAGCTCACAGCACCCACTGATTCTACATGATGGTGAGTTGTGTAATTTCATTATAGCACAATAATAATAACAAAAATTAAGTGCACAATAAAGGCAATGTGCTTGAATCATCCCAAAAAGATCCCCCCTGCATCCCCGCCCTCTCTGTCTGTGGAAAAATTGTCTTCCATGAAACCAGTCCCTCGTGTCACAAAGGTTGGGGGCCACTGCTCTAAAGGATCACACCAGGATCTGTGCCACACAGAACCTCTAAGCACTCAAGAGTGGAAGCAGGCAGACCAGAGAAGATGCTACTGCAACAATTAAGCACGATGACACAGCCACTCAGCCCGGGAGGTGGCAGTGGAGAGGCTGTGACGTGTTCATGCTGGGATTTAGCTTCAAAGCAGAATTAACAGAATCGACTTTTTTTTTTTTTTTTTTTTTGACAAGGTCTTGCTCTGTCACCCAGGCTGGAGTGCAGTGGGGCAATCACAGCTCACTGCAGCCTTGACCTCCCAGGCTCAAAGGGTCCTCCCACCTCGGCCTCCCCAGTAGCTAGGACCACAGGCCTGTGCCCGCATGCCCGGCTTGTTGACACGTTTGATCTGGGTGTGAGACAGTGAGGGAGGCTGGTTTTAAACTGAGCAACGAACCCAAAGGTTGGAGGTGCCACCACCCAAGATGTAGCAGGATCCAGTGTGGCACCTTTGGCAGGGACAGTTAGGAGCTGGACTGAAGATACTGGCAGACATACATGCAGCCATGAGCTTTCAGGCCTATATAGCTGGAGTGCAGGAAGGTCTGGGCTGGGGGTGTGGGCACCTGGGTGGAACGAGAGACACGCCTGGAGCAGAGCAGCAAGGAAGGGACTGCAGGCAGAGAAAGAACATGTCCAGCTGGGCTGTTCCAGCCTTAAGAGGAAGATAGGAGCCAGGCGCAGTGGCTCATGCCTGTAATCCCAGCACTTTGGGAGGCCGAGGCAGGTGGATCATGAGGTCAGGAGATTGAGACCATCCTGGCTAACACGGTGAAACCTCATTTCTACTAAAAATACACACACACAAAAAAATAATAATAGCCGGACATAGTGGCACATGCCTGTAGTCCCAGCTACTCAGCAGGCAAGGGCAGGAGAATCACTTGAACCCAGGAGGCGGAGGTTGCAGTAAGCTGAGATTGCACCAGTGCACTCCAGCCTGGGCGACAGAGCAAGACTCCATCTCAAAGAAAATAAATAAATAAAAATTTAAAATTAAAAAAAATGAGCTGGGCATTGTGGTACACACCTGAGGTTCCAGCTACTTAGGAGGCTGAGTTTGGAGGATCAGTTGAACCCAGGAATTCAAGGCTGCTGTAAGCCATGATTGCACCACTGCACTCCAACCTGGGCAACAAAGCAACACCCCATCGTTTGCAAAAAAATAAAAACTAGCTTGGTATGGTGGTGCACACCTAAGGTTCCAGCTAGTCAGGAAGCTGAGATGGAAGAATCGCTTGAGCCCAGGAGTTTGATGCTGCTGTGACCATGCCACTGCACCCTAGCCTGGGCGACAGAGCCCTGGAAGCCAACACCGCAGAGGGAGGAGGGGGCACTGCCCACACGTTCCTGGGGCCAACACGATGGGGACTGAGGACTGACCGTGCTTGGGCAATGCGGTGGTCACTCTGAGTGACCCTAATGAAAGCACTTTGGATGGGTTCCTCAGGTCCTCGAAACCACCATGTGAGCAGGGACCATCGCTACCAACATCTTACAGCTGAGGAAACAGAAACGCTCAGAAACACAGCCCAGCTCCCACAGCCAGGTGCACAGGCAAGCAGGGCCTGCAGAGGACGCCTGCTCACGAGTTGGGGTTCAGAGCCCGCGTCCTGGGCAGTTCCTCATACACCGTGGTCAGGATGCACAGCCAAGTCCCAGGCGGTCCCCAGGATCTTGGTGCAGAGACCAAGTCCACCAGGCAGATTCAAAAGCAAAGTCAGGCTAATGACAGGGGCTGGGCCCAGAGCAAGGTGCTGGGAGCCAAGGCTGGACCAGAAGTCAGGCAGCTCAGCATGAACAGGGATTCAAAACCTGTCTGTTCACTGGGGTGCAGAAGTGCAGCCTGGGAGTGGGGACAGGGGTACATTGGTGCAGTGCTATGAGGTGCCACCTGCACCAGGTGGAAGGGAGTGTTCATGCCAGGTCTCCAGAAGGACAGGGAGGAGGCCTTAGAGGCCACTGCCGGCTTCCTGCCTGCAACTGCTCTTGTCTGGAGACAGGAGAGACTGAACCATCCAGGGCAAGAGGGCTCAGGGCCTGGACGTGCTAAGTTTAAAAGCCAGAGGCTGGAAAAACAGACCCAGACAATTTTGCAGATGGGTCCTCAGATGTGTTCTGTGTTTCTCTGCATCACACAGACCACAGCAGAAACGAGAGGCTTGGATGACAGGAGACCCTGTGTCCATCTGCACTTGGCCCCTGCCCTTGAGGCAGGCTCCATGCCTCCCCCAGGTGCGGTAGTTTGAGTAAGGAAAGCAGTCTGCCAGCGTCGTGCGGCTCGTGTGCCCAAACGTGCACATCTGCATTGACCCCATGAACACTGGAGTTGCATGGGCCCTGAGAGGGCATCATGCCTGCAGCCCACGTTTCTCCAAGCCTCAGGATATTATTGAAGTCTCTGGGCTGCAAGTAGGATGGCTGCCTGATTCACCTCCCAGCCTCCCCTGGGGTTGCTTCTTGGATGCCACACATCCACAGTCCACCGACTGGCCAGAGGAGGACTGGGCGAAAGTGCAGCCACTTGTCTGCTGGACATCCCAGGAAGAGGACAGCCATGGCATTTAATACCCCAGACAAGCAAATCACCAGTAAGTGACAGATCTTCCTCCGTGGGGTTGGTGTTGGAAATGCTGAGAGGCATGGAATCTGGCGGTGGCTGGCTCCTCCATGGCTCTGAGTTGACCAAGGAGAACCGGCCTCTGGAGTGGCAGTAAATCCAGGAGTGGGCTGTGCTGTTGACACCTTGGAAGGGTCTCCTGGGGCCGGGCCAACTGTAGGTGATTTGTAATTGAATGGTGCTGAAACTTGGAAGATCCTCGCACTCAGCAAGGAAACACCACCTTCCTGGCCCTTCAAGCAACGTGACCTCAATTTGCCAAGCTTTTCCCTGAAGCAGCAGTGACGCTTCCTACCGAGTTGGACCTGGTGCAAACCTGTGGCCACCCGCAGGGGCTGTGAAGGCTCTGAAGGAAGAGGTCACCAGGACCAGGCTTGTTCTGGGGACAGATGAGGATGTGCCTAGTCCTGAAAGACTGAACATTGCTTCCCACGGCACCTGACCCCAGGGCACTCTTCCTAGTGCAATAGGATCCAGGCCCAGGCTGGCTTCCGCCACCCCTGGGAAATGGAATTTGTGCAATACCACCTGTATTCCTTTGCTGTGGCTGCCTTAATAAAGCCCCACAGACGTGTGGTTTAAGCAACAGACACTGTCTCAGAGTCCTGGCAGCTGGAAGGCCGAGATCAAGGTGTGGCAGGCCTGGCTCCTCCTGAGGCCTCTCTTCCTGGCCACCTTCCCCTGAGTCCTCACGCGGTCATCCCTCTGTGTGTGCCTGTGTCCTCGCCCCCTCTTCTGATAGGCACCCCAGTCAGATGGGATTGGGGCCCACCCTCGTGAGCAGAGCGGGTCCACGTGGTTCTGCAGCCCCACCTTGGCTGTGTCGCCTCCAACCAGCCTTCATTTTCCCCCAACCTCCCTGGAGGGCCATATTCATGTCGGTGGCTGCTGTAACAAATGAAACAAATGACACAAATGACCACAATCAGGATGGCTTAAAACAGTACAGATTTATTCTTTCACAATTCTGCAGACCTGAAGTCTGAGATCAGGGCATCAGCCCGGCTGTGCCCCCTCCGAAGGCTCTGGGGAAGGACCCTTCCTGCTTCCGGTGCCGGTGGTCTCGTCTCTCGTGACCACTCCACTCCAGTCCCTGCCTCCCCTTCACAGGGCCTCCTCCACTTCTCTCTGTGTCTCAACCCCCAATCCGTTCTCTTCTAAGATCACTCGTCACTGGGTTTAGGGCCCATCTAGAAAATCCAGGATGAACATGGCTCAAATCTTTAACTTAATCAAATCTTGCAAAGACCCTTTTTCCAAACAGGGTCACATTCCCAGGTAGGGGGAGTTGGGACAGGGACACGTCTTTCTGGGGGACTCTTTTCCCAGGTGGTGGGAGTTAGGAATCAGACATGTCTCTCTGGCAGACTCTTTTAGCCCCTGCAGGTGCCATGCTGGCATCCCGGGTAGAGGCCTCCTCCCATCTCCAACCCAAACTCCTGCGCTGGGTGTCCAGGTGTGTTTCTCCACCCTTCTGCTCCATATCTCCACGTGTGGGTCTTGCAGGCATCTCTACCTATTGTTCCCAAAATGGAACCCCATGCTCCCTCCCCACTGCTGTGTGCTTTTTCTTCTCCCAGTGGGCTTAGGCCGCAGCCTCACCACCCTCCCATCGCTCCTGCTGGCCATCTTCCTCAACCCTCCTCTCTTACTTCCTCCTCACTCCCCATGAAACCCCAAAGCCACGGATGGGTCCAATTCTCTCCCTTTCCTCGGCCACCACTGTCTCCCTCCTGGACTTTGGACAGAACCTCCTGGGGGGGCTCCTGCCTCATTCTTGCTCCCCACAGTGCACTCTCTACAGAATGGATGTCATAATATATATTTTTTTTGAAACGGAGTCCCCCTCCCTCTGTCTCTCAGGCTGGAGTGCAGTGGCTCACTCTTGGCTCACTGCAACCTCTGCTTCCCAGGTTCAAGTGATTCTCCTGCCTCAGCCTCCCAAGTAGCTGGGATTACAGGCATGTGCCACCATACCTGGCTAATTTTTTATATTTTTGGTAGAGACGGGGTTTCACCATGTTGGCCAGGCTAGTCTCGAACTCCTGACTTCAAGTGATCTGCCAGCCTCAGCCTCAGTGCTAGGATTACAGGCGTGAGCCACCATGTCTGGTGCCATAATCTTTTAAAACACAAATTAGATTGTTAGTTCCTATCTTAAAATCTTCCAGAAGAATCTCACCACTCTTAGAATATGGTCCATTCCCTATTGTGCCCATAGGGCCCTGCGGGGCCAGAGGCTCCCTGCCCTCTCATCTGGAACTCCCCTCTGGGTGGTGCCTCATGCTGACCAGCCTCAGGGCCTTTGCACAGACGTCCTGCCTGAAATACTACCCCCACTTTCTGTACTGGCTCCTCATCACTCAGGCCCCCACTTAGAGGCCACCTCACCAGAATCCCTGTCCCTGCACCTGTGCCTGTCCTGCACAGCACTCGTGGCAGGTTGTAGCAACACGTTTCTTGGTGTCTTTGCAGAGTGTCACCTATCAACTTGCAGTTCCTTGGAGGCAACGGAATAGGTGCCGGTGTGCATGGTGAGTGATGGGAATAATGAATGACCCAGGGAGGGGACGCAGGGATGGGATGCCCTGTGCAGATCCAGGGTGCAGGCCAGTGTGGGTGAGCCTGAGACAGCTCCCTAGAGACATGATGGTACTTCCTGGGTGCCAGGACCTCGAATGGGAAGGAGCTAAGGCAGCCTCCCGGATAGTCAAGGAGCTGCCCTGTGACATCATCTCTGAGTTATTATAGAAAGCCATTGCTTCAGTATAGGATCTAAGTGTTCAGGTATTTACAGAGCCCCCACTAAGCACCAGGCACCGCCCTAGGGGCTGGTGACACAGCCCTGGATAGGCAAGGACCCTGCCCTCCTGGATGCCGTCCTCTTGAGGACTGCACCCTCAACAAGCAGATACACAGGATGGCCTTGTAGATTCTGATGGGGCTTAGAAAGCCTCTTCCTGCACAGTGAATGTGGGCTCGGGAAGATGGAGTCACTGCTGTGGCTGAGCAGCCCCCTGTCCCCCAGGATTCTCCGATCCCTCCTTACTTGGGGCTCCACCTGCCTTCAGGCCTCCTGTGGCAGCCGGTGGCCCTGACTCTGACCCTGGCCCTTTGGATGGAGCCTCCTGGCACTGGTTTCCTCCCTAGGTTCCCACAGAACTGGCTCTCCCTGGCTCTTCCGCCTCTGTCCTTGGCTTTGGCATCCCCAGCATTTACCTCCCTGGGCCTGGGCACTGGGTGTGTTCCTCAGCCTCTGGCAACAGCAGCCTCCTCTTTGACCACTGACACAGACACTTAAGACATGGAGTCCAAGAGTGGGCTGGGGTGACCACCTCACCGGAATACCATGGTACTGTCACCAGCAGAAGGCCAGAGGACATTGGACTAGCAAAAAACAACTGTTCATGCAGGCGTGTTGGGGGAAGCCCTTGAGGGTCACAAGACGGGAGACAGGCACAGCTCTGCAGCCTGGGAAGAAGTTAGGGATCAGGGGACCCAGAGTGGTTCAACCCTCCATTTGGGGCCTCCCAAAGCAGGGAAGATCCCCAGGCCCTGCCAGGAGCATCTTAAGAACACAGCGGGGACAAGAGCACCCCAGACCTGGCAGGACCAGGGAGGCGTTGGCCGGAGGGGGAAAAGATGTCTTGACAGTGACAGATTGCATCGTCCCTTAGCACCTCAGATGGGAGACGGGGCTGAGTTTGGGTTGATTTAAAGTAAATTGAGGAGTGCAATCTTCTTCATGCTTGGGGGTTAAGATTCAGGTTTCGTGTAAGTGGATGGAGGGATAAAGATCAAAAGAAAGGAAGTCTCTGCTCCTCAGTCTGCCCTGACAGTGTCTGACAAAGGCTAACCCAGGCATGAAAGTGAGCAGTCCTAATTTAAAATACTCAACAGAAGAATCCAAGAGTATGCTCAACTCTGGAACCTCCATGAGGTCTGTCCCGGGAGGCAGCTTTGGGTGGTCCTGCCACGGAGGCACTGCATTAGGAAATGGGCATCTTCTCCCTGAATGGGCGCCCAGGCCTCAGGGCATGGCAGCATCTGGGTGGGGCCCAACTGGGTTTGGGTCGAGGGGGTTGGAGCAGAGACAGAACTCTGAGAGCGGCTTCAGCAACCGGTCTTCCCAGCCGGGGAATCTTCCTGTCCAGCAGGTGGGGGTTGGGTAAGCCAAGTAACGGAGCTAATTACCCTCAGAAGCAAACGTATCCTCCCAAATTGATCACCCAATTCCACAGCAGTCGCCCACATCAGACGTGTCCAATCTGTGTGGCTTGGCTCACATGAAAATCAATTAGAAGGCTGGCAACCTTGAGGTCACTGCCTTGCTTTTAGCCCTGTCACCATGATGAGTTTGCATAACCTTGAGGTACTGCCTTGCTCCTAGCCTTGTCACCATGATGAGTTCGCATATTAGACCTGTAATTTCTGCCAGAGCTGTTGTAATTTTCTACAGCCATCAGCACGCGGGAAGGAAGGGGGAGAAATGATGTTCTGCAGGGCACTGGGGCCAAAGACTCACCAGAAGTTGTCAGCACAAAGGGCGGAAGGATGGTCCAGGTCACCCCCTGGCGGTCCCTGGGATGACCACGTGACAGCCGCCACGTCCTGGGCTCCCTGCACATGTGATCTGCCCTTGCCCGATGTTACCTCTGGCTCTCAGGATGCCCCATGAGCTCAGTGTCAGTACACGTCCAAAGAATAGTTTATGAAATGCATAGCCTGGTTCACAGTGTGTCCTGTAACCCAGAAAGGGTATAATTCTCCTTTGAAGATAGGGAAACTGAGGCAGAGAGGATAAGTGACTTTCCCCAGGTCAGGTGGAGAGCAGTGGCATGTGAACTTCAAAGCCCACACCCTTGCCCTTCGACCTCCCACAGGGACTACACCTCCCTGCACCCTCCAACCTACCCTTAATCGATGAGTGAGAGCTGCCATGTGTCGACTGCATCTTAGGCTATTGCACAATGATCTCATGCAAGCCACTCTACAAGCAGGGGTGCATTTGTCTGTTCTTGCACTGCTATAAAGAAATACCTGAGGCTGGTAATTTATACAGAAAGAGGTTTAATTGGCTCATGGTTCTGCAGGCTGTGCAGGAAGCATGGCAGCATCTGCTTCTGTGGAGGCCTCAGGAGGCTTCCAATCATGACAGAAGGTGAAAGGGAAGTGAGGTAGCTCACATGGTGGGAGGAGGAGCAAGAGAGAGAGGCGGAAGGTTCCACACACTTTTAAACAACCAGATCTTGGGAGAACTCATTCAGTATCACAAGGACACCACCAAGAGGATGGTGCTAAACCATTCATAAGAAACCACCCCCATGATCCAATCACCTCCCACCAGGCCCCAACTTCAACATTAGAGATTACAAATCAGTATGAGATTTGGGTGAGGACACAGATCCAAACCCTATCAGGGGTCATGGGGCCAGCTTTGAGGATGAGGACGCTGAGGTTAAGGGAGGCTAAGGGATTTGCTGCAGTCAGGACACCCTGCAGTGGAGGCAGGAAGGGGCAAACCAAGGAATCCCAAACTCCCAAATCCTAGCTCCTCGAATTCTCTTCCCAGCGTGTTCATTCATGAACGTGGGCCTAGTGATACCTAATGCTTCTGTGTCTCTCCTCACTTGTTCTGCTTTCTGATAACTCCTCATAGAATAAGAGAGGGAGGAACCAGAGGACAACAGCAAATGGGTACAGGGATGGTCCCTGCCCTCACGGAGCTCGGAGCCAGGGTAAGAAGAGGGGTCAGGTATTAGAGAAATGTATGTACAGGATCGGGTACATATATTTCAGGATCAGGGGTCAGATATTAGAGAAATGTATGTACAGGATCAGTGTGGTGGCTGGCTTATACTGAGCTCCCAATATTTTTAAGTTAAGAACATTGTTAGCATCTATCATATACATCTTAATGTATGTTGAGGAGCATGTTTTGGATAATAATATTTATGGGACACTTATGTGCACAGGACCAGGCTTAGGAGGTTCAGTTTGAAGACTGTTTCTCCTGCAGTGACCCTTCCAGGGCTGATTAAGCAGCTGCAGATGTGGTGTGATTTTCCTTACTCAACACTGCAACTGGGACAAAGCATGAGGCAGGTGGGAGGTGATGGTCAGAGAGACCTGGACTGTGGACCTCCTTTCTGCCTCAGGGCCACTAGAGAAGGAAGCCTCAGCCCTAATCCTCCTTTCCCAGTGGGTAAAAGTGCAGGGCTCTGGATCAAAGCCCAACTCACCACTTACTGTGTGACCTTGAATAAGTCAGGAGGTGGGACCACCAGGGGGATGACCTGGGCCATCCTTCTGCCCTTTGTGTTGACAAGTTCTGGTGAGTCTTTGGCCCCAGCACCTGTAGAACGTCATCTCTTCCCCTTCTTACCTGTATGCCGATGGCTGTAGCAAATTACCACTGCTCTGGCAGAAATAACAAGTCTAATATGAAAACTCATCATGGTGACAAGGCTAGAAGCAATGCAGTGACCCCAAGGTTACCAGGCTTTTAATTGGTTTTTCATGTGAGCCAAGTCACACAGATTGGACAGGTCTGATGTGGGTGATTGTTGTGGAATTAGGTGATTGATTCGGGATGATACGTTTGCTTCTCAGTGTAACACAAGTTACACTGAGACACCCAGCTAGTACTGCCTGCACATTTGCCAAGCCGGCAACCATTCCCTTTGAATTTGCTGGAGACAGCAGTGATGACATAAAACTCCTTCTCCTGGAAGCAGAAGGGAACTGGAGTTTTTCAAATTTGTTGGCTTATTTTCAGATTTACTAGAAAGCAAAACAAAATAAAGCATGTCAGTGGTCTGGCTGGCCAGGAGTCTTGGCCCTCCCTCCTAGAATACAAGCCTAAGGTCTCAAGCAGGTGTGGGCTGGTAAACCAGTTTTCTAAAGGAGAGCAGCAGAGGGTTAGCATTGGCTCAGAGGCAAGAAAAAAACATGGTCTGCAGAGACAAAGCAATCATCAGAGCAAAACTCAAATGTGACACAGGTGTTAGAATGATCAGACAGGGAACTTAAAATTACTGTGATTATTATGTTAAAGGATCTAATGGAAAAAGTAGACAACATGCAAAAACAGATGGGTAATGTAAACAGAGAGATAGGAACTCTAAGAACCAATAAAAAAAAAATGCTAGATGAAAAACTCAGTCAGAAGAATGCCTCCAAAGGGCTCATCAGTGCCTCAACACAACCTGGCAAGGGTCTGAGCATCTGGACAGTGGAATGAAAACCTCTCAGAATGAAATCCGAAGAGAAAAAAGAATTGAGCAGAGAATAGAACACACAGGAACTATGGGATCATCTCAAGGATTCAATAGAGGCCAGGTGTGGTGGCTCATGCCTGCAATCCAAGCACTTTGGAAGGCCGAGGCAGGAGGATTACTTGAGGCCAGGAGTTCAAAACCAGCCTAGGCAACATAGTGAGATGTCATCTCTACAAAAAATGAAAAAATTAGCCAGCCACAGTGGTGTGTGCCTCTTGTTCCAGCCACTTCAAGAGGCTGAGGAGGGAAGATCACTTGAGCCCAAGAGTTCAAGGCAGCAGTGAGCTATGATCATGCCACTGTACTTCAGCCTGGGTCACAGGGTGAGACCCTGTCTCAAACAGAAACAAAAACAAAGATGTAACATACATGTAATTGGAATACTAGAAGAAGAAGAAAAGATAGAGGAGAGAAATATTTGAAGTAATAATGGGAAAGGTCTTTCCAGAATTAATGAGAAACAATAAGTACACATGCAGAAAGCTTGGAGAACACTGAACACGATAAATATCAAACATACATCCCCCCAGACATGTTGCATTAAAACTGCAGAAAACCAGAAATAAAGAAAAATTCTTGAAAGAAGGCAAAGGAATAAAACATCTGATCTATAGGGGAACAGTGGTGAACATTACAGTGGGCTTCTCATCGGAAACCATGCCAGCAAGAAGAGAGTGGCATAAAATACTTCATGTTGAAAAAACAAAACAAACAAACAAACAAACAAAAAACACAAGGCAGAGCATGGCAGCTTCTTGGGAGGCCAAGATGGGAGGGTGGCTTAAGGCCAGGAATTTTAGAACAGCCTGGGAAACATAGTGAGACCATGTCTCTACAAAAAATAAAAATAAAAAATTAGCCAGGCATGTTGGCACACAGCTGTAGTCCCAGCTACTTGGGTGGCTGAGGCAGGACAATCACTTAAACCCAGCAGTTCAAGGTTATAGTGAGTTATGATTGTGCCACTGTACTCTAGCCTGGGTAAGAGAGTGAGACTCTGTCTCTACAAATAAAAAATACATTAAAAAATTAAAACCAACAAGAATTCTATATCTAGAAAAATTATCCATCAGAAGTGAAAAATAAAGAAATACTTTCTTAGAGGAAACAAAGGAAAATCCTGAAGGAATTTGTCATCTGCAGACCAGCCCTGTTAGAAATGTTTCAAAGAAGCTCTTCATGCAGAAAGAAAATGGTATGGGTCAGAAACTTGTATCTACACAAAGAAAGGAAGAGCATCAAAGAAGAAATAAGTGAAAGTAAAACAAAATCATTTATTTTTGTTATTCTTAATGAACCTAAAAGATAACTTTTTTCATAAGCAATAATGGTAACAATGTATTGGGTTACACATATTGGATTATAGCATATGTATGAATGATATTAATAATAGCAATGTCACAAGGAACAGGAAAGAGGAATAGAGAATACTCTTGTAAGTTACTTCTACCACACACATAAAGTAGTATAGTGTATTTTCAGGTGAATTTAGATTAGTTAAAATGTATATTGTAAACTCTAGAACAATGACAGGAAAATGTATACAATAAATATAATTTCAAAACCAGAAAAGGCAGAAAGGGGAGAGAGAAATGAAAAACTAATGCAACAAATAGAAAACAAATATATCAACCACAATTTTACATGTGAATGGTCTAACTACACCAATTAAAAAAAATAAAGTTTGCCAATGTAGAGTAAAAATAAGATTGAACTATATGCTGTCTACAGAAACCCACTTTAAATATAAAGACCCAGCTAGGATAGATGTTAAGAGATAGAGAAAAATAGACCATGCTGACAGCAATCAAAAGAAAGCTGGAGTAGCTCTCTTAGACCTCAGAGCATGAACATTAGTCAGGAACAAAGGGAAGCATTAGATAATGATAAAGGGATCAATTTTCCAAAAAAGATAACAATCTTAAATATTTATATGTAACCAAAGAGCTTAAAAATAAAGCAAAAACAGGCTGGGCACGATGGCTCACATCTGTAATCTGAGCACTTTGGGAGGCTGAAGCGGGTGGATCACCTAAAGTCAAGTGATCGAGACCAGCCTGCCCAACATGGTGAATCCCTGTCTCTACTAAAAATACAAAAAATTAGCTGGGTGTGGTGGAAGGCACCTGTAATCCCAGCTACTCAGGAGGCTGAGACAGGAGGATCGCTTGAACCCAGGAGGCAGAGGTTGCAGTGACCTGAGATTGTGCCATTGCACTCCAGCCTGGGCAACAAGAGCGAAACTCCATCTCAAAAATAAAAATAAAAATAATAAGGCAAAAACTGGTAACACTGAAGGGGAAAATAGCCAAATGTACTATTATAGTTGGAGTCTTTAATATTCCTCTATCACTAATTGATAGATCAAGCAGGCAGGAAATCAGTAGAGATATTGATGACCTGAATAGCACTAGCAACCAACTTGATCTAATTGACATTTACAGAGTACTCCATCAACAGAACACACATTCTTCTCAAGCTCACATGGAACACTCACCAAAACAAACCACATTCTCAGTCATAAAACATGTCTTAAAATATTTAAAATAACAGAATCCATACAAAGTATGATCTCAGATTTCAGTGCAATTAATCTAGCAACCAAAGCAGAAAGATAACTGGAAAATTCTGCAATATTTGAAAAATAAGCAACACTTCTAAGTAAACTGTGTGTCAAAAAAGAAGTTTCGATGGAAGTTTTAAATATTTTGAACTAACAAAAATGAAAATACAACTTATCAAAATTTGTGGGATGTGCTAAAGCAGTGCTTAATGGGAAATGTACAGCCTTAAATGAATATATTTAAAAGAAGAAAGCTCTAAAATCAATAATCTTGACTTCCATCTTAGGAAAGTAAAGGAAAAAGGGCAAAATAAGCCCAAAGCGAATGAAAGAACAAAAATTAGAAATCAATGAAATTGAAAATAGGAAAACAATAAAGCAAACCAATGAGACAAAATAAAGCTGGTTCTTTAAAAATATCAATCAATTTAATAAACCTCTAGCAAGGTTAACCAAGAAAAAAGAGAAGACACAAATTAGTAGTGTCAGAAATGAGAAAGTTTCATCATTATTGATTCCTTGGACATTAAAAGGATAGTAACAGAATACTACAAATAACTATGCCCCAAAATGTGATGGCTTAGATGAAAGGAACCAATTTCCTGAAAGACACATATCACCAAAACTCACACAAGGAGAAATAAATAACTGGAACAGACCTATATTTACTAAAGAAATTCAATCAATCAGTTCCAGATTGTTTTACTGGTGAATTCCACCAAATATTATATTTAAGGAAGAGGTAAAATCAATTCTCCACAATTTCTTCCAGAAAATAGAAGCAGAGGGAATGGTTCCTACCTCATTTTATTAGTCTAGCATTACTTTGATACCAAAACCAGATAAAGACATTGCAAGAAAGGAAAACTAAGGACCATATTTTTTATAAACATAGATACACATATCCTTAAAAAATATTAGCAAATGGAATGCATCAATATATAAAAAGGATAATACATCACAACCAAGTGAGGTTCATTCCTAGAATGTGAGGCTGGTTCAACATTCGTAAATCAATCCATGTAATTCATCATATTAACACATTGAATTAGAAAAACCATCTGATTATATCAATAGTTGCTGAAACAGTCAACATCATGTTTCATAGAATAAAAACATTCAACAAAATCTAACACTCATTCATGATAAAAACTCTCAAAACACTAGGACTAGAGCAACTTCCTTACTCTAAAAAAGAAATGTTATGATTCACATCAGACTTAACAGTGCAAGACTGAATGTTTTTCCCCTGACATTGGGAAGAAGGCAAGGAGGTTCCCATTCCCATTCAACATCGTACAGGAAGTTCTGCCTAACAGAATAAGTTTAGAAAACGAAATAGGTATTCAGATGGGAAAGAAAAAGAAACTCAATTTTTTTGCAGATGACATAATTGGCTATGGGAAAAACTCCAAAGAATCTACAAAAACAACTCCTGGAACTAAAAAGCAAGTATAGCAAAGTCTCAGGATACAAGGTCAATATACAAATGTCAATTGATTTCCAATAAACCAACAATGAACAATTAGAATTTCAAATTGAAAAAAATACTATTTATAGTAGCATCAAAAGAATCAAGCACTTAGGTATAAATCTAACAAAATACCTCCAGGATTTTATGCAGAAAATTACAGGACATTGATGAAAGTAGTCAAATAAGATCTAAATAAATGGAGAGAACTTCTGGGTCATACGAAGACTTAATATTGCTCAGATATCAATTCTTCCCAGCTTGATCCATAGATTCAATGCAATCTCAATAAAAACCCCAGCCAACTATTTTGTAGACGTTGACAAACTAATTCTAAAATTTATACGGAAAGACAAAAAAACCTAGGGTAGCAAACATGATACTGAAGAGCAAAGTTGAAGAACTTATACTACTCAATTTTAAGATTTACTAAAAGCTACATTAATTAAGACACTGTGGTATTGGTGAAAGAATAAATACATAGATCAATGGAATGAAACAGAGAGCTCTGAAATAGACTTGTAGAAATACAGTCAACTGATTTTTGACAATGGCATAAAGGCAATTCCGTGGAGAAAAAATAATCTTTTTCAACAAATCGTGCTGGAACAATTAGATAGCCATTAAATAAGAGAATCTAGACAAAAATTATTACAGAAAAATTAACTCAAATGGATTATAGACCCAAGTGGATTATATTTAATACTATAAAATGTACTGTAAAACTTCTAGAAGAATACATAAATAAAATCTACGTGCCCTGGGTTTGGAGATGAGTTTTTAGACACAGCACCAAAAGCATCATCCAAGAAAACAATAGATAAGTTGAATTTTATTAAAATCAAAAATTTTTGCTCTGCTAAAGAATGAAGAGACAAGGCCAAGATAGGAAAAAAATATTTGCAAAATGCATCATATCTGATAATGGACATGTATCCAAAATATACAAAGAATTTTAAAAATACTACAATAAGAAAAAAGGACAACTCTATTTTAAAATGGGCAAAGGACAAAGGATCTGAAAACATATCTCATCAAAAAAGATATATAGGCCAGGCACAGTGGCTCACACCTGTAATCCTAACACTTCGAGAGGCAGAGGCAGGAGGATCACATGAGTCCAATAGTTCAAGACCAGCCTGGACAACATAGGGAGACCCCGTCTCTGTTTTTTTAAAAAAAGATATACAGATGGCAAGTAAGCATGCCTTAGCTCGGGATGCTGTAACAAGATGTCACAGACTGAGTGGTTTAAACAACAGAAATTTGTTTTCTCATAGTTCTGGAGGCTGGAAGTTCAAAGTCAGGGTGCCAATGGGGTTGAGTCCTGGTGAGGACCTCCTTCCTGGCTTATAGATGGTGACTCCTCACCGCGTCCTCACATGGTCTTTCCTGAGTGTATGTGTATGGAGAGAGAGCAAATTCGGGTCTCTCTTCCTCTTAAAAAGACACCAGTCCCATCATGAGGGTTCACCTCTAATGTCTGTATTTAACCCTAATTACTTCCATAAGGGTCTTATCTCCAAATACATCCACATTGGGGTTGGGGCTTCAACATAGGAATTTCGGGGGATCACAAACATTCAGTCCATAACAAAGTATAGGAAAAGATGCTCAATATAAAATGCTATTAGGGAAATGCAAATTAAAATAAGGAAATACCACTTCACACCTATGAAAGTGACTAAAATCCATAACACCAACAGCACCAAATGCTGGTGAGGATGTGGGGCAATAGGAGCTCTCATCCCAGCACTGGGAATGCAAACGGGGCGACAGGAGCTCTCATCCCAGCACTGGGAATGCAAACGGGGCAACAGGAGCTCTCATCCCAGCACTGGGAATGCAAACGCGGCGACAGGAGCTCTCATCCCAGCACTGGGAATGCAAACGCGGCGACAGGAGCTCTCATCCCAGCACTGGGAATGCAAACGCGGCGACAGGAGCTCTCATCCCAGCACTGGGAATGCAAACGGGGGGACAGGAGCTCTCATCCCAGCACTGGGAATGCAAACGGGGCAACAGGAGCTCTCAGAGAAGGAACCAACCCTTGACTGTGGACTGCTGGCCTCCAGAATGGTAAAAGGGTACATTTCCATTGTTTTAAGTCACTCAGTTTGTGTCAGAAAGCCCCAGAAAACTAATACTACTGTCTTGGCCTTTTGGTTTCAGATCCAAGAAATTTTGACCCAGGATTCCAGGTCCCAAATCACAGAGCCTTTCTGGCTGCTTTCTGGCGGTATGAGTGCAGCAGCTGGAAGAAATTAGGGGTCTCCAGGTGCACCAAGAAGGGGGATCGATGTTCAACATCAGCATGCAGAAGACCTTCCTGTGGAGCTGAAACAGGTTGCTTACAGTGTGAAGAAAAAAGGGCTGTTTTATGAAGTACCTTTCTCTGTTAATTTGGACAATCACAGGAATGATCTGATGATGAAGATATGTTTGTTTTATTTGTTGTGTTTGAGACAGAATCTCACTCTGTTGCTCAGGCTGGAGTGCACTGGCGCGATCTCGGCTCACCATAACCTCTGCCTCCCGGGTTCAAGTGATTCTCCTGCCTCAGCCTCCTGAGTAGCTGGGTAGCTAGGATTACAGGCACGCGCCACCATGCCCGGCTAATTTTTGCATTTTTAGTAGAGACAGGGTTATACCATGTTTGCTAGGCTGGTCTCAAACTCCTGACCTCAGGTGACCTGCTCACCTCGGCCTCTCAAAGTGCTGGGATTACAGGCATGAGCCACCATACCCAGCCATGTTTATGTTTTTATGCATATGTGATACGAACAGAAGGCAGAGAAATATTGGGTAACAGAAGGCAGTTCCCCGGCAAAGGCTCCACCCTCAAGCCTGGAAACCTCAGTCCTAAAAGAGAACAGTTATCCCTGTTTTCCCACCCAAATGTTACTTTTTTGGCCTGCCCCATTTCCCTATCCTGTGCTTATAAACCCTAGACCTCAGCTGGCAGAAGGACAAGTGGCTGAACATCGAGAGAAGAAGCAACTGAACATCAGAGACTATGGATAGATACAGCTTAACTTCAGACGGCAGAGCTTCCGAGACGAACCCAGCTGAAGATGGCAGGCTTCAGGGAAAGATCACCTTCTTCCCACACCATCCCCTTTCCAGCTCACCTTCTGCTGAGAGCCATTTCCACCGCTTAATAAAATCCTCCGCATTCATCACCTTTCAAACCATTGGTGCGACCTGATTCTTCCTGGATGCCGAACAATAACCAGGGTACCAAGAGGGCAGGGTGTAAAAAACTGTCACCCTGACTCTCCATTGAGCTGGTTAATATTTAGCTGTCTGTGGATGGCAACTGCTAAAAGGGCATTAACTGTAACACACCCCTAGACACTGCCAGGGTGCCAGAGCCTAAAAGCGCTTGCCCTAGCCCCAGCACCTGCTTGCCTGCATGCTCCCCCTCCCGAAGGGGTTTGAGTGCGAGTAAGTGAGCCACACCCCTGTCGAAAGTCCAGCGAAGGCGTCAAGGGAATTCTCCCATCTCGTATGCACAATGATTTCTGACATTTTTGTTGAGTTTTTGGCTTTTCACGAAGCACCTCTACACTAGCAGACAGGCAGGGTGGGCACCTGATATCCCCACTCCACAGGATGGGGAGACTGAGGTCTGGGAATCAGGTCAGTCTTTTGCAATAAGTGAGAGACTAAAGTGCTTCCAACAACAGGGCTCTGGTGCTGGAAGCACAGAGCAGGTGTGGAGGGGCGGTCACTCTGTGCCCCATGGGTGTGTTCCCTGGGTTCCCCCAGCTCTGCTCAGCCCTGCTTCTCGGCTCTGTCCCTGAGCTGTGGCTCCCCTTCCGGGCACGAGGTTTCTGTGCTTCCTTTCTTAGACCCAGGACAACACTTGCCGTCACACGGGGCCTGTGCTTGGAACAGCCCCAGCCTCGGTTTAATGTTCTGCTGTCACCATCTTATCATTTTTAGTAGTCTATCTTTGAACATGTGTCTTGTAACTGAAGTCCAATGGGACAGTGGAGTGTGTCTGTGGCAGGAGGCTCAAGCTTGGTGTATGCTCACCAGCCTTGCACAGTTCTCCTGTAGTGTCGCTAAGCAAGACTCCAAGAGAGTGCAAGCCCAGTGTGTAAGGTCCGCAAATGCCTAAACGCGGTACAGCCCCGGAGGATGCCATTTCCACTTAAGTCAGAGCCTGCTTCAAATGCAGAAAGATGGCCCTCGAAGAAAAGGAACAGGCCAGGCATGGCAGTTCACTCCTATAATCCTGGCACTTTGGGAGGCTGTGGGAGGATCGCTTGAGCCCAGGAATTCCAGACCAGTCTGGGCAACATAGTAAGACCCCATCTCTATGTTTTATTTTTATTAAGAAAAAAAGATGAAAAATAAATAAATAAGAACCAGAACAACTGAGGAGTCTGTGTTAGTCAGCTCGTGCTGCTGTAACAAAATACTGCTGACTGGGGAGCTCAAACAACGGATACTTTTTCTCTCACGGTCGTAGAGGGTGGAAGTCGAGATCAAAGCGTCGCAGGGCTGGTTCCTCCTGAGGCCTCTCTCCTTGGCTTGTAGATACCACCTTCTCCCCATGTCTTCTCAGGGTCAACCCTCTGTGTGTGTCTGAGTCCTTCTCTTCTTATAAGGACACAGTCATGTGGGACTAGGACCCACTCTGAAGACCTCAATTTAACTTATTTGCGTCTTTAAAGACCCAAATGTGGTCACATCCTGAGGCACTGGGCGATAGGGCTTCAACATATGAATTGGTGGTGGAGGGGAACAACCCATCATATTCTTTTATTTTTTTGAGATAGGGTCTCACTCTGTTACCCAGGCTGGAATGCAGTGGCACCATCATGTCTCACTGCAGCCTCGACCTCCCAGGTTCAAGTGATCCTCCCACCTCAGCCTCCCAACTAGCAGGGACTACAGGCACACACCACCACACCTGGCTAATTTTTTATTATTTGTAGAGACAGGGTCTCACTATGTTGCCCAGGCTGGTCTCGAACTCCTGGACTCAAGCAATCCTCCCGCTTCAGTCCCCCAAAGTGCTGGGATTACAGGCGTGAGGCACCACACCGGGCCTCGTCATATTCTTTCTTACTCATGTGATTTCTGTGTTATAGCCAACCATTAATGCTGAGAATTATGACACAGAAGGAAAGAAAAAGTCCCCTCACCTTTCACTTCTTCCTTATCCACCAGTAAGTGGAAGGTAGAGAGTTTAGAATGTATGCATCTGGAGGAGTAAAAGAAAAGCTGCTGTTTTGTCTTACAAGAACACAATACATGTGCAGGTGTGAGCCATGAAAGACAAATGGTATAATTTCTCCAATTCCACACACAGGTTCAATGATCTTATACATGAGCTTAAAACCAATTTATACGAATAATTTAAATTTTAAATTTTTCTTTATTTAGAATGATATTCATTGCAAATCTAAAAATAGGACATCAAGAGAGGAATGGAAGAAATCAGTGACAAGTTTATCTTACAATAGCTTTACTAACACGTTATTCCTGACTTTTGAACAAAGGCTCTTCATTTTCATTTGAACTGGGGAAAATTTGTACCAAATTTTTGCAGCCAACCTTGCTGGGCCACAAAGGTCCCCCATCCCCAAACATTGTACCAAATTCTTAGGTCCACCCTGATTATCTACCAATCAATTGCTGCACCAGAGAGGCGATGCCTGTGTGCTGATTGGCTTAGGTCTGAGTCACATGCCCTGCACTGACCAATCACAGCAGTGATCCCCATCAGAGCCCACCCTGAGCTGGGGGCAGGGGCCATCCCTCCCAATCCCAGGTCTGCCCCATAGAGGGGTAGTCCCTAAGAAAATCTGTTTGTTATTAGGAATAAGGAGAATAGGAGTAGACTTGGGGGGACAGCCAGTGTAGATGCACTCTGCATGGTTTTGTAAGCCTTAGAATCTAAGAATCTTGGCCTTAGCATCTTGCCTTTGAGAGTCTGTCACCATTTTAATGACCTATTTGTCTAAGCGTTTCTTTAATGTCCACCTCCCCGGAGAGCCTCTGAGCTCAACGACAGTGGGGACAGCTTGCCTGGATTGCTGACGTGTGCACAGCTGGGTGTGGTGTGCCTTGTCTTGCCTTTCTGGGCCGAACCAATGTACATCATACATGTATCTATTGATGTCTCATGGCTCCCTAAAGCCAAGCTGTTCCTGACCGACCACCTTGGGCATATGTCACCAGGACTTCTTGAGGCTGTGGCACACGCACATCCTTAACCTTGGCAAAATAAACTTTCCAAATGGATTGAGGCCTGTCTCAGATATTTGGGTTCACACCTGGTACACAGGAAGCACACCATCACGGAGTGGATGACAGAGGGTAAGGTGCTCACTCATGGTCCCACGGAGGACTAAAACCAGGCCTCCTGATGAGCAGCCTAGAGTGTCTTCTTCTTCTTCTTCTTTTTTTTTTTTTTTTTGAGACAGAGTCCTGCTCTGTTGCCAGGCTGGAGTGCAGTGGTGCCAGCTCAGCTCACTGCAACCTCTGCCCCCCAGATCCAGGTGATTCCCCTGCCTCAGTCTCCCGAGTAGCTGGGACTACAGGCGCCAGCCACCAGGCCCGGCTAATTTTTTGTATTTTAGTAGAGACAGGATTTCACCATCTTGGCCAAGATAGTCTCGAACTCCTAACCTCGAGATCCGCCCGCCTCCACCTCCCAAAGTGCTGGGATTACAGGCGTGAGCCACCGCGCCTGGCTGAGTGTCTTCTTTAAGACCACCTGCTGCTCAGGGGTCAAAGTTTAGGAGTTAAGGTGCATGTCTTCAGAAAGGGATGCTGTCAGGGAGCCCTGACACCAACTATCTCCTTGGCTTCACTCTGTGGACATGGGTGTGTTTGACTCATCATAATGGACTTGGTGGCACAGAGCACTACCTAATTAAAGGCTTTACTAAACCCTACTTTTTCCTTCTAGATAATTCTACCAGTCCACCTTATTCTCATTCCAAATAACCACATGGGTCCTCCACTGTGGCATCAATTTACCTGGCTTGGTGGGGCAGGTGGAGGCACATACACAAAGGCTGTATTGTGATTTCCTGTGGCAGATGCTTTGAGGCCCATTAAAGTTGACTTTGCAGCAGAAAGCTACCCCTGAGCTGCCGTTGAGTAACAGGCCATCATATAGTGTAAGCTCCGAGTCACTAAACACTCCAATAATGCTGCTTCAGAAATTTGTCAATAATGATCAAAAATTATTCATTTGCTAGATAATAGGCTAGAGCAAAGGCAGAGGAGTTGATTTCCAGCAAATTGCTCATTAACCAGAGTGACAGTGGGGTGTGAGACCCCCTTGATTCCCAGCAGGGTTTAGCATCTGCAGTGCAGAGAGGGAGGGGCTGCTCCCCAGGCTGCCCCCATCCCCATTCCTGGCATCCTCTGGGTCCCCTTTAGGGGTTGACAGTGAGCAGCTGCTGCTGGCTGGGGCGGGCAGAGGGAGAGAACCTGCCACCACCTCCAGCCTCCTGAGTGAGCTGATTTAGGGATGTTCCTGCTGAGTTGTATAACCCAGACCCTGGAGAGGAAGAGCTGGGACTGACTCTGCTCACGGGGACCCAGTGCAGAGCCCTGCAGACATGTGCAGAGACAGCTGCCAGCCACAGCGTCAGAGATGACCATGGGGAGATGGCAAGTCAGACACAGCCCGTTATACCCATTCCTTTACGCAGTTTAGACATGAGTGACCAGCATTAATGTTAAAATAGAGATCATGAGACTGATAGAACAGACTCTTTGTGGTAATAAGAGACCAAATTATAAACATATTATGGCTCCCCTTGTAACCTGTTAAATATGTATACCGGGCCAACCCATTCAGCTTAAATTCTCATCCAACTCCTCCTCCTCTGAAGTGCCAGTTTCCAGTCTCTACCAGAGGCCAAGCTTCCCAGCCTCTCCAAAGGAGCACCCTGCAGGCTGCAGTCCTTTACAAGACATGGAAGGGTCTCCTTTGCTAAATTTACAGATTGTGTGATTTTTAAGTTAACAGAGCTCTGGCCAACAGCCCAGCTAAGGTCCCAGTCGGCAGACAGTGCCTCCATCAGATGAGGGAGGAAGCCTTCAAATGACCCCAGAGCAGCCACCATCTGAGCAGCGCAAACACACTAACCCCCCGCAGATATGCCCAGGTCCCTCCTACCCCCCACACCCATGTGGTGTGAAAGAGAAACATAAATGATGTCATTGCTTTAAAGCTGCTACGAGCTGCTGGGTTCTGGGCTGGCTCGTTACCAGAGCGTGCAACAAAGTTCTCATGTGACTTGCAAGATCCTGGGGGCACAGCCTGCAGCCCTTGGTTAGGGGCACAGAGATATTAAGGGGGATCACCCTTCTTCATGCCCTTTACAGAATAGCCGAGGTTGCAGCACCTCTAGAAAGGCTGTGTTTGCTTTTGCTCTCCCCTGTGACAGATTTTCACAGGCGCTGTGTCAACACGGGACCTTGAACGTTTTGCTGGAAAGGTGTCACTTTAAAAGAAATGTGTTTGGGCCGGGCGAGGTGGCTCATGCCTATAATCCCAGCACTTCGCGAGGCCGAGGCAGGTGGATCACGACGTCAGGAGATCGAGACCATCCTGGCTAACACGGTGAAACCCTGTCTCTACTAAAATACAAAAAATTAGCCGGGCACGGTGGCGGGCGCCTGTAGTCCCAGCTACTCGGGAGGCTGAGGCAGGAGAATGGCATGAACCCAAGAGGTGGAGCTTGCAGTGAGCTGAGATCGCGCCACTGCACTCCAGCCTGGGCAACAGAGTGAGACTCCATCTCAAAAAAAAAAAAAAAAAAGAAAAGAAAAGAAAAGAAAAAGAAAAAAATGTGTTCACTGCCCAACAGACATGTGGGAAGGGGTTGCTGGGGAGCCAAACGGACCACCCGCCTAACACTTCACCACTTTTCATGTTTGCACAGGAAAACCAGGCAAAGTCTTTTCCAGGCATCAGTTCATAAGGCTGCACAAAAGTTCAAATTACGCAATTGCGGCCTCATTCTTTGCTTCCAGAGGAATTGTGTATTTGCAGATAGAAGCGATTAAGTTGTCTGGTTAGAATGAGTCTCCACAGCCAGGCATGGTGGACCATGACTGTAATCCCAGCACTTTGGGAGGCCGAGGCAGGTGGATCACCTGAGGTCAGGAGTTCGAGACCAGCCTGGCCAACGTGGTGAAAACCTGTCTCGACTAAAAGTACAAAAAAACTAGCTGGGCATTTTGGGGGGTGCCTGTAATCCCAGCTACTTTGGGAGGCTAAGGCAGGAGAATTGCAGGAGGCAGAGTTTGCAGTGAGCCGAGATCACGCCATTGCACTCCAGCCTGGGCAACAAGAGCAAAACTCTGTCTAAAAAAAAGAAAAGAAAAAAAGAAAAAAAGAAAAGAAAGTGTCTCCGCAAACCCTGGCCCACCTTCCATTCTTCTCTGGATGGCTTCAGGTTTTCTAAGTCCCCACACGTTCAAACGGGAGGGAACCTGAGGTCTGCCCATTTCCCTGATGACTCCACTGTCCCCGCCCCCCACCCACAGCCCTTCCAGTGGCACTTTCATTTTCTCCTGGTTTCCTGGTCCCTCCTCATTCTTTCATTGAAGGAAAACATTCTGGATGACTCCATGCTGCCCTCCTGCCTCTCAGGCTGTGGGTTAGTTCATTCTGGGTCCCGCCCTGGCGGGAGAACAATTGTATTTTTGCCACTGTCTCGTAAGCCCTAAGTGACCTGGTCACGTAAGGTGTGGAGACGCACAGCCCCTCCCACCTGCTGAATTTGCCTGGAAATCCTTCCCCTTGGAGGTGGGCGTCAGTTTGACCAAGGGTTCTACCGTGTCCCCAATTATGAGTCTAGAGCTTCCCAGCCCACACGGGGGCCACTGCAGATCCCCAGGCTCCCATTGGCAGAGCTGGTTCCACTTCGACTGCCCCGAGTCTGCCGCCCACCAGGAGTGCTGGACACAGTTGGGAGGGGCAGGTGGGTGTGTTTCCTGGGGCACCCGTCCCCTCTTTGTTGCCGCGCCTTCTACAGCTCTCTCTGCTGGCCGATGGTGCCCATATGGGCCCCTTGTGCGGTTGCACCTGGCCTGACATCCCGCTAGGGATGAGTATGAGTTTCCTGTGGCTACTGTAATGATTCGCCACACACTGGAGGGCTTAAACAACAGAAATGTCTTCTCTCACAGTTCCAGAGGCCAGAAGTCCAAAATCAAGGTGGCAGCAGGGCCGGGCTCCCTCCAAAGGCTCTAGAGGAGGATCCTTCCTTGCTTCTCCCAGCTCCTGGTGGTGGCCAGCAGGCCTGGCACTCCTTGGTTTGTGGACGCATTGCTCCAATCTTGGCCTCTGTCCTCACTCACATGGCCTTCTCCTTGGAGGCTCTGAGTCTTTCCCTCTTCTATGAGAACACGTGTCATTACATTTAGGGTCCACCTTGAATCCAGAATGGTCTCATCTAGAGATCCTTCACTTAATCACATCTGCAAAGATACTAGTTCCAAATAGGGGACATTCACAGGTCCCAGGGTTATGACTTAGACATGGACTTTGAGGGGCATTGTTTAACCCGCTACAGCATGTCTTGGGCTTCCATACTATTTCTCTCTCTTTTTCCATTCTCCTTTTTTATTTTTTGAACACAGAGTCTCTCACTCTGTCTCCCAGGCTGGAGTGCAGTGGCACCATCATGGCTCACTGCAGCCTTGACCTCCCAGGCTTAAGTGATCCCCCCACCTCAGCCTCCCGAGCAGTTGGAACCACAGGTGCACGCCACCATGCCTGGTTATTTTTGTAGAGATAGGGTCTTGCTATGTTGCCTAAGATGGAGTTGAACTCCCAGACTCAAGTGATCCTCCCACTTTGGCCTCCCAAAGTGCTGGGATTACAGACATGAGCCGCCATGCCTGGGCCCATTCCACTTTTTGATGGAGAGTTTATGGACTAATTCATAGTAGGGTATGGATTCTTGATCATGGCTTAAGAAATGAGGCATTCATATTCTGACTAATTATCAAGGAAATTCAATCCAATTTCAAACATGTATTAATCTTCTATGGGTTGGTCTTTGGATGTAGACTAGAGACCTTACCATGTCCATGTTTGGGCAAGGTGGCTCTTGGGGGGATGTAGACACAGGGTGGTTCTCTGGATGCTTACGATGTCCTGGAAAAGAAAGACTGGGTACATCTGCATTTAGAAGAATCTGCTGAGTTGGGGGCATCTTGCTGTATCAAACCCTGGACAAGACCTTAGGGATTCAGAAAGGACTCAGACAAGAGCCCAGTCCTCAAATCCTTGCAGATCTTCTGAGGCCACACTGTCTTCTGAAACTCTAAGGAGGTAAATGCCTATGGTTGGTCTGCTATGCCATCCCGTAACCCACTTGCAGAGTTTTTGCTTCCCATTTTTGCAATTTTGAGTGTTGCTGGTTTGCACAGGATGTTTCCACCTGGAGACACAACATTGGTTCCAGTGAAGTGGAAAACGAGATGATTACATGGCCATTTTGGGCTCCATACACCACTGAACCTGCAGGAAAAGAGGAAGGTCACTGTACCGGCCAGAGTGATGGATCCCAATTGCCAAGGGGAAATTTAGTTGCTGCTACATGATGTGGGATGGTGGGGAGGAAGAAGACTAGTTCTAGACCCAAAGGATTCTCTGGGGTGCCTGTTGGTTCTTGCATAATTAATAGTACAAGTGAGTGGTGAACTATCCCCCAAAAAGACAGACCATTGAGGATTCAGACCCTTCAGGAATGAGTGTCTGGTTCCCCCACCCAGGTAAGACACCCCACCCAACTGAGGTCAAAGGGGACATGAAATGACGGTGGAAGAGGGCTCATGATGGCAGCTGTAGAAACACAGACCATGGCCATGCGCAGGTGTCCTGGCCTTGCTTCTGATGGGCACATGTATCCCTACATACACGGGATTGTTTTTATGGACGTTCACTATTTTTTTTGTCTCTCTTCTCATTCTTTAAACATATTTTGTTAGGGATCAGCTTTCTGATTTAGTCTGTAGCCAACGGAATTTTCGGAAGGGACTCTGTGGTAGGCAGAACAATGGACCCCAAAAACATTCACATCCTTATCCCTGGAACCTGCAAACATGTGACCTTACCTGGCAAGAGAGACTTGGCAGGTGCGATTAAAGTGGGATCTCAGAGACAGGGAGGTTATTCTGGATTTTCCAGATGGGCCAAACCTACTCCCATGAATCCTTAAAAGCAAAGAACCTTTCCCAGCTATGTTCAGAGGGAGCTGGAAGAGTGGAGCGAAACAGGCAATGTTTCTGGCTTAAAAGATGGAGAAAGGGCCCAGCAGCCAAGACACTGGGCAGCCTCGAGAGGCTGGAGAAAGCAAGGAAACAGACTGTCCCCTAGAGGGCCCAGAGGGAACCAGCCCTGCTGATGCCTTGACTTTAGCCCAGTGAGACTTTTGTCTGACTTTTCACCTCCACAACCGCAGCAGCAATAAATTGGTGTCATTTGAAGCCACTACATTTGTGGTAATTTGTTACATCAGCTGTAGAGGACTAATCAAAGTGGTGATTGGATTTAAGAACTATCTCAGCTGGGGCAGTGGCTCACACCTGCAATCCCAGCACTTTGAGAGGCTGAGAGAAGAAGATCCCTTGAGTTGAGGAGTTCAAGGCTACCCTGGGCAACATAGTAAGACCCCCATCTCTACAAAAAATTCAAAAATTATCAGGGCATGGTGGTACATGCCTGTGGTCCCAGCTACTGGAAAGGCTGAAGTGGGAGGGTCACTAGAGCCTGGCCAGGCTGCAGTGAGTTGCGAAAGCACCACTGCACTTCAGCCTGGGTGACAGAGCAAAACCCTGTCAAGAAGAAGAAGAAGAGGAGGAGGAGGAGAAAGATCTGGCATGGCCCAGAGGTAGTGCTAGGACCAGCTGCCAAAGACAGACACAATGACTGGTGGCTTCTACAGCTCCTCAGTTGGGGGAGAGGGTAAGAAAAATCTTCATTTGTGTGGAGGATGCTTGCAGCTTGTTAGACAGAAGCTTAAGTTGCCTTGCTGTTGGAGAGATGTGCAAATAGGAGAAGAAGGGTGCGTACAGAGGCTGCACAGCCCAAGGGGTGTGCGTGACCCTGGCCTCTCCATGTCACAGCTGCCCTTACACACTGGGCGTTCTTGGCGCCTGGCTGGCTCGCACAGGGGATGCTGGAGGGGACTGCGGGGCTGGATGGGGAAGGTTTTGTCCCTCGATCCTGTTCTGGCCATGCTCCTACTGCTGCTGCTGCTCCTACGGCTGCTGCTGCTGCTCCTTTCTTTTTCTTTCCTTCCCATAGCAGAAAGGATCTTGCCTATGATTTTGCCAACCCTCACAGAACCAGGGACCCTGTGTCCCCCATCCCCAAGAGACACCCCCCAGCTAGCCAGCCAGCCAGCGCTTCCTCCTTGGAAGTCTCAGTTTACGCCCTGTGGGCTGCACTTCCTGGCTTCCTTGCTGTTATGGTGGCATCCTCACCTCCGTGGGAGTGGCTGAGTCCTGCTGTTGCTGTCTTCATGACGCCTGAGTTCTCACCGTGTGTGGATCAGCTCGGGAGAAGTCACTGGCACCCAGCTAGCATCCCTTCTGTATTCTTCTCTATTAAATTCTGGCTGCCGAAATACCCGTGTGGTTTCTGTCTCCTGACGGCGCCTTAGCAGCATGCCAGGTGTTGTGATGAGGCCATAAGCCGCATGTTCTGAAAGAACTGTGGAAGAAGCAGTTCACTCTAACAGGGTCCCCAGAGGAGAGGCTTTCATGACACGCCGGGGAAAGAGGGGCTGTTCGAGGTGGGCGGTTCATCCTGCTGTCCCTCCTTAACACAGGTCAGACCAGCACTGCCCTCCTGTAGGCAGGGTGCTCTGGAAGTTTCCCAGCTGGGCCCCTGCAGGGGTCATGCTGTGTCCTGGGCCGCCGAGCAACCCAGCCTGGCTAACGGGTGAGGAAACTGGCTCGGCCCAGGTCTCTAGGGACAGAGGGCCTCCAGTCACCCTCCAACTCCACTCTGGCCCTGTGATTTCAGACTCTCACTATCCCCTATCCTGTGCACCCTGGTAAACACCATCTACATTCCCAGGAGGATCATGGATTGCCAGCAGATACCAGATTCCAGAAGAGACAAGGAAGGACCCTCCCCTAGAGCCTCCAGAGGAACCAGCCCTGTGACACCTTGATTTTCAACTTCTGGCCTCCAGCTGGGCATGGTGGCTCACACCTGCAATCCCAGCAGTTCGGGAGGCCGAGGCAGGTGGATCACTTGTGGTCAGGAGTTCAAGACCAGCCTGGCCAACATAGTGAAACCCCATATCTACTAAAAATACAAAAATTGGCCAGATACGGAGTCCTGGGGGACACCATCCAAAGCTGCCTGCAGAGATGGGACAAGCGCGTGCGGTGACAAATGGAGTCATTCTCAGAAGCTGAGAGCAGAAGGCTGGCAAGCCTTCTATTTGTTCTGTAAGAAGATGTACCCAGCTTCCAAGAAGGCATCTCTCCAGGAAAGACCTCGGATATAGATACGTCCTAAATCTTTGCTTCTGCCTGCATTTTCTCCAAAACCTCTGTTCAATTTCCACTGTCAGTACCTGTGTCTTTCATTTTCCTGGCAGCAGCTGTGCCTGGCTTCTTCAGGGTCATTAGAAAAGGCCCCTGCCTCCTTCCCTGGGCTATTCCACATCAGTCTGTCCCCAGGGTTTCACTGATGCGGTTTGGAAAGCTGAGGCCACTGCCTGGCTGATGGGGAGAGCTTGAGAGGCTGTTTTTCTGCCTTTCCCAGGTCCCTGGAAACCTGAATTTATGCAACATGTTCTTTTTGGTTGCGAAAAAAAAAAAAAGAGAAAACTCCTCATTGATCATCAAGTCTGGGTAGCAGACCAGGCAAAATTGTGAAATAGAACATTGTTAAATATTTTTATCTGCGCTGGGTGGCCACTTCTTCCTTTTGTTCTTTGGTTTTCCAGTTGTGATAAACAGAGCGCACATTTTTATTCCTTGGTCTGTTCTCCAGAAATGGCTCTTGGGCCGGGCGCGGTGGCTCACGCCTGTAATCCCAGCATTTTGGGAGGCCGAGGTGGGCGGATCACGAGGTCAGGAGATCGAGACCATCCTGGCTAACACGGTGAAACCCCGTCTCTACTAAAAATACAAAAAATTAGCCGGGCGTGGTAGCGGGCGCCTGTAGTCCCAGCTACTCGGGAGGCTGAGGCAGGAGAATGGCGTGAACCCGGGAGGCGGAGCCTGCAGTGAGCCGAGATCGCGCCACTGCACTCCAGCCTGGGCGACAGAGCGAGACTCCGTCTCAAAAAAAAAAAAAAAAAAAAAAGAAATGGCTCTTGGCTTGTAGCAATCAGGGCTAATTCGTAGTGAGGGCCTCCTGTGCGTAGGAACTTTTCATGCTTGTTTTCTTTTTCCTCCTCGAAGCTTGTTTTAGTTTCCTAGAGCTGCCAGAACAAATGGGAACCACAAATTCGGGGGCTTGAAACAACAGAAATCTATTAGTGTCACAGTTCTGGAGGCCAGTTTTTTGTTTGTTTGTCTGAAATGGAGTCTCCCAGGCTGGAGTGCAATGGCACAATCTCGGCTCACTGCAACCTCTGCCTCCCGGGTTCAATCGATTCTCCTGCCTCAGCCTCCTGAGTAGCTGGGATTACAGGCATGTGCCACCATATCTGGCTAATTTTTGTATTTTTAGTAGAGATGGGGTTTCACCATGTTGGCCAGGCTGGTCTCGAACTCCTGACCACAAGTGATCCACCTGCCTCGGCCTCCCGAACTGCTGGGATTGCAGGTGTGAGCCACCATGCCCGGCTGGAGGCCAGAAGTTGAAAATCAAGGTGTCACAGGGCTGGTTCCTCTGGAGGCTCTAGGGGAGGGTCCTTCCTTGTCTCTTCTGGGATCTGGTACCTGCTGGTGATCCACGATGCTCCTGGGAATGTAGATGCATCACCCCAGTGTCTGCTCTGTGTTTCCATCACATCCCCTCCGTGTCCTCTGCCCTTCCCTTCTCTTCTCTCATGAGGACGCTGGAGGTACAGCCGCTCCCATGCAGAATAACCTCAGCATTTCCTTAATCACATCTGCAAAGACCCTTTTTCCAAACAAGGCCGCACACACAGGTCCTGGGTGGATGTACCCTCTGCGGGAAGTCACCACGCAACCCACCACGCGGCCCTTTGGAGCGGATTTTGTGGCCACATCACTGAACTGATGACAAACAGAACAAGCACGTTTGGGGAGGTCAAGTGACTGGCTGGTGAGCAGCTATGCTGGAATTTGAGGCTGGGCACGTCCAGGCTGACATGACTCATTCCTCGTGCTCCCTCTGGCTGGAGTTCCTGCTGGAGCTTCATACTTCCTCACTGTGTCACGTCCCCCAGTGTTGGGCTGGGCTCTGAGCTCTGGATCAGCCTGGCTGCTGCCGCGGAACAAGCCACGCTTTACCCTGCATCCGCCTAAATGTCACCTTGTCAGGCAGGACTTTCCTGTCCCCCGTCCCTACACTAACATTAAATTCACTTCCTGACCTCGCATAGGAGTGCCCTGGGGATGCTGCAACAAAGGACCACAAACTTAGTAGCTTCAAACCAGACATTTATTCTGTAGCAATTCTGAAAGTCTGGAGTCTCACTGGGCTAAAATCAAGGGGTCATCAGGGCTGGATTCTGCTGGAGGCTCCAGGGAGAACTTGTTTCCTTGCCTTGTCTGGCTTCTAGCGGCCGCCTGTGGTCCTTGGCTCAGCTCGTGGTCCCTTCCTGCGAGGCCAAGCTAGCTGCGTAGCATCTTCCAGTCTCTGTCCCATGCTGAATAGACTTCCACTTGTGTTGCCACATCTCCTACCCACAGGGACCCCGCCTCCCTATCCTAAGGACTCTGTGATGACACCGTGCCCATCCGAATAATCCAGGATCATCTCCCCACCTCAAGGCCCTAGTCACATCTACACGGTCCCTTTTTCCACATCAGGTAAGATATTCGCAGGCTCCCGGGATTGGACACTTCACTGGGAGGCCGTACCCTGCCTACCGCACCCAGCTTTCTTTACATCCCTGGTGGTCCCCAGCATATTGATTATTTACTTCTATTGCTGATGTCTCCCCACTGGGAGGTCAGCTTCCTGAGGGCAGGGGTGTGGCTAGTTCCCTGCTGCATCTTCAGACTGTGTCTGGCATACAGCAGGCACTCAATAAATACTTGTTTAATGAACGAAATGGCATAAGACTGCTACTGAAATGTGGGTCTCACGGAGTGACTTAGAAGATGTTCTCTTCTGAATTGGAGCCACCATAGGCTCAAAGAAACTTTTTTTAAAGGCTGAATCTGAAAGCAATTATATCACAGGATTCTAAAAATGCCTATTTTAAACTGTTGACATAATGCCCACGGCCAAAACCTCAGTGTCCCTGAGAACATCGGCAGGTGCCGAAGGGCATCCGAAATGCTGTAAGTTGAAGCAGCTCGTCCATGAAGCCTGGCCTGTGGGCTGCCCCTACAGCCGTGCCTGTGGTGCCCACACCAGACCAGGGGATGCTGTCACAGGACCAGGGGATGCTGTCCACCTCTAAGCGAGGTGTGACTGGGTCCTTGGATGGGGAAACACAGCAGACCTGCCTATTTCTGAGACTGTTTTAAGCAAAGCCTAGGGCTCTGGCCTCCTCCTTTTATACAACAGAGACCTGCACCTTCCATCTGGGAGAGGAAGCAGAGGCAGTCAGGTGGCCACATCCCTCCTCAGAACCAGAAACCACTGGTCCAAACCCTCTGGCCCCTCGTTCACTAAGAAACAATACCCACTTCTCTGAATTTTCTGACTCTTCTTACATCTCTCTCTAAATTAAGCTTGCCAGCAAAAAAAATGTTTAAGATAAGTATGTCCCAAATATAGCATGGGATATACTTACACTAAAACATTTATCCATTGCTTACTTGAAATTCATATTGCCTGTGAATCCTGCATTTAAAAAAATTCATCTACAGCTCATCCTTGTTTTAAGAGCAGTTTAATGTGCACAGCTAAATTGAGCAGAAAGAGAGTTCCCATATACCCCCTGCCTCCGCACATGTACAGCTTCCCCCATTGCCAACATTCCTACCAGAGTGGTGCATTGGTTACAACTGATGAACCTACATGGACACGTCGTCACTTAAAGTCCATAGTTTACATTAGGGATCACTCTCAGGGTTGCACATTCTGTGGGTTTGGACAAACATTACAATGACATGTCTTCACCATTACAGTATTAAACAGAATCATTACACTGCCCTAAAGATCTCCTGAAGCCAGGCGCAGTGGCTCACGCATGTAATTCCAGCACTTTGAGAGACTTGAGAAGGGAGGATCACTTGAGCCCAGGAGTTCAAGAACAACCTGGGCAACATAGTGAGACCCCCATCTCTACAAAAAAAGAAAAATTAGCCAGGTGTAGTGGTGCATGCCTATGGTCCCAGCTACTCAGGAGGCTGAGGTGGGAGGATCACTTGAACCCAGGAGTCTGAGGCTGCATGAGCCAAGCCCTGATACCACCACTGCACTTCAGCCTGGGCAACAGAGTGAGACCTTGTCTCAAAAAAAGAAAAAAAGTAAAAAAAATCCTCTGTGGTCCACCTCTTCATCCCTCCCTCTCCGCAACCCATCACAACCATTGTACTTGCATACCCATCGCAACCATCATATTTCCATAGTCTCCATAGTGCTGCCTTTTTCAAAATGTCATATCTTTATCTGGGATCTTAAAGTGTGCAGCATTCTCAGTCTGGCTTCTTTCATGTAGCGATATGCATTTAAGACTCCTCCACTTCTTTTCATGGCTGGTACCTCATTTCTTTTTATTGCTAGTAGAATTCCATTGTCTGGATGTACCACAGCTTATGTATCTACTCTACTGAAGGACATCTCAGTTGCTTCCAAGTTTGGGCAATTGTGAATACAGCTGCTATAAACACTTGTGTGCAGATTTTTGTGTGGACTTAAGTTTCAAGTCCTTAGGTAAATACTGAGGAGTATGATTGCTGGTTTATATGGTTAGAGTATGTTTAGTTTTGCAAGAAATGGCCAAACTGTCTTCCACAGTGGCTGTACCATTTTGTTTTCCCACCAGCAATGAATGAGAGTTCCTGTTGCTCCACCTCCTCACCAGCATTTGTTGTTGTTAGTGTGTCAGATTTGGGGCACTCTAACAGGTGTGTAGTGGCATTACATTGTTGTTGTTTTTTTTTTGAGGCGGAGTCTTGCCTTGTCACCCAGGCTGGAGTGCAGTGGCACGATCTCGGCTCATTGCCAGCTCTGCCTCCCAGGTTCATACCATTCTCTTGCCTCTGCCTCCCGAGTAGCTGAGACTACAGGTGCCCACCACCATGCTTGGCTAATTTCTTTTTGTATTTTTAGTAGAGACAGGGCTTCACCGTGTTAGGCAGGATGGTCTCGATCTCCTGGCCTCGTGATCTGCCTGCCTCGGCCTCCCAAAGTGCTGGGATTACAGGCATGAGCCACCGCACCTGGCCTACGTCGTTTTTTTTAATGTGCAGTTCCCTGATGATGACATGAGATGTGTAGCATCTTTTTGTATTCTGCATTTTTATTTGCTGAATCTGGCAGCCCTACACCACAGAAAAAGCCACTGGCATCTATATTGCCCTGAAGTCATTGGTTTCTACATGAATCTGGCTCATGAGGCAGGGACCCACATCTCCTTCATGTCTGCATCTGGGAAAAGGGTGCATCAACCACCAGGCAGGTTCTCGGTACTCGTGTGCATGTGCAGTAGGTGATTGAGTCTATAGACAGTAGCTTTATGTTGCACCTTCCCCTGTGCAATGCCCCCTTTGTTTCTGTATTGTGTTCTCTTTCCCCAGATCACAAACTTGGTAGCACGTTGCTGTTGTGCTTGATAATCATTTCTAACCCAAGCACACCCGTTCACAGGTGTCTCCATGGCTGCCATCTTGGTCCTGCCTGACATCACTGCCAGGGTAGGCTCCTTCCTGCCCTTTACACGGTGACTTCACATTTGTGTCCAGGGAAATGGCTCCATGTCTTAATAATGTTAAGGAGGTAATCAGCCACAAAAGTGTAATTCCTGTGTCTCCTGGTTTGTGGATAGAACTCAATCTCGAGGTCGGGAAGCAGAGCAAGATGGCTCAATGCAAGGCTCCAGTGATCACCATTCCCCACCCCCCACAGAACACCAAATTGAACAACTATCCACACAAGAAAAGCACCTTCGTAAAAACCAAATACAGGTGCGCAATCATGGTACCTGGTTTTAACTTCATATTAAGGAAAGATGCACTGAAGAGGGCAGGAAAGTCAGCCTTGAATTGCTGATGCCACCTATCCCCCATCCCCTGGCAGCAGCCGCTTGGCATGGAGAGAGAATCTGTGCACTCTGGGGAGGTATAATGCAGTGATTGTGGGACTTTGCATTGGAACTCTGTGCTGTGCTGTCACAGCAGAAAGCAACACATGGCAGAACTCAGCTGGTGATCATGGAGGGAGCATTTAGACCAACCTTAGCTGGAGGGAAACCACCCATCTCAGTGGTCAAAACCTGAGTTCCAGCAAGCCCTGACACCATGAACTAAAGTGCTCTGGGGTTCTAAGTAAACTCGAAGGAAGTCTAGGCCACAAGGACTGTAATTCCTGGGCAAGTCCTGGTGCTGAGCTGAGAGCCAGTGGACTTGGGCTGCACATGACCTAGTGAGACACCAGTCGGGGCAGCTATGGGAGTGCTTGCACCACCCATCCTCTAATCCCAGGCAGTGCAGCTCACAGCTCCAGAAGAGACTCCATCCCTCTGCTTGGCATAGTCCTGAGGCCTCTATTCCAGGCCCTAGCTCCTGGATGACATTTCTAGACACACCCCGGAACAGGAGGAAACCTGCTCCCTTGAAGAGAAGGACCCAGTCCTGGCAGGATTCATCACCAACTGACTACAGAGCCCCTGAGTCCTGAATAATCAGCAGCACTATCCAAGAATTACTTGTTGCAGGCCTTGGGTGAGGCTCAGAGCCATGCTGGCTTCAGACGTGACCCAGGACCTTCCCAGATGTGGTGGCTATGGGGAGAGAGACTCCTTCTCCTTGAGGAAAGTAGAGAGAGGAGAAAGGGGGACTTTGTCTTGCAGCTTGGGTACCAGGTCAGCTACAGTGGAGTATAGCACCAAGTGGGCTGCTGGTGTCCCCACTTGCAGGCCTTGGCTCTTGGACAGCATTTCTGTACCTGTCCTGGGCCAGAGGGGGAGCCCACTGCCTTGAAAGGAGAGACACAGGCCTGGAAGCATTGACCACAAGCTGATTGAAGAGCTCATGGGCATTGAGTGAACATCAGCAGTAGCTGGGCAGTACTCACCACAAGGCTGGGGCAGTGGTGGCCATGGAGAGAGACTCCTCTGCTTGAGGAAAGGAGAGAGAAGAGCGGGCAGTGAGAAGGACTTTGTTTTTCAGCTTGAGTGCCAGCTGAGCCACAGTAGAATAGAGCACCAGGTATCTTCCTGAGGTTCTTGACTGCAGGTCCTGGTTCCCAGATGCCATCTTTGGAACCCTCCACAGCCAGGGAGAACCTGTCACCCTGAAGGGAAGGACACGAGCCTGCCTGGATTCACCACCTGCTGACTGTAGAGCCCTTGGGCCTTGAGTAAACATAAGAAGTAGTCAGGCAGTGGTCACCATGGGCCTTGGTAAGACCCAGTGCTGTGCTGTCTTAGGGTCTGAACCAGCATAGTCCCAGCGGTGGTGGCCACAGGGGTGCTTGTATCACCCCTCCCCCAGCTCCAGGCAGTTCAGCACAGAGAGAGAGAGACTCTGTTTGTTTGGGGGACAGTAAGGGAAGGGAACAAGTCTCTACCCAGTAATCCAGGAAATTCTCCCAGATCTTACCGAAGACTACCAAGGCATTACATCTACAAGTCTGTAAGAGCCACAGTGTTAGGCTTGGGGTGCCCCCCGATGCAGATATGGCTGCAGTGACCAAAGACTTACATCACAAAACTCAAGTCTCTTCAAATACTTGGAAGGCCTTCCTAAGAAGGATGAGTACAAACAAGCCCAGTGATATGGTTTGGATTTGTGTTCCCACCCCAAATCTCAAGTTGAATTGTAATCCCCAATGTTGGAGGTGGAGGCCTGATGAAAGGTGATTAGACCATGGGGGCAGATTTACCCATTGGTGCTGTTTTTGTGACAGTGAGTGAGTTCTGATGAGATCTGGTCACTTAAAAATGTATGGCACCTCCTCCCCCAACTTCCTCCTGCTCCAATCATGTGAAGTGCCTTGTTCCCCCTTTGCCTTCTTCTGCGATAGGAAGCTTCCAGAGGCTCCCCAAGAAGGAGAAACTGCTATGCTTCCTATAAAGCCTGCAGAAACATGAGCCAATTAAACCTCTTTTCTTTATAAGTTATCCAATCTCAGGTATATTTTTATAGCAATGCAAGAACTGACTAATACACCCAGACTGTGAAGTACAATAAATATCTAACTCTTCAATGCTCAGACACAAACAAACATCCACAAGTATCAGGATCATCCAGGAAAACACGACCTCACCAAATGAACTAAAGTCACCAGTGAACAATCCTGGTGTATGGTATGTAACCATACACCAGGATGTAAAGGTATGTATGTAAAGGTATGTAACCTTTCACACAGAAAATTCAAAATAACTATTTACAGGAAGCTCATTGAAATTCAAGATAACACAGAGAAGGAATTCAGAATCTTATCAGATAAATTTAACAAAGAGATTGAAATAATTAAAAAGAATCAAGCAGAAATTCTGAAGCCAAGAAATGCAATTCACATATTGAATTCATCAGAGTCTCAACAGCAGAACTGATCAAGCAGAAGAAATAATTAGTGAGCCTGAAGAAAGGCTATTTTAAAATACATAGTCAGAGGAGACAAAATAAAAAAATAAAAAAGAATAAAGTATGCCTACAAGATCTAGAAAATGGTCTCAAAAAAGCAAATCTAAGCAATATTAGCCTTAAAGAAGGGGTAGGGAGAGAGAGATCAGGGTAAAAAGTTTATTCAAAAGGATAATAACAGAGAACTTTACAAACTTAGAGACAGATATCAACATTCAAATGTAAGATGATTATAGAATACCACGCAGATTTAACCCCAATAAGACTACCTCAAAACATTTAATAATCAAACTTCAAAGGTCAAGGTTAAAGAAAGGACCCTAAAAGCAGCAAGAAAAAAAAAAAAACAAATAACATACAATGGAGCTCCAATACATCTGGCAGTAGACTTCTCAGTGGAAACCTTACAAGCCAGGAGGGAGTGGTACGACATATTTAAAATGTGGGAAAAAACCGTTTTATCCTAGAATAGTATATCCAACAAAAATATCCTTCAAACATGAAGGCGAGATAAAGACTTTCCCAGACACAAAAACTGAGATTTCACCAACATCAGACCTTTCCTACAAGAAATACTAAAGGCAGTTCTTCAATCTGAAAGAAAAGGACATTAATAAGCAGTAAGAAATCATCTGAATGTACAAAACTCACTGGAAATAGTAAGTATGCAGAAAAGCACAGAATATTATAGTACTGTAATTATGGTATGTAAACTATTCATATTATGAGTAGAAAGACTGCAAGATTAACATATCAAAATAATAACTACAACAACTTTTCAAGATATAGTAAAACATAAAGACAATAAAAAGTTAAAAAAACAGGGAGATGAAGTTAAAGTGTAGAGTTTAACATATCAAAATAATAACTACAACAACTTTTCAAGATATAGTAAAACATAGAGACAATAAAAAGTTAAAAAAACAGGGAGATGAAGTTAAAGTGTAGAGTTTTTGTTAGTTTTCTATTTGCTTGTTTGTAGTTTGTTTATGTAATCTGTGTTAAGTTCTCACGGGTTTAGAATAATGGGTTATAAGAAGATATTATTTGTAAGCCTCATAGTAACCTCAAATCAAAAAACATACAACAGATATACAGAAATAAAAAGCAAAACATTAAAACATACTACCAGAGAAAAAATCACCTTCACTGAAAAGAAGACAGGAAGGAAAGAAAAAAGGAAGAAAAGATCACAAAACAATCAGAAAACAACAAATTGGCAGGGGCAAGTCCTAATTTTTCAATGATAACATTGAATGTAAATAGACTAAACTCTTCAATCAAAAGGCATAAGCATGGCTGAATGGATATAAAAACAAGACCCAACAATCTATTGCCTACAAGAAACATGCTTCACCTACAAAGACACACAGTGACTGAAAATAAAGGGATAAAATAGATATTCTATGCCAGTGAAAACCAAAAAAGAGCAGGTGTAGCTATACTTAGATCAGACCTAATAGATTTCAAGAATAAAAACTATATAAAGAACAAAGAAAGTCATTATATAATGATAAACAGGTCAATTCAGCAAGAGGATATAACAATTGTAAATATATATGCTCCTAACACTGGAGCACACAGATATATAAAGAAAATCTTATTAGAGCTAAAAGACAGATAGACCCCAATACAATAATAGCTGGAGACTTCAACATCCCACCTTCGGCATTGGACAGATCATCCAGGCAGAAAATCAACAAAGAAACATCAGTCTTAATCTACAGTATAGACCAAATGGAATGAATAGATATTTACAGAACATTTTACCCAACAGTTGCAGAATACACATTCTTCTTCTCAGCACATGGATTGTTTTCAAGGATAGAGCATATGTTAGGCCACAAAACAAGTCTTTAAAGATTCAAAAACATGAAATTATACCAAGTATCTTTTCTGACCACACTGTATTAAACTAGAAATCAATAATGAGAAGAATTTTGGAAACTATACAAACACATGGAAATTAAACAACATGTTCCTGAATGACCAGTGGGTCAATGAAGGAATTAATAAAAAGTTAAAAAAATTCTCAAAACAAATTACAATGAAACCACAACATACCAAAACCTATTGGATACAATGAAAGCAGTACTAAGAAGAAAGTTTATAGCAATAAATGCCTATAACAAAAAAGTAGAAAAACTTGACAAAACTTGACAAGAAAGTCAAAAAAATTTTGAGAAAGGAATAAAAAATGTCAACAAACCTTTAGCCAGACTAAGAGAGAAGACCCAAAAATAAGAATGGAGATGAAAAAGGAGACATTACAACAGATGCCACAGAAATGCAAAGGATCATTAGAAGCACCTAAGAGCAGCTATATGCCAATAAATTTGAAAGCCTAGAAGAAATGGATAAATTTCTAGATGCATACAATCTACAAAGATTGACCCATGAAGAAATCCAAAACCTTCACAGACCAATAACAAGTAATACAATTGAGGCCATAATAAAAAGCCTCCCAGCAAAGAAAAGCCCAAGACCCAAAAGGCTTCACTGCTGAATTTTACCACAATATTTAAACAAGAACTAATACCAATCCTACTCAAACCATGCAGAAAAATAGAGGAGGAAATACTTCTGTATTCATTCTACAAGGACAGTGTTACCCTGATACCAAAACCAGACAAAGACACATCAAAAAGAAAAAGAAAAAGAAAACTACAGGCCACTGTCCCTGATGAACATTGATGAAAAAAATCCTCAAAAAAATACTTGAAAACCAAATTCAACAACATATTAAAAAGATAATTCATCATGATCAAGTAGGATTTATCCCAGGGATGCGAGGATGGCCCAATATATGAAAATCAATCAATGTGATACATCATATCAACAGAATTAAAACCATATGAGCATTTCAATTGGACTGAAAAAGCATTTGATAAAATTCAACATCACTTCATGATAAAAACTCTCAAAGAACTGGGTATGGGAGGAACGTACCTCAACACAACAAACGTCATATATGATGGACCCACAGCTAGTGTCACACTGAAGAAGAAAAACTAAAAACCTTACCTCTAAGATCTGGAACAAGACAGGGATGCCTTCTTTCACCACTGTTATTCAACATAGTACTGTAAGTCTTAGCTAGAGCAACTAGACAAAAGATAAAAATAAAGAGCATCCAAATTGGAAAGGAAGAAGTCAAGTTAACCATGTTTACAGATGATATGATCCAATATTTGGAGAAACCTGAATACTCCACCAGAAATCTCTTTGAACTGATAAAAAAAAATTTGATAAAGTTGCAGGATACAGAATCAACTCACAAAAATCAATAGCATTTCTATATGCCAACAACAAATAATCTGAAAAAAATCCAGAAAGTAATCCCATTTACAATAGGTGCAAATATAATAAAATACCCAGGAATAAATTTAACCTAGGAAGTAAAAGATCTCTACAATGAAAACTATAGAAGATTGATGCAAGCAATTAAAATTGAAGAGGACAGAAAAAATGGAAAGATATTCTATGTTCATGGATTGGAAAAATCAATACTGTTAAAACGTCCATACTACCCAAAGCAATCTACAAATTCAATGCAATTCCTATCAAAATACCAATGACATTCTTCACTGAAATAGAAAAAATGATTCCAAAACTTATTTGGAACCACAAAAGACCCAAAATAGCCAAAGCTATCCTGAACAAAAGGAACAAAACTGGAGGAATCACATTAGCTGAGTTCAAATTATACTACAGAGCTATGGTAATAAAAACAGTATGGTACTGGCATAAACACAGACACATAGATCAATGGAAAAGAATAAAGAACCCAGAAATATATCCCTACATTTACAGTGAACTCATTTTTGACAAAGGTGCCAAGAACACACACACTGGGGAAAGGACAGTCACTTCAATAAATGGTGCTGGGAGAACTAGATATCCATATGCAGAAGAAGAAAACTAGACCCCTATCTCTCACCATATAAAAAAATCAAATCAAAATGGAGTAAAGACTTAAATCTAAGACCTCGCACTATGAAATTACTAAAAGAAAACATTGGGGAAATGCTCCAGGACATTGGACTGGGCAAAGATTTCCTGAGTAATATCCTACAAGCACAGGCAACCAAAGCAAAAATGGACAAATGGGATCACATCAAGTTAAAAAGCTTCTGCACAGCAAAGGAAACAATCAACAAAGTAAAGAGCCACCCCACAGAGTGGGAGAAAATATTTGCAAACTACCCATCTGACAAGGGATTAATAATCAGAATATATAAGGAGCTCAAACAGCTCAACAGGAAAAAATCCAATAGTCTGATTAAAAAATAGACAAAAGATTGGAATAGACATTTCTCAAAAAAAAAGACATACAAATGGCAAACAGGCATATGAAAAGATGTTCAACATCACTGATCATCAGAGAAATGCAAATCAAAACCACAATGAGATATCATCTCACTCCAATTAAAATGATTTTTATCCAAAAGACAGGCAATAACGAATGCTGGTGAGGATGTGAAGATTAGGGAACTCTCGTACACTATTGGTGGAAATGTAAATTAGTACAGCCACTGTGAAGAACAGTTTGGTGGTGTCTCAAAAAACTAAAAATAGAGCTGCTATATGATCCAGCATTCCCATTACTAGGTATATACCCCAAAGAATGGATATTAGTATATCGAAAAGATATTTGTACTGCCATGTTTACTGCAACACTGTTCACAAAAGCCAAGATTTGGGAGCAACCTAAGTGTCCATTGACAGAGGAATGGAGAAAGAAAATGCAGTGCGTTTACACAGTGGAGTACTATTCAGTCATAAAAATAATGAGATCCTGCCATTTGCAACAGCATGGATGGAACTGGAGGTCATTATGTTAAGCGAAATTAGCCAGGCACAGAAAGACAAACTTCAAATGTTCTCACTTATTTGTGGGAGCTAAAAACGAAAACAATTGAACTCATGGAGATAGAGAGTAGAATGATGGTTACCAGATGCTGCAAAGGGTAGTTGGGGGGTGGGAAGGAGAGAAAGGGGATGGCTAATGGGTACAAAAATGTAATTAGAATGAATAAGATCTAGCATTTGATAGCACAACAGGGTGACTAGAATCAATAAAAATTTATTGTACATTTAAAAATAGCTAAAAGAGTATAATTGGACTATGTGTAACACAAACAAAATAACAAATGCTTGAGGTGATGGATAGAAAAACAAAAAACTCAGTCTTGAATCCACTTGTGGCATCCTCCGTCGTGGACAGCAGCCCTCCCTGCCAGTCCCCAAATGCCTGAACAGCAGCCAACATCCTTCTCTGTGGCATCCTCTTGCTTGTCAATGATTAAAAGCACACTGGGCTGGCCACCAAGGGAGAGTTGAAAGAACATGTGGAGACTCAGGCTGGCAGCTCCACCACAGCAATGAAGCAGAGAGTCCAGTAATTGGATGCAGGGGCCAGAGACAGCTGTGTCCCTTAGCAGAATGCCTAGCCCATGAACTCCCTTCTGTGGCTGCGTTCTGAAGGCCGGGTGCCAAGCTCACCATGCCGCACAGCAGTGACCAAAGAGAGAGTATGCACGAAGACGGGCAGGGCTGGACCTGACCTTCCTATGCATGTAAAACTCCCCTGCTGCAATGAGCCTGCTTTCAATTAAAAGTAACCAAGTTTGCTCCTGTTTAAGTTGACAGAAAGCCAACCCCAACAGACAATTCCCAGAAGGGAAAGTGCAAATGACACACAATTCAATGAAGAGCTGCTCAAACCCACAGGAATCAGAGAAATGCAAAGTAAAACGCAGGAATTCCCTTTACACCCATCAGATTGGTAAAAGCTAGAGGGTTGACTAATGCCAAGTGCTGGCAAGTTGGTGAAAAGCAGAGCCTTCCAGGACAGCCGTGGGAGGGAGACCTGGCACATGGCAGCCTGGGAAGCACTCAGACTGGGCTTTGTAGGGGGCTGCGACCTTGCAGTCAGGCTGAGGAATGCATGCCTGAGAGAGGCTCTCACTGTGTCTTCCCCAGAAGGGCTTGCATCGGTATCCAACAACACTGTGGAAGTTAGGAATGGAGCAGCCCAGAGTCCAGTGGTCGGCGACTGAGTTAGCAACACGTCGTGAAGCAGCAGATGGAACTGTGCAGGTGTCACCCTGCCTGCATTAGGTGTGCACCGGCGTGCCCTTAGCTGCATGGAGACAAGTAAAAGTAACACACAGCACCACCTCACACTCCTCAGGATGGCTACTGTCAACGAGGTGGAGAATAACACACAGCACCACCTCACACTCCTCAGGATGGCTACTGTCAACGAGGTGGAGAATAACAAGTGTCAGCGAGGCCATGGAGAAAATGGAACCCTTGCACACTGTGGGTGGGGATGTAAAACGGTGCAGCCCCTGTGGAAAATGGGATGGCTGTTTCTCCAAAAATTAAACATGGAATTAGCATGTCATCCAGCAATACCACTTCTGGGTCTGTCTCCAAAAGAACTAAATGCAGGGTTTCAAAGAGGTATTTGTACATTCATGTTCTCAGCTGCTTTTTTTCACACTAGCCAAAAGGTAGAAATGGACCAAACGTCCATTGACAGGTGAATGGATAAACAGAGTGTGGTCCATCCACACAACGGAATATCACTCAGCCTTGGAAATAAGGAGATTCTGACACAGGTGACAACATGGATGAACTTTGAGGATGTCACGCCAAGTGAAATAAATCATTCACAGAAAGGTGAAGGCTGTAGGCCTCAGGTTAAATGAGGTCCCTAGAATGGTCAAACCCATAGAGACAGAAAGTAGAATGGTGGTTGCCAGGGGCTGGGGGAGGAGGAAACATAGAGTTGGGGTTTAATGGGAACAGAGTTTCAGTTTGGAAAAATGACAAGTTCTGGAGATGGATGATGGTGGCAGCTGCACAACAGTTTGAATGAACTTAATGCCAGTGAACAATACACTTAGAAATGGTTAAAATGGGCTGGGTGCAGTAGCTCACACCTGTAATCCCAGCACTCTGGGAGGCTGAGGTGGGCAAATCACTTGAGGTCAGGAGTTCGAGACCAGCCTGGTCAACATGGTGAAACCCCGTCTCTACTAAAAATACAAAAATTAGCCTGGTGTGGTGGTGGGTGCCTGTAATCCCAACTACTTGGGAGGCTGAGGCAGGAGGATCGTTTGAACCCAGGAGGCAGAGGCTGCAGTGAGCCGAGATTGCGCCACTGCACTCCAGCCTTGGGGACAGAGCAAGACTCCATCTCAAAAAAAAAAAAAAAAAAAAAAAAAAAAAAGGTCAGTTTTAGCTTATATGTATTTTACCATAATTTTTTTTTAAACTTGATGACAACAATCAAGAACAGTGTTGAGTGAAACAGTGGGATCCGGGGCACAGCGGCATTTACAATATGAAGCGCTCACCGGAAGCCCCACACGGTGTTCTGCAAGGAGGCGCGTGCATCCTGTGCGTGCATCGAACCTGCTGAATGGGAAAGTGATCAGTGTGAGGCGGGGAGTGGAGGGCGGGGGTCCGTGAGCTGAGCATAGGAGAGGAAAATGAACACGTCGTCCCCTGCACCCTTGTCCCCCACGATGAAGGAAGAACAAAGAGCCAGGCACCTGTCAGATGAGGGGAAGGACAGAATGACTCAAGGACGGGATGGACCCACTCCAGGCTGAGCCCTCCTTGCCCTGGGCAGCCCCTGCAGTCACCTTTTATCAGGATGACACGTTCACTGCCTTGTCTTGGTCACCTTTTATCAGGATCACACCTTCACTGCCTTGTCTTGGTTCTCATGAATTTTAGGTCTTCTTGGAAGCCCTGCACTTCCTAGCCAGTGCTCAGAACACACAAGTGCACAGCAGGCCTCTGTTAGCTTGGGCTGCCTGAAATCCCTTCTCCTTTTTTCTAGAAAGAGTGCAGCAGTTCTTCCTAGAGAATCAGGCTGCCCCAATCCCCACACTTTGGTTCCCATGGGGCTGACCCCTCCCTTGCAGCAGAAGTAGGCAAGTAGCCCTAGCTTGGCCCCACAGAACATCCCAGCATCCTAGGAGAGATGGTCACAGATGGGCTGGAACCAAGCCAGCCGTGGTCCAGGGCTCCAGGAGTGAACATTCTGGAATCCTACCAAAAGCATTGGCCAGGGGAGGTGCTCTTTCTGCTGAGTCTAAGTCCAAAGGCAGGAGAAGACCTATGGTTCCACCTTGAAGACAGGCAGAGGCAAATAATTCTCTCCTCCTCAACTTTTTATTCTATTCAGGCCCCTGATGGATGAGGTGAGGCCCACCTTCTGCGGGGAGGACACTCTGCTTGCCTCGGTCTGCAGATTTGAATGCTAGTCCCATCCAGAAACATCTTCGCAAACACAGAGGCTTGACCAAATGTCTGAGCACCCCCAAGGTCCCATCAAGGCGACACATAAAATTCACCATCACGCACGGCGAGACCATCAGCCACGGGGCTGGAAAGAAATGCTCCCAGTTGGCTTGCTCTCTGCCAGAGCCAGCACCCAGCGCCACCCGTCCCTAACCTGTCCTGCGTCCTCACCCTCAGGCCCCATACCTCTCTGTGTTTCCCAGGCTCCGTGCATTCCTGCACAGACCTCTCAGACCAGTGGGGTCTTTCTCATGGCTGCCATCCGGCATCTCCGAACAATCCCGCCTTCTGTTTTATTGTTTGTTGGGTAAACGAGCTGGATTATGAACAAGCTCCCTCTTCCTGATTCTCCCACACACAACCAACCCAACCAGCCTGGCCTGTTCTGAACCCAGGCAGCTGGCACTCAACAGCGTCAGCGGGGCCCCTCCTCCTGATACGAGCCTCAGAGGCTGAAGGTCAAGAAGGCTCTGAGAAGCTGACCTCTCCCCTGTCCGAAAGCAGCCGAGCCTTCCATTCCGCTGCCCCTGTTTCTGCTTGGTGTTTGATATAGAAAAATCACTTAGGGGCCAGGCGCGGGGGCTCACGCCTGTAATCCTAGCACTTTGGGAGGCCAAGGTGGGTGGATCACCTGAGGTTAGAAGTTCAAGACCAGCCTGGCCAACATGGTGAAACCCCGTCTCTACTAAAAATACAAAAATTAGCCGGGTGTGGTGGCACACACCTGTAATCTCAGCTACTCGGGAGGCTGAGGCAGGAGAATTGCTTGAACCCAGGAAGTGGAGGTTGCAGTGTGCCAAGATTGCACCATTGCACTACAGCCTGGGTGACAAAAGCAAAACTCCATCTCAAAAAAAAAGGAAAAAGAAAAATCACTTAGGAAAGTCACATTGTTCACCCTCTGTGGAGCACGTTTATTCAACACACATCAGTTGTGCTGGGCACTGAGCCTGGTACTGGGGATTCAAAAATGATGAAGGCACAATCTAATTGTGGGGAGACCCCTGTCAGACGAGGCCAGCACCCAAAGTCAATGCCGTGGTGGGAGGAAACGGGAGATACGTGGAGCCCGGGGGATGAGTTTGTCATCCAGCCTCAGGAATGGGGAGGCATCACTTGGTGGAACACTGTCCTGGAAGAACCCTGAGGACTCTCCAGGGTTGGAATTGCCCAGAGAATGGGAACAGCACTGTCAGCAGAGGGAACACCATCAGCAAAGACAGGATGCCCCAGGGCGAATGTGGTTCCCCCGGAGCATAGAGCACAAACCATGGAGTGTCCCAAGCTCGAGGAGGAGCCCCAGAGGTGGGGCCAAGCTGACAGCCTTCCCTGACAACCTGAGGCCCATGGGGTTCCCTCTGCAGCAGAGAAGTGTCCTCGCGGGGTGGGTACGAGGCATGGTCAGAAGTGAGGCCCCAAACAGCCCTTCATTCCTGAGGACCACAGTCTGGGGCATCCCAGACTTCCCTGGAATCCACCCCCACCCCTGCTGTCTTCTCCACCTGCTCTCTGGCGCTGCTGCCATCATTTGGGAAAAAGCCATTAAATGAACGAGACCAGAAGCTGCAAGTACGTTTCCTGCTGTGCCCTGGCAATGCCCTGGCTGTGCCCCAGCTATGCCCTAGCTATGCCCCGGCTGTCTCTTAGCTAACCCTAAGACACAAGGGTGCCTGGAGATGCTCCAGGCTGATCAAGTGGGGAAGAACCCACCTTCCTCAGCCACTGGATTCCAAAAGGCCCCGGAGCCACGCGTGAGACAAAGGTGGTGTGTTCCTGCTGCCAGAGTCACTCTCGCTGTCTCACCCAGTGGTCGGAGTGAACAAAGAGGTGATTGAGGACTCTCATTCCTGTTTCCTAAGCTGCTCTCCTATTTATCTTCCTCAAGGTGCAATTGAATGAAGAGGGGGGACGGGGACGGGGCCCAGGGAGGATAATGCCATGATTACTGGGTCTCCAGCTAAATTGCAAAAATGTGCACCACTCATAATCCTCAAAATGGCCTCACCAGGCACCAAGCCCAAACTCGAGGGTGGCCTGGAAGAGGTGGGCTTTCATTTAAGAACTTCGAGTCTCTTCAATTTTCCTGAGTGTTTTTGTGGCTGAAACCCAGTGAATGATAACCTTGGCAAAATAATAATAATGATGTATGAATATTTTGTATTTTTAAATAAATCATGTCAGAGTCATATTTCCTGTTGGGGTCAGGCTGAAAGCCAGGCTTCAAGGTCACTCCAAGGTCCCTGTTACCCACAGGCAAAGTGACTTCCAGCTTCTGTCCAGTGTTCCTTCCCCTGCCCCACGGGCCTGGCACTGTTACCTAAAATCCAGGGGCCATTTCTACTCGGTCCTCTGCTGTCTCTAAGGACTTGTGTTCAGTCTAAATGTCTTTTCCATGGATGGTGTTGCCAAGCGGCTCACCTGACAGCTGTAGTCAGTTCCGATGGCAACAGAGGGAAACAGAAGTGCGTCTAGACATCATTGCATATTCTTACATACCTAGTATTTGGCTCACACCTCGGGGTCTCACTGAATGCTCAACAGCTCTAGGAAAGAAATGTTATTACCCACTCCTTCATATTTTCACAGTGGAAACAGGCCAAGAGAGGGGATGTGGGTTACCCAACGTCACGCAACCAGCAAATGGCAGGGCTGAGATTTCACGGATTTTACAATTTTATTGATGTATAATTGACGTACAGTAAACTGCCCGTATTTTAAGCGTGCAATGCTGGGCCAGTCGCGGTGGCTCACGTCTGTAATCCCAGCACTTTGGGAGGCCGAGGCGGGTGGATCACCTGAGGTCTGGAGTTCGAGACCAGCCTGGCCAACATGGCGAAACCCTGTCTCTACTGAAAATACAAAATTAGCTGGGCATGGGGGCACATGACTGTGGTCCCAGCTACTTGGGAGGCTGAGACAGAGGATCACTTGAACCCAGGGGCTGGAAGTTGCAGTGAGCCGAGATTGCACCACTACACTCCAACCTTGGTAACAGAGCAAGACTCTGTCTCAAAATAAATACATACGTACATACATACATAAATAGTGTACAATTATGTAAGTTGTGAAGCGTGTATACACCCAGGTTTTTCAGCCTCAGCCCCACTGGCATTTGGGGCTAATTGTTTTTGGGGGGCGGGGGGTGTCTTGTGGACTGCAGGATGTTTAGCCTCATCCCTGGCCTCTATACACTAGATGCCAGGGGTCTAATTAGTCTGTGAGGGGCAAAATAATCCCTGATTGGGGACCCCTTGTGTCCACTAATGAAGCCACCACCACCATCGAGTGATGAAGGACCCCTCACCCCCAATTCCTTCACGCTCCTTTGTGTTCCCACTTTCCCCAGGCAACAGCCCATCTGTTTCCTGTCACTGAGGATTCAGCTTAGATTTTCTTTTCTTTCTTTCTCTCTTTCTCTTTCTTTCTTTCTTTCTTTCTTTCTTTCTTTCTTTCTTTCTTTCTTTCTTTCTTTCTTTCTTTCTTTCTTTCTTTCTTTCTTTTTTTTGAGACAGAGTTTCGCTCTTGTCACCCAGCCTGTAGTGCAGTGGTGTGATCTCGGCTCACTGCAACCTCCACCTCCTGGGTTCAAGCAATCCTCCTGCCTCAGCCTCCTGAGTAGCTGGGACTACAGGCACCCGCCACCACACCCGGCTTATTTTGCATGTTTAGTAGAGCCAGGGTTTCTCCATGTTGGTCAGGCTGGTCTTGAACTCCTGACCTCAGATGATCCACCCATCTCAGCCTCCCAAAGTGCTGGGATTACAGGTGTGAGCCACTGCACCTGGCCTTGGCTTACATTTTCTAGGCTTTTATATATCTGGAATCGCACAGCAGGTACCTTGGAGGGGTCTGGGCTTCACTAAGCCACATAATTTTGAGGCTGCCCCAGACGGTGCGTGTGTCCATAGCGACTCCTGTGGGGCTCTGAGTTGCCTCCTGTGGTGTGGATGCTCTGTGCTTGGCTTCACCATCCACCTATTGATGGATTTTAAGGTTGTTTCCAGTTTGGGGCTGTGACAAGCAAAGCTGTTACAGACATTCATGCCTGAAACCTTTTGTGAACACGAACTTTCATTCCTCCCGGGTAAGTACCTAGCAGTGGAGGGGCTGGATTGGAGGGCGGGGGTGTGTTTACCTTTTCAGGAAATGGCCACGCTGTTTTCCAAAGTGGCCCATAGCTTCTGAGTCCTGGGTCAGTTCTGTAGGTTCTCGCCCACTGGCTTCTCAGATCTGGAGACAGCGGGGAGGAGGAAAAGGCAGACCAGGGTGGGTGGAATTCCCTAGTTAAATGGAGGCCAGAGAGAAATTTTGAGTCATTTAGAAAAGGCCAGGAAAAGGAGGCATGATGGGAGGGTTCAGAGACTCCATTCACTCCATAGGGGCCCTCGCAGACCCCAGCCAGGATGTGGCTGCCCAGCCAGACCCCCACACCTCACTCCACACTTCTCACCTTTCACATCCTGGATGCTAAAATCTCATTCCTGGGAACCCAGGGCTTCCCTTGGCCCCAGGATGGGTCAATTCCACAGAAATAGTAATCAGTTTTGATACCTTACATCTTTTAAACCAGGAGAGACCCTTCGCTAGAAAAAAAGTATGTCTTTTTGGGAAGCTTCCTCTTCCCATCTGTTTTCACAGGACTGCTTCCTATGTGGATTGCTGCAGAGTCAAATTCTATTTAACTTTTTCCCCCGGCTGTACCTGCGAATAACATATTTACATCGTAGAAATGAACCCACAGTAAACTTCCAGAAAAGCTACCATGCTAATTTATTTGCTCTCCATTCACATGGCTTCAGATCTTCACTGCCAATTCTGCTAACATGGAAGGATTCTGAATCTGCAGGGTAGGTCTGGGAGTCCTGGAGAACTGACCCAGAATCTTGATGAAATTTTTTCCTTTCTTTAAAATCCTTTCATAAAGATTTAAAAAGTGATCCCATGACATCATATATAATCCTGAATTCTTGCATTAAGATTTCTCTTTCAAAGCTAAATATACACCTTTCAACTAGGTAAACAAATAGAGTACAAAGACTGTATTTTCTTGTTTCTAAAAGTGTGAGGATTAAATTTTAATCCATAATTTTAATGAGAAACAGATTAGCCCTGCATAATACATGAAGAATTTGTCCTGGTTAGAATATTATTTTAGATCATCATGGTTTTTTTTACTCAGAGATTTGATAAACCTTACTTCCATGGTTAGTTGGTGAATTGGAATTACTTGAAAATACAGGCCAGACATGGTGGCTCACGCCTATAATCCCAGCACTTTGGGAGGCCAAGATGGGCAGATCTCTTGAGGTCAAGAGTTTGAGACCAGCCTGGCCGACATGTTAAAACCCCATCTCTACTAAAAATACAAAAATTAGCTGGGCGTGGTGGTGGGCACCTGTAATCTCAGCTACTAGGGAGGCTGAGGCAGGAGAATCAATTGAACCTGAGAGGAGGAAGTTGTAGTGAGCCAAGATCGTGCCACTGCACTCCAGCCTGGGGAACACAGTGAGACTCTGTCTCCAAAAAAACAAAAACAAAAACAACAAAGAAAAGAAAAGAAAATATGGCTATAGAGAGAACATTTCTAGAGCCATACGAAGAAACTATTGTCCCCAAAGAGTGAGAATGGGGTTAGAATGGGAGAAGTACTTTTTTTCATTGGGCCTCTGACTTCTGATGTTTGGGGTTCTTTTATCATCTGTGGAATAATGTCATAGTTTTAAAAGAATTCAAAACAGTATTTGTGGATAATCACCCATAATGCCCAGTACTAAGAGGCAAATAGTGTTAACTTTTTAAAATATATTTTTGCAGGTGAGTTTTGTTTGTGTGTGTACACATGTATGTATGCATGCACATCATTATGAATAAATATACATTAGCAAAAATCTTTTCCAACTAATCACTTTTCAATCTACAACCTATTGGAGACATCTTTCTGCATTAGCAACACACAGGCCTACCATGGAGATGTTTTGGGTTTGCTTCTGGCCCACCACAATAAAGCAAGTATTGCAATAATGCAAATCACACAAATTTTTCGGTGCCCTGTTGCATGTAAAAGTTATATTTACAGCTGGGCATGGTGGCTCATGCCTGCAATCCCAGCACTTTGAGAGGCAGAGGCAGGAGGATCACTTGAGGTCAAGAGTTTGAGACCAGCCTGGCCAACTTGGTGAAACCCCATCTCTACTAAAAATACAAAAATTAGCCAGGCATGGTGATGGGCATCCAGCTACTTGGGAGGCTGAGGCAGGAGAATCACTTGAACCCAGGAGATGGAGGTTGCAATGAGCTGAGATCACGGCACTGCACCCCAGTCTTGGTGACACAGTGAGACTGTCTCAAAAAAAGAAAAAGTTTTATTTACACCATAATAGAGTCTATTAAGTGTGCAATAGCAGTATGTCTTAAAAAATGTACATACCTTAACGAAAAATTCTTTATTCCTTTAAAAAAAAAAAAAAAGCTAACGATCATCTGAGCCTTCACCCAGTTGGAATTTTTTGCTGGTGGATGATCTTGTCTCGATGTTGATGGCTGCTGACTGATTAGGGTGGTGGTTGCTGAAGGCTGGAGTGGCTGTGGCAATTTCTTGAAATAAGACAACAGTGATTTTTGTTTGTTTGTTTTTTGTTTTTTGTTTTTGAGATGGAGTCTTGCTCTGTCACCAGGCTGGAGTGCAGCGGCATGATCTTGGCTCACTGCAATCTCCACCCCCCAGGTTCAAACGATTCTCCTGCCTCAGCCTCCCCAGTAGCTGGTACTAGCATGTCACCATGCCCGGCTAATTTTTGTATTTATAGTAGAGACGGGGTTTCACCATGTTGGCCAGATGGTCTCGATCTCTTGACCTTGTGATCCTCTGGCCTAAGCCTCCCAAAGTGCTGGGATTACAGGCATGAGCCACCACACCCGGCCAACAATGAATTTTACTGCATCAATTGATTCTTCTTTTCATGAATGATTTTTCTGTAGCTGATGATGCTGTTTGATAGCATTTTACCCACAGTAAAACTTTCAAAATTGGAGTCATTCCTCTCAAACCCTGTCACTGCTTAAGCAACTATGTTTATGGAATATTCTCAATCCTTTGTTGTCATTTCAACAATGTTCACAGCATCTTCACCAGGGGTAGATTCCGTCCAAGAAAGTACTTTCTTTGTCCATCCATAAGAAGCAGCTCCTCACCTGTTCAAGTTTTCTCATGAGATTGCAGCAATTCAGTCCCATCTTCAGGCTCCACTTCTAATTCTAATTCCAGTTCTCTTGCTATTTCCACCACATCTGCAGTTGCTTCCTCCACCGAAGGCTCGAACCCCTCAAAGTCATCCATGAGGGTTGGAATCAACTCCTTCCCAACTCCTATTGTTGATATTTTGTTGATTATTTTGACTTCCTCCCATGAATCATAAATTTTTTACTGGCATTTAGAATGGTGAATTCTTTCCAGAGGGTTTTCAATTGACTTTGCTCAGATCCATCATATAAATCACTATCTCTGGCAGCAATAGCTTTGCAAGGTGTATTTCTTAAAAAACAAGACTTGAAGCCAGGCACGGTGGCTCGCGCCTGTAATCTCAGCACTTTGGCAGGCTGAGGCAGGTGAATCACGAGGTCAGGAGATTGAGACCATCCTGGATAACATGGTGAAACCCCATCTCTACTAAAATACAAAAAATTAGCCGGGCATGGTGGTGCACACCTGTAGTCCCAGCTACTCAGGAGGCTGAGGCAGGGGAATAGCTTGAACCCAGGAGGTGGAGGTTGCAGTGAGCCGAGATTGTGCCACTGTACTCCAGCTTGGCAAAGAGCAAGACTCTGTCTCAAAAAAAAAAAAAAAAAAAAAAAGCAAGACTTGAAATTACAAATGACTCTTCTTTGATCCATAGGCTGCAAGTGGATGTCATGTTAGCAGGCATGTAAACAACATTAATCTACTTGTACATCTCCATCGGAGCTCTTGGATGACCAGTTGCATTGTCGATGAACAGTAATATTTTGAAAAGAATCTTTTTTCCTGAACAGCAGATCTCAATAGTGAACTTAAAATGTTCAGTAGGTTGAGCACGGTGGCTCATGCCTGTGATCCCAGCACTTTGGGAGGCTGAGGTGGGCAGATCACTTGGGCTCAGAAGTTCAAGACCAGCTGGGCAACATGGCAAAACCGCCCTCTACAAAAATTACAAAAATTAGCTGGGCGTGGTGGTATACACCTGTATTCCCAAATACTGGGGAGGCTGAGGTGGAAGGATCACCTGAGCTTGGGAGGTTGAGGCTACAGTGAGCTATGATTGCACCACTGCACTGCAATCTGGGTGACAGAGACTCTGTCTCAAAAAAAACCCCAAAAAAGCCCAGTAAATCACGCTGTAAACATTAAAAGATGTGCTGTCATCCAGGCTTTGCTGTTCCATTTGTAGAGCACAGGCAGAGTAGATTTAGCATGATTCTTAAGGGCCCTAGGATTTTCAGAATGGCAAATGAGCACTGGCTTCAACTCAAAGTCACCAGCTGCATTCGCCCCTCACAAGGGATTCAGCCTGTTCTTTGAAGCTTTGAAGCAGGTACTGGCTTCTCTTCTAGCTGTGAAAGTCCTAGATGGCATGTTTTTCCAAGAGAAGGCTGTTTTGTCTACATTGAACATCTGTTTGGTGTAGCCACCTTCATCGATGAGCTCAGCTAGATCTTCTGGAGAACTTACCGCACCTTCTCCATTAGCACTTGCTGCTTCACCTTGCACTTTTATGTTATGGAAATGGCTTCTTTCCTTAAATCTCATCAACCAACCTCTTCTAGTTTCCAACTTTTTTTTTTTTTTTTCTGCAGCCTCCTCACCTCTCTCAATTTTCATAGGGTTAGGGCCTTGTTCTGGGTCAGGCTTTGTCTTATGGGGCTGTTGTGACTGGTTTGATCTACGCAGACCATTTAGACTTTCTCCGTATCAGCAATAAGTCTGTTTTAACTTCTTCTCCTTTGTGTTTTTACTGGAGTAGCACTCTAATTTCCTTCAAGATCTTTTCCTTTGTATTCACAGCTTGGCTCACGTTTAGCACAAGAGGCCTAGCTTTCAGCCCCTCTCAACCTGCCTTCCTCACTAAGCTTAATTGTTTCTAGCTTTTTTTTTCTTTTATTATTATTATACTTTAAGTTTTAGGGTATGTGTGCACAACATGCAGGTTTGTTACATATGTATACCTGTGCCATGTTGGTGTGCTGCACCCATTAACTCGTCATTTAGCATTAGGTGTATCTCCTAATGCTATCCCTCCCCCCTCCCCCCACCCCACAACAGTCCCCAGTGTGTGATGTTCCCCTTGCTGTGTCCCTGTGTTCTCATTGTTCAATTCCCACCTGTGAGTGATGTTTATAGCAGCACTATTCACAATAGCAAAGACTTGGAACCAAACTGAATGTCCAACAATGATAGACTGGATTAAGAAAATGTGGTACATATACACCATGGAATACTATGCAGCCATAAAAAATGATGAGTTCATGTCCTTTGTAGGGACATAGATGAAACTGGAAACCATCATTCTCAGCAAACTATCGCAAGGACAAAAAACCAAACACCGCATATTTCTAGCTTTTGATTTAAAGAGGGAGGTATGTGACTCTTCCTTTCACTTGACACCTAGAGGCCATTGTAGGGTCATTAATTGGCCTAATTTCAATACTGCTGTGTCTCAGGGAATGGGGAGGCCTGAGGAGAGGGAGAGAGGGGAATGGCCAGTTGGTGGATTGGTCGGAACACACTCAGCATTTATCAATTGGTTGATGGTGCTCTAAAACAACTACAACAGTAACAGCAAAGATTGCCGATCACAGACCACCATCACAGAACTATTCGTAACAGAAAGGTTTGAAATATGGCAATATTTATCAAAACGTGACAAAAAAACATGAATCAAGCTCATATTGTTGGAAAGATGCCACTGATTCACTTGCTTGATACACGGTTGCCACAAACCTCCAATTTGCAAAAAATGCAATAAAGTGAAGCTAAATAAAATGGCGTGTACCTGTCTCTTCTTTAATGCTGAAGCTGAATGTATTTGGCAGACAATCTGTGATCAAGGAAAGTCCTTTTCCTATTCTAAGGGTATTAGTCAGCTTTTGCTGTGGTAACAAACAACCCCAAAACCTTAACGTCTTCTGATCACAAGCACGTGTTTCTTACCAGACTCAGCGGGCTTCGCTGGGCTGGGATCTAGGCTGTGGTCAGAAGCGCTGCCAAGAAGACCCCTCTGTGGGTCTCTGTAGAAGTAAAAGTTCCTCTTCAAAGTTGCCCTTCTTATTAAAGAATAAATCATAAGTGTTAACAAATAAGTTTCTTTTAAAGACTAACTTCCTTCAAGCCTCCTTGCTTTATGCTAATAACTCTTTGTTAAGCCCTATCCTATGTAGCTGTTAGACATGCTCACAGGCATGTAGTACATTCTATGTCCTTGTACTTTCACCAAAATATTTGTGCTAGACTTGCTCACAGGCCTGTCCCAGCTCGCAGCCCATGCCCCTTCCTTATTTGGGAATGTTATTACTTTTCTAAGTCCTTTTATAAGCAACTTCCTCTTTTCCTCTGTTTTCCATTGCTTTTACCTATTTAGAAAAGTTTTAAAATTATTACCCAGTCGGGTTTTAGTTTAGATTGTGTGGTCCAGCTCTAGCCAATGGAGACAGGACACAGTAGCAGGCACAAACTGCATAAGGGAAAAAAATTGCTTCTCTCCTTTGTTCAGGTGTGCTCTTGCCATTGTTCCATCTGTGATGAGCACCCTTTCTGCAGAAAGTAAAAATTGCCTTACTGAGAGAACTAAATTTATGTTCAAGTGCTATTTCTTTGTGGCACCAGGGAACAAGCATTTCTAACAGTCTCTCCTTCTGAGACTGAGGATGAAGGGGCAGCCATCTCTGGGGTCTGTTCTGCTCAGAGTGGAGATCAGGAGTAAGTGAGGACTGGTGGGCACCTGCACTGCGTTCCTTACCACCAGGTCAGGGTGGTCAGTCCCATCCAGGTTCTATTGGCCAAAGCAAGTCATATCATTGGCCAAGGCAACATCAATGGGGCGAATGAGTAAACTTCACCCATGGTGGAATGGCAGGGTGGGGTGGGGGAGTAGAGTCGATATTTGCTGAACAATAATGCAATCCAGTGCTCTGCATGAAAAGAAATAAAAAGAGAAGTTGGGATTCTGCTGAATAAGTAATGAGGGCTTTAGAAACCAAGCTGGAACTAGTATTTTGTGGCTGCTACAGTAATTCTTCAGATCTTGCTCCATTTTGTTTTTTGGGCTTGAATTGCTATGAATGTTAGTGAGTAGAATGTAATTTATATCACGAATAATGACAATGGTGATAGCTGCAAATATCTCACCATTCAGAGCACTTTTTATGAGGATTTCACTTAAATTATCTTATTTAATTCTCACCATAATCTGATGAGAAGTTTATCATTATGATTCCCATTTCAAAAATGAGAAAACAGAGGCTCAGAAGATTAAGTTACTTGTCCAAAGTCACACCCTAGTGGGTGACAGTCAGGACTCAAATTCAGTTGTTTGACTTGAAGCCCAAGCATTTCAACACTATAGAGTCCAACACTAGTGTTTGAGAAGTGTGTGTGTGTGTGTGTGTGTGTGTGTGTGTGTGGCTTTAATATCCTCCTTCTTCTTGATATAGGAGGGAGGCGGGCTGTGTGCTCTTAGGGAGGGGGCATTACCTGCATGGGTATAATCCCTCCAATGACAGGAGCCATTGTTGAAGGCCCCAACCCCAGGAAAGCTGACCCTGCGTTTCTACATAAAACATGGCCTTGTGGTAAACACTGCTGAGGCCGATCAGTCCTAGCTCTACTTCTCCTTCCCTTCCTGAACACAGAAGGACTACGACCTTTTCCTGCCTCCTTGAGTTAGGCCTGGCCGGTTGCTTTCCTTGGCTGATGGGGTGTGAATGTCAGGGGTGTGCCACTTCCAGGAGGGAGCATTTAAGAGCTGGTGGGTGATCCCCATCGCCCACTCTTCCTTTGTGGTGACAATTTTGGAGGTTCATGGAGGACAGTTGCTCTGGAGGGTCAGCTTCCCACAGCGAAAAATAAATGACGTGAGAAATCATGTTGTTGTGCTAAGCCACCTGGAGTGGGGGATGTTTGTTACCACAGCATAACTCAGCCCATACTGGCTGACACAGGTCTCCTCTGGCTGCCTGCAGCACTGCTCCCCTCTCCTCTTCTGAGGGTTTGCTCTCCAGTTAGCCTGCAACATTCTTCCCTCTGATCTACAACTGACCTAGCTCCCCTTTGAGAGCCCAGGCAGGCTCCTTTGCTGGTGTGGGTTGGGGATGGGGTCTCTACTGTGAAAATCACAGCAGAATCCCCGAGGACCCTGCTGTCCCCAACTGGGCCAACAGCAGCCCCCAGGCCATCTGACCCTGCAGACAGGTCCCTCTGTGCAGTTAACAGGTTTCGAACTCACATCCTCAGACGAGCATTAGAGTTTGGCTAACAGTGCCCAGAGCTTTAACGGGCACCCAGGCCCTATCTATCAAGCCACTGTGATTTAATCAGCTCCCAGCCTTCCTTGCCTAATTATCATCAGCACTTTACCACAATTTGCTTTGCAGACTGTTTTACAGAAATTTTAGTAGTTATTAATCCCAAGACACAGAGAATAAGGCTGCCAGGGTGCTGGAACAAAGCCTTCAGAAGCAAGTCAGAGTTCTGAGTGGAAATTTCTTCAGTCCTGACCTCATGTTGCCACGGTGAGATGCACACATGGCCTCTTCTGTGTCACAAAACAGGACCCAACTCAAGAGAGGGAGTACCTATTCTCCCTGACACTTGGTAAGAAGATTCTGAAGCCCCACAAAAGGCCAGATCTACCTAGTTGCTTTCATTTTCTATCCCCGCCTTCAGGTTAATTTGCTATTTTTAAGAACACACGTGGCTGGGAACGGTGGCTCACGCCTGTAATCTCGGCACTTTGGGAGGCCAAGGTGGGCGGATTGCTTGAGGTCAGGAGTTCGTGACCAGCCTGGCCAACATAGCGAAATCCTATCTCTACTGAAAATACAAAAATTAGTCAGGTTTGGTGGCGTGTGCCTGTAACCCCAGCTACTCGGGAGGCTGAGGCAGGACACTTGCTTGAACCCGGGAGGCAGAAGTTGCAGATCACACTGCTGCACTCCAGCCTGGGCAACAGAGTGAAACTCCCTCTTAAAAAAAAAAAAATGTGACAACGAAACTCATACCCACAGAAGCCTATGAAGCAATCTAAGCTCTCATTATAGAATTGAAAATAAAACCAGGCCAGGCATGGTGGCTCATGCCTGTAATCTCATCACTTTGGGAGGCCGAGGCAGGTGGATCACCTGAGGTCAGGAGTTGGAGACCAGCCTGACCAACATGGTGAAATCCCGTCTCTACTAAAAATACAAAATTAGCCAGGCATGGTGGTGCATGCCTACAATCCCAGTTACTCAGGAGGCTAAGGCAGGAGAATCACTTGAACCCGGGAGGCGGAGGTTGCAGTGAGCTGAGATCGCACCATTGCACTCCAGCCTGGGAAACAAGAGCGAAACTCCATCTCAAAAATAAAATAAAATAAAACCAACAATAAAAAAGTTCAGATATGCAAGTAATCTATATTTAGCTGTTATTAAAATTATCAGTTGCTTATTCCAAATTGTCTCTGCATCTTTATCCCACCTTTATGGAGGCCCCATTCTTGTTCTCTTTGAGTTCTTTGCAACAGCAAAGGACGGGCATCTCTTGGTCTGCCAGTCTGTACATCCCTTGCATTAAAAGGCTCTCAGGAAACACATGGAGAGGAGCCGGGGCAAACCACTCTGTGAAAGGCCCTGGTTATAATTCTCTGTAATGTACATTCCTAATTAAGTTATTATTGGGCCAATTAACTGTTAATGCCAGGGCCTAGAACACAAAGGTTTCTTTAATAAGAGTGTTAATCACTCCTAACTAAGGAGGGTTAGGAGGCTTTCTGTATTTTCCAAGAGTTCAGCGGAAACCTCTCTTGTTCTTTCATTCAGCCCTGCAGCCAACACAGGGATCCCCACTGCAGCCTCCACGCCGGTCACCGGTCATGTTTCACCTTGGCCTGAACCCTTCCCACCAGCCACATGGTTCTCCCGGTGAGACAACCCAGGGTGTTCCTGCGGGAGCCGGACTAGGGGCGCCTAAGGGGTGTGCCCAGGTGGCCCACAGGGTAGGAAACACCTCCATAGAGGAACTGCCTCCAACTTTTGATCTTTTGTCCAGCACGTAGTAAGATGAACTGTTGCTACAACGGTGGGCATAGTAAAGGTTCTGTCTTCAAGAAAGAATTTTGGTTGAAACAGGCCTTGCTATGTGCAGGAGAGCAGGTGCAGCTTGCTGTGTGTACAAAGGGTGTGGACAGAGGGGCCATCCAGCAGGCACCCGAGAGTGGCCACAGCAACTGGGAGAGGATATACGGCAGTGCAGACAGCAGTTTCATGCTGTAGAGGCATTGTAGGAAATGCAGGAGTTTTTACTCTTGTTCTCAGATTTCTGAAATTCTTTTAAAATGAGTCTTAAACGCCTTAACCCCTCCTTACAAGCCATCAAAATTCTTGAATCTGAAAGTGCACCCCGAATGTAATGCAGCTTGGGCCACTGAACTTGTGGCATGGCCAGTTCTTTGTATTGAACCCGAATCATCACTTTAAAGTTCCATTGATGTTACTTTTGTCCCAACAGGAGCTGTGCAAAGTCTAATCCAACCTTCACAGGCCATTGTTCTCAGTGATCTTAATGGCAACCCTAATGCCACCTCCAGCCTTCTATTTCCAGATGCAATACCTGCAATTCTCTCAACCAGTTGTGATAACAGCAATAGCTGACATTTGCTGAGGATCTATTATGTGGCAGGCTCTGTGCCAAGCCTCACTCTATGTGAGATTTCATTTACCCTCATTTCATAAGACCCAATGAAGACACGCTATTGTTGTCCCTAGGATTTTTTTTGTTTTAGTTTTTGTTTTTTTTTGGGACAGAGTCTCACTTTGTTGCCCAGGCTGGATTGCAGTGGTGCAATCTTGGCTCACTGCAGCCTCTACCTCCCAGGCTCAAGTGATTCTCCTGCCTCAGCCTCCCAAGTAGCTGGGATTACAGGCATGCACCGCCACGCCTGGCTAATTTTTGTATTTTTAGTAGAGACAGGGTTTCCCCATGTTAGCCAGGCCGGTCTCGAACTTTTGACCTCAACTGATCTGCCCCCCTTGGCCTCCCAAAGTGCTGGAATTACAGGCATGAGCCACCATGCCCAGCCTGCTGTCCCTATTTAACAAGGAATCTGGGACTCAGCATGTCCAGGTAAGCCCCTTAGCATCATAGAGATGGTACACTTGGCAGAGAGGGGACCAGGGCTCCAGGGCTCCATGTGCCATGTCCCCACGCAGTCAGGGCCAGCTCCCAGCTCTCCTCCACCCACCCCCGACCCCCAGCCAGCCTCTCCATGAGGCCGTTCCCATTCTCAGTGTTCCAAAGTGTGAAATGAATTCTTCCGCTGGCCTGTCTTGCCACAAACACAAGGACAGCACGATGTTCTGTTTGTTCTGTGGAGAGTGTGAGGGTGGGGTGGTTTTAAAGTCCAAAAAGTCACAGGGGCACAATTCGCATCCACTGATGTTGTGCGGAACACAAATCAGAGAGATTCTGGAATCTAGGAAGACTGGCTCAGACTCCTCCTCCTCCCTCCTCCTCCCTCCTTCTCCTCCCTCCTCCTCCTCCCTTCTCCTCTTCCTCCCAAAGCCTGGGCTTGGACCCACTCCCACCTTGCAGAGGCAGCTGGGATAGAACTGGGCATGGAGAGAGGGGCATGGACTGACAGGGGGGAGGTTGCTCTTTTTATTTTTAGAGTCTGTCTTGACAAACATCGGTTAACCTATTATGCTGTTATTTTCATAATAACAATGAAGAATGTAAGTATTAGTTAATAATCAATCAACAGTAATGGAATTACAATAATAGTGCAGTGAGAATGAACATGGGAAAGCCTGACTCTCCAGCATCCTAGTTGCAGCCCTGGATTGTTTCCAACGTCTGCACTCTCTCCAGGGACGTTTGGTGGAGCTTGGGACGCTGTGGTGGGACGATGAAGGACATGCCTGGTGAGGCGGCTGTGCCCTCTCATGCAGCCCCCGCCAGCCTCTGAACTTCCACTGCCATAGAAACAGCCGACGGCTGGCTCCCACCTCACTTTAGTAGAGGAAGTTGACAGAGGAAGAGCCAGGGGCTGAGGGAGCTGTGCAGGGGGGCCTTCCCAGGGCACAGCTCCCCGAGGTGCATGAGCTCATTCTGAGAGGAGCCCAGACCACCCAGGGAACAACAGGGCAGTAGGGGGACCACCAGGTGACTGCAGGGACCAGGCAGATGGGGAAGAACTGATGGTGGTTTGCAAACGACTCAAGGCTGGGAGATGCTGGGAGTGAGGACTGCAGGGCTGCCAAGCTGGGGGTTCCCACTCTGCCCGACTGCCCAATCCTGCGAGCTGCACTAGCTCTGGTGCTCGATCCTGCGAGCTGCACTAGCTCTAGTTTATCTATTAGAGCGGGCCTCTAGGCCAGGGGCCTGCCCTGGGTGGTGGGGTGGGTGGTTATGGGACCCCAAGACAGACAGTTTCTTGGGGGAAGAGTGGAGGCTGTGGCGAAGCTTAGAGGATGAGGGAGTGGGACCTGGGGTTCCGGGGATCCCTGCTGGCTCCAGCCTGCATAGCCTGGAAATGGCCTCCTGCCTCAGATCCCCCAAACCCAGCCAGAGAGGGAGGGATGGACTGAGTAGAGGCAGCACCCTGTTTTGTTATAATAGAGCAAACCCTATCTAAACCCTGTAGTTATGTACTCTGCATCCTGCACTCCAAAGAAATGAATGTAATCGTCTCCAACAAAATGATCCCCTTGGTACACTTTGCATTTGGCCTCAGGGTAGATTCCTATAAGGAATGAGATGCTTAGGGGAGGCTGTCGGGGGGAGAAGGCCTTGGGTCTCTTGTCAAAAAAAAGTCAAGTAATTTACCATTTGCCATTTTCTTTTGACTTTTATATTGCCTATTCCATTTAGAATTAATTTCCTTAACTGTGACCCGGGGAAGGGCAAAGGGAGGCCTTTTTAAAAGTGGGAAACTGACCAAGTGGCTCCATATCCTTCCCAGACAGCAGCAGTAGACCCTATTCATTGCTTTATCGATCATTTACTTAAAAAACGTCCCACATTGCCTTCAGAGAAGTGAATGCATAGAAGTTGATTTTTTTTTCTTTTTCTTTTTGAGACAGTCTTCTTCTGTCACCCATCTGCCTCCTGGGTTCAAGCCATTCTCGTGCATCAGCCTCCTGAGTAGCTGGGATTATAGGCGCACACCACCATGCCCGGCTAATTTTTGTATTTTTAGTAGAGATGAGGTTTCACCATGTTGGCCAGGCTGGCCTCTGACTCTTGACCTCAAGTGATCCGCCTGCCTCGGCCTCCCAAAATGCTGGGATTACAGGCGTGAGCCACCGCGCCTGAGCAAAGTTGATTCTTCTAACGAAAATAAACTTTGGACCTTGGGGATAAATTCAATCACTGTGCCCCTTAAGAGGATTTTCACAGAGCGCATCGTAGCAGAGTGCATTTGGCCAGATGCACGCGGTGCAGCATCTGGCAGGGCCTGGTTTTTTTCTAGAAAGCAGGCAGCACGCACCTCCTTTCTGTGCTGGATTCTGAGCCCAGAGGCCCGCATGTAACTCGCCCCAGGAGCAGCTCTGCCACATTTCTTACATGGAACTGGTTTGGAAACCAGGCCTGAGTCCCAACCTTTACCGGCTCCACTCTGCAAATGTGGAGGGTTGCTGGGCTCAGGAAACAACAAGGCAGGTAAAATACAGCCCCTCCCCCTGAGGAGGAGCAAGCGCAGCTGAGGGCAGGATCTCGGGGAACTGGCCCTACCTGGAAGGGGCAACAGTGGAGCCAGGAGAACTGGGAAGTTCTCTGAAGGGAGTGGATGTGCGAGCCAGTCTTAAGAGGGGATGAGGAAGGAGCCGGGTGAGAAGGTCGGCACCTCCAAGGGGCCGTTTACCCAGAGAAGGGGTTTGGATCTGACGCGGAAGGGATGGAAGCCAGACAGGAGTGAAAGCCAGGTGCAGTTGGAGGCCAGGCCAAGAGCTCCAGGGCTGGTGAATGAGGCAGGCGTAGGGGCTGAAGGAGATTCAAAATCAGCAACAGATGGATGACGGCAGGCCCCAGCAGGATAGGTGGAGAGACAAGCGGGACCCAAGGCAGGTGGAGGAGGCTGATTCTGAAGGGCTCGGACATGTGAGAGCTGGTGGCGGAGCAACAGGGGTCCAGGATACCTCCGGGGTCCTCGCTTAGGGCACTAAGGTGACAGTACTGCCACCCCTGCCCCCAGCAGGGAGCGTGGAGGGAAACAAGCACTGTGGAATGTTGAGCTCTCTTTCAGATGTGCTGAGACTGGAGTCCTAGTGAGGTGACCAGACGTGGACGTCCAAGTGGGGCACTTAGCAGAGGCTGCGCTGCAGAGCAGACGTGGCTGTGGACAAGGCCACCTATGAAAACTGGGAACTGCGAGAAGGGAGAAGGTCAGGGACAGAGCTGGGCTGACCCCAGTGTTTCGGGGGGCCCACAGAAGGGTGCTCAAAGTAGGCGTGAGACACGTGGAGACCCAGGATGCTTCTGAAGGTGTGTAAGGGGAAGGTGTGCGCATGCCGGGCGGTGGGGAGTCAGCCACTCGGAGGCCACTGACGGAAACCCCACCGTTTTGGAAATGGCCCTTGGTTGATCAAACAAATGTTTACTGTGCCAGGCACATCCAACTGTGTTTGGCAATAGCATTCCTGCAACAGCAAAAATATTTCTAAACCCCAATGCATTGTGCTCATCTCTGGCAGCTTTAAGACTGTTCACATCATGGTAATATTTGGGTGGACAATGTCTGGCAGCACAGCTCCCCACCTGCACGCACATGCATGGAAAGTACAACCGTGCGTGCTTTTTCATGAACAGGACTGTGTGCGATGCTGTGCGTGCTCTTTCATGAACAGGACTGTGTGCGATGCTGTGCGTGCTCTTTCATGAACAGGACTGTGTGCGATGCTGTGCGTGCTCTTTCATGAACAGGACTGTGTGCGATGCTGTGCGTGCTCTTTCATGAACAGGACTGTGTGCGATGCTGTGCGTGCTTTTTCATGAACAGGACTGTGTGCGATGCTGTGCGTGCTTTTTCATGAACAGGACTGTGTGCGATGTTCTATACTGCACTTCTGCCACTCAGTGAGGGATCGGGGTCCTCTTTTTGTGTCTGTAAATTGAGATCTACATCCCCATTTGCGTCAGCTGCATAGTATTCTATTGTTTTCCCGTGTTGCATTTTATTTGTGCTGAGCACTTATATTTGTGAGATTAATCCATTTTTGAGATCCATCCACATGTTGTGTAGTAATAGTGCATTCACTCTGTTGCCATGAGGATGGCATGATTTGTTCATTCATAGCACTGTTGACAGGCTTTTGGGTGCTGTATTAGTGAGCAGGGTTCTCCAGAGAGACAGCACCAACAGTGTACATTTACACACACTCACACACACACACACAGAGGGAGAAAGAGAGAGAACGAGAGAGTGAGCAAGCATGAGAGCCAGAGAGGGGCTTTGTTATGGGAATTGGATTAGACAATGATGGAGGCTGAGAAGTCTCAGGACCTCCTGTGCAAGCGGGAGAACCAGGGAAGTCGATAGCATGGCTCACCCCAAGCCAAAGGCCTCAGAACCAGGGGGGCAATAGTGTTGCTCTCAGTTTGAGGCCAAAGGCCTGAGAACCTGGAGCTCTGATACCCAAGGCCAGGAGAAGACAGGTGTCCCAGATCCAGAAGAGACGGCAAATGTGCCCTTCCTTTGCCTTTCTGTTCTATCCGGGCCCCCAGCTGATTGGATGGCACCTGCTCACGTTGAGTGAGGGTGGATCTTCTTAGTCCACGGATTCAAATGCCAATCTCTTCTGGAAACACTCTCACAGGCCACACCCAGAGAGAATGCTTTACCGGCCATATGGTCATCCCTTCACCCAGTCAAGTGGACAGCCAAAATCAACCATCACAGCTATTAATACTTTCCAGACTGGGGAGGTTATCAACCTATGTACAGGTGATCTCCTTCAGGCACAAATACCTTGGCGACGATGTGATTATGTCCTTAGAATAACTTAGAATTGAGTTTCCTGGATTCCTACACTTTTCCCTTTGACACCTGTAGCCATGCTGCAGTCACCTTGCTTGCAACTTTTTTTTTTTTTTTTTTTTTTTTTTTTTTTTTTGTGAGATGGAGTTTCACTCTTGTCACCCAGGCTGGAGTGCAATGGCACAATCTCAGCTCACTGCGACCTCCACCTCCCAGGTTCAAACTATTCTCCTGACACAGCCTCCCAAGTAGCTGGGATTACAGGCACCTGCCACCATGCCCAGGTAATTTCTGTATTTTTAGTAGAGACGGGGTTTCATTATGTTGGCCAGGCTGGTCTCGAACTCCTGGCTTCAAGAGATCTGCCTGCCTCAGCCTCCCAAAGTGCTGGGATTACAGATGTGAGCCACTGCGCCTGGCCGCTTGCTACTTCTTACACGTCACCCAGTCCTGCGGGCTCCCCTGTTCTCATGTCCTGGAAGACACTGGGGTGCATCTGTCTTTGCTCCTCTGTTTGTAGAAAAGGAAATAAACAGTTTTGATTTTATTTCATCATTTTGAATTATCAATAAATAAAGATATTAATGCACAGCCATGTCATCACCACACTATCCAGATAAAAAGCAGTTCCATCGCCCCCAAAATTCCCTCCTGCTGCTTCTCTGCAGCTTCTCTCCAACCCAAACCCTAGCAACCACTGATCTCTTCTCCATGCCGAGGGCTTTGCATTTTCCAGAATATTTTATCAGTGAGATCACTCAGTAAGCAGCCTTCTTCCTGATGCTGCCTTATTTCTCATAGCACAACGTATTTGAAATTCAGCCACCTTGTTGCATGTGTCCAGAGATGTTCCTTTTTATTGCTGAGCAGTGTTCACTGAAGGATATTCATCTGGGTTGTTTCTATGTTTTGGCAATTATGAATAAATCTGCTATAAACATTCAGACAAGTTTTAGTGTGAACACAGACTTTTCATTTCTTTTGGGTAAATACATAGGTTGTATATATTAAGGATATGCTTAATTTTCTAAGGAACTGTCAAACCTTTTTTTTTTTTTCTTTCAGAAATGAAGTCTCACTCTGTGGCCCAGGCTGGAGTGCAGTGTCACAATCACAGCTCACTGCAGCCTCGAACCCCTGGGCTCAAGTGATCCTCCCGCCTCAACCTGCCAAGTAGCTGGGACTCACAGGCACGTGCCACCATGCCTGGTTAATTTTTTTTTTAATTTTGTGTTTTAGAGACAGGGTCTTACTATGTTAACCAGACTGGTCTCAAATTCCTGGTCCCAAGCCATCCTCCTGTCTCAGCCTCCCAATTAGCTGAGACTATAGGAACAAGCCACCATATCTGGCTGGTTAAATCTTCAATTCATCTGAAATTTATTTTGCTACGAGAAGTTGGCTAGAGATTTAGCTATATTTTTCAAAAATTGCTAGGCTTGTACTACGACACCATATATTGAATAGTTCTTCTTTCTATACATTTCTAAAAGCATATTTATGATCGCTAAATTTCCTCCCAGTTTCCCTCCCTCCTTCCCCCCCGCCTTCCTTTGCTAAAAGCATACTGAGCACGTACCAAGAGCCAGGCTCCGTGTAAGTGCTGCAGATCCAGGTGAGCAGGAGCGAGTTAACAGGTTTTGTTGTTTCATTGTTTTGAGACAGGGTCTCACTCCCGTTGCCCAAGCTGGACTTCAGTGGCACAACCACAGCTCACTGCAGCCTCCACTTCTGGGCTTAGCTGATTCTGTCATCTCAGCCTCCCAGTAGCTGGGTCTATAGGTGTGTGCCACCATGTCTGGCTAATTGCGGTTGTATTATTATTATTATTATTATTATTATTATTATTTTTGTAGAGAGGGGGTCTCTCCACATTGCCCAGCCTGGTCTTGAACTCCTAGGCTGGAGCAATCCTTCAGCCTTGGCCTCCTAAAGTGCTGGGATTACAGGTGTGAGCCACCACACCTGGCCTGAGAGAGTTAAGATGTACTGGTTGACAAGATGCTCTGAAGCACATGGCACTGGCACACAGATCGTATTTCAGCTTTGCTGTAAAAGTTGAGTGACAGTTGATAGACAGTCAAAGAGGCATGGTGGGAATGGGAAAACAGAGGAAAGAGAGAGCCTGGCGTTGTGAAAACTTGAAAGAAGTTCATCGTGGCTGGAGCACAGAATGCAGGCAATGAGTAACCTGGTTTTATTTCCGATGGGTCGCTTGCTCTATCAGTCTATTTCTGTGCCTGTTACACACTTGGTAATTATCACAGCTTCTTGGTATATTTAAGCTTGAGTAGGGCCGGTCTCCTTTGCTGCTCTCTTGGAAGGTTTTCCTTGCTATTCTCTCTCTCTTTTTTTTTTTTTTTTATTGAGACAGAGTCTGGCTCCGTCGCCCAGGCTGGAGTGCAGTGGTGCGATCTTGGCTCACTGCAAGCTCCGCCTCCGGGGTTCACACCATTCTCCTGCCTCAGCCTCCCGAGTAGCTGGGATTACAGGTGCCCGCCACTACGCCCAGCTAATTTTTTGTATTTTTAGTACAGACCGGGTTTCACTGTGTTAGCCAGGATGGTCTCGATCTCCTGACCTCGTGATCCACCTACCTTGGCCTCCCAAAGTGCTGGGATTACAGGCGTGAGCCACTGCGCCGGGCCTGTTTTCCTTGCTATTCTAAAGTCAACTTTTATCAAAGTCTAGCATATCTATAAAAAATGCATAAATCATAAGTGCATGACTTGATGGATTTTCACAAACTGAACACATCCATGTGAGCAGACCCAGATCAGGAAACAGAGCACTCAGCATCTAGAGCTTTTCCTCATGTTCTCCCCAAGTCCCAGCTGCCAACACTACAGATTACGTTTGCCTATTACTCAACCTTCTACAAATGTGATTTTACATTACCTTCCTATACAACGTGTAAAGCTTCTTTCACTTAAAATGGTAACAGTGAGATTAATTCCCACTTTTGCATGTAGCAACAGTTCCTTCATCTTTATTGCTGATCAGTATTTCATTCATTTATTCTTTCATTTCACTGTTGATGGAGTTTTGGGTGATGTTTTAGTCCGTCCAGGGTGCGATGGACTAAATACCATAGACTGTGTGGCTTAAACAACAAAAGTTTTCTTCTTACAGTTCTGGAGGCTGAGAAGTCCAAGCTCAAGGTGCTGGCGGATTCTGCATCTGGTGAGGGCCCACTTCCTGGTTCACAGATGGCGTCTTCTCTCTGTGTTTCCCACAGATGACAGAGAGAAGGGAGCTCTCTCGGGACTCTTTTAAGGGCATGAATCCCATTCTCAGGGGCTCCACTCTTAAGACCTCAATGAATCCTAATGACCTGACAAAGACCCCACCTCCTAATGCCACCAAATTAGGGGGTAGGATTTCAACATGCGAATTTTGGGGAGACGCCAATAATCAGTCCATAACAGATGGTTTCTGGTTTTGCCACAGAATGAATGCTACGTCTCTTTATTTATTTATTTATTTTTGAGACAGGGTTTTGCTGTCTCCCAGGCTGGAGTGCAGTGGTGCGATCGTGGCTCATCGCAGCCTCTAACCACCCAGGTTGAAGTGATCCTCCTGCCTCAGGCCCCTCTGAGTAGCAGGGACTACAAGCACTTGCCACCATGCACGGCTAATTTTTGTATTTTTTTAAGAGGCAGGGTCTTGCTGTGTTGCCTAGACTGGTCTCAAATTCCTGACCTCAAATGATCCTCCCATCTTAGTCTTGAAAAGTTTTGGGATTACAGGTGTGACCACCATGCCTGGCTGCTATGCATCCTTTTTTTTTTTTTTTTTTTTGAGATGGAGTTTCGCTCTTGTTGCCTAGGCTGGAGTGCAACGGCGCAATCTCGGCTCACCACACCCTCCGCCTCCCGGGTTCAAGCCATTCTCCTGCCTCAGCCTCTTGAGTAGTTGGGATTACAGGCATGTGCCAACATGCCTGGCTAATTTTGTATTTTTAGTAGAGACAGGGTTTCTCCATGTTGGTCAGGCTGGTTTCGAACTCTCAACCTCAGGCGACCTACTTGTCTCAGCCTCCCAAAGTCCTGGGATTACAGGCGCGAGCCACTGTGCCCGGCCTGCTGTGCATCTTTTGATGCACATATACACTCATTCCTCTGGAGTGTCTCCCTCCGAGCAGACCTGCTGGGTCATAGTAGACACTGCCAACATATTTTCAGGCAGCTGTGCCAATTCACACTACCAACAGCAGTACATGCGCGTGTCCACGGCCCCGTGGCATGGTCTCCCATTGTCATTTTAGCCAATCAGGTGTCAGAGGTATTTCGCTGTCGGTTTATTTTGCATGTTTCTCTGATGACAAATAAACTTGGGGACCTTTTCATACGCTCACAGGCCATCTTGATAGGTTCTTTTTTGAGGTCCTTATTCAAGTCTTTCACCCACTTTATACATGGACTTGTCTTTATCTTTTTAATTTATTCTTTTATATTTTCTAGACATAAATATTTTACCAGTCAGATAAACTGCATGTCAAGTTAAAAAAATCCTGCCATGATTGTGTTTAGGACTATGTTGGATTTTATGATCTATTGAGGAAGAGTTGCCACCTTGCAGTAGCGTCTCCCTATTCAAGAACAGCAAGGTCAGCAGCACTTACGTTAGTAAGAATTACTTCTTGGCCAGGTGCAGTGGCTCACGCCTGTAATCCCAGCACTTTGGGAGGCTGAGGTGGGTGGATCACTTGAGGTCAGGAGTTGGAGGCCAGCCTGGCCAACATGGTGAAACCCCATCTCTCCTAAAAACACAAAAATTAGCTGGATGTGGTGGTGGGTGCCTGTAATTCCAGCTACTTGGAAGACTGAGGCAGGAGAATCAGTTGAACCTGGGAGGCGGAGGTTGCAGTGAGCCGAGATCACGCCACTGCACTCTAGCCTGGGTGATAGAGCTAGACTCTGTCTCAAAAAAAAAAAAAAAATTACTTCTTGCAAGGTGTGTGGTTCTGAGTAGATTACATAAGTTTGTCCATTTAACTTTCTCAGCAAGATGGTGCTGCTTCCACTTCCGTTTTAGGTATGAAAATGGAGAAAAAGGCCAGGCGTGGTGGCTCATGCCTATAATCCCAGCACTTTGAGAAGCCAAGGTGGGCAGATCATGAGGTCAGGAGTTTGGGACCACCCTGGCCAACATGGAGAAACCCCATCTCTACTAAAAATACAAAATTAGCTGGGTGTGGTGGTGCACGCCTGTAATCCCAGCTACTTGGGAGGCTGAGGCAGAAGAATCACATGAACCCAGGAAGCAGAGTTTACAGTGAGCCAAGATGGTGCCACTGCACTCCAGCCTGGGCAACAGAGTGAGACTCCATCTAAAAAAAAAAAAAAAAGAAAATGGAGAAAAAGAGAGGATAGGGAACTTGCCTACATCCAACCAATTCATAGGTGGTAGAGCTGGGATTTGAAACCAGGCAGTTTGTCTTAACAGTCCCTCTTCTTAACCACAATCTTATGCTTGTTTTTTGTTCATTCTACTTTTTTTTTTCTTTTCCTCAAGAAGGTTTTTAGTTTGTTTTTTCTTATAGGCCTAGGAATATTGTTATTATATTTGTCTTGGCATATTTTTCCTTTTGTCTTGTTGATACCAGGAGTTATGGTTTTATTTTTCTTTGTATTTCCGACGTGTTGTTTGTGTGAAGAAAAGCTAGTGCTTTCGAATAGTCTTACTAAACTCCTCCATGAACTTCCAGTTTCAGTTTATTTCCTTAGGTTTTTAATCAAGAAAATCATAGCACCTCCCGAAATGGTAAATTTGCCTCCTCTTTTCCAATGCTTATTTTTCTTGTTTAATTTTCTTATTCGATTGCATTGGCTAGCATTTTAGAGAAATGTTAAGTTCTGGTAATGTTAGCAGTGTCACAGTTCTGGTTCCTGAATTGAATGAGGGCAATTCAGCCTTTCATATTGGACACAGTGCTGGTTTGATATACAAAATTGAATAATACTAAAATATTCTCAAGCAGTTTCCTTTTTTAACCAAGAAATTTTATTTGATCAAACATATTTCCTAATAGGTTTGCTAATATTGAAATATTCCAGCATTACTTGGACAAACCTTGCTTAGTCACAGTGTGCTGTTTTTGTAAAGCCTTGATGTATTCTGCCTGTTGATCATTTAAAAAGTTTTGCTTATGGCCGGGTGCGGTGGCTCACACCTGTAATCCCAGCACTTTGGGAGGCTGAGGCGGGCGGATCACGAGGTCAGGAGATCGAGACCATCCAGGCTAACGTGGTGAAACCCCATCTCTACTAAAAATACAAAAAAATTAGCCGGGCGTGGTGGCGGGCACCTGTAGTCCCAGCTACTCCGGAGGTTGAGGCAGGAGAATGGTGTGAACCCAGGAGGCGGAGTTTGCAGTGAGCCAAGATTGCGCCACTGCACTCCAGCATGGGTGACAGAGCAAGACTCCATCTCAAAAACAAAAAACAAACAAACAAAAAAACAGTTTTGCTTATTTCCTTGCTTGGCCAAAAAACCCCAAGGGTCTTTGAGTTGGTTATAATGGGATCTTCTGATTGCCCTGCCCTCCCCTCCCCTCCCCTCCCCTCCTCTCCTCTCCCCTCCCCTCCTCTCCTCTCCCCTCCCCTCCTCTCCTCTCCCCTTCCTGTCCTTTCCCTTCCCTTCCCTCCTTCTCTCTCTCTCTCTTCCTTTCTTTTTGAGACAATCTACCCTCTGTTGCCCAGGCTGGAGTGCAGTGGCATGATCTCAACTCACTGCAACCTCCACCTCCCCAGGTTCAAGCGATTCTCATGCTTCAGCCTCCCAAGCAGCTGGGATTACAGGCATGCACCACCATGCCCGGGTGATTTTTGTATTTTTAGTACAGACAGCATTTCACTGTGTTGGCCAGGCTGGTCTAGAACTCCTGACCTCAAGTGATCCACCCACCTTGGCCTCCCAAAGTGCTGGGATTACAGGCATGAGCCACCGTGCCTGGCCAATTTGTTTCATTTCTCAATAATAGCATCAAGTTGCTGATATTGATTTGGATTAGCTGAAACCTCTCCCGCCTTAAGGTTCCTTCACAGGAGCCTCAACTCACATGGTCTGCTGGTGACTTCAGGCATCCTGACCCATGACACAAGACAGGTTTTTTTCCTGTTTGTTTTGTTTTGTTTTGTTTATCTGTTTGTTTTGAGACAGAGTCTTCCTGTGTCACTCAGGCTGGAGTGCAGTGACGCGATCTCGGCTCACTGCAACCTCTGCCCCCCAGGTTCAAGGGATTCTCGTGCCTCAGCCTCCAGAGTAGCTGGGATTACAGGCACCCGCCACCATGCCTGGCTAATTTTTTGTATTTTTAGTAGAGATGGGGTTTCGCCATGTTGGCCAGGCTGGTTTCAAACTCCTGACCACAGGTGATCCGCTCGCCTCGGCCTCCCAAAGTGCTAGGATTACAGGCATGAGCCACCGTGCCTGGCCCACAAGACAGTTTTTAATATAGTAGTGCCCCCTATCCATAGTTTTACTCTCTGTGGTCTCAGTTACCCCAGGTCAACCAAGGCATGGAAATATTAAATGGAAAATCTCATCAATAAACAATTAATAAGTTTTAAACTGTGTGCTGTTCTGAGCAGTGTGATGAAATCTCAGGGCATCCGGCCCCATCCCTCCCTGGATGTGAACCATCCCTTTGTCCAGTGTCTCCATGCAGCCTACACTACCTGCCCGGCCGGATCATGAGATAGAAAAATAGTAATATACCGGGGTCAGTACTATCTGCAGTTTCGGGCATCCACTGGGGGGTCTTCGAAGTATCCCCTGTAATAAGGGTTGGGGGGGCACTGTATTATTTTGGGTTTCCCCTCAATGCTTTCCCTGAAACAAGGACTTGGATGCAGGCTCCTCCATTTGAGAGTTGACTCCAGGGAGCAGGAGTGAGGGAGCAGCGGAAGGGAGATGCAGAAGGAGGCCATCTCCAAATAAAGGTATTTTGTCCCGGACCCTGCTGTAAGCAACGGAGGCTCCAAAGGCCCTTCCTAGAAGCCAGAGAGTGTGCCCCAGCAGGACTGTTCACCTGCTGGATGGAGGCAGAGCAGCTCCCTCTCCCAGCCTCCCAGCTCTGCTTCCACAAGGACTGGAAGTGGCCCCTCGGGGAATGAACTCCTCCATTCTACAGGATGCCCTGCACCCCCAAGGGAGGCCTGGGAGAAGGTGGACGACACCCTTGTTCCGGACGTGGGCCTCAAGGGAAGAGCCCATGGCCTGGCTGGGAAGCCTGGCAGACCCTGTCCTGCAGCTTTCCCTCCTGCCTGCTGCTCCCCACATCCTCCCGCTCCAGTGCAGCAGGAAAAGCTTCAGACCATCCCCTCTCATCAGCTCAGATTCCAGGAGAAACAAACTCTCCCTCCAATCTCCCAGGTGGCAGCCAAGATGCTTACGTTCAAAGTCCCAGGAGACTTTTCTCAGCAAATCCATCCACATAAGCTCATGGAAAATTAATGGAGAGGAATAAAAATCCACAGTAAGCTAGAGGCGAGACGTGAGAGGCACTTCTGCACAGGAGTGAGAGGACGTGTAAAATCTGGGAATCCTTACAGCATCAGGTTTATGTGATTGAATTAGAAGTTGTCACAAAATTATGGAGAAATGAGTGAATTTTCCAGTATTTGACATGGGCGGGAACAGGACGGAAGTGGACCTCTTGCTGTAGTGGAAAACAAGTAGGAAAAAAAATGGCAAAAGCATGGGAGAATCTGGCAGGGACGAGGGGATGTGGCAGACTTGCTGGCCAGAGCACCTACCTTTACTTGGGCATACCTGCCTTTAACTGGCTTCAGCTGTGTGTGCTTGCCTTTACCTGGCTTCACCTGTGCACACCTGCCTGTGTGGCTCTGACCTCACGCCCTTGAGTGAGTCTCCTCCCCTCCTTGGACCTCAGCTTCCGACCTGTTAAATAACAGGGTTGCCTTGGGTTAGGCCACTGCCACTCGGGCTGTCTAAGAATCATTCTCTGAAGATGTGCTGGCCTCCAACTATTAATACATTAAGCCCCAAACCCAGGAGCTTCTCTGGGAGAAAGGGACTGCTGCTGAAGGCAGTGAGCATCTGGGTTAATCTAAGCCACAAAATATTTATAATGTTTTCCCCAGGACCAAAAAGGTGGCTATATCTCACATCCCTGATGGTACGGTGTCCCAGTTTCCAGTTCTCTATAAAACAGTTACTCTTCCCAGAAAGTCCTAGCGTGCTCAGAACCACACAGCGTGTACTCCACAGATGTGGCTGATGGTTTCATGGTTCAGGTTGGACAAGAAAAAAGACAAGATGACCAGATGGAAAACCTTACTCCTTTCTGCAAAACCTGGTGAATCCTAGAAGGCAGCTTCCAGAAACAAAACCAGAGGGTTCTGAAACCAGGAAGCCAGGAGGGTCATGTCTTCTTTTCCTAAACTGATCCTAAAACAAGGCACTTGGTGGTGTGTGTGGCTATGGGCCCCCCAGAAATTAGAATGCCAAAAGAGGTCCTACTTCAAATGAGCGGCGGGGGTTAGGTGTTCCCCTCAACCTGAGATGCCTGCTCAGAGCGTTAAGATGTGAATAAAGGCACTGTGGCAGCGTTATTTGACCCTGAACCTTTTCATAAGAGCCTTTTTTTTTTTTTGGCTGTCAATACTTTTAGTTGACACATAATTGTACGTATTTATGGGTCCAGTGTGAGATGTTGATACATGTATGCAATGTGTAATGATCAAATTAGGGAAGTTAGTGTATCCATCACCTGTAACCTTGATTTTCTTTGTTTTGGGATCATAAGAGATTTTTACAGACTTGAAGGATGTTGCTTCATCGGAGCACAAGGCTGAACTGGATATCTCTAAACAGACACAAAGAAACTGGGGCGTAAGCAGGATGCTGTCCTTAAAATGCCGAATGTCGGGGCTCTCATACAGCACTCTTGTTGGCTAACAGATCAGAAGGACTGGAGGGGGATGGCCCAAGGGGTGTCCACTTGGGTGGAAGGCTGGCAGAGGCCTGCGTCCCTAGGGAAGTATTTCTTGGAGATAGCATAATGGCATCGATCTTAAACCTTGCATTGAGATAGCCGAAAAGTGTTCACAATTGAACTGTGACCAGCTGCCTGGTCTATCTGCAGCGGTGGTTCTAGAAACCTAGGAAGGGGTGTTCCAGGGGTGGGAATCTGGTGAGAGGAGGGAAATATCCTGAGGATAGGTCTTTGAGCTGGGTTTGCAGGGTAAATACACCACTTTATTCAGATGACTTGCCTTCTTTGGTGGGGAGGGTACTGATGGACTGTTATGGAAAGGTAGAGCCCCCACCCCCACTCCCTGCAACCCAGGTCTTGCATCTGCCACCGGCCAACCCAAAGAACATCCGATTGTCCTGCTCACACCTCTCCCAGGCACCCCAACTTCCATGCCAAACAAAGGATGCCTGCAGGATCCTGTCAGGGCGTCCTTCTTCCTGTTTTGGGGATTACAATTTTTTGATTGATTGACTCCTTTAGTCATTCAACAAATATTTTATCAAGTGTATGCTTAAGGAAGCAGCGACGAGAAGGACGTTTGCATAAGGCAGCCGCCCTCAAGGAGTTACAATATTTATTCCATGTGTGTCCTGAAATATTCAGGCCCCAAACACAACTTTTTTTTTTTTTTAACCTAAGTGCTTTTAAAGACTTCTTTGAAATGTGGGACAATTATGCAAGCAGAAAAAAAAAAGTATCTAGAGCAAATATTTAACTTTGCCTTTGGTATGTTGAAGTCACCAGCCCATGCAAACCTCTCAGGCATGTCCTGTAAGATAGACTGACTGACACACACACACACACACACACACACACACACACTCTATGTAGGGGGCACAGTTAGGGGTTTGCATAATGCCGGGCTCCAGGGTTCTGGAGACAGTTCTACTCCACAGCTTGGACTCTGATCCCCACCCACCCCTTCCAGAATACTGGAAAACCCAGAACACAGAGACCTCAAGAGCTTACTCAGAAACACGCAGCTCGTAATGGGGGAGACTCCCAGTGAATGATTAAGGCCTTGAGAAAATCTATCAGCCGATGGCTCACACTGCGGCCACAGCTCCAAGCTCAGGACCCGCCCCTTTGGGCTTCCGCAAACCTAGCAATCCGGAGTCCTGGATAATAACAGGATTCCTGGAGTCTCCGGAGGGTGCCTTTGGCCTCTGGGATTCACCCGAGCCGTTGGCTTTTGCTCCCCCCACCCCACCCCCTGGCTTTTCTTGGCTTGGAGGGCAGCTGGCGGAGATACCGTTGTGCACCCCTGGGCGGAAGGCGCCCCAGAACTGGTGGCCTGGGCAGCAGACGCCGGCGTATCACCCGGGTACAAAGTTTTCATTTGCTCTGCAAACGTTTTGATGTGCAGGCGGCCTCTATTTCCGAATCCTATTATTATAAATACTCTGTGGCGGGAGCCAGCTGCGTTCGGGATAACCGTGCAGACCGAACCGGACTTTACAAAAATCAGGGACTTTCTCGTCCGCCGGCTTTGGCCAGGGAGGGGGAGGTCCGTGAGCCACGCAGCCCGGGGCGGGGCAGAGGCGGCCAGGGCGCCCCGCGGTCTCCCGGGGTTGCCACAACAGACCCCACGCGCGCGCCCGAGCCGCAGCCGCGGGCGGGAGCGGGATCGGGGCGGGGGACTGAGGTCCGCGGCGTGGGCGGGGGTGGGGGTCCAGGGCGGGTCGCCCGCGGGTCCTGGGCCGCACGCGTCCTTTCGGCGGCGAGAGGGCCCCTCCCCCACCCTCGCCGGAGCCAGCTCCCGCGCCGGGCGGGGCCGGGTCCTTCCCCACCCCCTGCACCTGAGCCGCGGCGGCGGCTCCCGCGCTCCGGCGGGGCTGGGCGCGGCGCCGCTCGGGTTCCCGCGGCCGATCCAGGTGTGCGCGGACGCTGGCGCTCCCGGGGGGCTCGGACCCGCCCCCGACTCGCCGAGCCAGGTGAGGCGGCGGCCGGGGACGCAGGGCGCGGGCCGGGGAGGACGGGAGGTGGCCCTTGGGCACCCGATCCTGCTCACTGACGGCATTTTGGTGGCATCTCGATTCTGGGAGCACCAACTACCGGATAAGCGCAGTCCTGGACCCAGAGAGGCTGGAGAGGTGGGCGCTGTGGGGAGGGAGCCGTGTGTCCAGGTGGGGGTCGATTTTCCGTAGAGAGCCCTTCCCCCTGCATGCCTTTCTTCCCGGGCAGGGGCCGGTGTCGAAAGCTTTGGAAGCGGCGTGGGGGCAGGCGCAGGAAGGAGCCCCCGCTTTATCTTCTGCGCGCACGGACCACGTTGTCTCTGGCGCGTCCTGCCCCTTCCTCTGGAACAGCGCGTGTGGCGCGACCTCCGCCGCTCTCCCGGGGTCTCCTTGCCCCGGGTCGCTGCCCGCCAGCCCTAGGACCCGGGCCAGCGAGCCCAGCGGAGGAGCCGGCGCGGGGCCGCCAGGTGGCGCGCGGGGGCGGAGACCCGAACCGTGGCCGCCAGGTCCCCCGAGACCCCGCTGCGGTCACCCTGGCCCTGCACGCAGAGCTCCCATCCAGGCGCGCGCGGCGGCAGCAGCAGCTGTCGCGGAGAGGCCGGGGCCGGCGCGCCTGGTACGGGCCCGGGGGTGGCGGGTCGGGCGCCCAGGTTCCGGGGGTCGCGCTGAGCCACAGCCGGGTGCCCGACCCCGGCCCGCAGTGCTCACCAGCTGGGATAGGGAGACCCGGCGGGCGCAGCCCGGCCGCCACCGTCCGTGAATTATGCAGGAAGCTGGCACCGGCGCGCTCGAGTTGATCAAGTTTCCCTGGCAACTTTCGCCCGGGCATCCCTCCTCCCCGGCGGCCGGGCAGCTCCGCCCGCCCAGCCCGCGGCCCAGGCGCCTCCACCGGGTGGCCCCGGCCCCGGGCGCCAGGCGCGGAGACCGCTCCCGGAGACGCCGACAGCCCACTCGTCACTTGGGCTGGAGCCGCCGGACTGAGCCAGCAGGTGCGACCACCGCAGCGGGCCTCGCCGCCCGGGTTCGGGGGGATGCGGGGGCTGGGGTGGACCTCGCCGCCAGGGTTCTGGGGCTTGGCGTGGGGGTGCAGCGCGGCGCCCTCCAGGCGGGTCTGCGTGCGGACACCCTGCTCGAGGTGGGTGGGCGCGTGCGCGAGGCTTGCCTTTCCGTGGGGCTGGAGCACCCAGAGGGAGAAAGGGTGGTGCAGGTGACCGTGGGTTTTCGCAGCCGATCTTTTAAAGGGGCTCGGGGCGCCTGGAACTGAGAAGGCGCTCGGGCCAGGCAGGTGAGGGGTGGGTGGTGGGGGGGGTCAGGCGAAAGTACGTAGGGCTCTCGGGGGCTGGCAGCTGCTAGCAGGGGCCTGGGCGTCCTCAGAGGCCATCCGAAAATAAAGTGGTTTTCGGGTGGAAATTCGAGGTTGTAAATTGGATAGTTGAGTGACCTCTTTTTCGTTTGAAACTCAAGTTCGAACGTTAATGAGGCCAATCAGCTAATTAAGCTTCCAGATCCAGAGAGGTAATTTCGGAAGTCCCCCGGTGGGGGAGGGCGATTTGATCTCTACCTGGGATGTGGGCCTCGGTTTTGCAGACCCAGTCACAGGGAAGTTCTGCGCCCCTGGAAAAGGACCTGGCAGATTCAGCCTTAACCCCGGTGCCCTGCGGTCCGCATCACATAATTAGTGACGCCCTTCTATGCACTAGGAACCGAGCCTGGTGCCCCAGAGGGTTCAGCAGGTCCAGAACAGCCCCGGGCCGATTGCTTTTGGAGTTTTCCAACTACTTGTGAGTTGGAAACAAGGTTGAGGGTCCTAATAGGGTTGAGCCTGTGGGGGTGGAGTGAGGAGAGCGAGCTTGGCCCCCGTCGGGGTTCAGTGTTAATTCTGAGGGAAAGCCGTCGTGTCTGCTCTAAGAGGGGGATTGGTAGGTGGGAGCTGTGGGTTTCTATGCCGGATGTCACTGTCCTCTAAGGGGGCTTGAGGGAGACTCTTGTCCTGATAGGAATCTGGGTGTCCCAGTAGTGCCTGAATGATTCAGCTCCTGGGAAGCACTGTCTATATAAGGCCTCTGATTCCATTATTACACCCAGGAATTCCTCGTTTTCCTGGAAGGAAGAATTGGGTGGAAAGCTTGGTGCTTCTTTGGGTCCCTTTGGAAGGAGGTTGGAATTCAAGTATGAAAGGTAACTCTTTACGAGTAGGTGATTTCACCTATAAAGATGATCCCAGAGGGCTCGGTTGACAGCACTTGGCTGCTTTTAACAAATTAGATTCCCCCCCACCCCCGGGGAGGGGGGCGGTCTGTTGGGGGGATCTTTCTGCGTACTGTCTCCAAGTACAGTCTGCTATAGAAAACCGTATTCCTATTTGGGTGAGTTTCAAGATTTTCATTCATTCATTTCTTCATTCAGGTGCTTAGGGTTGTGTGCAGGGCCATGCTGGCTTCTAGGGGTCTTGGTCTAGGCCTGGGCTTGGGGAGCCAGGTGATATCAGATGTGAGTGCTGCCCAGAGGAAGGTAAAGGGATTCTGAGACCACATTGTATTTTATATTTCATTAGTGACGAGGAAAAGGATGGGAGAGAAAAACGGGCCGGGAATTAACCAGTATACAGAAACACACTCCTAAAAATGGCTCTTTATAGGAAGGCAGTGCTTTAGCATACTTGCCTTACTTCCAAATACGTAACAGAGTTGCAGACGAGAGAGTTCTGGCATCCCCGTCAGTCCTGATGAGGACTTTTCTAAAGTGGGGCTCAGCTTGGGAGTTGCTGCAGGGCCTGAGGTTGTGCCTCCTACTCTGAAAGAGTTCTGGGCCTGGACACCTGAGGTCTTACCTGCCTGCAATTCCAGCCTCCTGCTTTGTAAACTCAAGCCGGAGCTTTCACCTGGGGCTGTTGTACCTGGAGTCTGAGGGCCCCTCCTTAGGGCAGCAGGGAGGGTGTGGCTGAGAAAAGCCAGTGGAAATGGATGCGCACAGCCTCTTCAGGAGCCTCCACTTGTCCTGTAACTGGGACTGTGAGCCCCAGGGAGGGACCCTTGAGAATCTTCTTGCCTCCACATGACCTCCAGCAAAGTTCTTGACCCTCTCCGTTTCTATAGACTGGGGAATTTGTGGAAGAAAGGGAAGGAGAGGGGAGAAGGGAGGATCGCTCCAGACAAAGGCGGGTCTTTTCCATCTCTGGAATCCCCCACCCCTTGCCATCCACCTGGGCACCCGGAGAATGAATCACTTGTTGAGAGGCTGTAAGCATATTGAGTGCAGGGCTTGGAGCCTGCAGCCCCCCCAGGGCTAAGTGACCTTTGTGACTTGGCCACTGCACCTAACCTCCCACCCAAAATGAGAGGCCTGTCATTCTCTCATGGTCAGAGGATATCTAGGGTGTATTTGTTTCTTTCTGCGTGAATAATCATCTGAGTGCCTGCTGCCACATCCAAGCCTGGACTGGCCACAAGGGCTGCCTCCGGGAGCTTCTAGGATAATGGGGAGGAAGAGGCGTAACAGTCCAGTTAGTCCGTGTTGTGACAGGGCTTGTGATGGAGGTGACCATCGAGTGCTGCAGGGCATAGAAAGGGTCCCCAACCCAGCGTGGGGTGGGGTGGGGGTATACAAACCCTTGGAAGAGGTCCGGGTTGTTTGATTGCATCCTCCTGGGACTGAACATGGGCCTTTGGCAGAATGACCCAGTCCTTGTTCCCAGGGTGGGGACAGAGGCACCCGCTAGTCACAATAATAACGTCAGCAGCTGCAGCGCGGGTAGTGAGACTCTCATCGAGCATTTTCCTTTTGGTTGGCATTAGTGCCACACTCTTGCTATTTATTCCCTCAGTAAATCTCAGAAGTCCAATGAGCCAGCTCCGATTCATTACGATTCCCATTTCACAGATCAGAAGCTTGAAGCTCAGAGGAGTGAAGCCGCTTGCCTTAGCCCACACAGCTAGTGGGTAGGGGAGCCCTTGACCCCACACCGCCCGGTGGTTAAATGCACGCTGCCCAGCTGGAGAAAGCCGCCAGGCAGCGGTTAGAAAATTAGTCTTCTCGTTCCCGTGCTATGAAATCGCGCTGCGGTCAGCAGGTGAAAACCAGTTTCTCATCATACTTCTTGATGTGCCCCACGTTTTCCATTGTTGAAGGAAGATTCAAGGACTGGTTTGATGCCGCTGATGGACGGCTGTCTCCTTGGCCATGGCGCCAGTACTGATGCTGGGCTTTGGGGTACAGTGGCCTCTGATGCAAGCCTTCCCTGCATTCGAGGGTTTCCGTTCTTTGCAGGGCGGGGGACGATGGGCCCATGCCCACTACCCAGAGCCTGCCCTGGGTTTAGGGACCATAGCCTGGGTCTCTCTGGATGCACATACCCCGGGGATGGGCCTTCAGGGAGGGACTGGCTGAAACGCAGCTCGCTCCCTGGGAGATTAAGTTCTTAAAAGCCTGTGGGGCTGCCAGGAGTTTGCTGGCAGCAGCAGAGACATGCTGGGCTCCCCGATTGGCTGCCAGATGTCATTGCCGAACCCGGCACTGCACCAGAGCACGACTGGGGACAGTGTTTGAAAATTGTCCTTGCTGGGTATGGTAGCTACTCTGGGGTTAGCTCAGTGAGGGGCGTGTGAATGGAATTAGGCCACAAACTCCCAATCTGAGGCTGCAGATTCCAAATGGTGGAATGCAGAAGGGCTCCTGGCTCCCCGTCCCAGAAATTCTGCTGCAGCAGAAAGGCAGCACGGGAGCCCCCCAGAGGGAGAGGAAGATCAGCTGGAGCAGCCCTGAGTTGCTGGACTTAGAAAGGCCTCACCAGAGACCCCCCAGGAGGCATGCATTAGAGGTCATAAGCACTGCAGCCCTGCCATGGCCCTGCTGGGCTGGGGCCTGCCTCTTCCATTTTTTTTTTTTTTGTCTGTCCCTGAAAGTGTTGTTTTTTTAAAAAACAGCTTGTTCTCTCATACATTTTCTGCAACAATTTTTTATGAAAAATTCAAATATCCAGCAAAGCTGAAAGAATTGCCAGTAAACTCCTTTCAGATTGTGCCATTCATCATTTACCAAGCTTCTCACACATTTTAACGTCAACGTCTAAAATTTTTCTTTATAGGTTTAAATATTTGTAAAGGCTACGGTACCTCTGTGAGGTAAATATCGATATTTTAAAAGGAACTGTTGCCTGACTCTTTACCCACTGTAATATAAACCCATCGTGACTCACAGCCACTTTTTCTTGATGGATACGTAAGTGAGCTTTAGGACATTTTCATCGTTCTTGAATTTATACAGCCACTTCCCCAAATAATTTTATCCTAATGTAATAGACTTTTATGCTCATGGGTCTTTTAGTAATCAACCTAGCATACTTCTCTGCACGAAAAATATACATAAATTGACTTTCATAAAATTTCCCGTGACCTGGAGTTGCTAAGTATTTAAAAAAATTACTTCTCAATTGAAAAAGCTGTACAGTCATTGCTGGGGCGCAGTTGGTCAAAAACTATAAATATATTACAGATTTTTAGAAATGGAAAAGGGGAGCTGTTACTGGAGCTGCATCTCTGAGTGAGAAGGCAGTGGGTGTTTTTGGTGTTTTAATTGAAGCCCTAGTTGCATTAGCCCTTTTGTTTTGGTATCAGGAGGGCTCTTCACCTGGAGCTGCACCACCCCCTCACCAGCTTCCAGGGGATAGCTATGCCTTTCTTATGTAAAAGAGCCTCAGGGATGTTAGGGAGGGGAGGTGGGCAGGGGATCCAAGGCCTTTCTCCACTGAGCAATTTCAGGAAAGACTTGGCTACCCTTTAGACTGAGCTGGGTCTACGTGGAAAGGGTCCTTGCACCTCATTTTGAAGCCCCCTGCAAGGGAGATCTTAGTTCACAAGATTACACCTGTACTCAAGGTCCTGCAGGTGATTCTTACCTGGGGACAGTGATGATACTTACGTGAAGGCAGTGACATGTGATGCCAGGTGTGTGCTCTGGATACTGCCAGGCTTTGCTGCCTCCCTGCAGACTTGGGGGTGTCCTGCCCCACGTCTTCCTCACTCCGGCTCATCAGTTCCCTCCTCTTCTCAAGGAGAATCCAGAGTCAGCACCTAGAGTCCTCGGTGGGGGTGGGGAATGGCCAAGAGTCTGGACAGCTGGCAGTCTGCTCCCTGGTCCACTGGGGTGGGTCCTGGGAGGCTTAGGGCCCAAGGAATGGGGTGCAGGGCATCCTGGGTTTCCAGACCTGGAGCTGACACAGACTTCCGGGCTCCTGGGAGGTGGGAAATGAGCCTCCAAGCCTGTCTTTCCTGAAAATCCTGCCCTGGATTCCTTCCCTGGGGAGAATGCAGGCTTCCTGGGGAGTGGAGGGGGACGCTTCTGTGGCCTCATTTGTACCCCTGAGAGCATAGGGCTCAGCCGTTCCTGTCCATGTTTTTCCTGCCACCCCGCACAAATGTCCCTGGGATTTGAAGAATCTGCTCCACTCCCCTCTTCCCGTACAGGGGCCTGCAAACTAGAGGCATTTGCCCCTGGGCCAGCCGGGCTCCTGTCTGACCCCTCCTCACGAGGTGGACAGGTCCCCCAGGAAAGGGACCACGCCTTGCTCCTGTCTGCATTTCAAGGTCCTACAGTGGCCCCAAGCATGGACCAGGGGACTTTGGCAGGGGAAGATACTGACCCGATGGCGTCGCTACTGCCCCTCGTCCTGGTTCTGGACTTTCCCTCCCTCGAGGGTCATTCAGCTCCAGTGGCTGAACTTGCCGAAGGTCGCGTGGCCCAGCTGGGATCCACACCTGGCGGCTGCCCACTCCACCGTGCAGAAGAAGGCACCGGTCGCTTCCCCGGCCTCCAGATCGCCTCCTGGGTGGCACACCAGTTTATTTTTCTGTTCACTTTCAGGTAAAGCAGATGAGGTAGCACAGTGGTAGTCAGACTTCTAGCTTAAGGAATCTTTTTTGCTCTCTTAGCATTTTGAAGGACCCAGAAGCTTTTTATGTATGAGCACGAATCTATTGTTATTTACGCTATTAGAATTTACAAATATCTAATTATTAATGCATTTAAAAATAGCAGTAATAAACTCATGACATGTTGGTATAAATAATGTGTTTTTATGGATAACAACTATTTTCAAAATAAGAAAAACACTTGGTGAGGCCGGTCGAGGTGGCTCAGGTCTGTAATCCCAGCACTTTGGGAGGCTGAGGCAGGAGGATTGCTTGAGGCCAGGAATTTGAGACCAGCCTAGGCAATATAATGAGACCCCATCTCTACAAAAAATAAAAAAATAGCCAGGTGTAGTGGCACGCACCTGTGGTCCCAGCTACTCAGGAGGCTGAGGTGGGAGGATTACCTGAGCCTGAGAGGTCGATGTTGCAGTGAGCCGTGATCACGCCACTGTACTCTAGCCTGGTGACAGAGTGAGGAAAAAAAATAGTGCAGTGGCTCACACCTGTAACCCTAGCACTTTGGGAGGCCGAGACAGGTGGATCACTTGAGGTCAGGAGTTCGAGACCAGCCTGGCCAAAATGGTGAAACCCCGTCTCCACTAAAAATACAAAAATTAGCCAGGCACAGTGGGGCACACTTGTAGTCCCAGCTACTCAGAAGGCTAAGGCACAAGAGATCACTTGAACCCGGCAGGCGGAGGTTGCAGTGAGCCAAGATTGCCCCACTGCACTCTAGCCTGGGCAACAGAGTGACAGTCCATCTCAACAACAACAAAAAAACACTTGGTGAGAAGAGTGGCATTGTTTAACATTTTTGTGGTCTTTTTGCTGTGAGGTTTAATGGAAGACAGCTGGGTTCCCGTATCTGCTCCTGCAGTCAGCTTGTTGCAATATCACACGTTTTGTAGCTTCCGTTGTGTACTTGGGAGAGGATGAGCTTGAAAAAGCAGCTCACATCTCAGTGTTATGATGAGAATGGTTTGACTTCATAGATCTCTCGAATAGGCTGGTTCCCGGGGCTGCACGCTGAGAGCCTCTGGGAGGAGCGTGTGATCCGCCTTGTCAGTGCATGGGTCCCGTTTGAAAGCTGGCTGTGCCATGTGGTCCAAGGGATGCTTTGAATGATGCATGTACCTTTTCTTGTCGTTCAGGATATGTCTGTGGAGTTTAGTCAGGGGCTTCAGACAGCCACCAGCTGGTTCTGACCCCAGGGGCAGGCCCTCTGATTGTGGGGTCTAGGATGGTGGGAGCATGCAGAGGCACCTTCCAGACTGTGGGGTCAAGGAGGCTGGCAGAGCCTAAGGCAGTTTAGGAGACTCTGAGAGAGCAGCCTGGCCAATTTATAGAGTGAGGCAGGCTTGCAAGTGTAGACAGGAGAGTGGAGAGGACTTTGTAGGTGTCTGGCTGCCCGAGGAAGCCTATAGTTTTCTTGTGAAGTCTGGTTTTGGTATCAGAGTAATACTGGCCTCATAAGATGACTTGGGAAGCATTGTCTTCCATTTTTTTCTGAAAAGTTTATGCAAAATTGGCCTTCATTCTTCTTTAAATGTTTGGTAGAATTCACCAATAAAGCCATCTGGGCCTAGGCTTTTCTTTGTGAAAACTTTTAAAATTATTGATTGGATCTCTGCTTGTCATAGGTCTTTTTAGATTTTCTGTTTCTTCTTGAGTCAAGTTTGTTAGTTTGTGTCCCACCAGAAATGTGTCCACTTCATGTGAGTTTCTCTAATGTGGTTGCTATGTAGTTGTTTGTAGCACCGTCTCATTATTATTATTGTTATTATTTTTTTGAGACAGAGTCTTGCTCTGTTGCCTAGGCTGGAGTGCAGTGGCGTGATCTCAGCTCACTGCAAGCTCCGCCTCCCGGGTTTACACCATTCTCTTGACTCAGCCTCCCGAGTAGCTGGCACTACAGGCGCCCACCACCAGGCCCAACTAATTTTTTTGTGTTTTTAGTAGAGACGGGGTTTCACCGTGCTAGCCAGGATGGTCTTGATCTCCTGACCTCGTGATCCGCCCGCCTCAGCCTCCCAAAGTTCTGGGATTACAGGCATCAGCCACCACGCCCGGCCTGATTCCTTTTAATTCTGTAAGTTGGTTATAATATCCCTTCTTTCATTCCTGAGTTTGGTAATTTGAGTCTTCCCTTCTTTTCTTGATCATTTCAGCTCAGGTTTGTCAATTTCGTTGATCTTTTCAAATAACCAACTTGTAGTTTCATTGATTTTCTTTATTGCTTTTCTAGCTTAGATTTCATTAACTTCAGCCCTAACCTTTATTATTTCCTTCCTTCTGCTTGCTCAGGTTCAGTTTCCCGTTCTTTTTCTGACTCTCACAAGGTGGAAGGTTTTGGTTACTGATTTGAGATTTTTCTTCTTTTTAACATAGACATTTACAGATCTGAATTTCCTTTAAGTACTGCTTTAGTTGTATTCCATAAGTTTTGATATGTTTTGTCTTCTTTTTCACTCGTTTCAAAGTGTTTTCCAATTTCCCTGTGGTTTATTCTCTGACCCATTGGCTATTTAGATGTCTGTTTAATTTCCACATATTTGTGCATTTGTAAAATAAATTTCGAATTTCATTCTATTGTGGTTGGAGAACATTATTTGTATAATTTCAGTCCTGCTGATGTTTAATGAGGCTGTTTTATAGCCGGGCATGAGGCCTCTCCTGGAGAATGTTCCACATGCCCTTGAGAAGAATGCGTATTCTGCCGTCTTTTGTGGCATGTGCTGCAGGTGTCTGCTAGGCTGCTCTAGACTCTGGGATACAACAGTGAACCAGACAGACAAATATTTCTGCCCTTGTAGGGTCGACATCCTCGCCAGGGGAGCAAACAATAATTAAAGGAGATCATAAAGAAGCAGTGATGTAGTGCGGGAGGAAAGGAGAGCTTGCTGGTGGGGGCTGGGAGCCAGGGGGGCTGCTGTTTTAGCAGGATGGTCGAGGTGAGCTGCATTGAGGTAGCGGTCCTTGAGCAAACACTTAAAGGAGGTGAAGGAAGCGGTGTGTGATACAGGAAGAGTTCAGTGGAAATTGAGAGCACTTTTTTTCCCAATGCACATTTTATAAATTGTGCAAAATACCTATAACATAAAAAGTTACCCTTTTCACCATTTTTGGGTGTGTAGTTCTGAGGCATTAAGGACGCTCATCGTGCCGAGCAGCCATCGTCACCATGTATCTGTAGAACTCTTCAGCTTGCAGAACTGAAACTACGTCGCCACTAAACACTAGCAAACCAGCCCCTTCTCCCAGCCCCTGGCGACCACCAGTCTGTTTTCTGTCTCTTTGACTTCTGTAGGGACCTCATCCAAGTGGAATCATGCAGTGTTTGTCTTTTTGAGTCTGGCTTAATTCACTCAGCATAATGTTCTCAAGCCTCATCCATGTTGTAGCGTGTGTCAGAATTTCCTTCCTTTTTGTGGCTGAGTAATATTCCATTGTGTGGATGGGCCACATTTTGTTTTACATTCATCCATCCTTGAGGACCTGGGTGGCTTCACCCTCTGGCTGTTGTGAATAATGCTACTGCGAACATGGTTGTGCCAGTATCTTGAGTCCTTGCTTTTAGAAAACACCTTCAAAAGCAGCGTCCAGCCCCAGGCCTGTCTGGTCTTGAGATACTAAAGCTGAGATCTTTTACCCACTCGCTCCAGCCTAGGCTGCTTTCTCACAGAAGGAGGCCCCAACTTTCTTCATGGGTCTCAGGAGAAAGTAGGGGTGACCCTGAGTGTGGGAGAAATTGTGGGACATGACTCCTTCCCATGTCTGGTGTCTTCCAGTGAGGCAAGGTGCTGCTCCCTGGGAACCTGGTGGGGGTGTCTCATCTTTGTGGGTTCAGCCCCAGCCTAGGGCTGGATCCCAAGAAAAACAGGGACCAGAGACAGTAGCAGGGGGGAGAGTGTCTCCTGCAAAATGTAGCTGATTAACTGATTAGATGCTTTCCGGTTGCCTCATGATCTTAAACGCAGGCTGATTGTGCAATGGGTCATTTGCTGATCTCATATGCAGTTGCTGGCGAAGGTACGTGTTTGTTTGTCCCATGGGGCCTTGGGTCGCCTGTGTGGGGCAGGGGAAGCGGGGCTTCCGGGCACTTCCTGCTCGCTGGAAGCTTTGCTTTGATGTTTCCTTAATAGTCACTTAAAAAAATCCACCCTGAGTTGATCATGTAGGTCAGTTTATACATTCTATGGAATGGTTAACCGCATTTTATTCTTTCTTTTCCTGTTGACATTTGGGTTGTTTTCAGGATCTCGTTCTTTCAGACTGTGCTGCAGGGAACATTCTTCTATGCAGGGCTGGCGGGGCTTCCCCGGGTACCTCCTTAGAGGAGAAGTTGCCTAGCCCAGGGCTTTCACCGTGCACAGAGCTAGCTTTCACCAATGTTCTCAAATTGCTTTCCCAGGGGTTGTACCAAGTTACAATCCCACCCACATGGTGTGAGAACTCCCTGGGCCCCTCCTCCTCAGCAAGACTTGGTATTTCCTGATATTTACCAGTCTAATGTGTGGGAAATGGTGTCTCCTTTTAACTTGCATTTTCTCTGATTCATAGAAAGCTGCTCCCAGTTCCGGTTCATCGACCACTCAGCTTTCCATTTTCTGAATGGACCTCCGTGGCTCAAGCGATCCTCTCACCTCAGCCTCCCAAGGAGTTGGGACCACAGACACACAGACTACAGGTGCACACCACCACACCTGGCTAATTGTTTTTTAGAGGGGTCTCCCTGTGTTGCCCAGGCTGGCCTCAAACTCCTGAGCTCAAGCGATCCTCCCACCTCAGCCTCCCAAAGTGTTGGTATTTACAGGCATGAGCCACCATGCCCAGCCCATTTTATTTTTTTGATGTGTCTCTTAGGAAATTTAAAATTACATTTGTGACTCCAGTTATATTGCTATGGGGCAACCTGGATTTGTAACCTTCATTCTCTAGGGGCTGGGGTCTGCCCCTTCTTGCTTGGCCCCCTGGCCTGCAGTGTCCCCGCCTCCACCGCCACCTTCTCACCCTTGGATGGAGCCCCCTTCCTGCTGATGTGCTTCCTTTGAGTTAGCAGCAAAGACTCTGTTTGGAGGAACAGGAGAGGGGCTAGGGAGAGAAGATGGACTAGGACAGCTTGTCATGGCTTGTCACTCAGAGAGACCCCAGTGTGGGCAGGACCCCAGAGCTCATTGAGAATTAATCAGGGTTCTGCACTGCTGGCTCTGGAAAGTCCAGGTCCAAACCTCTTGGAGAACAATGGACCTCGGTAGAAGATACACCGTGTCTGGGTCCCGCAGCGGGTTTTCAGCAGGTTTTATGCTGGATCCGAGAATCCCTATCCTGACAAGCCTCCAAGTACCCCGTGGCAGGCTCTTTGTAGACCAAGCCTGGTTAAATAGCTTCTGGAGTTCATTCTCCTGAAGAACGAGGTTCTTACCAGAAGCAGTCTAGAATAAGTATCATATTACTATTGAACATTCATGGAGACCCTTGGATATTCAGACGGCTTTCTGGCCACCGCCTGGTGTTTGCCCAGCTCCCGGGGATGTGCGGTTGCCTGAGACACCTGGCAGACGCCCTGCGAGACATAGCCTGTGCCTGGTGGGCTTAGTGGCCTGGGGTGGGGTGGGTGATTTTCTGAACGAAAGGAAATGCCTCTGAGGTCACAGACCATCCGGCCAGCTGCAGGACACTCCACATGTAGAGGCAAAAATGACTTCTTGGCCAGGTACGGTGGCTTATGCCTGTAGTCCCAGCACCCTGGGAGGCCAATGTGGGTAGGTGGCTTGCTTAAGAGCAGTTTGAGACCAGCCTGGGCAATACAGCAAAACCCTGTCTCTAGAAAACAAGACAAAACAAAAAACAAGTATTAGCTGGGCATGGTGGTGTGTGCCTGTAGTCCCAGCTTCTCGGGAGGCTGATGTGGAAGGATCACCTGAGCCTGGAAAGGTCGAGGCTGCTGTGAGCTGAGATGGTGCCAATGCACTCCAGCCTGGGCAGCATAGTGAGGCCCTGTCTCAAAAAAAAAAAAAAAAATTACCATTAACAGTGCAGTAATAACATAGAGTGACCTGTATCTTTGTAGGTAGCTTAGTCAGTCATCATCATTATCATTATTAACGTATTATCTGCAGACATTGTCGGAGGACATTTCAGTACCTGCTGTGAGCCAGGAGCTTTGTGCATATGGTCTCATGGAATCACCAGTTGCTCTCTGGGAGTATTTTAATGCCCATTTCACAGAAGGGGAAACTGAGCTCCAGAGAGGTGCATTGGCTTGGGCTTTGAACCCATGTAGCATGTTGCGTGTTATAACCAGTAGAACAGAAAGGGATGGGAGCATTTAATCTCCTTCACTCCAGTGAGTCCTCTCTCTTGGCCTGCCTGGCGGCCCCTCCCGGTCATCTGTTGACAGCCAGTCCTTCCTCAAGCCCCCTGAGCATTTGTGAACAAAATGCTTGTGAAACTGTGAGTTGGATCTTCCCATGAATGAAGTCTGTCCCTGTGACTGTGTGTCTGGACAGCTCCTCTTCTGGGGAGAGTCCTCTGCGGCAGGTGCAGTCAGCATAGGGACAGAGAGGACACAGAGGGCCCCAGCTCTTCAATGCTTCTGCTGATTGACTCGAGCAAGCTCTGGCCACAGACAGTGCATTTGCTCAGCAGAGTTGAGTGTCACTGTGTTTCAGCACCCTGTTCTCTAGGCTGTGGTGATGGGTGATCTGCCTGGAGAATTTGGGCCACAGAGGGAGCATAGCACTGGCCAGGAGGGGCCTCTGGCCTCTCCGCTCTTACCTCGACATCTTTGGGGTTTGGGGAGTGTTGGATTCATTTTCCTTGCTGTAGTAAGTGGTACGTTGCAGTGCAGAGCAGCTCTGCTGTGTTGCTGTGTGACCTTGGACAGGCCAGTTGGCCTCTCTGGGCCTTGGTTTTCTTATCCTTGAAATGGGGGTACTAACATATCTCAGGTAGCTGTGAGCATTAAATAAGGTAATTTATGTAAAACTGAGACTATGGTAAGCATCCACGTACCGCCAACTGTTCTTACTGTCATTAGTGGTGATGTTTGCATTATCTGTGTTGGATTGTTGGGTCTATAAAGTGCCTGTCTTGTCAGGGCTGCCCACTGGCCTGTTGAGACCTCAGGTTTGCACACAGGTCCTGTTACAGGCAGAGCAGGGAATGCTGGGGTCTCCACCTGTTCTCTGCAGAGCCTCCCACGTGGGCGTCATGAGTGCGTAGGGTTCAGGGATTCAGGATGATGGGGTGCCCAGCAGCAGCCTCCCAGCTCTTGCAAGGGACATCGGCAACATTGGGGGCCCCCTGAGTCCCACCCTCAGTCCGTGTGTGCATGTGTGCAGGGCCTGGGGACAGAGGTGAGTCTGTGTGTCACAGGGAGAGCCCCTTGGGAGGGGACCCCCTTATCCCTTGGGAACTCCAGGTGGCTGGGCTGCTCTACCACCCCCCAGCCTGGGTAGTGGTGTGTGTTCATCCTTGTCAGCCTTCGTGGCCCTCAGTGGCTTTTCCTGACATAGATGAACCTTTGTTCATCAGAAATCTCATCCTGCCTTCTTTTACCAAAGAGAGAGAGGAGGTGGGGAGCCTGGGAAGGGGAGATGGGGTAGGCTCTACAGCTAGTGATTCAGTTAGGGGCCCTCCTATAAAGCCTGCGTTGTGGTGGGCTTGGGGCCTTTGGTGTTAGACAAACAGGATTAACTCCTGCTTTGCCGAAGCCTCCCCGTAAGTGCCACGAAGTGATCTGGGCAAGTGACTGGATCCTTCGCTGCAGCCCTCGGCTTCGTGATCTTTAGGTTGGAGATAACGACAGCTATCTAATAAGCCGCTGTTAAGTTGAGGGTCATGTTAGTTAACCTTTGCTGCATAACAGACCACCCCAGACAAAGGGTAAAACACCTGTTCACTTCAGGGCTGGATAGTAAATATGTCGTGCTTGCGTGCTGTGCAGTGTCTCTCCAAAACAGCGGTCAAAGGCAATACATGAGGGAATGGGCATGGCTGTGTTCCAATAAAAACTTTACTTATAAAAACAGGCTGGGGCTAGAATTGGCCCCTGGGCGGTCGCTTGCCAACCCTGATTTATTTAGCTCATGGTTCTGCAAGTTGCCCACTACAGCCGGGCTCAGTCCCTGGACTCAGTCCTCATTGCCCACTGGCTACTTGGTGGTTCTAGGCTCCCAAGGGCAGCAAGAGGGGGAGCTTCAGGATGCCGTGGTCTGCAGTATCTGCTTGCATCACATTTGCTGCAGTCCCCTCGGGTTTATTGACGTGGCCAGAGCGAACGGTGACCATTTCCAGGGTCACTGTGGGAGAAGACTTCCCAAGATGCTAGATCCAGGAGGTATGACTGATTGGAGCCATTACTGTGACAGCCTCCCAGGCCCGCAGCGCAGTCCCACCTGCGCCAAGTCCCTCCCGGCCGCTGCCTGCAGTGTTGCCCTCTGGGCACAGAAAGACCTCATAGGACTATGGAGGTGCCACATTGGGTTTTGTTTATTTGTTTGTTTTGAGATGGAGTCTCACTGTGTCACCCAAGCTAAAGTAAGTTTGTTTTGAGACAAGAGTCTCGCTCTATCACCCAGGCTGGAGTAAAAATGTTGTGCTTATGTGCTGTACAGTGTCTCTCCAAAAAAGCAGTCAAAGGCAATACATGAGGGAATGGACACAGCTGTATTCCAGTAAAACTTTACTTATAAAAACAGGCCTGGGCTAGAATTGGCCCATAGGCGGTCTCTTGCTGACCCTGATTTATTTAGGTCATGGTTCTGTAAGTTGCCTACCGGAACCAGGCACAAGCTGAGCGTGATCTCGGCTCACTGCAACCTCCACCTCCCAGGTTCAGGCAATTCTCCTGCCTCAGTCTCTGGAGCAGCAGGGACTATAGGTGCATGCCACCACACATGGCTAATTTTTATATTTTTGGTAGAGATGGGGTTTCACCATGTTGGCCAGGCTGGTCTAGAACTCCGGACTTTAAGTGATCTGCCAGCCTTCTCAGCCTCCCAAAGTGCTGGGATTACAGGCATGAGCCACCACGCCCGCCCTCATGTTGGGTTTTGATGCTTTTACTGGTCACAGCATTTTGTGGTTCAACCAGGAGGCATAATGCATTTTTAAATTTTGTTCCTGAATAATTTTGCATGGTGTCTGTTGATAAGCTAATTTCAGTCTGCCCCGTTGCCTTCTCTGGCCATTGAGCTGGGGATGTGGAGAATGAGGAGTGTTCTATGGATGGTGAGATGGGTCCCGAGCAACATCACCCTCAGTCCGGTCCTGCCTTTGAAACAAACAGTGTCCATGGAGGGGGCGGAGGAGGCTGAGCAGGAAGAACGGAATGGCCAGCCTGGCTTCCTCCTGGTCCTGGCTCTGCCGCCAGCACCTGCTGGTCTGGCCTCAGTTTTCTCAGCAGGAGAATGGGTGCATCTGATAAAGTCACATTGCTTCTGGCACAGACTTCAGCAAAGGCAGCCGGCAGGATGGGAGATGGTGTACACACACGTGAGAGAGTGTGTGCCCATCGTCACAGCAGCCACTCCCCACAGGCTGTGTCACATAGACCTCAGGAGGTGGCTTCCGACAAAAACTGAAGATCGGAGGCTCTTCTGTCCCTGCTGCATGCCTGTACATGGTGGCCTTTTGCCTTCAGTGTTTTCCCCTCGCTCCATGAAGTGGATCCTGAACCCTTGTGAGCCGTCGAGAATGAGAGGTTCTTTTTAGTTCCTTTATGGAGGTAAAATACACGTAACATAAAGTTAACTTTTTTTTTTTTTTTTTTTTTTTTCCGAGAGAGTTTCACTCTTGTTGCCCAGGCTGGAGTGCATTGGATGGTCTTGGCTCACTGCAACCTCTGCCTCCTGGGTTCAAGCGATTTTCCGGCCTCAGCCTCCCGAGTAGCTGGGATTACAGGTGCATGTCACCATGCCTGGCTAATTTTTGTATTTTTAGTAGAGACAGGGTTTCACCATGTTGGCCAGGCTGGTCTCAAATTCCTGACCTCAGGTGATCCACCTGCCTCGGCCTCCCAAAGTGCTGGGATTACAGGCGTGAGCCACCGTGCCCGTCCTGTGCAAGAGTTTTTATAGAGCTTAATCTCCAGTACCTTCCGGAGCTCAGCTAGTGGGGCCAGAAGTTCCCACCTTCTTAGACACCTGTGTTCCTGGTGACCAGTCCCAGTCTGAGACTGGGGCCCCCACCCTAAGTCACCTCATTAGCATAAGCTCCAGTAGGGTCAAAAGGGACTCACTTCTGCTACTCAGGAAATTCTAAGGGTATTAGGATCTCTGTGCTGGGAACTGGGGACAAAGCCCAGTGTATTTCTTATCCCACAGAGGATGATTCGTGCTGTAGCGTGGATCAGTACCTCCTTCCTTTTTATGGCTGGAGATACTCCGTTGTACGGTAGCTCATGTTTCGTGTCTCCATTGTGTGTGGGTGGGTGTTTTGTTCTTTCTGGGTTTTGGCTGTTGTAAAATGTGCTGTTGTGAACATTTGTATACATCTTTCGAATATTAGAGGGGGAGGGTGTGACATTTCCTCCCTCCGTTCATGGGGTGCCTGTGGGGCAGCAGGACCACCCGGCCATGCTCCTCCAGTGCCCGGGACTCTGGAATGAGTGTGGTCACTCATCCCTCCTTGACAGAAGAGGACGCAGACTTAGCTCGAATGCGGGCAGTGGGGAAGCCATGGAGGGGGCTGGGGTCAGGCAAGGTGGGCTGCTCCAGAGACCAGGCCCCTGCTTTGTGGCACCTTCCAGAAAAGGGGACCGAGGCTCGGGCAGGCTGGGTCTGGCTGGCTACGGGCAGGCTGGGTCTGGCTGGCTACGGGCAGGCTGGGTCTGGCTGGCTACAGACAGGCCCCCCGACTCGGAGTCCAGCACGTGGAGGACCAGTCTTGTGGGGGGGGGCATTTCCTGTGGGTCCCAGAGCTGTTTCAGAACTCCTCACAATGATGGTTTCCACCTCTGTAAGAGTGATGAGCACCTCCAAAAATAGAGGTGCATCTGGAGGCTAACATTTTGTTTGTATTTATTTATTTATTTATTTATTTATTTTTGAGATGAGTCTTGCTCTGTTGCCCAGGCTGGAGTGCAATGGCATGGTCTTGGCTCACTGCAGCCTCCACCTCCCAGGTTCAAGCAATTCTCCTGCCTCAGCCTTCTGAGTAGCTGGGATTACAGGCACGCACCACCACACCCAGCTGATATTTTTTTTTTTTTTTAGTAGAGAGGGAGTTTCACTATGTTGGCCAGGCTGGTCTCGAATCCCTGACCTCATGATCCGCCTACCTCGGCCTCTCAAAGTGCTGGGATTACAGGCATGAGCCACCACTCCCGGCTCTATTTATTTATTTATTTTTGAGACGAGTCTTGCTCTGTTGCTCAGGCTGGAGTACAGTGGCATGATCTTGGCTCACTGCAGCCTCTGCCTCCCGGGTTCAAGCAATTTTCCTGCCTCAGCCTCCCGAGAAGCTGGGATTATAGACGTGCACCACCACGCCCAGCTAACTTTTGTACTTTTAGTAGAGATGGTGTTTTGCATGTTGGTTAGGCTGGTCTCTTAACTGCTGACCTCAAGTGATCCTCCCACCTCAGCCTCCCAAAGTGCTGGGATTACAGGCATGACCCACTGTGTCTGGCCTGCAGGCCAACATTTTAAATAGTTCAGTAATTCAGTTATTTGCTACTGGGGGAAGGAGCATGCCCCTTTAACAGATGCCGTTAAAATTTCCTAGAACCCAGTTGTGGATTTCTTAGAGAATTTGTTGAGATATAATTTACATACCATTGTGATTCACCCTTTGAAAACCTGCAGTGCCGTGTTTTTTAGTAAATTAGGGAGATTGTGCAACCATCAGTGTCGATTTAGGAACATGTTTATCCCCCCAATAAAGACGCCAAAACCATCAGCATTGCTTCCCACTCTGATCTTTCCTCCTCTTCCCAGCCCCTGGCAACGACTAATCTGTCTCCCGTCTCGGTGAGTTTGCCCATTCTGAGCATCTTACGTAAATGGAATCGTGCAAAATGGGATCCTTTGTGACTGGCTTCTTTCACTTAGCATCGTGTTACCGAGGTTCATCCGTGTTGTAGCCTGGGTCAGGCCTTTATTCTTTTTGATGGCTGAATCACATTCCATTTTAAGGCTGGACCACAAGATGTTTATGCATTCCTCAGCTTAGGGATGTTGGGGTTACCTCCACTTTTGGGCTGTTATGAGGTATGCTGCCGTGAACATTCATATACACTTTTTTTTTTGGTAGAGATGGGGTCTCCTGTACCTGCAGGCTGGCCTCACACTCATGGGCTCAAGCCACCCTCCCACCTCGGCCCCCCAAAGTGCTGGGATTACAGGTGTGAGTCACTGTGGCTGGCCTACATGTTTTTGTGTGGATGTATGTTTTATTATTTTTAGTTGTATGCCTAGGAGTGAAATTGCTGCCTCTCACTGAAGCTGTGTGAAAGTTTTGTTCTTTTGTTTTCCACAGTGTACTTTTAAAAAGACTTAAAATTTTTACAGTTAACCTTTGAACAATGGAGAGGTTGGGGGTTCCAACTCCCACACAGTCAAAAGTCCAGGTATAACTTGTGACTCCCCCAAAATGTAACTACTGATAGCCTACTATTTACTGGAAATCTTACAGATAACATAAACAGTCCATTAACACATGTTTTGTATGTTATACAAACAAATAACCTTACCTTAAATAAGGTAGAGAAAAGAACATGTTACTAAGAGAATCATAAAGAAGAGAAAATACATTCACTCCTCACTGAGTGGAAGTGGATCATAGTAAAGGTCTTCATCTGCATTGTCTTCATGTTGAGTGGGCTGAAGAGGAGGAGGAGGAGGAGGAGAGGAGGGGGGAAAGAGGAGGAGGAGGAGAAGGGGTTGGTCTTGCCTTCTCAGAGGCGGCAGAGGTGGGAGAATATCCACGTGTAAGAGGACTTGAGAAGTTCAAACCTGTGTTGCTTAAGGGCCAACTGTATTTTTAAGATGATTGCAGTTGTAAGAAATAGTTCAGAGATATACCCAGTTTACCCCCATAGTCTCATCCTGGGACAGTACGATAGTATTGGCTGGGATGCTGATGTTGACACGGTCGAGATTCAAATGCTGCTGTCCACACCAGGACCCCTCATGGTGCCCTTTTATGGCCTGACACACTTCCTTCCACCCCTACTTGCTCTATAAGCCCTGGTAACCACTCATCTGTTCTCCATCTCTGTAATTTTGTCGTTTCAGTAATTATACAGAAATGGAATCACACAGTAAGTAGCCTTTTGGGATTGGCTTTCCCCTCCTTGGTCAGCACAACTTTCTAGAGAGTCACCCAGGTCTTGTGTATCAAAAGTTCTTCCCTTTTTATTGCTGAGTATTGATGGTGTGGATGTATCCGTTTGTTTAACCATTGAGCTTCTGAAGGCTATCTGGGTGGTTTGCAGTTTTTGGCTATTATGAATAAAGCTGCTATAAACATTAGTGTATAGGTTTCTTTGTCTTTTTTTTTTTTTTTCCTTGAAGACACTTGGCCCTGTCACCCAGGCTGGAGTGCAGTGGCATGATCTTGGCTCACTGCAAGCCCTGTCTCCCCGGCTCAAGCCATCCTCCCATCTCAGCCTCCCAAGTAGCTGAGACTACAGGTGCATGCCACCATGCCCAGCTAATTTATGTATTTTTAGTAGAGACTGGATTTCGCTACCTTGACCAGGCTGGTCTTGAACACCTGGGGTCAAAGCGATTCACCTGCCTTGGCCTCCCAAGGTGCTGGTATTACAGGTGTGAGCCACTGCACCTGGCCCGTAACATAAGTCTGAATTTCTGTGGGACGAATGCCTAGGAGTGTGGTTTTTGGGTCACATGGGAGTTACATATTTAGGTTTTTAAGGAACTGCTACACTGTGTTCTGTAATGTCTGTACCATTTTGTATTTCCACCAGCAACGTGTAAGATCCAAGTTTTCCACCGGCAATGTGATTCTTTATTCTCTTACTAGCAATTGGTGTCACCATTTTTCATTCTAGCTGTTTTGATAGGTGTATGGTCATATTTGTTTTATTTGCATTTCTTTAATAGCTGGTATGTTGAACGTCTTTTCATGTGCTTATTGCCATCTGTATATCCTCTTGAAAAATGTCTTTTTCTATCTTTTGCTCTTTTAAGTGGATTGTCATTTTTTTTAACTGTTGAGCTTTGAGAGTTCTTTATTCTAGACACATACTATTTCGAATTATTTGTTAAATATGTGGTTTGCAGACATTTTTCTCCCACTCTATGGTTTGTGTTTTTCTCCTTTCAGCAGGTCTTTCTCAGAGCAAAAGTTTTTAATTTGGATGAGAACCTATTTGTCAATATTTTTGTATGTGGATTGTGCTTTTTACATTGGGTCTATGAACTCATTTCCTGTCTCTAGATCCTGAAGATTTTCTCCCATTTTTTCTAAGAGTTGTAGTTTTGTATTTTACATGTAAGTTCATGATTCATTTTGAATTAATTTTTGTATAAGGCATGACCCTTAGGTTGATGTTCATTGTTTTGCTGATGGATGTCCAATTGCTCCAGCATCATTTGTTGAAAAGACAGTCCTTCCTCCATTGAGTGGCTTTTGCACCTTCATCAGCAATCAGTTGGGCATATTTGTGTGGGTTTTTTCTGGGCTCTGTATTGAGTTCTATTGCTATGTGCCTGTCCCTCCACCAGAACCACACAGCTTTGATTACTATACTGTATAATAAATCTTGAAGCTGAGTATACTGATTTCCTCCCATTTTTTTTTTGTTTGCAAACTGTTAGTTTTCCTAGTTCTTTTGCCTTTCCATATACTTTTTTTTTTTTTTTTTTTTTTTGAGACAGAGTCTCACTCTGTTGCCCAGGCTGGAGTGCAGCAGCACGATGTCGGCTCACTGCAATCTCCACCTCCCAGGTTGACGCCATTCTCCTGCCTCAGCCTCCCGAGTAGCTGGTACTACAGGTGCCCGCCACCATACCCGGATAATTTTTTGTATTTTTAGTAGAGATGGGGTTTCACCATGGTCTTGATATCCTGACCTTGTGATCCGCCTGCCTTGGCCTCCCAAAGTGCTGGGATTACAGGCGTGAGTCACTGCGCTCAGCTTTTTTTTAGGCAGAGTCTTGCTCTGTTGCCCAGGTTGGAGGCTGGAGTGCAGTGGCATGATCTCAACTCACTGCAACCTCCGCTTCCCAGGTTCAAGTGATTCTCCTGCCTCCGCCTCCCAAGTAGCTGGGCTTACAGGTGTGCGTCACCACACCCGGCTAATTTTTTGTGTTTTTAGTAGAGACGGGGTTTCACCACGTTGGGCCAGGCTAGTCTCGAGCTCCTAACTTCAAGTGATCCACCTGCCTTGGCCTCTCAAAGTGCTGAATAATCTTGTCCATATCTACAAAAAAATTTTGCTGGGATTTTGACTGGAATTGTGTTCATCATCATCACTTGCACATCAATTTGGGAAAAATTGACCTTCTGACTATGTTGAGTCTTCCAATCCATGAACAGGGTATATCTCTAAATTTTTTTAGATCTTTGATTTGTTTTCATCAGTGTTGCATAGCTTTCAGCATACAGTTCCTGAATATGTATTGTTAGGTTTATACCTATTTCTTTTCTTTTTCTTTTTTTTTTCTTTTTTTTTTTTTTGTGATGGAGTCTCACTCTGTTGCCAGGCTAGAGTGCAGTGGTGCAGTCTTGGCTCACTGCAACCTCCAACTCCCTGGTTCAGGCTATTCTCCTGCGTCAGCCTCCTGAGTAGCTGGGATTACAGGCATGCACCAGCTAATTTTTGTATTTGTAATAGAGATGGGGTTTCACCATGTTGGCCAGGATGGTCTCTATCTACTGACCTCGTGATCCACCCACCTCGGCCTCCCAGAAGTGCTGGGATTACAGGCATGACCCACTGCGCCCAGCCAACTCTTTCATTTTTTGAGCAAGTATAAGTGATATTGTATCTTTAATTTTGCTATCTACATGTTTATTGCTAGAGAATACAATTGATTTTAATATGTTGATCTGGTGTCTTGTGACTTTGCTCAACTCATTTATTATTTCCAGGAGGTTTTGGGGTTTTATGGTTGTTTCTTTGTGATTTTTCATGCTGTGTGCAAATAGGGACAATTTTGTTCCTTCTTTTCCAATCTTCGTTTGTTTTTTGCCATATTACACTTGCTAGAACATCCAGCTCTATGTTGAGTAAGAATGGTGAGAGCAGGCATCTCTGCCTTGGTCCTGATCATATGGGGAAAGCATTTTGTTTTTATTTGGTGAATCTTGGCTCGTGTTTCTTTGTAGATGTTCTTTATCAAGTGGGGGAAATTCCCATCTTGTTTTGGGGAGAGTTTTTCTCATAGAAAGATGCTGAATTTTGTTAAATGCTTTTTCTGCATTGATTGATATGATCTTTTTTTCTGTTGATAATAGTAGATTACATTGATTGATTTTTTAAAAAAATATTGAAACAGCCTGGCATCCCTAGAATAAATGCCATTTAGTCATGGTATATAATTCTTTTGATATATTGCTGAACTCTATTTGTTACTCCTTTGTTAAAGATTTCTATGTCTATATTCATGAAGACCTTTGATTTACGTTTGTATAAGGTATCTTCTTTTTTAAAAAATTATTAATTAATTTTTGAGATGGAGTCTTACTCTTGTCGCCCAGGCTGGAGTGCAATGGCACAATCTTAGCTCACTGCAACCTCCGCCTCTTAGGTTTAAACGATTCTCCTGCCTCAGCCTCCCGAGTAGCTGGGATTACAGGCACCCACTACAATGCCCAGCTAATTTTTGTATTTTTAGTAGAGACAGGGTTTCATCATGTTGGCCAGGCTGGCCTTGAACTCCTGACCTCGGGTAATGCAACCGCCTCGGTCTCCCAAAGTGGTGGGATTACAGGCATGAGCCACCATACCCAGCCTGTAATCTTCTTTTTGTGCTCATTTTCTCTGGCTTTGGTATCAGGGTAGTAGTTGCTCCATAAAATAAATTAAGAAATGTTCTCTCCTATTCTACTTTCTGGAAGAAATTGTGTAGAATTAGTATTAATTATTCTTTAAGCATTTCATAGAATTCTCCAGTGAACTCATTTAGGTCTAAAGATTTCTTTTTCTCAAAAAAACTGGAGTTTAAAAATTATGAATTCACTTCCCTTAATAGTTGTAGGAAATGATTCAAACTACCTTCTTCAAATTGGGCAAGGTGAAGTAGTTTGTATTTCTTGAATAATTGCTTTATTTCATCTACATTGTCAAATTTATGTGTGTAGAGCTGATTTAGTATTCCCTTAGTATCTTTTTCATGTCTGCAGGGTCTTTAATGGTGTCTCCTATTTAATTCCTGGTATTGGTAATTTGTGTTGTCTTTTTTTCTTGGTCAGTCTTGCTAGAGTTTTGTCAATTGCATTGACTTTTACAAAGAGTCAGCTTATTGTTTCACTGATTTTCTCTGTTGTTTTTCTGTTTCCTGTTCATTTTTTCCCACTCATATGTTTATTATTTTCTTCCTTCTGCTTGTTTTGGGTTTGTTTGGGTCTCCTTTTGCTAGCTTCTTGAGGTAGGAACTTAGAATTTGATTTGAGATTGTTCTTTTCTAATATATGCTATAAATTTCATGAACACTTGAATGTGAATTCTGCTGTAGTACGGTGGAGGAAGGTTCTACAACTATCACTTTGATCTTGTTGATTGGGTATATTACTGAGTTCTGTATCCTTGCTGATTTTCCTGTCTTATTCTATCAATTGTGGAGAAAGGTTTGTTAAAGTTGTATTCAGTTATAAGTGTGGATTTATGTCTTCTTTCTTCAGTTCTATCCATTTTTGCTTCATGTATTTTGCTCCTCTGTTGTTTGGTACACGTTTAGAATAACTATGTCTTCTTGGTGGAGTCCTCTCTTACATTATGTAATGTTCTCTTTGTGGTATTTTCTTTGCCCTGAAGTCTACTTTATCTAATATTAACATAGCCATGATTGCTTTCTTTTGACTTCTGTTTGTATAAGGTATCTTATTCCATCCTTTTACTTTCATCCTACCTATGTCATTATATTTGAAGCAAATTTTTATAGACCTCATTTAATTGTATCTTTTAAAATCTACTCTGCCAATCTCTGTCTTTTAACTGGTATATTTTGACCATTTACATTTAATGCAATTATTGATACATTAGGCCTTACATTTGTTATTTCAGGTTTTCATGTTTCTATTTTTCCTGCCTTCTTGTGGGTTATTTGAACATTTTTAAACATTTTTTAGGGTTCCATTTTGATTCATCTGTAGTGTTTATGAGTATATCTCTTTGTATAGCTTTTTAAGTGGTTGCTCTAGGCATTATATCATGTATACTTAATTTTATCATCTATTGTAATACCAGTTTGAGTGAAATATACAATCTTCTTTGTCTCTTTACCCTTCTCCATTTATACTTGTTAAATATTTGCTCTATATATTTAGAACCACATAGATTGTGTTGTAATTTTTGCTTCAACCATCAAATATAATCTATAAAACTTGAGAAGGAAAGCCTATTATATTTGCCAAACATTTTGCTTACCATACTTTTTTCCTTCCTAATGTTCCAAAACTCCTTCTTTTATTATTATTTTTTTATTTAGAAAGGCTTCTTTTTAGCTATTCTTTTAGAATAGGTCTGCCAGTGGCAAATTTCCTTTGTTTCCTTTCATCTGAGACTATCTTAATTTTCCATTCATTCTTACAGGATATTTTTGTTGGTGTAAAATTATGGATTGAGAATACTTTTCTTTCATCACTTGAAAATTACTGTGCCACTTTCTTTTGGTCTCCACAGTTTCTGATGAGAAATGTAAGTATTGGTTTCTCTGCATGTTTTCAACATTTTTTCTTAGTGTTCAGAAGTTTAATTCTGATGTATATTGGTGTGAATTTTCTTGGGTTTATCCTATTTGGGATTCATTCAGCTTCTGGAATCTGTAGGTTTATATCTCTCAGCAAATTTGGGACATTTTGAGTACTTTTTCAGACCTTCCCTCTCTTCTCTCTCCTTCTGGGATTTCAAGCATTTAAAGTTAGGTATTTTATTATTGTCCCATAACTCCCTGAGACTCTGTTTATTTATTTTCAGTCTGTTTCCCTCTATTGTTCAGTTGGGATAATGTCTGTTGTTCTGTCTTCCAGTTCACTGATTATTTCCTCTGTCCCGTCCATTCTGCTGTTGAGTCCATCCACTGAGTCTTTTATTTCAGTTACTGTATTCTTTAGTTCTATCATTTTCTTTTCTTTTTTTGTAAGATGGAGTTTCACTCTTGTTGCCCAGGCTGGAGTGCATGGCATGATCTCGGCTCACTGCAACCTCTACCTCCTGGGTCCAGGTGATTCTCCTGCCTCAGCCTCCTGAGTAGCTGGGATTACAGGTGCCCACCACCAACCCGGCTAAGTTTTGTATTTTTAGTAGAGATGGAGTTTTGCCATGTTGAACACGCTGGTCTCAACTTCTAACCTTGAGTGGTCCACACACCTCGGCCTCCCAAAGTGCCGGGATTACAGGCATGAGCCACCGCGCCTGGCCAGTTCTATCATTTTCACTTGATTCTTTTTTATATCTTTGGTGAAATGCACTGCTCTGGTGAGGCTTTCTGTTATTTCATCTGTTTCTAGCATGTTCGTAATTGTTCGTGGAAGCATTTATCATGGTTGCTTTCAACTCTTTGTCAGATCATCCTGACATCTCTGTCACCTCCATGTTGGCATCCATTGATTTTCTTTTTTTCAGTTTGAAATCTTCCTGATCCTTGGTTTGATGGGTGATTTTCTAATGAAACTTGGACATATTTGTATGATGTTATGAGACTTTTAGTCTTACTTAAACTTTTTTTGTAAGCTAACTTTTCCTGACGCCACTTCCACAAGGGAAGGTGGAAAGGGGTGTCACCTCATTACTGACAGGTGCCATAGAAATCCAGGCTCCCCATGTTGCCTATACTAATGCTGGAGTGAAAGGAGGATTTGTTACTGCCTGGTGGGGATGAATGTGCTAGCTCCTTCCGTTGGTCTATTTGATGCCACGCTGGCAGGGATTTGGTGCTTCATTATAGCCACACAGGGTGGAAATCTAGACTCCCTACTCGGCCTTTGCTGCTGTGGGTGGGGCTGAGGCCACAGATTTTTCTGCAGTGTCTGGCTGGAGTAGACCTGTTGTCTAAATATATTGCCCTGTTAGCTGCCGCTTTCCTAGTCTTTCGACTAAAGAGAATATGCTTTTGTTGTGGTATTGTTCCTGCTCCTGTTGGCTTTTCTGGGTTGCTGGCTTATTCAGCACCACGTCTGGGATGTATGAGGCAAGAAGAAAACCCAGAGAGCTCACACCATGTCCCTGGCTGGTCTGCCTTCTCTCCACCTTGCAGAGTGTTAGGTTTGTTTTATATACAGCATCCTGAGTTTTAGTTGTGCTTTGTGTGAGGAATAGGGAAAAATGTGTCTACTCCATCTGCCCGGAAGCAGAAGTTCGATCCCTGGTTTTTAGCACAGAAATATCAGAATCTACATGAAGTTTTAACATGTGCCTCTCAACAGTCTGTGTCTGACCATGCCCCGGTCTCATTATCTCTCCACAGGTCTGGAAATCTCTCCAGGCACCCTGCTTTGGTCCTCTAGAATACAGACAGTTCCTGCTCTAAGAGGCCATCTGTGGGGCTCAGTCTCCCAACACCTCTGGTGAGTTATAACATTTTCCCCTGTCCTTGTTACCTGCAAGCCAGTGGCCACTGTCTGGGTTTGGTCCACCTCCCCACCTTTGCACTGTGGCCAGGGACTTTCAGTTTCTTGTTGTCAGGTCCTGTGTGCCCTGTGCTTGTGTTTGGGTGGGAAGAGGGTGGATGGCATTGTCCTTGGTGGCCCGCTTGTGTGACTTTGCGAGATATGAAAGGGACTATGCCTCTGGCTACTGGACCGTGCTCTGAGCTGTCCTCACCAGTGTGCCCAGGCTAGACCCAGTCAGGGTGGCTGCAGACAGATGAGTGGTGCAGAAGCTTCCAGCTCCTCTCCGTCATTTTCACATGAACGGGGGTGCGCCTCGTGATGCCCACGTGCAGGGAAGGGTGCAGTGAAGCCCAGGTCTGTGTGCTCTGCAGAGGCCAGATTGTGGGCTGGTGCTCAGTGGCTCTATTCTTGAGCGCCTCCTCTGTGCCTTGCTGGTATCACCTCACCTGTAATGTGCTTAAAGGCCCTGTCTGCCAAATATCTTATCAATGTTGACCCTGACTACCACCAGCTCCATGCAGAAAGTGGAATTACCACCATTTTCAGTGAGGACACAGGCTCTCAGCAGTTAGATACTTGGTCACGGTCACGTGGGTATTGAGTGGCTGAATCCAGCTTGGCTTGACCGCACACTGGGCTCCTGCTGGTATAGGACCCTTGCCTCCTGGCATGGCCTTGTATACCAGGGACCATAAAGACAGATCTGTGTGGTCCAGAGCCCTATGGGCAATTTCTCAATCCTTCTGAGCTATCCTCACCAACGTGCCCATGCCAGACCCAGACAGTGTGGCTGCAGACAGATGAGTGGTGCAGGCGCTTCCAGCTCCTCTCCGTCATTTTCACGTGGATGGGGGTGTACCTGGTGGTGCCCGCGTGCAGGGAAGGGCCTCTCAGCTGCACGGGCCTGCCCAAGAAGCTGCGTCAGATACGCTTTCCTAACTGTGTGCAGCATGAGATCTTAATACTGTGGAAGGGCCATCCCTCAGCATCCAAAGGGGATTGGTTCCCGGACCTCCCATGAATACAAAAGTCCATGGATGCTCAAGTCCCTGATTTAATATGGTGCAGTATTTGCATATAACCTAAGTACTTTCTCTCATATACTTTAAAACATCTCCAGATTGTGTATGATACCTAAACAACGTAAACGATATGTAAATGTTTGCTATACTGTATTGTTTAGGGAATAATGACAAGAAAAAAGTCTGTACATGTTCGGTACAGATGCAACTAAAAAATATTTCCAATGTGCGCATGGTTGGTTGAGTTCAGGGTAACTGAAGCCACGCATATGGAAGGCTGTTGCTGTGCCGATCGTTTATCTCTGCTTCACCTTCCACCACCCCATGAGAATGCGCACCCTGGGGTCCTAAACGTGGCAGGCAGGAGCGGAATGTCGGAGTCACAGCCCCATGCAGGACTACCCTGGTCTTGGCCACCATCGCAGTTGGGCGGCCTCACCTGCCTGGTTTTCCTGTCTCCAGCTCTACAGCTCACCAATCCCGTCTGAAATCCAGTCGGACTCTCTCCCTCCCCATGTTCAAGCCCTTCTCTGCACCTGCGTGTCCCTCCAAATCTCTGAGCTCCCTCTCTAGCCTCTGCTGTCACTCACCTCCCAGATGTGGACAAGTGTCCTCCCAGGTGGAGGGATGGTGACACGGCTCCGTGGAGGGTGCTCCTGCCTTCTCTGGCTGTCTTGGCTGAGGGCTGGGTCTGCATCCTCCACAGTCCCCCTCGTCTCTGGCCGATGCTGCATACTTGTCCCTTGTGCAGAAGCACTGGCCCAGTACACAGCTCCTCCTCGAAAGGTGTCACAAGGATGCATATGAGAACGTGTGACCCTGCTGGAGAAGGTGGTCCACCCCTTTATCCTAGAGCAGGAGCAGACTCAGAGAGGGAAGGACATTAGTCCCTGTCCACCCGGGAAGGAGCACGTGTCCCTGCAGGCCCGGGGTTAAGCCATAAGATGTTGTCAGCAGTCAGCTGCCTTTGGCTTCCTCAGAGCTTGGACTTGGGGCTTGCTATTTATTCATTCTGTCTCCCGGGGCTGGGGCAGAGCTAACAACCATGGCATGCATGCGCTTCTGCCTTTGGAAGGTGCCTGCGTCCGGCCAGCTGGGCCTCGGTTCACAGCTGGGACCTGTCTCCCTGAAACTCCCTTCTTAGCTCCTCTGGGAGCTTCGTAAGAAAGGAACACTCAGGCTGTTGGGTTGAGCCTTTGCTTGTCACTCAGGAGCTGCCGTTGGCTCACAAGTGATGGGGAGCGCTTGCTTCCAGAGCAGCAGCCCTGCAACCCTGCAACCCTGGCGGCTGCGATTAATGGGAAGGAGAGAAGGAAAAACTTGTCTGGGCAACTCACGAAGGCTGGGAGTGAATTTGTTTTAGTTTTGTTTTTCTGGCCAGGGCACTTTCATCCCACACAGTTGGTGACCTTGGGACAGGGGAACTGTGCTGCTTTCTGGGAAGATCAGTCCCCTCGGCTGGAGGCAGGATGGTGGTGCTGGATGGGGTGGGGTGGGTGGGGTTTTCCTCTTGGGGATGTCAATGATCTGGGAGGCCCAGGCGGTGCTGGTCCTGGTGCAGGGAAGGGTGAGCCAGAATCACCAACCCGGCCATGCTCACCTGGGCGCTTCACCCTCCAGCGGCTTCTCCTGCTTCCTCAGGTGTCCCAGTTCCGCCCTAACAGGAGCCACCAAGGGACCCTACTCCTCAGTGGCTCTCCCAATGTCCTCAGACCCCCATTCATCCATCATGAACATTGTCGTGTGGGCACCTCACGCCCCCGTGCCATGGCTGCAGCGTCATTTTACAGTGGAGACTCCCAGCGCCTAGGCACCTGCACACATCCTGGGTTTCTAGCCTTGTCTACCGATCACCTCCCCTTGCTGCTCAGAAAAAAACTGGAAAATTGCCCTCGAGGGGTAATTTAGTGAGCAGCCAGGGTATCGCATAATTAGTGGCAGAAGGGTTCCACTTAGGAGTAACGGAATTAATTGACAATGTTGCAATTCTCATTGACTGTTGAAGACACTAGATTAGATGAATTTGAAGATGTGGTTTTTCCTGAGGTGTTCTTTGCTTTTGTCTCAAATTATATTTTCCACTTGTGGGTGTAATCAGACACCGCCTGATGATTAATGACATGACCCAAGAGGATATGCTCCAGAGCACCCTCCTGGGTGGGGAAACAGGGGATCAAGCGGCATTTGCCAGGGCAGGACTGGGGTGAGGACCCTGTCCTCTGCACCTGCGCTCCGGCCACCGTCTCCTGCTGGGCACCCACTGCCTTGTGCCCAACCAGAAGCTGGCAGACTGTGGTGTGAGGTTCCGATCCTGCTCATTGCTTGTTTTTGTAAATGAAATTTTGTTGTTTTTTAAAGTCTTAGCAAGATACACATAATACAGAATTTACCATCTTCATCTTTTTTTTTTTTTTTGAGATGGAGTCTCGCTCGCTGTGTTGCCCAGGCTGGAGTGCAGTGGCATGATCTCGGCTCACTGCAACCTCCGCCTCCCAGGCTCAAGCGATTCTTCTGCCTCAGCCTCCTGTGTAGCTGGGACTACAGGCACCTGCCACCAAGCCCGGCTAATTTTTGTATTTTTAGTAGAGACAGGGTTTCACCATGTTGGCCAGGCTGGTCTTGAACTCCTGACCTCAAGTGATCCACCTGCCTCAGCCTCCCAAAGTGCTGGGATTATAGGCGTGAGCCACTGTGCCTGGCCCATCTTCACGATTTTTAAAGTGTGCCGTTCAGTGGCATTAAGCACATTTATGTGGCTGTGCAACCATCGCCACCAACCGTCTCCAGAACTTTTTCATCTTCCCAAACTGAAACTCTGTCCGCATTGAACCCTCCCTCCCCATTCCTCTTCCCCAGCCCCTGACAACCCCTATTCAACTTTCTGTCTCCATGGATTTCCCCACTCTAGGAACCTCATGGGAGTGGGGTCATGTGAGATTTTGTGCCTGACTTCTTTCACTTAACGTAATGTCCTCCAGGGTCATTCACACTGTAGCATGTATTGGAACTTCATTTCTTTTTAAGCCTAAGAAATACTCCTTCTGTGAATGGACCACACCTTGTTTATGCGTTCATCCAGTGGTGGACACTGGGTTGCTCCAACCTTTTGGCTGTTGTGAATAGTGTTCTGTGAACGTAGGTGTGCGGATATATCTCCTCAAGATATCCACCCGTTCTTTCAGGCATATACCTATCCCCAGAAATGGGATGGCAGGTTCATATGGTTTTTTATGTTTAGTTTTTGGAGAAACTGCCGTACTGTTTTCCACAGCAGTTATACTATTTTACATTCCCACCAGCAAGGCTCAAGGGTTCCAATTTCCCACATCCTTGCCAACACTTGTATTTTGTTTTTTGTTTGTTTGTTTGTTTGTTTCTGTTTTGAGACTGGGTCTCACTCTGTCACCCAGGCTGGATTGCAGTGGCACAATAAGGCTTACTGCAGCGTCGGCCTCCCAGGCCCAAGCAATCCTCCTTTCCATCTCGGCCTCCTGAGTAGTTGGGACCACAGGCATGTGCCATCATGCCTGGCTAATTTTTTAATTTTTTTGTAGAGATGGGTGGGGGGGGGGTCTCACTATGTTGTCCAGGCTGGTCTTGAACTCCTGAGCTCAAGCAGTTCACCCACCTCAGCTTCCCCAAGTGCTAGAATTACAGGTGTGAGCCACCACACCTGGCCTGTTTTTGTTTTTGTAAATTTTTAATTTAATTTAATTATTTTTTGAGATGGAGTTTCGCTCTGTTGCCCAGGCTGGAGTGCAATGGTGTGATCTCAGCTCACTGCAACCTCTGCCTCCTGGGCTCAAGTGATTCTCCTGCCTCAGCCTCCCGAGTAGCTGAGATTACAGGCACCCACCACCATGCCTGGCTAATTATTTTATTTTATTTGTTTAGTAGAAACGGGATTTTACCATGTTGCCCAGGCTAATATTGAACTGGTGACCTCAGCTGATCTGCCCACCTCAGCCTCCCAAAGGGCTGGGATTACAGGTGTGAGCCACCACACCTGGCCTGTTTGTTTTTTTTGTTTTTGTTTTTTAAAATAGCCATTCTAGAGGGTGTTGATGTGGTATTTCATTGTGGTTTTGGTTTGCATTTTCCTATTGATTAGTGATGTGGAGCATGTTTTTATGAGCTTATTGGTTATTTGAATATCTTCAGAAAAATGTCTATTCAAGTTCTTTGCCTATTTTTGAGTTGTTGGATTGTATGAGTTCTTGATATATGCTAGATGCTAATCCCTGGTCAGATGTGTAATTTGTGATATTTCCTGACAATCTGGGTTCTCTTTTGTGAATAAAGTTTTATTGGCACCCAGCCATGCTCATCTCTTTCCACGTTGTGTGTGGCAGAGTTGAATCGTTGTGACAGACTGCATGCTCTGCAGAGTTGAGAGTAGTTACCAGCTGGACTTTTACAGAAAATTTTGTGGGCCTTGTTCTAAATGATCTCAGCGCATTGCCTAGAACCATGCCACTTTTCTCTGATGTGATTCTGAGAAATGCTCTCTCCTCATCTGGCTTCTCTAAATGCTGGTATGTGGGACATCACACGTGATGGTGTCCTCGTGGTCTGAAGCTTGCCCACAGAGCCTTGGGTAAGCTCCGTTACATTCTTCTGCGATGTCTGTGTAGGATGCTGACCACCTGTGGGGTGCACAGATGCCACTCTCTCTGGGTGCCCTACAGAGAAGGCTGCTTGGGACTCCTTCCTGCTGGGGGCTGCAGAAGAGGGAGGCATTCAGGCACAGTCTCCAGCAGTGCTGGAAGAACGAGGCCAGGTTGAGTGGCAGGACAGCAAGTCTGGGGCTTCCTTCCCAGTTAGTTATGCCCAGTGCTGTTTATGCTGCCACTGCAACTTGTGTCTGGTTCAGGGGTCATTGGACTTTCACGTGAGTCTTTCCCATCGAGAGACCTTGGAGTTGATGGAGATTGGCTGTGTAGGTGTTCTGTGCTGATGGGGACAGCTGGGTGGTGAGAAGGTAGCGATGAAGGTTCCAGACCCTGCCCTCACGCTGCTCATCCCTGGGCACCACAGATTCAATTTAAAAATAGAACAGCCCAGTCCCGGGGGCTCACACCTGTAATTCCAGCACTTTGGGAGGCTGAGGCGGGTGGATCACCTGATGTCGGGAGTTTGAGACCAGCCTGACCAACAAGGAGAAACCCCGTCTCTATGAAACATACAAAATTAGCTGGGCGTGGTGGCACATACCTGTAGTCCCAGCTACTTGGAGGCTGAGGCAGGAGAATCGCTTGAACCTGGGAGGCGCAGGTTGCAGTGAGGCAAGGTTGCACCATTGCACTCCAGCGTGGGCAAGAAGAGCAAAACTCCATCTCAAAAAAAAAAAAAAAAAGAAAATTAAAAGAATTTCTTCAATAATAAATTGACTTTAGCTTACTGTAACTTTTTTATTTTATAAACCTTTAATTTTTAAAAAAAAATACCTCTTGGCCGGGCATGGTGGCTCATGCCTGTAATCCCAGCACTTTGGAAGGCCGAGGCAGGCGGATCACAAGGTAAGGAGATCGAGACCATCCTGGCTAACATGGTGAAACCCTCTTTCTTCTAAAAATACAGAAAATTAGCCGGGCGTGGTGGCGGGTGCCTGTAGTCCCAGCCACTCAGGAGGCTGAGGCAGGATAATGGTGTGAACCCAGGAGGCAGAGTTGGCAGTGAGCCAAGAACGCGCCACTGCACTCCAGCCTGGGCGACAGAGTGAGACTCTGTCTCAAAAAACAAACAAACAAAAAACCTCTTGACTCTTTTGCAGTAATACTTAGCTTAAAACACACATTGTCAGCTATACAAACATTTTGTTTCCATATATCCTTATTCCATAAGCCTTTTTCTATTCAAAGAATTTTTTACTTTTTAATTTTTTTGTTAAAAACTAAGACACAAATCCACACGTTAGCCTTGGCCTATGCAGGGTCAGGATATTCAATACCATTGTCTTTCACCTCTGCATCTCGTCCCACTGAAAGGTCTTCAGGGGCAGTAACATGCGTGGAGCTGGCATCTCCTGTGATTACAGTGCCTTCCTCTAGAACATCTGGAAGACCTGCCTGAGGCTGTTTTACAGTTTACTTTTTTTTTTTTTTTGAGATGGAGTCTTGCTCTGTTGCCCAGGCTGGAGTGCAGTGGCATGATCTCGGCTCACTGCAGCCTCCACTTCCAGGGATCATGTGATTCTCAGCCTCAGCCTCCCAGGTAGCTGGGATTACAGGCGCGCCACTGTGCCCAATTAATTTTTGTATTTATTAGTAGAGGTGGGGTTTCTCCATGTTGGCCAGGCTGGTCTCAAACTCCTCACCTCAAGTGATCCACCTGCCTTGGCATCCCGAAGTGCTGGGATTACAGGCATGAGCCACTGCACCTGGCCCCTAGTTTACTCTCTTATTTTATTTTGAGACGGAGTTTTGCTCTTGTCACCCAGGCTGGAGTGCAATGGCACGATCTTGACTCACTGCATCTTCTACCCCCCGGGTTCAAGCGATTCTTCTGCCTCAGCCTCCCAAGTAGCTGGGACTTAGAGGCATGCACCACCATGCCTGGCTAATTTTGTATTTTTGGTAGAGACGGGGTTTCACCATGTTGGCCAGACTGGTCTCAAACTCCTGACCTCAGCTAATCCTCCCACCTCAGCCTCCCAAAGTGCTGGGATTGCAGGCGTGAGCCACTGCACCCAGCCTCTTTATTTTTTAATAAGTAGAAGGCATATACTCTAAAAAATATAGTAAATGCATAAACCAGTAACATAGTTTTTTCTTATTATTGAGTACTATGTACCTACAAAATTGTATGTGCTAGACTTTAATTAGATTGACAGTGCAGGAGGTCTGTTTAGGCCAGCAGCATCACAGACGCGTGAGGAATGCATTGAGCTACGACGTCCCTGTGGCTGTGACCTCACTTGGTGATAAAAAGTTTTCAGCTCCATTGCAATCTTATGGGACTGCCATCGCATACACAGTCCCTCCTTGACTGAAATGTTGACAGCAGCACGTGGCTGTATTTTCAGAGTGGCGCAGTCATCACCCAAATCAATATTAACATTTGTGAAGAGTAATCTTTTTTTATATTCCCCCCCAAAACCTGTACCATTAGAAGTCACTCCCTCCTCCTGAATCCCTCTAACCAATCACCTCCGGCCCTGGCGACCACAAATTTCCATTTCATCTCTACGGATTTGCCCATCTGGGACAGTTCATATAAATGGAATCGTATAATACGTGACCTTTGTGTCCATCTTCTCACTCAGCATCATGTTTTCAAGGCTTGACCACGTTTAGCATGATTCAGTGATTCCTTCCTTTTAAAGGCTGAGTGATACTGCACCATATGATACAGCATCTTTTTAATCCAATATTATGTTTATCACATGCTGGACATTTGGGTTGTTCCCGCTTTTTGGCTTTTACACACTTGGACATTCTTGTACAGGCTTTTGTGTGGACGCGATTTCGTTTCTCTCGGGTAGATTCCTAGGAGTGGAGCTGCTGGGCCGTGTGGAGTCGTGTGTCCCTCAGTGCAGGGGGGACAAACCGTGTTCCAGAGTGGCTGCGCCGTTGGACCTCCTCTCCAGCGTCGGATGAGGGCTCCACTTGCTCCACTCCCTTGCCTGCTTCTGTTCCCATCTCTCTTCTTGGTTATCTTCATCCTGGAGGGTGGCGGAGGCGCTGTCTCATTGTGGTTCGAAAGATTTGATTTGAGCATCAGCAATGTGCCCAAGGTGGTGGTAGGTGCTGCGGGAGCCTGACTCCACTCCTTGTCCCTAAAAAGGTTGTGGTCTGACTACAGAGTGGGGGTGCCGCTTCTGGGGTGTCATGTCTGGGTTTTGCTAAATAATCGTGTTTGCAGAGGTTTGAGCTCCTGAGCTGGCACGCCTGCAGTGTGTGCAGGGAGAGAGGTGTAGATGGATGTCCGAGGACATTAGCAGGGCCCTGAGTGGGAGCCACTGTGCCACGGATGGCTATGTGGGGACACCTCCTCGGGGAACAGTTGGGGCTGTGGCCTTCTGCAGGTGCCTGCCTGGGAAAGGAGGTACATCCTCAGCAGGCCTTCCTTGCTTTCTTTTCAGGCCTGACCTCACGTTCGCTCAGGGGGCCTGTCTTGGCAGGAGGCACCGTCTGAAGCTCCCTCGGTGCCTCTGGGACATGAGCCCTGCTGATGCGCAGCCAGGGGTGACCAGGGCAGAACCTGCTGAAGGCTTCATGGGAGACACAAAGCCTTGAGATGACAGAGTGGCGTGTTCAGACAGGGTGAGGGGAGCCAGGGAGGCCTCAAAAGTACAGACGCAGGGGGCAGGGGGACCAGATGTTACTTGATGCTGCCCCCGCTGAGACTGTGGTGGACACCGAGGCTCAGAGAGAGCGTGGGCCCTGCTGCGGCTCCAGGGTGAGAGCTGGGGCCTGTGGTTCTTTCCAGCACTCGGATGGCATTAAGCTGCACTATCACGAGGGGTTTTGATGAAGGACATCGCACATCGGGGCATGCCTGCCTGATGGTGTGAGTGTGTGGGCTGTGGGAGAATGGCTGGTGGAGGGAGCTGTCTGCTGAAGGGAAAGCCCCATGTACCTGCAGCACAGCCAGCTCCTCTGTGTATGTGGGATCCAGGAGGAAACCGCCACGCAGCCCTATTCTCTTCTCCCTCCCTGCCGAGAGGAGGATGTGTGGAAGGCGGGATGCTTGGTGGCCTTCAATACCTGGAGACCAGAACGAAAGGCTGTGGCCACCCCCAGGCCTCCCATCGAGCACCTGCTGGTCTAGAATGGCCTTTTGTGACCCCACTTCACCTTCTTAGCAATTGCACAAGAGGACAGCTGCATGGGTCCCAATCAGAACTGCACGATACCCCACCCCGGAGGACAGGGCAGCCCCGGGGTGGCACGCGACAGATGTGTGGGTGGGCACTTGGGTGGGCCAAGGGTCTGACAGTGATGCCCCCTTGGCCTGACTCCAGTTAGCTTCTGGCCAGACTTGCTGAGACAGCAGTGGGACCCTGAGCCAGACCCATCTTCACATTTTAGTCTCCCAATCTAGCAGGCTGAGCAGAGATGACACTTCTTCGGAAACGTGTGGTTAGGGAAGGTCGTTTTCTCAAGCAAAGCTGATGGCGCTAAATCACGATGTCTTTTGGCTACAGAAGAAAGAAGTCCCAGCTGTGTGTGTTTCGGCTGTGGGTGGAAAAGAAGGGAGGGTGTCCCTCTAGGGCCTGGGGAGCCCTGGTTTGTTGCTGGGGGGTCCAGAGGGGAGCCAGCACGCGGTTCCTCACCTGCGTGGAAACTGTCTTCCTTGCTGCGTCTGTCTCATTTGTGCTGCGGGATTTTAACTGATGGAGGTGGCTGAGTGAGGACAAAAAGATTTCCCAAAAGAAGGTTTTATGGCTTACATTTCCCAAGAGTAGGGGGCATGAGCCCTGGGGCCACAGGGGAAGCCCCAGGGTTTGGTCAGGAGGCAGGAGGTGGGAGGAAACTGAGGCCAGAGCCTTTCTGGGGGTTTCTGTGAGAGAGGCAGGGCCAGGCTGGGTGAGTCACTGCAGCAGGCCTGGGGTTGTAGGGGAGGTCTTTGCTTGCCTGGCACCTGGTCCTGGGGCGCGTTAGGGCAGGGGTGGTTCATATTGGCTGGGTGAACAGGAGTTGAAAAAGGGGTGGTTGGCTTGTGCATGCGAGTGCATGGTAAGTGGCCCAAGGAAGCCACTTACTGTCTTTGGGAACTAGCCAGCTCTGGAAGGGGCGGTCTCTCCCAGTGTCTGCGAGGCTCCCCTAGATGTCAAAACGTCCTAAGACAGAAAATAGAAGACATGATTAGTCCAGTTTGCTTATCAGAAAGGCCGTTCCTCTGTGTGGATGGAGGCGGCAGGCTGGCAAGAGCCAGAGAGGGAGATGACATGTTTGTAGAAGGAAGATCAGCCCGGTGCTCAGGTGTGGCCACCACCTTTTCCCACAGGGAGTCAGTTTCCGAGTGTGGGGAACATCAGAAGGAGACCCTCAGAGTTCAACAATGCTATTTAGGTCTAATGCCCCACATGGCTCGTGCAGTGATTAAAAACAATTCCAGAGCACAGAGGACAGAGTCTGTGCTCTCCTCTGTGTGGTGTTTGAACCTCTGTTTTACAGGAAAATGGACTTTGAGTTAAAAACCTTGCCCCTGGGGATTTATCCAGAGGGAAGAGTAAAGTGAAACTGTGATCATAAAGATGTCCAACTTGGCACTATTTAGGATAGTGAAAGGTTGGAGCAAACTGTGTTTTCCAGAATAGAGGGATGAAAGAGTACGGGAATCTTGGCGTCCTCACAAAATACCAGACAGTTGTTGGCAGGCACAGCTGTGCAGGCTGCTGGCCGTGTGGGAAATATCTGCCTCTGTTGTGAGAGCCTCCCTGTGCCTGGCCCCTCAGCTGCTAGGAGTCCCTGCTGTCCCGGGAAGATTCTCCTTTTCCACCTTTGCTTGTTCTCTGTAAAGAACCTCAGCCCTTAAGCCCCCTGGACTTACCTGGGTGGCAGCAGCAGTCCTGCACCCTGCAGCGCTGTAGAAATGGGCACAGTGTCTTTCGGTTCCTGCTCCTCTCCCCTCTCCCTTTGCCTCCGCCTGGGGTCCCTGCTCCTCTCCCTGTGCCTCCCCCTGGGGTCCCTGCTCCTCTCCCTGTGCCTCCGCCTGGGGTCCCTGCTCCTCTCCCTGTGCCTCCGCCTGGGGTCCCTGCTCCTCTCCCTGTGCCTCCGCCTGGGGTCCTTGCTCCTCTCCCTGTGCCTCCGCCTGGGGTCCGTGCTCCTCTCCCTGTGCCTCCACCTGCTGTTCCGACCTGGTTACCCAGTGAGGGAAATGGGGAAAGAAACCTCTCCTACCAGAGCAGGGATTCCTGGTGGCAAGAACGTCCTAAAGCTTTGCAAAGCTCTGGTGTTTGACGTTGAGGAAGTGGATTCATGGAAACTGCTGGAACCCTTTGAGGACTTGGATTGAGTTTATTCATCCAGGGAACAGGATTGTGTTCAGCATGCTCATTTCTATAAATCCTTCCATCTTGGCCAAAGATGGTCTCATCATCTTAGAGCAATGACAGCCCTTTCTTGTGGAATGGGCACGTTTGCTCTGTTCACTGCAGCCCCTGGAAACAGCCACATGATGCACATGGATGCTCACTGGGTGAGGACGAAGATGATACAAGAGGAGGAACGAGGCTTGTTTTCCCCAGAATGTCTTTTAAGTCCTAGGAAATGGGCTGTGACATTTTGCTTTGGCTTTAAAGCCAGGTCTGAGAACATTTTTAGGCATGTTATTTAAATTGCAGATTTTAAGACCTTATCTATAGGATATCAGATTCAGTAGGAATCTGCCTTTTTAGCTGATTTCCCAAATGAGTCTGCTGCATGCCACGCTGATAAAACTCTGCTTGAAGCATGAGGAGTCTCTAAGACCCAACTGTAGCATAAGAGAGCATTTGTACAGTTACATCTGGTTTTTAATCTCTGAGCTTCCTGGCAGCCAGGGCAAGAAGAGAAAGATGGAATAACAGAATTCTTTTGTCTAATATCAGTTCATTTGGAAAGCAGACTTTTCTTGGTGCTCTCATCTAGGAAGAATTTTTTCATGCGACACGGTGTTTGCAGGTGGGGTTTTGCAAAAAACAAAATGGTTTCAAATATCTTTGACCTCAGTGAAAGCTGAAGACACAGTGAATAGGCTTTGAGGTGGACGTTAAGCCAGAGTCGTTCCAGTGTGTTCCCATCTCATATTTTGAAGTGATTCAGGCATGCAACTTGAAGAACCGTGCACAGAGGAGATCTGGACAACCGCAAAGCTTTTCTCAAAAGAAGTGAAAAAAAGAATGAAAGAGAATTGACTCACCATACATCATGTGATTCCATTTATATGAAATGCCTCAAAGTGGCCAAGTTATATACAGAGAAAATAATTAGTGGTTGGGGAGAGACTGAGGGAGAGGATGGGAAGCTTGAGGAGTGATGGCTAAGGGATACAGGTTAATTTTTTTTTTTTTTTTTTTGCAAATGCTCAAAAATGGATTGTGGTGATAGATACCCTACTCTGTGAACTCACTAAAACCCACTGAATTATACATTTTATTTATTGTATTTATTTATTTTTTTTTTGAGACAGGATCTTGCTTTGTTGCCCAGGCTGGAGGGCAGTGGCACAACCATGGCTCACTGCAGCTTTGACCTCCCTAGCTGAAGTGATTCTCTCGCCTCAGCCCCCCAGGTAGCTGGGATTACAGGCACACACTACCATGCCTGGCTAATTTTTATGTTTTTGTAGAGACAGGGTTTCTCCATGTTGCCTGGGCTGGTCTTGAACACCTGAGCTCAAGCGATCTGACCTCCTCGGCCTCCCAAAATGCTGGGAGCACTGAGTTACATGCTTTAAATGAGTGAATTCGATGATGTGTAAATTTTAAAATCTCAATGTTTTTTTCCAAAAAAAAAAAAAAAAAAGGAAATTGACCAATAGGACTCAGTGTGCTGGACTGAGTCCAGGGTTGGGTGCCAGGGAATATGGAGTAGCCATGGGGCCTGTGGGTGTCTCAGGGAGCTGTCATCGTGAACTTGATAAGGGGAGCAATTAGGGCTGCAGCAGCCCTGGGGGACCCCCCTGAAACAGGACCCTGAGGGGTCAAATGGCAGGATCCTGTCAGCGGTGCAGATGGACTGAACTGGAATACACCCCTGCCCTCTCCTCATGCGTCTGTCTTGGACCTGTTGTGTTTCCCCAAATCCGTGAGGACAAGGGGAGTGCCGGCGCTGCATCACACTCTCTTCACTGCCCCCAAGATGTTTTTCTCTTCAGTCCTGAGGCTTCCGGGCTCATTCTTGGAGCAGGGAGAGTGCTGTCCAGGTGTGGAGTGTGTTTTATTTAGGACAGTGGTGCTCTCTGTCCCCAGTTCCTTCAGCAGATGCCTGGGTCTCTCGGTATCCACTGAGCCCCAGGTCAAGTGGAGGGAAGTGGGTGGATGGAGTGATCTGGTCTCCAGCTGCAGTGGATTTCCTGACACTTGTGGAACAGTCTGCCGGTAGGGAAGAAGTGAGATGAGTGTGAACAGAAACAAAAGCACATTACATGAATATAAATATGTATCTGGGCTGGGCATGGTGGCTCACACCTGTAATCCCAGCACTTTGGGAGGCCGAGGCGGGCGGATCGCAAGGTCAGGAGATCGAGACCATCCTGGCTAACACAAGTGAAACCCCGTCTCTACTCAAAATACAAAAAAATTAGCCGGGCGTGGTGGCGGGCGCCTGTAGTCCCAGCTACTCGGGAGGCTGAGGCAGGAGAATGGCGTGAACCTGGGAGGCAGAGCTTGCAGTGAGCCAAGATCACACTATTGCACTCCAGCCTGGGCGGCAGAGAGAGACTCTGTTTCAAAAAATAAATAAATAAATAAATAAATTAATTAAAATATATATATATATATATATATATATATACACCTGCGGATTTCCAATGAAGAGGACCAGGTGGCAAGGGTTGAGACCAGGTATGCACCACTAAATACTGGGGATGGTTTTGCAGCCCCTGGAGACCCCTTGGGACTGAGGCTGCCTTCGGAAGTTCCCTTGCAGATGATCAAAAGCTTCTGTTCACATTTTGGGGTCACGGACTCGTTTGAGCATCTGATGAGTCTTGTGAAGAATGGATGCCTCAGCACACAACCCACGTCCTGTGTCGAATCCTCGGTGGTTTATTGCCACTCCCAGAGATACCCCACCGGGCGCCAGGCATCTGATGAGTCTTGTGAAGAATGGACACGTCCTGCTGTCCCAGAGAGCCCCCACGGGGCGCCAGGCAGGCCCCTGGGATCTAGTCTGGCAGAGACCCCCCAGTATATCTCTCTAGGCAGCTCACGGCAGGTGCTCTGTTGATGGGATGGGACGAAGACCCTCACCTCCAGAGCAGATGCGCTGTTTGGTAGTCCAGGGACACGCAGTACGGAGGGTCTCCTGCAGGAGCACCCAGCACATTGACACCAACACAGGGTTCTTGTCTGCTGTGTGTTCTGCCACAAGGGATGGCTGCTGCCTGGCTTTGCAGCTCTCCCAGAAGTTCACTGAGTCAAGAGTGAGGAGCTGGGTCTGGGTATGACCATGTGTGTGCTGGTGGGAGGGGGCACCATGGCTGTTCCTGATTCTGAGAGGAGGCACGACCTATGCAAAGGGGAGCACCCAGGTGTGTCCCTGGACAGGGAAGCCTGACCCCCTCCACACCTGCTTGGCTGGGCTCCTGCGAACCGAAGCTCCCTCCTGGGTCAGCCCTGCACGTGGGTTTTCTTGAGGCAGGGCGTGGGAGGGTGTGTCTGATTGACCTGCGTCGGGAGTGGCCCACTCACTACAAATTGTGAAGGGGATTTCTTGATGAGAACAATCATGACAGTCCTTGCAAGGCCCCGTGGTTTTCCTCAAGTCCTCACCCAGAGCGACATTTATCCTGGCCTGGGGATGGGGCTGGAGGAGCCTCCTGCTTCGTGATTCAGCCTGGCTGGTTCCTGACCAGCTCCTTCCATCTGTGGTGAGATGAGGAGAGCCAGGGCCTGAGAGGGACGTTCTGCTTTTGAAGCACAGTGGCTTAGACTCAGAGGACTGGGCTTTATTCTGCTCTGACCTTTCCCCTGACATTGGGGCCGAGTGTCCTCTCTGGTGAGGAACAGTGGCTGACGGTGCATCTCACTTCTGCAGATGCCTTTTCCTGGAGACATACAACGTTGGTCATCCCAACAGGATCATGAAATTTCTTTTTCTTCTGTTTCCTGGCCTGTGATCTCCCAGAGTTTAGCAACCTCTGCTCTAAGTCAGAGAGTGTGTGTGTGTGCGTGCCTTAGATGCGATTTATTGAGCACTTCTGTCTCAATAAAAAGTCCTGTCTTCCTAGACTCTCTTGTTAAGCCTCCAACCTGCCTTGGACAAATAAGGAAACTGAGGCTGGAGATTCAGTAACTCACCAAGGATCACACCTAGGGGAATTGGAATCAGGATTCCAAGCCAGTGTTTCGTATCCCAGAGACTGCCCGTTGGTCTCCCTTGCTATGCCAGCCACTCTATCCTGGGAGCTCCCTTGAGGCAGGGCTGTTTTATACCCACCTGTAATGTCCACAGCACCTGCCTAGGACTCGGGAAGGGAGGGTGGGGAGGAACACTTGGGGGCACAGCCCTGTCCTGGCAACGTAACTTCCCCTGGAGCTATCCGAGATTTGGAAAGCAGCATCGGGCTAGGGTTTATGGGGTTGAGATTCTTTCTCCCCTTGTTCCATAGCCTCACCCAGTCCATCCTTGGAGCCTTCTGCACATACTGGGCTCTGGTGCGTGTCCCTTCTCCCCCCCACTTCCCCATCTCCCCTGACACTTCTGCTGGGGCTGCCCTCCTTCCCAGGACAGCTTCTCCCTGCCCTGGCACATCCCACTCAACCAGTGATGCCCACTTCCAGCTCATGCCCCTCCAGGGCACCCTCCTGCCACACTGGGTGCACAGTGGGGCCCCTGGGAACACCACTGCATGGCTTTCTGTGCCCCTCCTTGGGTTTAAGTACAGGGACGCTGGACTAGTTGGATGTTCAGGGCAGCTGTGGTTTTCTTCATGTGTGGGTTTTAGGTGTCTTAAGGCCCTTAAAAGCTTTTCTTGGGAGCCCTCAGACTGCCAAACCCAGTATACCTCTCGGACACCAATCTTTCTTTTTTTTTGCAGTGGAATTTGTTGAAATTTAGGTAAGCCTGCCTGGGAAGCAGGCAGGAACACAGAGGAATTCTTTTCTCAGCATTTCGCTCTCCAGCCTGGAGAGGCAAGAGTGACCCTGAGTGTGCTACCTTCCAGAGAGGCCTGGTGCAGGGTCAGCCTCCAGTGACGGTGTCACACTGAGGACTAGTTAGAGCTGTTTAGATTCTGGAAGCGAGGACTGGAAGACCTGGCTGAGGGAGAGAGACGGGGTCACACGGGGCAGCTGGCCCTGGCGTCAGTGCTGTCCTGCTCTGTCGATTTGTTTTTGCTTCTTGGTTAAACTTTACCTGCATCTCAGCAAAGCACTGAAAATAGATTAGAAACTTGCTAATTTCCCCTTTTCTTGGAAAGAAGAAGGGAAAAATCAGAGAGAATGTAATTCACCACAACAAGCAAACAAACCTAATGTAGGAGGCTTGGCCTATCTGAGACTGTTAGAAATAAAATTTAAAATGGGCCGGGCACGATGTCTCACGCCTGTAATCCCAGCACTTTGGAAGGCCAAGGCGCACAGATCACCTGAGGTCAGGAGTTCAAGATCAGCCTGGCCAACATCGTGAAACCCTGTCTCTACTAAAAATACAAAAATTAGCTGGGTGTGGTAGCGGAAGCCTATAATCCCAGCTATTCAGGAGGCTGAGGCCAGAGAATCACTTGAACCCCGGAGGCAGAGGTTGTAGTGAGCCGAGATTGCGCCATTGCACTCCAGCCTGGTTGATAGAGTAAGACTCTGTCTCAAAAAAAAAAAAAAAAAGGAATTTTAAAGTGTTGGTTGAATCCAAATGTTCCTATTTTTTTTTTTCTTTCCTTCCATGATTTTTTTTCTCTTTTCTTTTCTTTTTTTTATTTTGAGGCAGGGCCTCACTCTGTCACCCAGGCTGGAGTAAAGTGGCCCAGTCATAGCTTGCTGCACCCTCGACCTCCTGGGCTCAAGCGATCCTCACTCCCCGCCTTCCTGAGGAGCTGGGACTACAGGCATGCACCACCATGCCTGGCTAATCTTTTTTTTACTTTGACTTTTTGTAGAGACCAGGGTCTTGCTGTGTTGCCCAGGATGGTTTCAAACTCCTGGCCTCAAGCAAGCCTCCCACCTCAACCTCCTCAGTAGCTGGGACTACAGGTATGTGCCACCATGTCCATCTAGTTTTTTTACTTTTATTTTTTGTAGTTGCCGCGTCTTGCTATGTTGCCCAGGTGGTCTCAAATGCCTGGCCTCGAGTGACCCTCCTGCCTCGGCCTTGCAAAATGCTGGGGGTACAGACATGAGCCACTGCACCCAGCCTTGACGTTTTTATTATATTACAAATTATCAACTGTTTACTGAGGTAGCAAGCTAGTCTTTTGGAGGTATGGGGACATGAGCGCTGTAATTTTGCTGTGGTTCTGTAACTGTGGATATGAGAATAGTGCGATCTCTGTCTGGATGTAGGCTGGCGGAGGTGCTGCGCTGCTGGATCCCGACTTTCTCTAAATATTTACGCTCCTGTGCTTCCTGACACTCTGAGTGGCAGTTGCAGATCCGCATTCCAGTGTTAATTCTGCCTGGATGTTTTCAGAGGGAAGAGTTGGCTTCCAACAGCTGTTTAACAGTCACGATGTAACCTCTAAGGAATAGTTAACTAAACGCACAGAGGAGATCCGGGTGTGCGGATGCTGTTGATCACGTGCAGGCGTTGTTCCAGCCCTTCCTGGAGTCGCCCTGTGTGTGTGCCTGTCCGGAGAGGGAAGCAATGGGAGGGAATTCAGAAACAGAAGACTTTGCACTAGCATCCTTCTTCTTCCATCAGCACGGACAGATGTGTACTTTGCAGAGTGCGTTCGCGTATTCTTTCCCCTTGTGTTCATGGAGTAGCCACTTTAGGAAACGTGGAGGGTTCCATGCAGGCTGGCGCGGGGCACACGGAGAGAAATTGGACCTGGCTCCTCTCTGGATGGGGATGGGGCCGATGAGAGCTCAGCCCTGATTGGAGCTTTTCTCCCCAGAGGTCCCCAGCCCCGTTTCACCTGCTGCAGCCCTGGGGGAACACAGGGCTGAGGGGCCTTTCCTTTCTCCCAGATCTCAGCAGCCATCCAGAAACGACTCTTGACGTGGCCCCAAGAGACCATCCTTGGCCATCTTCCCACAGTGACCCTGCGGACTCTGCCACCCCCCTGCCACCAACAAGTGGATAAATAACACGCCTGACCCAACATGCCCAGATGCACATTAGGAGTGCCTTGGTAGGTGTTGGGGAGGGAGCATTAGCAGACCTACCCCTCTCTGGAACTTTCCTCCTGGTAAAATTTGGAAGTGTGGTGCTTCCCTGACATCTTGGAAATCTCTGGGTGGCCAACTCGGACTTCCCAAAGTTGAATGCTAACAAACAGCTAGAGGGACTGGGGAAGGAGGCTGAAGGGGACTCTCCGTCCTGGCACGTGGGTCTCCTGGCACTGCCTCCTGAGGGGCTGTGCAGCCTCTACTGGAGCCCAGCAAGAGGGGCACAGGCAGGAGCTGGAGGGTGGAGGTTCTCGCAGGAGCGCCCAGCAGGGGCACGAGGCAGAGCCACAGGACACTGCTGGATTTGCCACTGATTGAGGGTCAGGGTGGTGCTGGTCAGTACCCTCTGACCAGAGAGAGGCATGACCACCAGATTTCCAGATGACCCAAAGCTAGGAAGAATGTGGGCTGGATGCGGGGTGGTGACTGTGAGAAAAGGGGCTACCCCACAGGATGGGCCCGTGCTGAGAGGCCGTGGCCTGGGGTACTTCTGTGGTCAGGCCTCTGGCTGCAAAGGCCACGGGAACTTGGGTCTGAGTAGCTCATTACACAAGGGTGCTACGGAATCCACGGCTGGGACTCCCTGGGCACTTGGGGCCTTCCTGCCTCTGGTGTTAACTGGGGCACCCTGCTGGGGCTGCCTTCATGGGGAAGAGGAGAGAGGGCAGGTGAGGGAGGGAGGAGGGAGGCCAGGCTGACATCACCCAAGGCTGACATCACCCGAGCTAGCTGTCCCCTGCCTCCCTCATCTCCATCTGCAGAGGGACCCTCCTACCTGGGACCAGGCGTCCCTTCCCTGCCCGGCCGTGGTCAGCATCCTGTGGATGGGCCATTGGGAAGGTGGAGTGCTCTGAACCCCTGCCTCCTGCCCCCTTCCCAGGACTTCTCCGGCGTGGCTCCAGGGTGGCCCTCATCACTTAGCAGTCCCAGAATGAGTGCATTCTTGGTCTTGTTTTCTGTGTCTCTGGTCAGGGTTAGACTGGGGCTGTCTTGGAAGGAGACAGTGGCCCCAGCTGAAACCTCGAGGGGACCCTGTTCTCAGAAACCCTATCTTCCCCTAAAGCGCAAGGGCGTGGCTGGCAGGGTACAGGCGTCCAGGTGTCAGGGTGAAGTGCACCTGCCTTGGGAGTCCCTTGCCGCAGCCTTCACCCAGGGGAGAGGAGGTGAGCAAGTGGCACCCTGTGGTGCCTCTTCCCGTCGGAGCCTGTCACCCGAGAACGTGTCCATGGGGTCCCTTCCTGGCACAGGCTCACTTTACAGGCAGCGCAGATGGGAGGTGCGCTGGGTCCTGTTACCTCCCCGTGGGACACTCCTACCAAGCCGCACCATCAGCCCAGCAGGGGCCCTCTGCCCGTGCCCTGAGCCGGGGGCCTGGTGCCGCAGTTACCATGTGAGCACGCCCCTTCCAGATCATTTCCATGGAGTTTATGGGTTTTTTTTGGATTTACATCTTTGACTTTTATAAAAGTAACTTATGTTCTTGTAAACCCAGCCAGACCTCAGTTTCCCCACCCCTGGCCTGCAGTTTTCCTCGGAACAGGACAGCTGTGTTCAGGGCTCCCCAAGGCCACCCCCATCCAGGTTCACTGATTCATGAGAAGGACTCACAGAGTCCTTAGTGAAGCTGTTTTAGCGACAGGCAGGGTTCATCACAGTGAAGGGTGGAATCAGCAAAGGCAAAAGGCATGTGGGGCAGAGTCCAGGAGAGACCAGGCGCCCGCTTTCCGTGTTCTCTCCTGGGGCGGCACGTAGATGGTTCCCCCCAAAGATGTGTGACAGCACACAAGGAGTCCAGCCCCCTGCACCCTGCTCCTGAGCCTCGGAGCCAGGGCTTTTCCTGGGGGTTCTTCACACAGGTATGACTGGCCTTAGTCCCCAGGCCGCTGAGAGGTCACGCTGCTACCATGTGGCCTGGGGTCCCCACTGTAACGCGTGTTGTTAGCACAGGCCATCTGATGTCACTCAAGGCCCCAGGTGAACTCAGGCACTCTTACCACACAGGATATTCCCAGGGCTCAGAGGGGATCTCCCATGAGCTGGGTAAGGACCCCGTCTTTCTTTCTTTTCTTTTTTTTCTTTTGAGATGGAGTCTTGGTCTGTTGCCTGGAGTGCAGTGGCGCGATCTTGGCTCACCGCAACCTCTGCCTCCCCAGTTCAAGCAATTGTCCTGGGGACCCAGTCTTTCTTTGGAGTGTGTGGGGTTTGGACAACCCAGGCCTGCTGAGTTAACCCTTTATTGCACTACAGTATTAAAATATCTGGCATCTGGTCCAAGCTGCACAGGATCAAATCTTGGTTTGACCATTTATTAGCTCTCTGATTTAGATACTTCTTATATCTCATTGTTTTCTTGTTGAAATAGGGGTTATCATAGCACCTATCTCTTAGGCATGTGGGAGATTGACTTGTTGGCAAATGCTGACCACTAAGGTCTTGGCAAAGGTTCGCTGCCTCCTCACCATCTCCAGCAGACAATTGGGGCACATCTCCCTAGACCCTGCGCCTCCCCCTCACAGATGGTCATTACGCTGGTGTGACCCTTGATTCCAAAAGCTGACCCACCCTTGCAGGTGGTACCTGAGATCACTGGAACCCCACAGGGCCACCTGCTCCATGAGCATGCCTGTGTGTACAGTCCTGCGGACACACAGTGTTTTCCATATCTCAATTTACTTCTTATTTTGCTGCTCCACAGAAAATTTGGAAAACAGAGAAAAAGGGTCAAAGTCACCCAGCCCCAGTGCCAACTATCCTGGTGGCATCTGGCTCCGTTTTTTCCGAGGCAGTTTCCCATGGCTTTGACCCTGGGTCAGTGCCGTGCTCATTGTTGCCCCTTGCATGCTCATTGACTTAACCAGGGCAGGTGACTTTGGCACAGCGGGCAGTGGAGCCGGCCAGGTGGATGGAGACAGCCTTGCTGTGCCCTTTGGGTGGGACCTGGTCAGGAATCCCACATGGACAAGAGGATTGTCCATGGTGTGCTCTGACTGGCCTATGACTCAGAGACTTCCCAAAGGTCACCTTTAGTGACTCTGTGTGCTGGCTGCTTTCCCGGTGGGTCATTCTGGCCAACATCGACCCCTTTTGACACCTGGGCAGAGCCAACTGGAAGCCAGCTCCTGAGGAGGGGGTAGCCTGAGATGTGGGTATGATGTTGAGTGTGGAGTTGGAAGACCTGGGTCCTAGCTCTGCCTTGTCTCGCCGAGGGGCTGGGAGTACCCTCACCTCTCTGACCTCAGTCTATGGATCTCTGAAATGGGTTCAGTCACCTGCCCACCCGCCAGGTAGGCTGTTCTTAAGGTACAAGGACCTGAGCTGCAGAGAGTGGCTGGTTGTGTGCCCTCTGTGCTTCTGTGCACATTCTGAGATGTGGTTCCATGACCTGTCTAGGCCCTGAGGGGAGGAATGAGGAGGGGATGGGGCTGGGGAACCAGTGGCCTCTGAGGTGAGGTCCTGATCTGGGCTGCCACCCGGCAGAAGGGTGTGTCCACCAGGCCCATGCAGATGCCTTAAAGGCAGGGAGTTGTTTGTGCACCTTGCACCCTCATCGTCAAGCAGCCATTCATTCACTTGGCACACAGTGATTAAGCAACTACTGTGTACCCGTGAGCCATGTGGGCACACCCCTCCTCCACACAGCTGTGAAGAATCAGAGAATCAGATAAACCAGGACTTGTCCAAATAACAATAATTGGTCGGTATCCTGTAGAACAGGGGACCCTAATCCATTTGGAGGGCTCTTGGCTGTGCCTTTGAAATTTGGCATTGACAGAAGCCACTGGGCAGGTTCCGGGAGGCAGGTTTGTTCCTTGGGTCAGGGCGACTGGAGGAACTGGAGTAGTTGCCTTGTCCCTGCCTCCTTCCCACAGATTCATCCCCCGTCCCCTGGTGGGAGACAACGTGCTCCTTCTGGACTTCAAAGCCAGCCCCACTACCCTCGGAGTCTGTGTGCTGGGCGTGGACAAGTCTCTGCTTTGTACCCACTCTGTGGCCGTGAACCTGTGACCTATACTTCTCAGCCTTGCTTTTCTTATCTGTAAAATGGGAATAGTCACTGGATTTATCTTAAAGCTGAGGTCACTGGTGTCTGGGCTTGAAAGAGAACCGGCTCATAGGGACCCTCACTCACGAGCCCCTGCTGTGCAGGTGACCGCTGTCAGTGACCGCCGTCTGTGGCCAAGTGAGTAGCAGCAGCAGCAGCTCCGACCATCATGGCATTGGAGTGCAGTGGACACAGCGTGGTGATCACCTTTTGTGGCACACGCCAGCTCGGCGCAATCTCCGGGCAGGCAGCGGTGGGCAGCACAGCTCTCCTGAGGCGTGGAAAGACGTGCTTGTCCTCGGGATCACAACGGATCCCATATATCCATGAGACAAGAGGTGCTTCTCGTAGCCGAGGCCTCTCTCTTTGCAGTGCCTCAGATTTCCACCGCTTTGTCAAGTTGGAATACGGGGGAGGGCACGTGGTTGCTGTGGAGAAGGAACAGTTGAGGGAGATGAATGCATGTCATCTGCAGGAGCTCCTCATGGCCTAATTGGAAGATTAATTTTCCATCTTGGGAGGAATTTTTGGGCACTGCTAATTGTCTTAAACCATCACTGTCGTGTCTGTCTCTTTGATGGCTCGGGGGAGGTCGGTGTGGGGGCTTTATGTTGTTTACTGATGCATCCTCGGGGCCCGTGGCAGGCCCTGCCACATTGCAGGTGCCCAATATTGGTTGAATGCACCACTGAACAAAGCTTTGAGCACATACCTTTATTTACACGTAGGGTTTTCCCCATATGACAGTCACTAAAATAAAGATCTGAAGTGTGTGTGTGTGTGTGTGTGTGCGTGTGTGTGTGTGTGTATATTAATTGAGACTTGATACCTCTCTGTGGTCTGGTGACTGAGGACAAACACATCTGACCATGGTGTGAAGCTCCTGACTGAGCATGCAGATAAAGGCTTGAAGACAGAATGACAGCAGTGGGAAGAGAATTACTGTCTGAGCCATACCCATGGTATTGGTTAACACGTGGCTGCCGCTGAGGAAGACGGCCTGGCAAGTCCTAAAAAAAGTTAAATGTAGAGTGAAGTTAAATGTAGAGTGAAGTTAAATGTAGAGTGAAGTCAAATGTAGAGTGAAGTCAAATGTAGAGTAAAGTTAAACGTGGAGTTAGCACATGAGCCAGCAGTTCCACTCCTGGGTGTGTCCCCAAGAGAAATGGAATCATAGGTACGAGTGAAAATGTTTACATACATGCTCATGGCAGCGTTATTTATAATAGCCCAAAACTGGAATCAGTCAGATGTCTGTCAGCTGAGTAATAAATAAACAGTGTGGTGTACCCATGTGATGGGATGTGACTTGGCCGGAAAAGGAATGGATTACGGATGAGGACTACTGCATAGATACACCTTGAGGACATTACGTGTGGTGAAAGGAGCCAGACACAGAGGCCACGTGTGATGTGACTCCATTTATCCGCATTGTCCAGATTGGTCAAATCCACAGAGGCAGAAAATAGACTAGCAGTTGCCAGAGGCTGGGAGGTGGCTGCTAATGAGTTTAGGGTTTCCATGTGGGGTGCTGAGAATGTCCTGACATTAGATAGTGGTGATGGTTACACAACATGGCTAAAAACCATTAAATACTTTAAAGTGGTAAATTCTATGTTATGTGAATTTTATCTGTCTAAAAAATTGCTAAGGAAACAAATGCCCTAAAAGACAAAACCATGTCTGCCTTTGAGAGATTAATCTATTTGGAAATGAAGCTTCATTCTCTTTGCCAGAGGGGATTCCTGCCTGGCATTTTGCTGTCTCCTTGAATCCTTAGTACCCCCAACTCTGTCCCCAGCAGCTCACGGCTACAGGGTCTGCACGTCTGGCCAAGGTTGTCCTCGGTCTTTCCAGCGCAGGGGATTAGGATTCCCTATGGCAGGGTGCGGTGTCCGTGCGGCCAGCTTTCCTTCCACGGTTCCTGACGACCCAGCTGCTTCAAGGGCATCCACTGGGCTCAGGTCCTAGGGGCAGTGGCCGGCTTGTCACATCTTTCCTGCATGCTCCCTTCGAGGCTGCAGCTGCTTTGCGTGGGCTGCGGCTTGGGGAGTGTGCACGTTTTAGCGAAGGCTTTGAGAGCCAAGGCAACCTTGCTGCTGTGTCTTCCTCCCATCCATGAAGTGCTTCTTCCTGGGACGTGACTGCAACCTTCATTTTGACTGAGTGGTCACGTGTAGCTGCAGGTATTGCCTCTACGGCAGGTCACATTTCATTCGGTCTGGCTCCTGCCTGCCCATTTGCCTGGAGCAAACCCTGGCTGCCTCCAGGTGATGACACAGTTTGTGGCTGAGTCTTCTATTTTAATATGCGGCTTGTTCACATCTGCAGAGGCTGACTTCTGTGGATTTGCCTTGTGAGGTGGGAAGTAAAGCTCCCATTTTACAGTTGGAGGGGCTAAGGTTCAGAGAGGTCTGGTGACTTTCTCAAAGTCACACAGCAAGTGGCAGAGCTGAGAACGCTGGCCTACAGTTCCTGTGAGTAAGGGAAGTGACTGGTAACTGCTGAGACCGTCTCTGGTCTCTGGACCTTCTTGGGGGGTCCCTCATGCCCCCTGGCCTGGAGTGCCTCACCTGTGGGCTCCGGGCCACATCGTTGAATACGCCTCTGCCCCGTGTCCATTGCGGCATGGTGGCAGGTGACTGAGCAGAACGGGATGGAATTCGAGGAAATGGGCCTGGTCATGACCATCGATGCTGGGCCGAGCATCACAGGCAACTCTCAAAGCTGCAGTCTAAGGAGCCTGCCACGGGATGCTCAGGCCTCCATGAGCCACGGCCGCCAGTGCAGGATCCAGAACCAACTCTGCCTATGAAGACCCCACCGCCTCGCAACCTCACTTGCCCACAGACACGAGACATCTGCCTCAGAGGCTCACTGCTGTCTTCTGGATTTTGAACCTCCAGGACATCTGCTGGACGGGAGGGGACCCCGGTGGGACTGACGTGGAAGGGAGTCTGGTCTCGGCCCATCCCCAGTGTGGTGTGGAGTCAGCCATGGATGGGGGTTGGTGGGGGATGGCGTCTGCGGGGTCAGCTGTGGTCTCACCCCTCACAGCTCGTGGACTCAACGGTGTGGTAGTGGGATGTTCCTGACAGGGTCCTAGGGAAGAGAAGGCCTGTTTCCTGTGGGGCTGTTTCTCAAGGGTGCAGAAACCCTTCTTGGAGGCCCCTCTAGAGACCTCTCCTCATATGGCATGAGCCTTCCTCAGCCATTCTCTGGCCGGGAGAACGGGATTGTTTAACCCGAGAGCTGCCGGCCCCTCCAAACTCCCCACAGGGGGAGATCCTAACTGGGGTCACTGTCCTGTTGGGACAGATGCTGGGCAGGAGGCCCCAGCACCAGCCACAACATTCATAACATACAAAGGCAAAAGTGCCTGAGTGCAGTGGCTCATGTCTGCAGTCCCAGCACTTTGGAAGGCTGAGGCGAGAGGATCTCTTGATCACAAGAATTCGAGACCAACCTGGGCAACATAGTGAGACCCCATCTCTAAAAAAAAAAATTAATTAAAAGCAAGGCAAAAATGCAAACTCAAGCCGCTGTCCTTGAAGGCTGGGTGTGGAGCTGACTGGAAACGGCACAAAGAGTGAAGCTTCGGCAACTGCTGCGCTTTCACCATCCTTAGCAGTGACTGCCCCTGTGTTTGAACTTGGACTTCTCTGATGCTGGAGTTTGTGACCAGGGTGCCCGACTCCTTCATCCCTGGCTGGGGTTGGTGATTAAGACTCTTTGCTTTAAATGCCCTTTCCGTGGGGCTGAGCATGGGTAAGTGATGTGGCTCAGAAATGGCCTTTCGGTTAATCAACAGTGTTTTATAAAATGCCTGCCAGTGTAGTCTCAGCTACTTGGGAGGCTGAGATAGGAGAATGGCATGAACCTGGGAGGCGGAGCTTGCAGTGAGTCAAGATTGCGCCACTGCACTCCAGCCTGGGCGACAGAGCGAGACTCCGTCTCAAAAATAAATAAATAAATAAAATGCCTGCCAGGTTCCCTTCAGAAGATGCAGACAAAATCTGAAATCTGAGACCCATGGGGTCCATCTCCCCAGGATTCACCATCTGATAGAGCAGGTGGGATTTTCCCAGATGGAGAGACAGAGAAGAAGATGGCCTCGTGGGGCAGGGTGTTGGCGGCCTCAGCTTGCCTGGCACAAGGGAGGCCTAACCCTAGATGAAAGAACTGAGCTAGAACTTAAGAGCCATCACACTTATTTGCTTATTTATTAATCTGTTTTTGAGACAGGCCTGAGCAGGGTTGTGTGCTGAGGTTGGCACGGGCTGTAGCACGTGCTTGGAGTGGTAGCATCTTGGAACCTGCCCACACCCTCCTCCACCCCACCCGGGAGGGCCCAGCAATGTGCTCAGGCTGGACACTGAGGGGAAGGAAATGAAGAAATGGTTTTGTGGATACAAACATGTTGGGTCACACTGAGTCACGGAACTAAGTTCTTCTACCTTCAGTTCTGCTGTGACTCCCAGGACAACAGATGGTCTCCCAGGGCAGAGATTTATGTTGATTTTGTTCCATGTGAGGTCTCAAGCCCTTAGGGAGAGAGCGAGGCACGTGAGGGCCTTCATCCAATAAATGCTGAGAGCAGGGATGGGTGTTTTTTTTTTTTTTTTTTGAGACAGAGTCTCACTCTGTCATCAAGGCTGAAGTGCAGTGGCGCTATCTCGGCTCACTGCAACCTCTGCCTCCCAGGTTCAAGCAATTCTCATGCCTCAGCCTCCTGAGTAGCTGGGATTATAGGCGCCCGCCACCATGCCCAGCTAACTTTTGTATCTTTAGTAGAGATGGGATTTCACCATGTTGGCCAGGCTGGTCTCAAACTCCTGACCTCAGGTGATCTGCCTGCCTCGGCCTCCCAAAGTGCTGGAATTGTAGGCGTGAGCCATTGCATCGGGCAGGGATGGGTCTTTGTGAGCCATGCGGGGGAGGGCGTGCAGGGAGACCCCTGGTTTGTCGTGCCAGAGAGCCTTTGACATTTCTAGGACCTTGCTAGTCTCTCTCCCTTTTTAGCAGAAAGAACCAGAGGCAGGGCCAGGTGCAGTGGCTCGCACCTGTAATCCCAGCACTTTGGGAGGCCGAGATGGGTGGATCATGAGGCCCAGAATTTGAGACCAGACTGGCCAACATGATGAAACCCCGTCTCTACTAAAAATACAGAAATTAGCTGGACATGGTGGCATGCAACTGTAATCCGAGCTACTTGGGAGGCTGAGGCGGGAGAATTGCTTGAGCCCGGGAGGCAGAGGTTGCGGTGAGCCAGGATCATGCCACTGCATTCCAGCCTGGGTAACAGAGCAAGACACTGTCTCGGGAAAAAGAAAAAAACAAAAAACCAGAGGTGGGTTGAGAGCCTTGGGTAGATTAAAGCATGTAGCTAGAATTTAAGAACCATCCATTTATTCACATATATGTTAATTTATTTTTGAGACAGGGTCTTGCTCTATTGCCCAGGTTGGAGTGCAGTGGTGTGATCATGGCTCACTGCAGCCGCAGACTCAAACTCCTGGGCTCAAGGAATCCTCCTGCCTCAGACTCCCAAGTAGCTGTGACCCCAGACACACACCACCATGCTTGGCTAATTTTTATATATTTTTGTAGAGACAGGGTCTCGCTATGTTGCTCAGGCTGGTCCCGAACTCCTAGGCCCAAGCCATCCTCCTGCCTCACCCTCCCAAAGTGCTGGGATGTCAGGTGTGAGCCACTGCACCCGGCCCATCACATTTATTTTTATGACTGACTCTCCTCTATGGCAGGCAGGTACCAACACCAGGTCCTTTCTTGTTCCTCGAGGGAAGATTTCGCCTCAGAAAAGAGTATTTTTGTTATGTGTGATTTTAGCATTAAACTTTTAATTTATTAGAGTGATAAATTCAAAAACTTTTTTTAAGTTTGTAAATTTAATTTTGCAAGGATTTCTCTGTTTATGTCTAGTTGATTTTATGATCCTTTAAGAGTGGGCCTCTGATTACAGTGTGATCTCATTTACAAACCTGAATTCCTGAAATTCTATGAAAAAACTCTGTTTCGGGTATGTAAATAATCCTTATTAATTGCAATATACTGAAAATGGGAATCCTAAATTTTCTGAAACATCTAAGAAATGTTTTCACTTTTCTTAAAATTATGCTTTCAGTATAAAATTTCATGTCTCCATCAATCATTCACCTGCATATTTTGGCTGTGATGACAAGATTAATTGGTTAGGCACTTTTTTTTTTTTTTTTTTGAGACGGAGTCTCGCTCTGTCGCCCAGGCTGGAGTGCAGTGGCGCCATCTCGGCTCACTGCAAGCTCTGCCTCCCGGGTTCACGCCATTCTCCTGCCTTAGCCTCCCGAGTAGCTGGGACTACAGGCGCCCGCCACCACGCCTGGCTAATTTTTTGTATTTTTAGTAGAGACAGGGTTTCACTGTGTTAACCAGGATGGTCTCGAACTCCTGACCTTGTGATCCTCCCGCCTCAGCCTCCCAAAGTGCTGGGATTACAGGCGTCAGCCACCACACCTGGCCAGTTAGGCACTTTTTAATACTAAATATAAATAGGTGCCCTACGTAAAAAGTGAGCTCTATTTCTGGATTTTACATACAACATGCGTCAGGTGGCTTTGGTTTCTTTCTTCATGTCTGTTCTCAGGTTTAAGCCTTATTGGGATTGTAAACCATTAACCCACGAAGGAAGCAGACTGGACCTTCTGTCTAAGTAGCTGGAGTTGACCTTTGACTGGGGTGGGTGTAGCGCTGGCACCCAGGATTTGCTTCTTCCTCATGGTCCTTGCTCTCTGCAGCTGTAGCAGGTCTTCTGTGATTTGCAGAGGGCTGGATCCTGCTGTCCACCAGTCCCTGCTCAAGTTATGGAAGCCTGAATTATTCTGTCAAGTATACTTTGCCAGGAAGTTTGGAGCTCACTTTAATGGTCTGGTTGTCTTTTGCGTTTCTTTGCGGTCTTTAGACATTTTAATTACTTGCAGGTTGGCTCTGAAGACATGTGGCCATTTCCTCAATCCCTTCACACCCGCATGTCACTTAGCATCCACTTCCTTGGTCACTGGTACTCTGTGTCTGTCTGGACCTGCCCCTCTCCCATTGGCACCTGCTCTTTGGATCCAGCTGTTAACATCCTGTTTGGTGGCTTAATTCTCAGTTGACACAAAGGTGAGGTGATTTAAAGAAGTGCAGGTGAGTGGCGTTGGGGTTTGAGGCCACAGAGAGAGTGAGGCTGAGGCAGTGGCAGCCTGCCCCGACTTCCTGCAGCCCCCACGCCCAGGTCCCCAGGTCTCAGCTGTCACGCGCGGCACTGATGCTGGGGTCTCTTCATGACATCAACTCCATCGGGCACCCACTGCTTAGTTGTCCCCGTGAGTAACTGTGGTCCCATCAGAACAGCCACCTACAGACCAGCATCCCCAGATGTGGCCTCAGGTCACTTTGAACACAAAACTTTCCCTGGGTTACCCGAATACCTGCTGTCCACCGCATCCTGGAGTGGGTGGTGATGTGTTTGGTGTCAGTAAGGCTTGGGGATCTCTCTCTGCCTTGATTTCCATGGAAAATGGGAATGATCTTGCTCTTGACTCAGCCCTTCCCGCCAGCAGCACTGCTGTGGGCTGAACTGTGTCCCCGCAAATTCACAGGTTGAAGCTCTAACCCCAAGTACTCAGAACGTGACCTTATTTGGAGCGAGGGTCTTTAAAGAGGTAATCAAGTTAAATGAGGCCAGTAGGGTGGGGCCTGATCCATTGTGACTGGTGTCCTTAGAAGACGACAGCTGTATAGAGACACAGGGAAAATGGCAGTGCCCAGGCGAAGGAGAGGGCCCTGGAACAATCTGTGCCTGCAGAGGTAACCCACCCTGCCTGGACCTGGGCCTCCTGGCCTCCGGGGGCGTGGGACAGCGTGTCTCTGTGGTTTCAGATGCCTGGTCTGTGCACTTTGCCATAGCAGCCCTGGCCAACTCGTGCAGGTGCCCAGGGCCAGAGCAGGCTGGAGAGCTCTGGACGGGGAGCAGGCAGTGGCTAGGGGCACATGGGATGGGGACTCTGGTCCTAACAGTCACGCCAGTACCCTTTGACCTCAGAAATTGTGGCTCTTTCCAGCCTGTTATCTCATGTTATGACAGAGACCTCAACCCTTCCTCTGGATGGGGTCATGAGATGTTTGCACGTCCAGCTCAAGGTCAAGCCCTGGGATATGGAACAGCTCTGCTGATCGTAGGGGAGCCCAGGAAATGAGGTATCTCTGGTGTATTTGTGCACACATATACATGCATGTGTGCATGCACACACACACTCCCACACACACTCCCACACTCCTCTTGGAATTGCTGCAAGGCTCTGATGAGACGGCCCCAGAACCCATGGGCTGGGATTCCAGACCCACCACAGAAGCCCTCTCAGCCGGTTCTGGTGAGTGTGACCATCACTGGGGCCCGTGCCTTTGGTTTGAGTTGATTTATTAGTATGATTTCGTGGAGGAATCTGGCTTTAGCAGAGTTATGTCTCTGCATTGCCTGGAGGCCATTTGTCTCTGTGTATCTAACATGGCAATAAAGAGAGGAGGGATTTTATTTCTCTCTTTTTCTAATACTTTCCAGACAGCCAGGTTTGGTTTTGCAGACTTCTTTAAAGGAGGAAGAGTAAGCTGTACCAACTCTTGTTTGAATTGGATGTTTGCCTTTGACAAGGAAGGTTCCCCCATTAAGGATGCAGTATTTTATACAAGGCGCTTCATCTTTTCCTCAAGCACCCTGCCTGCGATGCAATTAAGCAGGCATGATTGCATTCTCTGGGTGTCGCCTTTTCCTATCACCTTTACGAGCTGATAGCCTCTGATAGCTTGATAAGCTCTCTAGGAAAAAGGAAGCCTTGATGAATATAGATCTCTTTGCAATTTGCATTTGTAAGTGAATATTCCAGTAATGACTGAAGACAGAGAGTATGAAATTTGATTGATTAGGTCATTTTCCTGGGAAAGGTGAGGCTTTTCCACCCAGGGTGGGGCACGTTGTTCCTTTCACCTGGACCTTGTGTTTCTTTTCATTTAAAATATCTTCATAAAGGCTGAGGTTCTGGTCTTTCTAATTACAGTGGGGACAGCCTGGGACCTTCCAATGTCATCCTGCCCCATTGAGGAAACAGGGTTCCAGGCAGTGACTGAGGTACAAGCATCACAAATGTGGATTCTGACATAAAGTAGCAGTTTTGTTTGACGTATTGGTCAATGGGCTCTCATAGTCACAGTCCTCAAGGAGCCCCGTCACCACAGGTCATGAAGAACAGAGTGGAGAGTTGTCATGGGCTGCACTGTGTCCCCTCCCTGAATTCCTAAGTTGAACCTGTAACCCCCAGTACCACAGAATGTAACTGTATTTGGAGACAAGTAATCAAGTTAAGTTGGGGTCATATGGATGGACCCTAATCCAAAGGACTGGTGTCCTGATAAGAAGATGAGATGAAGGCCGGGTGTGGTGGCTCACGCCTGTAATCCCAGCACTTTAGGAGGCTGAGGTGGATGGATCACTTGAGGCCAGGAGTTTGAGACCAGCCTGGTCGACACGATGAAACCCCATCTCTACTAAAAATACAAAAATTAGCCAGGTATGGTATTGTGGGCCTGTAGTCCCAGCTATTCCGGAGGCTGAGGCAGGAGAATCACTTGAACACAGGAGGCGGAGGTTACAGTGAACTGAGATCACGTCACTGCACTCCAGCCTGGGCGACAGAGGGAGACTCCATCTTAAAAAAAATAAAAAATAAAGTTAAGGGCTGGGCACAGTGGCTCACACCTGTAATCCCAGCACTTTGGGAGGCTGAGGCAGGCACCTGAGGCCAGGAGTTCGAGACCAGCCTGGCCAACATGGTGAAACTCCGTCTCTATTACAAATACAAAAAGTAGCCAGGCGTAGTGGTGCATGTCTGTAATCACAGCTACTGGGAGGCTAAGGCAGGATAATCCCTTGAACCTGGGAGGCGGAGGTTATAGTGAGCTGAGATCACGCCATTGCACTCCAGTCTGGGCGACAGACAGAGTGAGACCCCATCTCCAAACAAAACAAAACAAAAAACAGAGGAGGAGATGAGGAAACAGATGACCCTGTGGATGCGTGGAGGGATGACCCTATGAGGGATGCGTGGAGGGATAACCCTGTGAGGACACAGTGAGAAGGTGGTGTCTGCAAGCCAAGCAGAGAGGCCTCAGGAGGACCCAGCCCTGTGCGGACTCCAGCCTCTGGGATGTGAGATAATGAATGTCTGTTGTGTAAGCTGCCCTGTCTGCGGGGCTTTGTACGGTAGCCCAGGCGAAGACATCTGAGGTGATATGCAGCGTCCTGTCTCCCTCATAACACACAGTTTATCAGTATTAAATTGTGAACAAAGACATAGCATGGATGGGGATACAGCTGAGTGTGCTGCGTTCATTTTTGCGTTTTTTTTTTTCTTTTTTCTTTAGACAAGGTCTTGCTCTGTTGCCCAGGCTGGAGTGCACCGGAGCAATCGTGGCTTACTGCAGCCTTGACCTCTTGAGCTCAAGTGATCCTCCTGCCTCAGCCTCCTAAAGTCCTGGATTACAGGCATGAGCCACTGTGCCTGGTATCTCTGGTGTGAGGTATTTCTTGGTGAGCCCCAATTCCTCTGAGAAGTGGCGTAGACGTCCCTTTCTCCCATTGCATGGGAGAAAGGGATGCATGCATGCATATGTGTGCACAAACGCACCAGAGATACCTCACATTTAAGCTTCACAATGGCCTTCTCCAGCACCGCAGGGGCTGGACGTCCACCTTCCAGATGGGGAAAGTGAGGCCGAGACAGACATGATGGGTTCGTGCAGGCCACGCAGCCCAGGGTGGAGCCGTGGGATTGGGACTCGGCTCTGCCTGACCTGCAGAAGTCTCCTCTCAACGCCTGCGTGCAGCCCTTGTTCCCATGTCCTGGCATTCTGTCACGGCCTGCAGGACGTCACACACTTCTGCACATACGTTGTCAGAAAGGGGAGAGGCCTTAAGAGGCCGATTCCCTGCAGAGGCCTCGTGCCTTGGTGGGTGGTGACGCACTTTCTCTTGTTCCCCATCAACCATCTGTTGGTTCCAAGGCCTCATTTTCCAGACAATGGTGAGCCACACTTCCTCTGAGAAGTGGTATAGACGTCCCTTTCTCCCATTGCAGGGATTAGTTCAGGAGTGCGGCAGACGGGTGCCGAGATGCTTAAGGGTCTGGATGGAGCCTCACGCTGTCCCCTTGCTAAGTACTTAGCACCGCTGCCTCTAGGGCCTGGTTATTGATTACTTGGAAGGAGAACACAAGAAGCGAAAGCCTTCTGAAGCTGCTGCCAACAACGCCCACCTTTGCAGCTGCAGAAGCATTTCCCCTCTGCTCCAAAGGGGCAAGGCCATCTTCTAGTCCAAGGCCAGCTTAGATAAGAGTGAGGACTGAACAATGGCAGCTGTAGCCACTGGGCAGTTTGGGCAGCAGTGCCTGTGCTTGGCTGGTTTCTTTTTCAGTCGTGGGGTTGGGGCCCTGCAGGTGGACGTCTCTGCTGTTGATCGACCTACGTGTGGATGACTTGGGGCTTCCTTGCAGATAAGGGCTGGGCTGCTGGGAGCAAGTCAGCTGTGCTCTTCACCATGCTACTGGACGCTTGGGCTGGGCCCTCGTGCTCAGAGTGCTCAGCTTCCTTACTGTGCCCCTCTTGTCCTAGCAGTCGTGGTGAAGCCTCCCCCAGATGCTGGGGCTTTGAAGCCAGGCTGGCAGAAGAGCTTCCCCAGGCCTCAGCTGCGGCCTTTCCCGTGTTCATTCACCCCCAAGGGCAGCAGCACAGGCTTTGGGAGGGGAGCTCTGGACATGGAGTTTGTCCTTGAGACCTGCTGGCCTCAGATACAGAGCTTGTCCTCTCTGAGTGTTGGTGGGCTCATGGTAAAGTTGGGACCATGGCCAGGCACGGTGGCTCACGCCCAGCACTTTGGGAGGCCAACGCGGGCGAATTGCTTGAGCCCAGGAGTTTGAGACCAGCCTGGGCAACATGGAGAAACCCTGAGTCTACAAAAAATAAAAAAACTTAGCTGGGTGTGGGGGTTGAGCTCCTGTAGTCCCAGCTACTCAGGAGGCTGAGATGGGAGGATTGCTTGAACCTGGGAGGTTGAGGCTGCAGCGAGCCGTGATTGTGTTACTGCACTCCAGCCTGGACAACAGGATGGGACTCAATCTCAAAAAAAAAAAGAATAAAAAATAATAAAGTTGGGGTGACTCCCTCTACTGAGAAACTCTCTGAGGTTTGGTAGAGTTTGTCAATTACACAGGCACTGATTGGTCACCAGCGAGGCACCAGCGACTGGAATAAGCCCTGAACAGCACCGCTGAGCCGGGAAATGGAACAGAACGGGGTCTGGGAGCCCCTGGGGGAATCACACACCTGCTGATGGATGGCGGGAAGCCGGGGTGGCCAGGAGGAGCCTCAGGAATGAGAACCTGGAACAAGGGGAGGGAGAGGGAATGAGTGGTCGGGGATTTCAGCCGAGAATGGCAGATGTGACTATTTCACAACCCAACCCGGAGAGCCTCATCACTGGGAGCCGGGAGCTCCGTCTTCCCTGGCCGTCTGTGGTTGCTGTGACCTGGCTGTTGCTCTGTGGTGGAGCAGCTTCCTGGGACTCCATCTAGGTGGGAGTGGGGGGCCGTGGAGCTGGAGCCCGCTCCTGCTGTATTGAGAGAACCCCAGGGTTTGCTCCCACCCACCTTGACCCATCACTTGCCTCTGTGAGGGGTGACCCCTGCTACAGAGAAGGTCAGGGTCCCTGAGAGACCACGTAGGCCTTAGCTCCATTTGGAGGTGGTCGTAGTTATCTCAGTGAGGCCAGCACCCAGCACAGTGCAGGGACGTGGCAGGCCCTCAGCAGATGAGAAGAGGTGTGGTGGGCAACAGATGAGTGAGCAGGGCACTCTGGCACCAGCACGGTGCATTTGGGCCCACATCTCAGTTTCATCTTGACTTTGGGTTATAGGCACAGTGAATTTCATTGTCTTCACGGCTGTACCTGGTTGCCAGGGTAATTCATGGGGCCTCGTTTATTTCCACCTTTCAATTACTCAGTATTCCTGTGCCTTTTCGTACGTCCACTGTAAATATTTGCAGTGTTTTCCTGTTCCCTTGCGCTGAAGTCCTTCTCCCCAGAGGGAGGGGATTCTGTTTCTGGAGAGACCTCAGCAGGTCCTGGTTGGGAACACACAGCTTGCTGAGGGATGGTGTGTACTGAGGCCTGGGCGTGGGCTGCTGAGGGCGTTTGGGGCTGACATTCTCAGGCGTATGCTGGAAGGGGCTGGGCAGATGGGGGTAGGATGGTGAGTGGGCAGCTCCAGTGGTCCATGACCAGAGTCTCACCAGCAGGGGATACTAAGGGGAGGTCTCAGCAGGATGTGAGAGAGATGGAGGTGGCAAGATCACCAGGTCTCAGGCGTGGCTGGGAAAATGGGGCAGAGGCAGAGGGAAACGTCTCCGGTGATGTCTCAGTTTCTAATGGGAGGAGCAGATGTGTGGTGGCAAGGACTGTGTGGGGTCTGACCTTTGACCCGCCAGGTTAGCCTACCTCAGTTTCGTGATACCAGTAGAAGACACGAAGCCTCTGGATCAGAGATGAAGGTCAGTTCCTTCCTCACAGCAACACCAGTAGGAAGAGCATTTCCAAGGACAGTGCAGGGAAGGCCACCCGGCACCACATGCACAGCACGTTGCGTTGTGGGAGGGAAGCGCTGAGTTTAGGGAAATAGAATCCTTGATAAAGGATGACTTCAGCACACTTGCCCTTTGCTCCAGAGGAAGACACTGTCTCTAACTTCCAAGGCTGCTCGCTGTACAAACATCTTAGAGGATGGGCCAGAAAAAGGCAGAGTCAGTGCCTCTGCCCACGCAACACACAGAACAAGAGAAACCCACCAAGTACTGCCTCCCACCGAGGCTTCTGCCTGGGTCTGTACATTCCTGACATGAAAACCCATGAAGAATGGTTCCTGGGCAAACATGAGAAACCCATGAACTGTGCTGAATAAAACATGAGAAACCCATGAACTGTGCTGAATAAAACATGAGAAACCCATGAACTGTCCTGAATAAAACATGACAAACCCATGAACTGTCCTGAATAAAACATGACAAACCCATGAAGTGTCCTGAATAAAACACGAGAAACCCATGAAGAACTGTCCCTGAATAAAACGTGAGAAACCCATGAAAAACTGTCCCCAAACAAAACATGAGAAACCCATGAAAAACTGTCCCCAAACAAAACATGAGAAACCCGTGAAGAACTGTCCCTGAATAAAACATGAGAAACCCATGAAGAACTGTTCCTGAGCAATATCTACCCCTCATGTCTACATCATCCTGGCAAATTTTCCTGAGTGTGCCATTCTGTTGGCCATGCTGATTAACAGACAGATTGGGACCAAATCCACCCCATTTGTCTCATGCAGTCTTTAATTAAGACGGCAGCCAACAGGACTGCAGTATTAACCTCAATTGTGACTTCCAGGGTCCTGGATCCAGCCAGCTGAGCAAATCCCACAAGCCTTCAGGGTCCCCTTAGAAACCAAGCTAGTTTCTCCATAAGTTTCTGTTGACCTTTCCGCTTGGCGGCATGTGTTAATAAACCAGCTACGGCAGGAGGAATCAGCAATTGCACAGACTTCGCCTTGAACCACAAGGAAGAAGTCAAAGGCAATCCTGTCTTCTGTGACACTTCTGGATGGTGAGTTGAGGCTGGGCTGAATGCTGAGGGCCGAGGTAGTGGCATTGATCACCTTCCCTAAGTCCTGGGACACGTTTCCTACAACCTTTTCTAGTTAGATGTCTCCTATGGATAGCTGTCTGCAGCATTCACAGAAATAATGTGCCACTAACCCGAA